>NC_090278.1:77543353-78252103 GCF_040414725.1 Anabrus simplex
AACGCTGATATTAGAGCCATTCATTATTATTCATTATTTTCCTTAAATGGTACATGTACCATGTGTATGCGTTAGTTTTTGCCGTTCTTTTTGTGGAAAAGAAAACATGCAAGGGAAATTCATTTTTTATTTTTTCAAAATATTGACCATCGGCTTTCACACATTTCGCCCATCTTTCATGTAAGTTATGAATACCATGCCAAAAAACTGCTTGTCTTCTGCAGCAAACCATTCGTCGGGCCATTTTCCAACTTCTTCAAAATTGCTGAAGTGCCGCTCAGCGAGCGCGTGGCCCATTGATGCGAAGAGGTGATAGTCAGATGGTGCCACGTCGGGGCAATACGGCGGGTGCGGAAGGATGTGCCATCCAAGGATTTCAAGGTGTATTTCACTGGTTTTGCTGTGTGAGACGGCGCATTGCCGTGTAACAAAATCACTTTGCCATGTCTTCTGGCCCATTCCGGTCGTCTTTCGATCAATGTGTGATTATTTGTTCGTGATAGCGTTGTGCATTAACGGTTTTGCCGGGCTTCAAGATTTCATAATACATAATATCGCCCTGGTCCGCGCACTCTCTTTCATATTGAAGTAACCACGTTTAAATTGTCGAAACCATGTCTCGTCCGCCTCTGTGGTGTAGTGGTTAGTGTGATTAGCTGCCACACCCGGAGACCCGGGTTCGATTCCCGGCTCTACCACGAAATTTTGAAAAGTGGTACAAGGGATCGAACTGGATACACTTCTCCTCCAGGCAAATGACGGAATGGTACCTAACTTAACCCTCGGCCAGTAGGCAGTAATGTTCGGTCTTTGAATGTTAAAAGCTTAGCGTGAAATCGTGAAAAATCGTATATATACCCCGTTATGGCAATCCACATCACATACGAGTGTTAAGTTATTAGCCCCAGTTAATAATTGCAGGTACATCTAAAACACTGAACGTAAGTTGAACATTGAAGCTTGAAATTTTCTTCACCAAACGAAAACGAAAAATAATTCATGTAGTAAAGGGTTAAGGCCACGGCTGCTTCCTTCCCTCTTCCTTGTCTATCCCTTCCAATATTCCCATCTCGCAGCAAGGCCCCTGTTCAGCATAGCAGGTGAGGCCGCCTGGGCGAGTAACTGGTCATCCTCCCCAGTTGTATCCCCTGACCCAATGTCTCACGCTCCAGGACATTGTCCTTGAGGCGGCAGAGGTGGATTCCCTCACTGTGCCCGAGCGAAAATTAACCCTGGAGGGTAAACAGATTAAGAAAGAAAAAAACATGTCTCACATGTTCTAATCGACGGAGCGCGTTCACCACATGTTTCTACCAGCAAACGATGACTTTCCACAGCCTTTTTCTTTTGATTAAATAACAAAAGCAATGCGTGCCGCAAATATTTTTTTGAGGCACAAACGTCGACATGATCACTGAAGGATACAACACAGACGCTAGTGTTTGGCGGACTGAACTTGTGTGTGTTGGTAGGTTAATGTCAGACGAACAAACTGATGGATGTGTCAAATTCATACGCTGCATACTGTTCGCTGGCGCCATCTCTTAGTGCAACCGGAAAAGACTTATGCATACACCTGGTTTGTTTACATGAACTCTACTGAATATTTACATGTATATCAATGTTATGTGTAAAGAAGTGGAAGCAGAGATAAGGCTGTTTGCAGATGATGTTATTCTGTACAGAGTAATAAATAAGTTACAAGATTGTGAGCGGCTGCAGGGTGACCTCGTTAGCGTTGTGAGATGGACAGCAGGCAATGGTATGTTGATAAACGGGGATAAAAGTCAGGTTGTGAGCTTCAAAAATAGGAACCGTCCCCTCAGTTTTAATTACTGCGTTGATGGGGTGAAAGTTCCTTTTGGGGATCATTGTAAGTATCTGGGTGTTAATATAAGAAAAGACCTTCATTGGGGTAATCACATAAATATGATTGTTAATAAAGGTACAGATCTCTGCACATGGTTATGAGGGGTTGTAGTAAGGATGTAAAGGAGAGGGTATATAAGTCTCTGGTAAGACCCCAACTAGAGTATGGTTCCAGTGTATGGGACCCTCACCAGGATTACTTGATTCAAGAACTGTAAAAAATCCAAAGAAAAGCAGCTCGATTTGTTCTGGGTGATTTACGACAAAAGAGTAGCGTTACAAAAATGTTGCAAAGTTTGGGTTGGGAAGACTTGGGAGAAAGGAGATGAGATGCTCGATTAAGCGGTATGTTCCGAGCTGTCAGTGGAGAGACGGCGTGGGAGGACATTAGTAGACGAATAAGTTTGAGTGGTGTCTTTAAAAGTAGGAAAGATCACAATATGAAGATAAAGTTTGAATTCAAGAGGACAAACTGGAGCAAATATTCGTTTATAGGAAGGGGAGTTAGGGATTGGAATAACTTAGCAAGGGAGATGTTCAATCATTTTCCAATTTCTTTGTGATCATTTAAGAAAAGGCTAGGAAAACAACAGATAGGGAATCTGCCACCTGGGCGACTGCCCTAAATGCAGATCAGTAGTGATTGATTGGATTGAAATATTGCATTACTTCTGCCTGCTGTAATTAAATTCAGAATAAGATTTGTACGTTCTATTTGAGGGGGCCAAAATTTGTATTTGTACATTCGTTACATCCCTGCTGTTTATTTATAGCAACATTTACATTCTGGAAAAGAGAAAGCATTCCAAGTAGGAACATCGCTCATGAAACACTGACTTAAGTCAATGCCTCATGCTATTATATATGAAATTTGTCCGCATTTCATAGATAAGCGCTATCAAGCGCGGTGGTTTGCAACAGAAACCGCAACTTATGACGTACTAAGGTGGTAATGATGACGGCAGAAACCTTGCAATTAATATTTCACTTCCTGTACTGTGGTGGACACTTGTTATGTGCGGTCGTCGTAGGAATTTCCAGAGCTTTACCAAGATAGGAAGGAGGAAAGCTCCCGTTCGGAAACGGCATAATATCATTCGCCTCAGCGGTCGAGTTGTCGTGAAAATGGTGGCATATAAACTTGTCCGCGTTTGCAAGAACTGTCGTACTGTATAATAATCTAAATTAGTCCGGATGTAAATGAGAATCCCCAACTTCCTTCCTATTTTACCCATGTCTTCATCCGCTCCGACCAGGCTTTGGGAATCCAAGCGATTGCGCCCCTTTAAGTTGCGTAAAAAGTAAACCACTAAGCGAAACAGAAAAGTGTATCAGTTTTACCAATAGCAATGAAATGGATCTGAATAAATTTCGGGTAAACCATAACTGTCAGAGGTTAGATAAAACTTTGTAGGAGATAATAAGCTCACTGAAAAAAAAAAGTCACCCCTGGAGAAATCATCACAAGCATAGCTTTAAATCGTGTAACTCCGCCTCTGGAGTTGATAACCGCCTGGATTCGGTTACAAAGTGAGTCCACAAGATTATGCAGGCACGTCGCGTTCAACTTAAGCCACTCGCTGAATATTTGATCGAGCAATTCCACCAAATTGCGGGGATTCTCATGTTGGCGGTTTACCCGCTTTTCCAACATGTCCCACAGATTTTCAAGTCAGGTGATTTTGCAGCTCAATAGAGATGTAATAAAAACAGACACATATGCGTCCAGCCCGATTCAATTTGTTGAAAAATCGGAGTATCAGTAGCATACTCATCATGGAGATGTTGACTGAAAGGCTGGTACACCTTAGTGAGCGGGCCCAATCCATGATACGAAAAACACCCCTAAAAAATCACATACCCACCTCCGGCTTGAACTTGTCCTTGCACACATCCAGGATGAAATCCTTCATTTGGGCTTTGGTTACACGTCACCACCTTCAAAAGTAAAATGTGAACCGTACCCGGTCGTACAAAAAATAAGGTGTAAAACAACATAGTATGCCCTTCGTATAAGGACCATTCATTGCAGCATTTAAAGAACGATATAAGTTTGCCTTAATTTGACTAAATATTTCTCATTATTTAACTTTCATGGTCTTAATTACAGTAAAACTTGCTCAAAGCGGAACTTGAATAAAGTGAAAACTTTGCCAGCACGGAATATTTTCTCAGTCCCAGCGAAGCGTACGGCGTTATAATGTTCTTACACTTTTTTTTGCTAGTTGCTTTACGTTGCACCGACACAGATGTCTTATGGCGACGATGAGACAGGAAAGAGCTAGGAGTGGGAATGAAGCGGCCGTGGCCTTAATTAAGGTACAGCCCCGCATTTGCCTGATGTGAAAATGGGAAACCACGGAAAACCATCTTCAGAGCTGCCGACAGTGAGATTCGAACCTACTATCTCCCGAATACTGGGTACTGGCCGAACTTAAGCGACTGCAGCTATCGAGAGCTCGGTTGTTCTTACTTTTGTACGGAGTGTGTCCGTGATGATGCCACATACTGTACTTTTAGGGATGATGGAGGGCAGAAAATGGATACTTTTGAATAAGGAACGATATTCCGGAAACGATCGAGTCAAAAGTTAAGCAAAATATACTCATTTAAGTCCGTTTACCTGCAAAAGTTTAGCAAACTACTCCATTTACAACGAATGTTCGAAATGGCGTCCCCCTGCGACAATGCAAGCGTGGCAGCGTCGCACAAAGTTCTGTCGTACCAGTTCGAATATCCCCGCTGTCATTTGAACAGCGTCGTAGGCAGTGAGAATTCTTGCCAAGAGATGCTCTTCACATGGCTTCCGGCAATACTCGGGACGAAATTTCGCCACCCCGGCGTCTGTTAAGAACGGGTGGACGTTAAACAACTTGGATTATTGATGACTTTTGAGTCGATCATTTCCCGAATGTACTTCCTTATCTCAAATTGACCCATTTGCCGTCGTCCACCATTCCTGAAAGTTTTTTAAGATTATCGGGGTACACTCTGCCCTAATTTAAGCTTGAATTTAATTTAGTTGATAATCATAGTAACAATTTTTGGTCAGTTACAATCGTTATACGAGGGTGGCCCAGAAAATAACGCACCACCACTTTTTTCTCAGCCCCCCAAAATGGTACGAATGCGAAACGTTAAATATGAATTCTTTGATGTTATCGGAGTGCGCGTGCATAGTTTCCGCTTCTTAAGACAGATAGCGTACTTGCAGCAATGGTTCAACATGGCGTCTCTAAGTGATGTATGTTAGAAGCAGCGTATCGTCATTGAATTTATCACTGCTGAGCAAGAAACGGTTAGAAACATTCACAAACGTTTATGAGCAGTTTATGGAGCATCAGCAGTCGACAGAGGTTGAGAGCAATTCAGCAGATCTCCAAGATTTGCAGCGGTCGGGGAGGCCACTCACGGCTATCACACCTGACAAGATGCAGCGTGCTGATGTGTTCATTCGCTAGGACGGACACAGTTGGCATGGGAGCTGTCAATCAGCAAAGGAAGTGTATTGTGTAATCATCAGTGCTCTTGATTACGAAAAAAAAGTGTTCACGATGGGTTCTGCGCCGTCTTAAGGCCTCTACACACGACCCAATCTGCAGGGCCCGATATGCAGGCAGTTGGCGTGGTAAAAATCGGGTGCTGTTCTCCACACGACCCAATCTGCAGTAGACTGGCTCGCTCTGGCCTGGAAACGCGTGATCATGGCTCCTTCATTTTCTAAATTTCAAAAAATAGGAATTGCATTGACTTTGTTGTCATTGAAGTCAATACGAAAGAGAAAATATTGGGCTAAAAGGTGGTTATTACAGAGAAAGAAATTGTCATACAAATATTATGAAAGAACTAGAATCATTCGATTTTAGAAATTTTCTGCGAAAGGATATCGACACTTTCAATTATCTCCTCTATCTGGTGGCGCCTTAAATAAAGAAACAAGACACTATAATGGGGGAAAGTGTGAGTGTTCAAGAGCGATTAATCGTGACTCTAAGATTTTTAGCTACTTGAGCGAGTTACAGAGATTTGCAATTTAGTGCAGCCGTGTCACCACAGCTTTTGCCCGGCTCCATGGCTAAATGGTTAGCGTGCTGGCCTTTCGTCACAGGGGTTCCAATCGCGGCAGGGACTGGAATTTTAACCATCATTGTTTAATTTCCCTGGCACGGGGGCTGGGTGTATGTGTTGTGTTCATCATCATTTCATCCTCATCACAACGCGCAGGTCGCCCACGGGAGTCAAATCAAAAGACCTGCACCTGGCGAGCCGAACCCTTCCTGGGATCTCCCGGCACTAAAAGCCATACGCCATTTCATTTGATTTTACCACAGCTTTTGTCTAAAATCATTCCATAAACATTTTGCGCCATTTTCAATAGTCTGAAGGGATACATGAAAGTAAGTGATTAAAATATATATTTCTTTAATGTAAGAGTATTTATTTCTGAAATTACGTATGAGTAGAAAATACGAGAAGAAACTAACCTAAAATTATAAACTAAATTAATCTAAACTATATTATTGTATACAGTGAACTACTAATCTAACTGAATCTGCTCACTGCCCTCTGACACACGTCACAAGTGCTAGGTGGCTTATCGGCCGACTTCCGGAGTGTAAGTTGGGAGATTGTGTGGTCGGCCCGACCAACCACCCGACATGAGTTTTGTCGGCCAATCTGGTCCCAACAAACCTACACAGCACCCAATCTGCAGGGACCCTGCAGATCGGGCCCAGCAGATTGGGTCGTGTGTAGCGGCCTTTACGGAGGAACACAAAACTCCCAGAAAAATATTTCCTCTGAGTTGCTGCAACGTTTTGAAGCTGAGGGGAGAGCCTTCTTGTCCCGGATTGTGATGGGTGATGAAACCTGGGTTCACCATTTTGAGCCCGAAACAAAACTGCAATCGGTGGAATGGTGCCATTCTGACTCTCCACAGAAGAAAAAATTCAAAGCAACTGCTTCCGCTGGTAAGGTTATGATGGCGAAGAGATGATTCGCACAGTGAAGAAATGGCTTCATGAACAGAACAAGGACTGGTCGCCCTTGTGTTTCGCTGGAGGAAGGCCATAGAACGGGAAGGAGATTAACGTGGAAAAATAGGGAGTGCAGAAGTAACATAATTCTTTCTTGTGTATAGGTTTCATTGTGTTCAATAAATAATATTTTTGAAGAAAAAACGCGGTTCAGAGGGTCCCGGATTCGATCCCGGCGGGGTCTGGGATTTTAACCTTCATTGGTTAATTCCAATGGCTCAGGGGCTGGGTATTTGTGCTGTCCCCAACATCCCTCCAACTCACACACAACACATAACAGTATCCTCCGCCACAATAACACGCAGTTACCTACATATGGCAGATGCCGCCCACCCTCATCGGAGGGTCTTCCTTGCAAGGCCTGCACTCGGCTAGAAATATACACACGAAATTTGTATTATAGCTTCAGTTTCTTTGCCACGTTTTCAGTAGAGAACTTGGAAAATACCATTTTGCAAGGTAAAGCTGAAGGCAGTAGACCACGGGGAGGAACAGCAAGTAGGCGAACAATATCACTGGCCTACCTCTTCAGATCATCGGAAAGCTGAAAAGAGCTCTGGATGGACGAAGCTCCTCAAGGCTGCGACGGAGAAATGATCGACGCTCAGCAATGAACTAAACGACTAATGATTATGATGATGTTGATTATTATGCCTAGAATATAGAAATAATAATATGTAGTGCACATTCTAAACAATGGTGAGCGTCTATGAAATACTGTTTTACATAGAAATCGAAAAAAAGAAAGAGATGTCTCTTAAACTTCCTTTCGAATATTGAACGCGACTTGTTGTAGAAAGTAATTATTGTTGTTGAAACCTATATGGAGGTACGTTTGATCATTTATTACACGTCTATTTTGATGATTAAGTGAAGTTGAATTCTTTCAGGAGAACTTTATAGTGAATTATGCCTCTACGGACAAACCTGTTTTATTTTTTAAAGTACAGAACGCTTGTGCACTTTCTCCGCATGGTTTTTGATAAGATTTATAAAGGGTAGAGCAAATTACCGACGCGTACTGAAGTTTATTATTATTATTATTATTATTATTATTATTATTATTATTATTATTATTATTATTATTATTATTATTAAATACATCGAAACTGGGAAGTCTCCCGCTGGCAATGGTCACTAACAGTAGTCTATAATAATAAAAGGAAGTGTTTGTCTGTCTTTCTGTCTGTCTGTGCGCGATGCTCAGCAAAATCTACAGCGCGCTGAGATCTGAAATTTTGAATATAGGTAGATGGAAGGGGGTCCGAATGCACCCCGAAGCCGGAATTTTCGTTTTCGCTTTCGTTGGTGAGTTATGAACGAAAAACTATGGGGAAACGTGGTATTGGGATATGACAATCCAACGTGCTGTCACCAAGATTATATGCATAGAGTCACTGTCGCTAGGCAACGAACATAAGGTAGGTAGAGAACACAATTCAAGGAGCCATTTTACGTCCATGGCGTAGGAAGCCGATTTTGGTCTTAATGGTGTGAGGGCATATGTCGCTGCTGATGGTGATTCGTCCGTCCGATGTGGCCGTAAAGTCTTGAGCTATTCGAGAGGAGTGGGCTATGTGCCTGCGCCGGGTTTCATCCTGTTCATTCTTACTCTCATACATCATGTCACTCATTTCATCTCATTAACTCATCTGAGTAGGTTGACGTCATGAAAGATATCCGATCGTAAAAACTCGCTACGAAGATTCATCTCACTTCAAGCTCAAACAGCGTAGAGAAAGTGGGAAAGGGTTGGGCATGTATACATTTAGAGGAAATACATAGGACAAGTCAAATCTACGCCAAACAAAGGTCTGAAATGTTTGTCATAGGTGGGCATACGTTTTCACCTGAGACGCAATGCTGTGTCTAAGAGCAATTCTTGCACCAAGACATGAAGCTGTCAACGTCATCAACTTTTACAAGAATTACCCGATGCTCTACAAAGTTACAAGTCTATCGACTACATGGCAGAGCTTTTGAAAGACTTGAAGTCACCTGGAGTACCCTCCAACATCTTAGAGCGGACGATTGTGGCACCGATTATCCTTCTTAAGAATAAGAATCCTGCCCTCTGCTATGAAAACAACTCAGAAACTGATGACTAATATTATTGAAGCAATTCTCATGATTGGGTATTCCGCGAGCGAAGTAATATCCATTCCTCGGATTTTAATAATTTCTTCGGAAATACAGGTTAAGTTTAGATGTCTGCAGTTCCCCGTTTGTTTCAGTTTCGCTATGAACATCATCAAGGCACAAGAAAAATCTCTTAAAGTTGTAGGACTCCATCTTCGAAAAGGCTGCTTTTCCCATTGCCAACTGTACGTGGTTTGTACAAGAGTTGGAAAGGTAAACGCACTATATATCTTAGCACCGTTTGGAAGGACACTAACATATAGTTCAACCGGAAACTCTAGAAGGAAAAAAATAGTTTTTATTATATAAAACAATTAATAAACGCGGGCAAAGACGCGGGTACATGCTAGTGTAATAATAAAGAAAAGTTAAAACATAATTATCCAACAACAACAACAACAACAACAAGAATACAATAAGCAATTCCACGGAAAGAAAATATTGCAAGAAATACTGCTAGTTAAACATTCTAAATCCCGGATCAATATATACAAATTCACTTTGAATCTCACAATTCTGTTGAATAAAAGTTGGGTATTATTCAGGTCTGTGGGGGGTCGGATTAAGAAGCCCAGTTTTTTGTAGGCATCATTAACTGTGTCATAAATGTGTGAGTTAATTGACTGGTTGTTTTTATGCGCACTTATTATTATTATTATTATTATTATTATTATTATTATTATTATCGTTTTCGAATGGGTCTACTATGGACCACGTTAAGCATCATTCATTTACGGTTCTTCCTCTTTCGATCGGCCCAGTACTTCTTCATCCTTTCGGAGTGGGCTTCTTTACGTTCTCGTGACCAGTTGCTGCCGGTCCGTTTTTTGCTACTTTGATCTTGGAATCCCTTAATTTTGTTGATGATTTTTCTGTAGTCCTGTCTGTTGTATACTACCTGCTGTGATATATTATTTTCCTCCATATCCTCCTTGACCCCTTTAAGCCAGCTAGTTTGTGTCTTCCTGTTCTCCATGTATTCCAGAATTCGCTTGGCTGTTCTCTCTGGTGGCATTCTTTTAATGTGTCCGTAGAAGCAGAGTCTTCTCTTCTTGAAGGATGTTGTGATTTTTTCGGTCCTTTTGTATAGTTCCTCATTTGGTCGCAGTCTAAATTCTTGACCCACTTTCCTGGGCCCTAGTATCTTCCTCAAGATCTTCCTTTCTGTCTTTTCAATGTTTTCTAGTAAGCCCTTCCTGTTCAGTGGAATACATTCGATCGCATATAGACTTTCTGGTTTGAGGACAGTGTTGTAATGCCTGATTTTTGAAGTGTATGAAACTGATTTTTTATTGTAGACATTTCGACATAACTGGTATGCTGCTTCCATCTTTCTTGCCCTTTCCTGTAATGCTATTCCTGGTAGTCCTGTTGGGGTTATCCATTCCCCTAGATATTTAAACTTCTGTACTCTTTTAATTGTTCCATATTTGGTGACAATATTTTATTATTATTATTATTATTACAATGCAACCGAATATGTATCTGTATTAGAAGGACGTTAATGGAAAAGGGACTCCTGGAATATGGCTTCGCTTGTTGTTATCATCTTACACGATGGTTGAGAAATATTACACATATCGACCCGGGGGATCCTTTAAGTTCTTATTGCTTAAACCTGGAAGTGGCATGTGAAACACTTCGCACTGACTGGACGCACATTATGCAATTAAAATGAACAGGCCAACTTTCACATAACAGTTGAGACGTCAGTGATAAAGAAGGGCGGAAATCCGGTACTGAGGCAACGTGTCGGGTCGTCTAGCAGTAGACTGAAGTCCCTCCTTTTTGTTGAACAATACTGGATGAGTCAGGTAATGTTTATTACTACTACCATGACGAATAGAACACCTCGTGGCTGCGTTCACAAAATACGACTCCGAGTACAGTAGAGTATCGCGGAGTAACTAGTAAGGTTAACTCTGAGTAACGCTATTTCGTGAACGCTTCGAGTGAATACAGAGTAACAGAATATGGCTAACCAATTAAGGAGGTTATTTGTTTTACCATAACCTCATTTGCGAGGAATTTAATGTCTAATTTCCAGGCGAGTTTCTTCATAGCAGCGTGCTATATGAGTTATTACTACTTTCCTCACCAAGTTGTGCCTTAAAACAGTATCCGTTATTCTTTACCTCGTAGGAACAATCTGATTACATTGATGATGAATACCAATACATCGGCTCCGCACTGATGCACGATAAGCCATTTAGGACAACTAACTGTAAAGATTATGTTGTTAACAACTACGACGAAACTGAATTTAAACAACATTTCCGATTGCCGGATCTGCATTCGAACATCTACTCAGAGTCATTGGCCCTAAACTTTCTAAATCCAAAATCGGGGAACGAGGAAGACCATTGCAAGACCCACGAAAAAAAATTCTGGTTGTAATTTGGCTCTTAGCACCTGATTCGTACAGATCGGTTTCGTGAGAATTATAAATGCACTGTGTGGTATTTCTGATCGTATAATTAAATAGTCTCATTCAGAAGGTCATCTAAAATATTAAAAAGTTAGGTTGCATTTTCCCAAGGAAATCTCATAAAGTTGAGGTTAATAAATCAGCTGCTCATTCATAACATGGGTTTTCTTATAAAAATTCAATCATGTTATTTCCGCCGGTTATTAAAATTGGCACGGTGCCTATTTTTCCTGTTTTAAACGAAAATATCCCCTTCTTTATTCAATACATAACGCCCTTCTTTGTCAACAACTGAAAATAGGCTAATTTGAATTCATTGCCATGTCAATATAGCCGCAGTTAATATTTTTCACCGCCACCAATGAATGCATTACTGCGCATGTCGAGTTAAATCTACCCACCTATTTACGCAGAGTAAAAAGAGTATACTCTAAGTTAACTCGAAAGCATTTTCTGAACGCCTTGTAGAGTTAACTCTTTACTTTTATGAACGGATAGAATTAACTCCGAGTTTACTCGGAGTTGGAGAGTAGTATTTTGTGAACGCAACCCGTGAGATCACTCACCGAGTTCAAGCGCACTCCCGCAGAGCGGAGCCTAACACCAACGCTACATGGTCTGCGGAGGTTACACTGATGCGCAAACAACCTAATACAACATCCAATTGTTTGGACTTATGAATAATACCGTCAGAGAGTTGTAACTAATCTGTGTCCCCACGAAAAAACATTTTCAGACTTTAATAAGAGAACACACCAGAGAAAACGGAACATTACGAAAAGCGAAAGCAATATTGTGCTTTACATACTTAAAAAAAACAAAAAAAAAAAAAACAACCCTGTTCTTAATCTGCTCCTGCAGGAAATTAATCCTAGGTTTGACTGAGGAAAGAGACATTTAAGTCACATTAAATTACGAGTTATGTTCATTAGTCGCCTTTTGAGAGACACTATTGGCTTTTGTTCCTCGGTAAGAGAACTAGACTGGCCGTGAAGTTGACTAAAACTAGGCTGACCTTGTACTTTCTTGCCATCACTGCTTCACTCACATCGTGATTCTTATTCCTTTTCGGTGGTGGTGGTGATTATTGTTTTATGTTGCTAATTGCTTTACGTCGCACCGACACAGATAGGTCTTATGGCGACGATGGGACAGGAAAGGCCTAGGAATGGGAAGGAAATGGCCGTGGCCTTAACTAAGGTACAGCCCCAGCATTTGCCTGGTGTGAAAATGGGAAACCACGGAAAACCATCTTCAAGGCTGCCGACAGTGGGGTTGGAACCCACTATCTCCCGGATGCGAGCTCACAGCTGCGCGCTCCTAACCGCATGGCCAACTCGCCCAGTGATTATTGTTTTAAAAGGAAGAATAACTAGGCAACCATCCTCTATAAATAACACTAATCAGAGGGAAACATGGAGGGGAACCGATACTTCGAAAAATGAAGATATCGGTCAAAGAAAGACAAGGGCCACTAAGGGCGTGAAAAGGAAAGACTCCCTAGCCCTCGCAAACCTAATAGCGTCGGGGTCAGAAAAGAACAAGAGTTGACCAAGGGACGTCAGATAGGATAGATGAAAGTGAGAAGCCTGGCACAAGTGGAAGCAATGCCGGGACTCAGCTGAGGGCCCCGTGGTCGCCAGTAGTATAATTGGACAGTTCGGCCGCCACCGCCACCTCCGGCTCCCAGTGGCCACCTCCACCTCAGGCAGTGGCCTCTTCCAGTACTGCCAACTTAACCTAACTAGCGCGACAGTACTGCCAACTTAACCTAACTAGCGCGAAATTTGAATTTGTAAACAAAGCCACGTGCTTTTTGACAGCTGTCATCGACAACAACGCATCGCTAACCTCAGTACTGCCATCTTGACGGGCCTAAACCTCAGTAGTGCCAACTTAACCTAACTAGCTCGAGATAAACAAAGCCACGTGCTTTTTGACAACCACGTGCTTTTTGACAGATTTGTAAACAAAGCCACGTGCTTTTTGACAGACAACAACGCATCGCAAACCTCAGTACTGCCATCATGACGGGCCTAAACCTCAGTAGTGCCAACTTAACCTAACTAGCATGAGGTAAACAAAGCCACGTGTTTTTTGACAGCCACGTGCTTTTTGACAGATTTGTAAACAAAGCCACGTGCTTTTTGACAGACAACAACGCATCGCTAACCTCAGTACTGCCATCTTGATGGGAATAAACCTCGGTGGTACCAACTTAACCTAACTAGCGAGAGGTAAACAAAGCCACGTGCTTTTTGACAGCCACATGCTTTTTGACAGCTGCCATCCGCCATCTTTGAGCACCGTGCTGCCCTCTTTCGTCACCTGTCATCGGCAGTGCTGCCATCTTGACGGGTCTAAACCTTAGTGCTACCAACTTAACCTAACTAGCGCGAGGTAAACAAAGCCACGTGTTTTTTGACAGCCGTCATCCGCCATCTTTAATCCATAGAGCACAGTGCTGCCCTCTTTAGCTACTTACCTTTGAAATGTGGTGGCGGATAATTTGAAAAATGCTTCTTGACAGCAGCCATATTGCATCGCAAACCTCAGTGCTGCCTTCTTTAGCTAGATACCTGTGGTAGCAGACAATTCCACGTGACAGCAGCCATCTTTAATCAAGAGAGCACCGTGCTGCCCTCTATGTGGTGGCGGCAAATTGAAAAATTCCACGTGCTCTTGTTTGGAAACAAACTCACGTGCTTTTTTGACAGCTACCATCCACCATCTTTAATCAACAGAGCACAGTGCTGTACTCTTTAGCTAGATACCTTTGAAATGTGGTGGCGGCAATTTGAAAAATTCTATGTGCTCTTGTTGGGAAACAAAGCTACGTGCTTTTTTTGACAGCTGTCATCCGCCATCTTTAATCAATAGAGCACTGTGCTGCTATCATGCGGGCAATTTCGTTAGCTGTCATCCGCCATCTTTAATCCAGAGAGAACAGTGCTGCCCTCTATGTGGTGGCGGCAAATTGAAAAATTCCACGTGCTCTTGTTTGAAAACATACTCACGTGATTTTTTGACAGCTGTCATCCGCCATCTTTAATCCAGAGAGAACAGTGCTGCCCTCTATGTGGTGGCGGCAAATTGAAAAATTCCACGTGCTCTTGTTTGAAAACATACTCACGTGCTTTTTTGACAGCTATCATCCGCCATCTTTAATCCAGAGAGAACAGTGCTGCCCTCTATGTGGTGACGGCAAATTCCACGTAGAAACAAAGCCATGTGCTTTTTTGTCAGCTGTCATCCGCCATCTTTAATCACCGTGCTGCCCTGTGACGGCAAATTCCACGTAGAAACAAAGCCATGTGCATTTTTTTGACAGCTGTCATCCGCCATCTTTAATCACCGTGCTGCCCGGTGACGGCAAATTCTACGTGGAAACAAAGCCATGTGCTTTTTTGACAGCTGTCATCCACCATCTTTAATCACCGTGCTACACTCTATGTGGTGGCGACAAATTCTAAATGCTTTACAAACCCATGTGCTTTTCTGACAGAGCTGTCATCCACCATCTTTAATCACCGTGCTACCCCGGTGACGGCAAATTCCACGTGCTCTTGTTTAGAAACAAAGCTTATAATCCAGAGAGAACAGTGCTACCCCGGTGGTGGCAAATTCTACGTGCTTTACAAAGCTATGTGCTTTTTTGACAAAAAAAAATTCTGCTCTCGAGATACTTACCGAACTATACTTACGAAACTGCTCATCACCTTCTTTCTTCTTCTATGAGTAATAAACAAAAACTCTATCCTGCAAATAAGGAGCGGGAGGAAGGTGATACCTAACCTAAAATAAAAGAATATGCCAATTCTACATTATTTATTTACATCTTGTATGTACAAGTTTTATCTCGAATCATTTTACCCTAGCGTACTTCTCGATGCAATTCTTGAATGTACAAGTTTAGACTTGCCGTACCAGCGTTCCTCTCCCGAATTGTGATGTAAGACAGCGTAACGTAAGTACACACACCTCTAGCATAATGTTTATGTAAAGTAGTACTTATCAATACTACTATGCCCCCAGGCTAGCGTGTTGGTAGAATTTGGAATGACAAACCGTTTACAATCATCGCTATTAAGGGCTACCTTACTAATTAAATGAGTGTACAACTGGTGCTTCTTGCTTCTAATGACAGACATTTGCTTATGCAAAACAGGTGGATTACTTTTAATGCAATTGTTATAGTTTTCAAAACTTAGCTGATTCTGAACGACATTCTTTTTAACCCCCTTCAATCTCTTTATTTGTAATTCATTTAAGAGTTTTATGCAATATGACTTGGATTTAGTACCTACAAATGAATCGATAATATTCCCAGCACATTCATCTTTCATTTTACCTAGAACCTTTTTGTTCACTAGCGGTAGATGATATTGATTATCTGCAGGATAGTTACTCGTATCAAACCTACCCAAGTCAGGCTTTATATCATTGTAATAGTCATCAGTTTTGATTTGATAAATAAACGAATCGGTATCTGTGTAGAGCAATTGCGCATTATGCGCGTACTTCTTCATCATATAATCGTAATGGAATTCATACATGAGTGTTTTAGCCAATTCAAGTACTGTGAAGCCGACGTAGGTAGGTTTGTCATACTTAACCTTGACACGATTCATCTGTATAATAACTAAATTCTCATGTATGATGGTGCAGCTGTGGAAATTTGGTTTACTTATTAAATAGTTAGCACCATACCTTTTCTTAATATTATCCCAGTTTGTAATCAATTTTACATCAACGCGTTTGTCAACATTCTCCATAGTCTTACCAAACACACTGTTATTCATGAGCTTGTAGAAATCTTTTTCAAACTCGTTAACCGCATTCGTTCTTAAATTATTGTTCAGATCGATATATGGCTTTAGCCACGGTGACTGATTAAATTCTAGTACGCGATGAATTTTGGATAACTTCAAACCATGCTGCAAACACTGTTTTAAATTTCGGTAATGAATGATATACTTAGATTTATCGCATAAATTAGCAATGAGCATTTTCGTCGTTGATGCAATGTACGGGGACTTCATATTTTCAGGGCAGAACGGTAGGTCATTATGAGAAGTGTGTAACTCTTTAGGATACTGTAAGTCAACTTCGAGGAAATAACCTTTATCAGCTTCATCACCTAGGGCGTGTAGCTGTAAAGCATCAATTTCGCACTGCGTCAGCCAGCGGAAACCACTCACCGGTAGATGCTGACTCATCGCCCACCCATACTGATTATTAGCATCGAGGTAAACGATATACCGAGATTCCTGACTGGAATCGAAACTCGGCATGTACTTATTATTAGCCCTCGAATACCGGCCGCTGCACTGACTCAGACCGCCTCGAATGGATGCTTTTATAAAGTGCACCATATCAATATCAGTTAGCAGCTCCAAATTCACACGCGTGTATTTTAACATCGCGTCCCAACTTAACCCAGGTGCAGTAAAATACTGACATGGGTCAAGGCTGTAGGTGTTCATGCAAACACAGCGAAAATTTTCAAAAACATCAGCTAACAAAAGTACATCTGTCTTTAAATATAAATCGGAGTATTCACCCAGCGTTTGAATGTGGAACTGCTCCCAGATATGTTGTGCATGTAAATAGTCATCATCACTAATATCTGCTGAATTCAGCGAGCTGTAAAAGGATTGTTTCGATGGTAAGGCACGTTCTTCGAGGCGGTCTAAGCAGTCGAGATATTCGTAACAAAAAACACCCTTACGCCGAAGTAAATTAAACTGCGCTTCTTCAGGGAAAACGCGTCGAATTTCTGTAAATTGTTCAGGCTGTAAATGACTAGAAAGTTTATCGAGGCTACTCGCCATAAAGCGAAACGAGTCAAGGAATCTCAGTTTTATAGAATGCTCAGCATCTACTTTTACAGACTTTGCAAACGCAATGTACCGCTCTTTATTCTGAGGGATTATATCTACTTTTTCATCTGAAGCTCCAAATTGTGAAATGATGAAATGAGAGTCGTAACCGGATAAGTTATGAAAAATTACAGGGATAAATTTAGGAACTCTATACTTAAGATTACAGCTATAATGAGCGGCACATCTGTAGAAACCAGTTAAATGATCATGATCAAAAACTTTAGGGTCATTTTCGGAAAATTCCCCATCACAAATGCTACACTTTGTAGCACGTTCATGATCATTTAACTGAATGTCGGTGAGTGGCTTCATAGGAATATTACTATTCAGAATACGACCGAGACGAACTGCATCACTTTCAAGTCTTTCTAAAAATACTTTAGCAGCATCATGTCCTCGATACAGCTCTAACTTGTTAAGCGTACTATCGTAACTACACTTGATGTAATACGCAAAGCTATACGGGACGTGCATGTGCGTAGTATTAGTGAAAGAGTTGTCAGGATTAGGTGAGCATGTGTTGCATGGCGTGAGGATGGCTTCAAAGTCTGCATAAATCACGAACGGTACCCACATCTGCTTGTGAAAATTTGTAAATTTTAAAACATTATTGCCTGTAGTAGGTATCTCTGTACGTACATGATTGCAGTCATTCTTGGAATGCTTCGTTAACTGATCTTCATTTCTGAAATACTGCAAGCATCCATCACATAGCCACTTTTTACCATCATGTTTTGACAACTGACTGCCAACAAGTCTACTCAGATTTTTAATCCAGCAAAAGTGGCTATTCTCACTGTTCTCAATATAGAGTAAATTAACGTGAGTACTCTTCTTATGACATGTATAATACAGAGGACCTACTACAGACTTTTTCTCTACACCATACACATTGATACTAATGTTATTTAGTTCCTCAAAGCGCTTAATATCCTTTATCTGCACAGGAAATTCTATACTATCGAAATTTAGCTGCGTTGAATAGTGTGGATAGGATGATGTTCTATACGCTACATTCGATTTAGCAGGATTTAAAGCCGACATCACCGCCCATGCAAAACATGCTTCGTCATTGTTTTGGATGTTTACAACAGCTTCTTTTCGCTGAATCCATGTCGGCAGCTCGATGTGCGAAGATCCACGCATAGGATTGTACTTATTGATGTTAACTTCTAGATACATTATTTCAACTAAAGCCCACCCTGATTCCTTTTCCTGAAATTCCTCGCTCTTAGTTGAAATAATGTTAGAGACATCCCTAAGTACATCGCCAAAATTAGTCGACTGACTTATGACAAAATTCTTCGTATTAAATGATTTAATGTCCGTTATTTCGGATTCATCCGTGCTTTTAATGTACAAGGCGAAAAGTTCAAAATTAACTTTAAATAAACTATGATTGGACAAAGATTTAGCAAGAAGCTGTTGTACATCCGGTTGAACGCAATTTAAAAAGTTTGAAGTGCTCTGAAACTTTTGACTGGTGTGAATTCGGTAACTAGCAATCCTACTTTTAAATGCTGTATTAATTTCCTCGATGTTTGCGTTACTACCACTTCTACACGCATTATTTTTATGCACATTACTCCGTAAGTGTCCCTGAAAATGCGAAGATGGTACATCAGTGTTACAGTGCTCGCAGTGAATAGTTTGAAGTTCATGATTTTTTCTAGGTTTTTTACTACTAGTACTTTCTACAGCTACATCAGTAGCTGCACGCTTTTTCCCTACTACTACCTGAGGGCAAGTAGATATTTGATGTACCTCTGCTAAGTGAGCCTGGTATTGCTCTACATTAGCGAAGTACAGCCCGCAAACATCACATAAAGCAGATGTTATGCTAGGGTGTTTTGCTTTTATATGACGTGCGAGGTTATCCTGTCTTGCGAACGTTGCCTTACACCGCTCGCAGGGGAACATAGTAGGGTTATAGTCGCAAGCAGATAGCTGATGATGTTTTGTTTTTACATGGCGTGCAAGGCTGTCACGTCTTGTGAACATTGCCTTACACAGCTCGCATGGGAACATAGTGTCTTCTCTTTCTTCGAATAAAGTGTTTAGGTGAACAGCGTATGCAACAAGTTCTGAAAAGAGAACAACCAATAGAGATTAGCCTAAAGTTGTGATGTTCAACCTATAGAGGTTGGACATGGCTGTGAGTTAGGCCTATAGCATGAGGATTGAAGAGAACGACTAAAGTTACGATGTTCGGAAGAAACCAAGTTTAAGCCTGTTGAGGACAGACATAGCTACGTGTGCGTGTTTGAAATTATACCACGTCTATAGTATGTTGATTAAAGAGAACAACTATTTATCAATAGACTAAAGTTACGATGTTCGGAAGAAACCAAGTTTAAGCCTGTTGAGGACGGACATAGCTATGTGTACGTGTTTGAAATTATACCACGTCTATAGTATGTAGATTAAAGAGAACAACTATTTATCAATAGACTAAAGTTACGATGTTCGGAAGAAACCAAGTTTAAGCCTGTTGAGGACGGACATAGCTATGTACGCACCTCGTCTATAGTATGTAGGTTGCAGAGAACAATTATTTATGAATAGCTTAAAGTTACGGAAGAAACCAAGTTTAAGCCTGTTGAGGACGGACATAGCTATGTGTGCGTGTTTGAAATTATACCACGTCTATAGTATGTAGATTAAAGAGAACAACTATTTGTCAATAGACTAAAGTTACGATGTTTTAGAAGAAACCAAGTTTCAGCCCGTTGAGGGCAGACATAGCTATGTGTACGTGTTTGAAATCATACCACGTCTATAGCGCGAGGATTAAAGAGAACAACTATTTATCAATTGCTTAAAGTTACGGAAGAAACCAAGTTTAAGCCTGTTGAGGACGGACATAGCTATGTGTGCGTGTTTGAAATTATACCACGTCTATAGTATGTAGATTAAAGAGAACAACTATTTATGATTAGCTTAAAGTTACAGAAGAAACCAAGTTTAAGCCTGCTGAGGACGGACATAGCTATGCACGCACCTCGCGTGAGGATTAAAGAGAACAACTATTTATCAATAGACTAAAGTTACGATGTTTTAGAAGAAACCAAGTTTCAACGAATAGAGGTCAGACATACCTTAAAATCTTCGCGCTGCAAACTGTTACTCTGATGTATAAAATGCGTGCGTTCAAGCCTGAAACTCGAATGATAATATTCTAGCCGCACCTAAAAGAAAAAGAAGAAACATATATGAATGTAGTGCAGGGTGCATCATCTAACCTAGTTATCTTTACAACTCAAAGTTCGAAAACATACCTTTTTAAAAATGCACGTGCTGCAGACTGTTACTCGGATGAATAAAATTGTTGCGTACTTTCGAACGGTACCTAAAAAAAGAACAAACATATATGAATGTAGATGTCTAGCGTAGAAGTTGCTTTGCTAATAAAAAAAGGTAATTAACAGTTCTACCTTACCTTAAGATAAAGGCTGAAGAATAATATTCACTGCAGACGGGAGATGTGTGTGTACGTAATAAACGCATACAGAGAACTGTGAGCACTTCGCGCAGACTGCAGCGGCTAAATATTCTGCTTGTTACCAAGCGGATATGATAATCGCTGAGCTGACAACTGCGGTACAGTCGGAACGAATGCAAACAAGAGCTCCTACCTGCAGGCTGACGTATTCAAACCTCCTGTTGATACCGAGGTGTCAGAATTTAAGAGTTCGATCCTTGGAAAGTTAGCGTGTGATCCTCGACTTCTCGAGGGTACATACGCGGTATTCCTTACCTGTAGGTATTGAGCTAAAGCTAGATCATGTAATGACGATCGCGCAGGCCCCTCACCTAGCATTTACACTAATGTAGCTGTAGAAAGTACTAGTAGTAAAAAACCTAGAAAAAATCATGAACTTCAAACTATTCACTGCGAGCACTGTAACACTGATGTACCATCTTCGCATTTTCAGGGACACTTACGGAGTAATGTGCATAAAAATAATGCGTGTAGAAGTGGTAGTAACGCAAACATCGAGGAAATTAATACAGCATTTAAAAGTAGGACTGCTAGTTACCGAATTCACACCAGTCAAAAGTTTCAGAGCACTTCAAACCTTTTAAATTGCGTTCAACCGGATGTACAACAGCTTCTTGCTAAATCTTTGTCCAATCATAGTTTATTTAAAGTTAATTTTGAACTTTTCGCCTTGTACATTAAAAGCACGGATGAATCCGAAATAACGGACATTAAATCATTTAATACGAAGAATTTTGTCATAAGTCAGTCGACTAATTTTGGCGATGTACTTAGGGATGTCTCTAACATTATTTCAACTAAGAGCGAGGAATTTCAGGAAAAGGAATCAGGGTGGGCTTTAGTTGAAATAATGTATCTAGAAGTTAACATCAATAAGTACAATCCTATGCGTGGATCTTCGCACATCGAGCTGCCGACATGGATTCAGCGAAAAGAAGCTGTTGTAAACATCCAAAACAATGACGAAGCATGTTTTGCATGGGCGGTGATGTCGGCTTTAAATCCTGCTAAATCGAATGTAGCGTATAGAACATCATCCTATCCACACTATTCAACGCAGCTAAATTTCGATAGTATAGAATTTCCTGTGCAGATAAAGGATATTAAGCGCTTTGAGGAACTAAATAACATTAGTATCAATGTGTATGGTGTAGAGAAAAAGTCTGTAGTAGGTCCTCTGTATTATACATGTCATAAGAAGAGTACTCACGTTAATTTACTCTATATTGAGAACAGTGAGAATAGCCACTTTTGCTGGATTAAAAATCTGAGTAGACTTGTTGGCAGTCAGTTGTCAAAACATGATGGTAAAAAGTGGCTATGTGATGGATGCCTGCAGTATTTCAGAAATGAAGATCAGTTAACGAAGCATTCCAAGAATGACTGCAATCATGTACGTACAGAGATACCTACTACAGGCAATAATGTTTTAAAATTTACAAATTTTCACAAGCAGATGTGGGTACCGTTCGTGATTTATGCAGACTTTGAAGCCATCCTCACGCCATGCAACACATGCTCACCTAATCCTGACAACTCTTTCACTAATACTACGCACATGCATGTCCCGTATAGCTTTGCGTATTACATCAAGTGTAGTTACGATAGTACGCTTAACAAGTTAGAGCTGTATCGAGGACATGATGCTGCTAAAGTATTTTTAGAAAGACTTGAAAGTGATGCAGTTCGTCTCGGTCGTATTCTGAATAGTAATATTCCTATGAAGCCACTCACCGACATTCAGTTAAATGATCATGAACGTGCTACAAAGTGTAGCATTTGTGATGGGGAATTTTCCGAAAATGACCCTAAAGTTTTTGATCATGATCATTTAACTGGTTTCTACAGATGTGCCGCTCATTATAGCTGTAATCTTAAGTATAGAGTTCCTAAATTTATCCCTGTAATTTTTCATAACTTATCCGGTTACGACTCTCATTTCATCATTTCACAATTTGGAGCTTCAGATGAAAAAGTAGATATAATCCCTCAGAATAAAGAGCGGTACATTGCGTTTGCAAAGTCTGTAAAAGTAGATGCTGAGCATTCTATAAAACTGAGATTCCTTGACTCGTTTCGCTTTATGGCGAGTAGCCTCGATAAACTTTCTAGTCATTTACAGCCTGAACAATTTACAGAAATTCGACGCGTTTTCCCTGAAGAAGCGCAGTTTAATTTACTTCGGCGTAAGGGTGTTTTTTGTTACGAATATCTCGACTGCTTAGACCGCCTCGAAGAACGTGCCTTACCATCGAAACAATCCTTTTACAGCTCGCTGAATTCAGCAGATATTAGTGATGATGACTATTTACATGCACAACATATCTGGGAGCAGTTCCACATTCAAACGCTGGGTGAATACTCCGATTTATATTTAAAGACAGATGTACTTTTGTTAGCTGATGTTTTTGAAAATTTTCGCTGTGTTTGCATGAACACCTACAGCCTTGACCCATGTCAGTATTTTACTGCACCTGGGTTAAGTTGGGACGCGATGTTAAAATACACGCGTGTGAATTTGGAGCTGCTAACTGATATTGATATGGTGCACTTTATAAAAGCATCCATTCGAGGCGGTCTGAGTCAGTGCAGCGGCCGGTATTCGAGGGCTAATAATAAGTACATGCCGAGTTTCGATTCCAGTCAGGAATCTCGGTATATCGTTTACCTCGATGCTAATAATCAGTATGGGTGGGCGATGAGTCAGCATCTACCGGTGAGTGGTTTCCGCTGGCTGACGCAGTGCGAAATTGATGCTTTACAGCTACACGCCCTAGGTGATGAAGCTGATAAAGGTTATTTCCTCGAAGTTGACTTACAGTATCCTAAAGAGTTACACACTTCTCATAATGACCTACCGTTCTGCCCTGAAAATATGAAGTCCCCGTACATTGCATCAACGACGAAAATGCTCATTGCTAATTATGCGATAAATCTAAGTATATCATTCATTACCGAAATTTAAAACAGTGTTTGCAGCATGGTTTGAAGTTATCCAAAATTCATCGCGTACTAGAATTTAATCAGTCACCGTGGCTAAAGCCATATATCGATCTGAACAATAATTTAAGAACGAATGCGGTTAACGAGTTTGAAAAAGATTTCTACAAGCTCATGAATAACAGTGTGTTTGGTAAGACTATGGAGAATGTTGACAAACGCGTTGATGTAAAATTGATTACAAACTGGGATAATATTAAGAAAAGGTATGGTGCTAACTATTTAATAAGTAAACCAAATTTCCACAGCTGCACCATCATACATGAGAATTTAGTTATTATACAGATGAATCGTGTCAAGGTTAAGTATGACAAACCTACCTACGTCGGCTTCACAGTACTTGAATTGGCTAAAACACTCATGTATGAATTCCATTACGATTATATGATGAAGAAGTACGCGCATAATGCGCAATTGCTCTACACAGATACCGATTCGTTTATTTATCAAATCAAAACTGATGACTATTACAATGATATAAAGCCTGACTTGGGTAGGTTTGATACGAGTAACTATCCTGCAGATAATCAATATCATCTACCGCTAGTGAACAAAAAGGTTCTAGGTAAAATGAAAGATGAATGTGCTGGGAATATTATCGATTCATTTGTAGGTACTAAATCCAAGTCATATTGCATAAAACTCTTAAATGAATTACAAATAAAGAGATTGAAGGGGGTTAAAAAGAATGTCGTTCAGAATCAGCTAAGTTTTGAAAACTATAACAATTGCATTAAAAGTAATCCACCTGTTTTGCATAAGCAAATGTCTGTCATTAGAAGCAAGAAGCACCAGTTGTACACTCATTTAATTAGTAAGGTAGCCCTTAATAGCGATGATTGTAAACGGTTTGTCATTCCAAATTCTACCAACACGCTAGCCTGGGGGCATAGTAGTATTGATAAGTACTGCTTTACATAAACATTATGCTAGAGGTGTGTGTACTTACGTTACGCTGTCTTACATCACAATTCGGGAGAGGAACGCTGGTACGGCAAGTCTAAACTTGTACATTCAAGAATTGCATCGAGAAGTACGCTAGGGTAAAATGATTCGAGATAAAACTTGTACATACAAGATGTAAATAAATAATGTAGAATTGGCATATTCTTTTATTTTAGGTTAGGTATCACCTTCCTCCCGCTCCTTATTTGCAGGATAGAGTTTTTGTTTATTACTCATAGAAGAAGAAAGAAGGTGATGAGCAGTTTCGTAAGTATAGTTCGGTAAGTATCTCGAGAGCAGAATTTTTTTTTTGTCAAAAAAGCACATAGCTTTGTAAAGCACGTAGAATTTGCCACCACCGGGGTAGCACTGTTCTCTCTGGATTAAAAGCTTTGTTTCTAAACAAGAGCACGTGGAATTTGCCGTCACCGGGGTAGCACGGTGATTAAAGATGGTGGATGACAGCTCTGTCAGAAAAGCACATGGGTTTGTAAAGCATTTAGAATTTGTCGCCACCACATAGAGTGTAGCACGGTGATTAAAGATGGTGGATGACAGCTGTCAAAAAAGCACATGGCTTTGTTTCCACGTAGAATTTGCCGTCACCGGGCAGCACGGTGATTAAAGATGGCGGATGACAGCTGTCAAAAAAATGCACATGGCTTTGTTTCTACGTGGAATTTGCCGTCACAGGGCAGCACGGTGATTAAAGATGGCGGATGACAGCTGACAAAAAAGCACATGGCTTTGTTTCTACGTGGAATTTGCCGTCACCACATAGAGGGCAGCACTGTTCTCTCTGGATTAAAGATGGCGGATGACAGCTGTCAAAAAAGCACGTGAGTATGTTTTCAAACAAGAGCACGTGGAATTTTTCAATTTGCCGCCACCACATAGAGGGCAGCACTGTTCTCTCTGGATTAAAGATGGCGGATGACAGCTGTCAAAAAATCACGTGAGTATGTTTTCAAACAAGAGCACGTGGAATTTTTCAATTTGCCGCCACCACATAGAGGGCAGCACTGTTCTCTCTGGATTAAAGATGGCGGATGACAGCTAACGAAATTGCCCGCATGATAGCAGCACAGTGCTCTATTGATTAAAGATGGCGGATGACAGCTGTCAAAAAAAGCACGTAGCTTTGTTTCCCAACAAGAGCACATAGAATTTTTCAAATTGCCGCCACCACATTTCAAAGGTATCTAGCTAAAGAGTACAGCACTGTGCTCTGTTGATTAAAGATGGTGGATGGTAGCTGTCAAAAAAGCACGTGAGTTTGTTTCCAAACAAGAGCACGTGGAATTTTTCAATTTGCCGCCACCACATAGAGGGCAGCACGGTGCTCTCTTGATTAAAGATGGCTGCTGTCACGTGGAATTGTCTGCTACCACAGGTATCTAGCTAAAGAGGGCAGCACTGAGGTTTGCGATGCAATATGGCTGCTGTCAAAAAGCATTTTTCAAATTATCCGCCACCACATTTCAAAGGTAAGTAGCTAAAGAGGGCAGCACTGTGCTCTATGGATTAAAGATGGCGGATGACGGCTGTCAAAAAACACGTGGCTTTGTTTACCTCGCGCTAGTTAGGTTAAGTTGGTAGCACTAAGGTTTAGACCCGTCAAGATGGCAGCACTGCCGATGACAGGTGACGAAAGAGGGCAGCACGGTGCTCAAAGATGGCGGATGGCAGCTGTCAAAAAGCATGTGGCTGTCAAAAAGCACGTGGCTTTGTTTACCTCTCGCTAGTTAGGTTAAGTTGGTACCACCGAGGTTTATTCCCGTCAAGATGGCAGTACTGAGGTTAGCGATGCGTTGTTGTCTGTCAAAAAGCACGTGGCTTTGTTTACAAATCTGTCAAAAAGCACGTGGCTGTCAAAAAACACGTGGCTTTGTTTACCTCATGCTAGTTAGGTTAAGTTGGCACTACTGAGGTTTAGGCCCGTCATGATGGCAGTACTGAGGTTTGCGATGCGTTGTTGTCTGTCAAAAAGCACGTGGCTTTGTTTACAAATCTGTCAAAAAGCACGTGGTTGTCAAAAAGCACGTGGCTTTGTTTATCTCGAGCTAGTTAGGTTAAGTTGGCACTACTGAGGTTTAGGCCCGTCAAGATGGCAGTACTGAGGTTAGCGATGCGTTGTTGTCGATGACAGCTGTCAAAAAGCACGTGGCTTTGTTTACAAATTCAAATTTCGCGCTAGTTAGGTTAAGTTGGCAGTACTGTCGCGCTAGTTAGGTTAAGTTGGCAGTACTGGAAGAGGCCACTGGCTGAGGTGGAGGTGGCCACTGGGAGCCGGAGGTGGCGGTGGCGGCCGAACTGTCCAATTATACTACTGTCGCCAACCCACGCTCCAAAGTTCAGAGCCCTTGGGGCTCCTTTTAGACGTCTCTTACGACAGGCAGGGGACACCGTGGGTGTTATTCTACCGCCCCCACCCACAGGGGGTTTAAAGGGGCCTAACATCGAAGGTCATCGGCCCCATCGGCCAAAGGAAGACAAAGCCCAGGAAGGCCATGAAAATGAAAGACTCCTTAGCGCTCGCAAACCTAACAGTGTCGGGGTCAGAAAAGAACAAGAGTTGACCAAGGGACGTCAGATAGGATAGATGAAAGTGAGAAGTCTGGCACAAGTAAGTGGAAGCAATGCCAGAACTCAGCTAAGGGCCCCGTGGTCGCCAACCCACGCTACAAAGTTCAGAGCCCTTGGAGATCCTTTTAGTGGCCTCTTACGACAGGCAGGGGATACTGTGTGTGTTATTCTACCACCCCCACCCACAGGGGGATTGTTCCTTATCCTCTTCATAGTCTTTATTCGTTTTCCTACTGGTTGCCTTTTGCAATTTTACCTCAGTGGATAGGTATTGCGGTAAATTTGGGGGAAAAAAATATGAGGCACCACTCCTGGTTTTAATTTCCACCTCACATGAGGAATTTGAACGTTTTTACCGTTCACAACCAAGTATTCCGCCTTTGTAAGTTAATTAAACCTACCGAAAAATGTAGATCATATATTCTGCTTTTGGCTGACAATTGCTTATCTTTCCGCGGAATAACTCTCGTCCACTTCACGAACAGATTTATTTTCTTTTGGCGGTATAAAATACCGTCTACCGTGCATTTCGAATCTCCTTTAAAAATAAACAGAAGTTTCTATTCTCTCTCCTTAACACCACCTCTCTGTCCTAGCTTCTCCTTGTTTCATTTAGAGCTTTCTAGATGTATCCGTTTAACAGCACTGGTGAGAAGGCAGATCCTTGTCTTACACCCTGTCCTATGTCCGGCTCCATGGCTAAATGGTTAGCGTGCTGGCCTTTGGTCACAGGGGTCCCGGGTTCGATTCCCGGCAGGGTCGGGAATTGTAACCATCATTGGTTAATTTCGCTGGCACGGGAGCTGGGTGTACGTGTTGTCTTTATCATCATTTCATCCTCATCACGACGCGCAGGTCGCCTACGGGAGTCAATTTGAAAGACCTGCACCTGGCGAGCCGAACATGTCCTCGGACACTCCCGGCACTAAAATTCATACGGCATTTCATTTACCCTGTCCTATGTTTGCTTCTTGTTGTTTCGCACTGCCACTGCTTCTTTGTAGAGACTCCAGATAACTCTTCGGTCTTTATATTTTATTCCTGTTTCTTCCAGAATTTGAAACAACTGATTCCACTCCACTCTATCATATGCTTTCTCCAGATCAACAAAAGTAACATACGTTTCTTTACCCTTCCTTAGACATTTTTCTAATATTAGCATAAGAATTGCTTTTCTCGTACCTCTTCCTTTCCTAAAACGAAACTGATCTTCAGTAAATAAAGGATCTGTGTTGGACTCAATGTTTGTTAGAATTTTAGAAGCATGTGATATTATGTTCTGCAAATGGAATCACTATCGTATCTACTGTGACAAAATCCAATCTACGGCGAGTTACTCTCAAAAAATATGGCTGTGGACATGTGAGAGACTGGCCGTGGGTTTTCGCAACAACATCGGACTTTGGATATTAAAGAATATGGCTAAAGGCTGCAGCTACTCGTTATAACGAGTGGGAAAAATACAAGTGGCACGGAAAATACAGTCGAAACCATTTATTACGACATCGCTTTGAACGACGCATTTGATATAACGGCGAAATATAAGGGTCCCGTCTAAATCCTATAAAAACACTGTATTTAAAAAAGTCGATTGGTACGACATCGCTTATTACGACATATTGTATAAAACGACTTATTTTGATCACATTTTCGGAGAAATGTATCGGCTATAACGTCCAAAGTAGATTTTTGTTTGTTACGTTTTTGGGATTGCTTATGATTGTAGACCTCAAATCCTGTCTGTTAACCCTTTGAAGCACTCAGTTTGGATTAATAACATAAAATATATGTTTCAGCAAGAACAGAACCTCTAGTATATGAGGAACCACAAAATATACTCTAATTATGAAAAACTGGATCAATGACGTCTCAAAAGTGGTGGTGTCAAGGTGAAACCACTATGCAGTACAGGAATTTATCATGTGTAAGATTATAGAATACGGTTCCAGTGTATGGGACTCTACCTAGGATTACTTGATTCAAGAACTGGAAAAAATCCAAAGAAAAGCAGCTCGATTTGTTCTGGGCGATTTCCGACAAAAGAGTAGCGTTACAAAAATGTTGCAAAGTTTGGGCTGGGTAGACTTGGGAGACTAAGTGGTATGCTCCGAGCTGTCAGTGGAGGGAAGGCGTGGAATGACATTAGTAGACGAATAAGTCGGAGTGATGTCTTTAAAAGCAGGCAAGATCACAATATGAATATAAAGTTGGAATTCAAGAAGACAAGTTGGGACAGATATTCGTTTACAGGAAGGGGAGTTAGGGATTAGAATAACTTACCAAGGGAGATATTGAAATCATTTGCGAAAAAAAAACGAAGAGGGAATCTGCCACCTGGGCGACTGCACTAAATGCAGATCAGTAGGGACTGATTGATTAATGAAAAACTGACGATCCAAAAGTCCTGATCCACTTCACTCAGAAACTCAACACGCGAAGGTTCGTCTGGACGTTTTTACGTAAGCACAACAGCAAATTTGTAATGATACAGATGCATGTCCTTTTTAATCATGTTTAGACACGACGATCCCTTATTTCCCACTTGCACAGATAAACGGTGTTGAGATTTCGTCGAACTTCGTTCTACGACGGGGATGGCGAACCTGTAGCACGTGAGACAACATACTAACATACTTGAATGGTTTTAACATGTAATACATAGGTCGGAAATCTGGCAACCCAGCATATTTTAATATCACGCTTTTATAAAGAAGTGGTAAAGCCAGAGGGTCTCTACACTTCAGAGAGCCTGACAATGAATAAAAAGGGTGAGCTTCAAGATCTCGAAAAAAAGGAGAGGAGAATCTTAAGGAAAATTTTAGGACCACAAAAAAATGCTGATGGGGAGTGGAGGAATAGAAAAAATAATGACCTCTATAAATACACCGAAAAAATCTCTGTCACCATGCGAAAGCGAAGGCTAAAATTCTATGGGCATCTAGAAAGAATGGATGAGAAATGGCTAACTAAGAAAATATTCAAGTTCATCACTGGACTAAAAGCTTCGACGAAGTGGGTGGAAGAGGTAAAAAGAGATGCAATAGAAAGTGGACTTACAGTGGATATGGTTCACAACAGGAAATAATTTAGAAGTCGAGTGGACAGCATCAAAATATTCCAGGAGAAACCACCAAAATGTAGACCCAAACTGGTCATATCTGAGAAAGAAAGGAAGATCAGAAGTGAAAGAATGAAGAGGTTCTGGGAGGAGAAGAATAATAATAATAAGAAGAAGATAAATCCTTAAGTTCAATGCGGTCCATAAGCGGCCAAATTCGGAAACAAGAAAAAGAAAGAAGTGTGTCACTATTCTATGGCCATTTTTTTTTTTTTTTTTTTACAAAATTTGTTAGCATACCTGCCAACTTCACGAAACCAAAAATCTGGAGGTTTTGATATGAAAATCAGGAAAAAAAGAGGAAATACAATTTGTCAGAACTGCCTATTCTACATGTCTTGTGCAACAGAGGAGTACTATGGTACATTATAATACTTACTGTCTCAAAACCCGACTGTTGCTATATGAGGCAATGTATGTTCAGTCCGTCAGCGCTAAAGCTGGTGGGATCCTCAACAGCTGTCATAGATGGTCTAGGCATCATTGAAGAGGCGTACTACGGAAATGAGGAGTGGTGTAGTTTCCCGTTGCTTCCCTCACCGAGCCAGAAGTTGCTATTACATATCAATCTGTCAAGCCCACTGAGATGCATGCAACATCCAACCCTTTGAGCAACATTTTCACACCATTCATAGCAGGGACTGGCTGCATAAGGAATGGCATTACTAGCATCGCTCATACCTGAGTCACTTTCATATTGTCAAAGCCAAGGACAAGGCAGAGACAGATCTATGAAAGTAACAAAATTGCTCTAGCCCATGCCAGAAGACATAGTGCACTGTAAACACTAGGTCCTGCCAGCAGAGGCATTATATGAGAGTACAAGGCTAAAAATTACACATTTCTATTCCCTCACAGGAAGTGAATGAGATGATCGGTGTCTGATAAGCCTTCCGAAAATAGTATGAAATCCTGCTCCATACATGTGAATCAGCCATGCACTTAGATGCCATTACTTAGCAAATGCTTAGATTACTCTATTGCATCACGCGATTATGCGAACCGCAATGCTATTTTTATCAAGTAATACAATAAAAATTCGCCGGTATTGTCTCCAACTGGCTCCTAAAATCTATAGGAAAGTCACTACTCGCTATCTTTGAAATTCTGTCACTTTAAAAAAAATACTCCAAATCTAGCAACTAGTCTCTAGAATCGACTAGCCTCATCTGAACGAACACGAACATAGCATGCAAGAACGAGAAATTGACAATCGATATACGCGACGAGATATACAGGTGTGAATAAACATCGCACATTCGCGCGCATTTCTCGTGTTAATAAACGCCGAGATTTCATTTGAAAGCGGCCAATGAGCGATGGACTTACAAAGCTGAAATGGCGGGATTTGAAAGCAAATGTTTGAAGTTCACCAAAAAATAAGCGAAAATCGGGAGAGATAATAGAATAATTAGGAGGCGGGTAAAACTGTCGGAAAAAGGGAGTCTCCCGCCTAAATTGCGAAAGTTGGCAGGTATATTGGGTTAAAGCAAAAATATATCTTATTCTTAAAATTTGCTCGTTTTTGAAAATGTGATTCTCAGTGATGTTTGCAAAATAAAACCATGAAATATTCAGTCGAATGGATTTGTATGTAATGCAATGTAATACCAAATGAAGAGAAATAGGGGGGGGGGTTCATGATGATTATAAAGGAAAATAACGGACAGTAAAATGTAATAAAAAACAACCAAACCCCATGGCGCAACAGCCACGAAGGCCTGCAGATTACGAGGTGTTGTGTGGTCAGCAAGACGAATCCTCTTGACCGTTATTCTTGGCTCTCTAGACCGGGGTCGCTATCTCACCGTCAGATAGCTCCTCAATTGTAATTTTCTTTACGTAGCACCGACACAGATAGGTCTTATGGCGACGATGGGATAGGAAAGGGTTAGGAGTGGGAAGGAAGCGGCCGTGGCCTTCAGTAAGGTACAGCCCCAACATTTGCCTGGTGTAAAAATGTGATACCACGGAAAACCATCTTCAGGGATGCCGGTAGTGGGGTTCGAACCCATTATCTCCCGGATACAAGCTTACAGCTGTGGGGCCCTAACCGTACGGCCAACTCGCCCGGTCACGTAGGCTGAGTGGACCTCGGACCAGCCCTCAGATCTAGGTAAAATCCCTGTCCTGGCAGGGAATCGAATCCGGGGCCTCCGGGTAAGAGGCAGGCTCGCTACCCCTACACCGCGGGGCCGGCTGTAAAGTAATAAACAAGACCTTAAATGACAGGCTAGTCGGTAAAGCTGTTCTAGGCTTTCCTTCTCTCGAGCAATGTTTTCTGCTGTTCGAACTGTTTTTGGATTATTATTGTTTTAAAGTTGAAAACATGTCCTAGCAGATAAAGTAGGGTTCCTTATACTAAGAAAAACGTAAAATTAAGCAGTTTCCTCAAATGTGTCGAAAGTTAAAGGTCTAAAGGGACCGAAAAGTTTTAAATTGTGTCTTGGATAGGTCTCTCAAACTAAAAAAAAACGAATTTCGTAAACCACTTCCGGCCTACATGCAGTTCCATACAAACAGCCTAAAATCCTTGTTTCTTCACTTGTTTCCTTTCTCATTCAAATTCTAGCCAAATTAACTTACGAGGACTGTCTTTTTTTTATAGCCCGTTGGAGATTGACAGAACAAAATGATTTTATCACTAAAAGTTTAGTAGTGTCATACTTATTGTTCCATACAATCGCCAACACAACTTAAGCATTTGTCGTATCGTGACACCAGCTTTCCGATGCCCTCTGAAAAGAATTCTGCCACCAGTGAGGTAATGTGCGCCTCGACAGCCTCCTGAAGTCCTTCCTTTGTACCAGTGGCGTATACTGAGGGCTACCAAGGCTATCTTCTTCTTCATGTGCCATGTCCTCGCAGAACGTTGGCGAACAGGAGCACGATCTGTTGTTTGTCCATAGCTGTTCTGAACAGAGTAAGCTTTGTCACCCCAAACCACTGGCTCAAGTTGCCGAGCCATGATGTCCTACTTCTCCCCGGACCACGTTTTCCATTAATTTTTCGTTGGAGTATTACTTGCAGAAGGTGGTATTTAGAGTTCCGCATCATATGACCAAAGTATTCTAGTTTCCTTCTCTTGATGGTAGTGAGAATTTCTGGTTCTTTGTTCATACGGTGCAAAACGTCTATATTGGTCATTTTAGCTGTCCAAGGTATCTTCAGCATCCTTCGGTACGTGCACATTTCAAATGCTTGCAATCTCTTGCACATGGTCTCAGTTAGTGTCCATGCCTCAACGCCGTATAACAGAATGCTGAAAACGTAGCACCGGAGTAGTCGTGTCCGTAGTGAAATGGAAAGGTCACGGCTTGTCAAAAGTTTCCTAAGTCTCTGAAAAGAAGTTCTGGCCTGCTCAATTCTGCATCGGATCTCGTGAGTAAGGTCCCAGTCATCATTGATGTGACATCCCAGGTATTTAAATGTTGCTACTCTCGCGATCTGTTCCTTCGCTGTTGTGAGATTACCTCAAATGCCATCTTCTTTCCTACTTATAACCATCCACTTGGTCTTCTTTAAGCTTCAAGCCCATTGCGCTGCTGGCTTCAGTGACAGCATTAACTAGTTCCTGTAGCCCAAACCTCAAATGAGAACGATAGAAATATAGAGTACATCATAATGTACGCATCTGATACATTGTTCCATTCACAACCAGAAAAAAAAACGTCACACGTATTTCTGAGAGCAAGGCATCGGAGAATGATATTGCAGCCCTTGCTGGGTCCCTCTCCCCTCGCCACACCTCGCGCGGCTTGCTGATGTATGTCCGATAGGAGCGGGAACCGGGCGGACAGGTGTGCTAGGCTTCGCTCCGTCAGATCGCCACTGCGAACGAACATCTATACGTTACTCATCTTACATACTTCCTCACCTCATAGATAACAGAGTGCTGGTATTTCACTACCGTTACTTCTACATCCTTGTAGGAAGACACTGCACGGCTGCTGTTATAGTTATCCTTTTATAGGTAGATCTGCTGAAAATTAAACATAAACTTTCACGTTTAGTGTCGTCTCTTGCTGGTTGGAATTGAACTCGTGGTCATGGGTCGGACACCACCACTGATCTCCCGAGGAAGCTAATAATCCAGTGAACGATGCGTACGATTTCTGGTGAAATGAAAACCTACAATCTGTTTTCCAGTTTTAGACCGGGTCAGGGATGTAATGAATGAACCATATATAGGCTATTATTACAATGGGGTCGCCCCTCCCAAGGTGATTATTAATGACTGATAAATGCTATGAAATGATAATGGAGAGTGTTGCTGGAATGAAATATGACAGGGAAAACCGGAGTACTCGGAGAAAAACCTGTCCCGCCTCCGCTTTGTCCAGCACAAATATCACATGGAGTGACCGGGATTTGAACCACGGTATCCAGCGGTTAGAGGCCGACGCGCTGCCGTCTGAGCCACGAAGGCTCACACGACTTCTGGTAATGTTGTAAAATTCAAAATTTGTATTTAATATTAATAATAATAGTGAATGGCATCTGTATAGGCTTGGTGGTGACCTAATGAGGATGAAATGAATGGCGAAGGCGTCGTTAAGTACCCAGTCCCCAAGCCAGGGAAATTAATAGTAAGAGGGGGGTTGATTCTGAGAACTGAACCGGTGTCATTGGACTAAAGGCAAACATTCTATCCATTTAGCCACAAAGCCGCACTTTAATTTGCTAAACCTTAGGCTACCACTCGACTGATCAGATGTTGAGTATTGACAGTAGCAGAGGCCAGGGTAGTAGCTTGTGAAGGAGCTTACTGCGTTGGCTATTGGCTGCAGCTCAAAACTCAACATTCACTAAACCAACCATCGAAAAGGGGTAACCCAAGTCTAGTGGTAGCCCAAGTCTTGGATTCAGCATGCGCCACTGGTTTGTACGCCACAAATGGAGGTTTATGATCAGCGAACTTTCTACAGCAGGGCCTCTCAAACGCCCAAAATCTCACGCGTGCAGAGCGAGGCGCAAGAGCTCCGTGCACTGTGCATCGGTGCCGCTCGGTATGGCTCGGATCAACGCTTCGTCTCTGGGCTACTCGGCTATGCTCGGCTCTACCCGGCTATACTCGGCTCAACTCAGCCAGGATTTGGAGCGCTACGGCGCAAGTGGGGGAGAGGGAGACAGGCGGAGCGAGCGAGACAGGCGTGGGGAAAGAGAGAGACAGCGCTATTGCTCCAGATCGAGGAGTGGGGGGGTCTCCACTCTGGTCAACCAAGCCAAGTCGTCTTTTGCACCGTGCACAGTGCATGCACCCTGAGAGGCCCTGTTCTACAGCAATCCCGGACATTTCTAGGTCTTCTCTGTACACAGTTGTGACTCAACACGTAGGCTACTGGAAACTTTGTTCACGCAACAATGTTGACTGCCGATCACAAAACTCGGCGAATAGCGTCAGTGGTAATGTTTCTCACGCGTTACCACAGTAAGGGGGAAGCATTTTTAATGTCTATCGTTACTAGCGATGAAATTTGGGGTCCTGTATGACACTCCAGAAACCAAGAAGAGTCTAAGCAGTGGATGCATCCGTCCGAACTCAACGAAACAGCGAATACCCTACTCTTTGCTGACGACTGCAAGATATTTAGGGAGATCAGGAATCCAGCAGATGCAGCTCTGCTACAGTCCTCACTTAACGCCCTCTCGAACTGGTGCCGTACTTGGAAACTTATCCCCAATCCACAAAAATGCAGCCACATGACCATAACACTACGTAAATCTCCTCTACCGACATCATATTACCTACTCGACAAGCCCATCACCGTGGTTACGCAACAGCGTGACCTAGGTGTAATATTCGATACAAAATTACAATTTAAGACCCATATAGAAACATATACAACCAAGGCTATGAAATTACTAGGCATTCTCCATCGCTTCACAGAAATTTCTGACCCCATTGCTCTTCGTCACTTCTTCCTCATGATCAACTACTGCTCTCCGATTTGGACAACAGCCTCCCCCTCCAATACTAAGCAGTTAGACAGAGCAGTGTCCTTCTTTGCTGCAACTGTAAGGAACAGAAACCCCAAGCTCAGAAATCTGTCTACGCAGCAGGTATTAATGGCGATTAATATGTCACCGCTGCACATCAGGCGACAGGTAGCTGACCTGAGATTCCTTCACGGGATCTTAAATGGACATTACCACTCGGAACATCTTGTCTCACTCTTCTCTCTCCGTGTTCCTTCCCGCTCCACCAGAACCAAAGACCTTCTCCACATTCCCCACACTCAGCACTCAATACTTCAACGATCTTTCCTAATCCGCCTCCCAACACTCTTTAACAATATTAATAAGAGACAAGAGCTTGATCTAGCATCAAATAAAAGTGTATTCGAGAGGTGTGTAAATAATATCTTAAAGATAAGTTGATGTGAAGGGATTACACCGCCATCTTGACCCACGACGACTTGGCTATGAACATGGACATTCTCACGGTTTTCGATTTGGACAGTTGTTATTAGTAGGCTGTGTACCTGATCTTGTTATATTTTGTTATGTTTCTTATGTTTTATTATGAAATTTTACGTTTGTTAGTCTGTTGACAGTGCAAGTGAAATTTGCTCAGTGTAGCTGTATCTTGTGCTTCGTGAATAAATAAATAAATAAATAAATAAATAAATAAATAAATAAATAAATAAATAAATAAATAAATAAATAAATAAATAAGTTTAAATTGACACTGAGCAACAGGAAAACAATGGCTACCGCCGTTTCGGACTATAAAAGTGTCTTGTTGGTGGATGACACTCTCATGTGGATTTCAATGTCGCAAATAGTTTTAGCACTGATGATGGAGCTTAGAATCAGAAAGCCGGTTGTGTAATAATATAGTGTGCTGATATGACTATCATCAGCACTGGTGTCAATATGCCTTTGATATTTTATAATGATTACAATTCAAGACTACATTGATTAGTACTTTTGTGTCAGTGTGCACAGAAGTTTAGTTAAAAAATAATTGAAGTCACCTTCTTTCTTTCTTAATCCCTTTACCATCTATGGTTGGTTTTTACCTCGGGCTGAGCGTCAGAACCGGGTTAAGGACTACAACTGGGGAGGAGGACAAGTACTTCGCCCAGGTGTACTCACCTGCTATGCTGAACAGGGGCCTTGTGGGGCATGGAAAGTTTGGAAGGGGCAGACAAGAAAGAGTGAAGGAAGTGGCCGTGGCTGTAAGTTAGGTACCATCCCGGCATTTGCCTGGATAAGATGTGGGAAACCGTGGATAACCACTTCTAGGAAGGATGAGGTGGGAATCGAACCCACCTCTACTCAGTTGACCTCCCGAGGCTGAATTGACCCCATTCCAGCCCTCGTACCGATTTTCAAATTTCTTGGCAGAGCATGGAATCGAACCCGGGCCTTCGGGAGTGGCGGCTAATCACACTAACCACTACACCACAGAGGCGGACCACATCGAAATGTAATGTGAATATCGTCAATTTTACCCACACATCAAGGCAAGGAACTGTTTGCCAGCATTGTTTTGATGAGAACACTACTGCAACGTGACCTCGATAATGTTGTGAGATGGACAGTAGGCAATGGTATGTTGATAAACGGGGTTAAAAGTCAGGTTGTAAGTTTCACAAATAGAAAAAGTGCTCTCAGTTTTAATTACTGCGTTGATGGGGTGAAAGTTCCTGTTGGGGATCATTGTAAGTACCTAGGTCTTAATATAAGGAAAGACCTTCATTGGGGTAATCACATAAATGGAATTGTAAATAAAGGGTACAGATCTCTGCACATGGTTATGAGGGTGTTTAGGGGTTGTAGTAAGGATGTAAAGGAGAAGGCATATAAGTCTCTGGTAAGACCCCAACTAGAGTATGGTCCCAGTGTATGGGACCCTCACCAGGATTACCTGATTCTAGAATTGGAAAAAATCCAAAGAAAAGCAGCTCGATTTGTTCTGGGTGATTTCCGACAAAAGAGTAGCGTTACAAAAATGTTGCAATGTTTGGGTTGGGAAGAATTGAGAGAAAGAAGAAGAGCTGCTCGACTAAGTGGTATGTTCCGAGCTGTCAGCGGAGAGGTGGCGTGGAATGACATTAGTAGACGAATAAGTTTGAGTGGCGTTTATAAAAGTAGGAAATATCACAATATGAAGATAAAGTTGAAATAATTCAAGAGGACAAACTGGGGCAAATATTCATTTATAGGAAGGGGAGTTAGGGATTGGAATAACTTACCAAGGGAGACGTTCAATAAATTTCCAATTTCTTTGAAATCATTTAGGAAAAGGCTAGGGAAAAAAAACAGATAGGGAATCTGCCACCTGGGCGACTGCCCTAAATGCAGATCAGTATTGATTGATTGATTGATGTATGCCTAACATTTTCAAATGCACATATTTTTGATAACTAAATGGGGATAAGAGAGGTCAACTATGGCGGGTATAATGTGAGCTCGCTCTGTAGGACCACCATGCGGGGTTGTAGCGACTTCTGCGCCAGGAAAAACCAATTAAAAATCAAAACACGCAAGCTCGAACATAGTCCAATAAACAATAATAAATCGAAAATTGCTTCTGTTTCGCAGGCCTAATAGCTACGAGTCTTGTCCGCCATCTAGTGAAGAAGAAATGGAGTAGCGAGTAGTGGCGTTTGGGAATTAGAAGTGGGAGAGAGAGAGAAAAAAAATATATATACACAACATAACGTACCCGGGTTTGTAGGATATAGCAGGGGATGGAGTATACACATCAAAACTAAAAAAAGCTACAAAATGGTGTTTTTAATGCTCTGAGCGAATTTCAACAGAGAGGTAAAAGTTAACAGTTTACCAAGTTAAGTGCGGTAATAATATTTTTTGAGATTTTGATTCAATACTTCTTCTTCTTAATCTGTTTACCCTCCAGGGTTGGTTTTTCCCTCGGACTCAGCGAGGGATCCCACCTCTGCTGCCTCAAGGGCAGTGTCCTGGAGCTTCAGACTCTGGGTCAGGGATACAACTGGGGAGAATGACCAGTACCTGACTCAGGCGGTGGGCAGGGGATGGGAAGATTGGAAGGGATAGACAAGGAAAAGGAAAGGAATCGGCCGTGGCCTTAAGTTAGGTACCATCCCGGCATTTGCCCGGAGGAGAAGTGGAAAACCACGGAAAACCACTTCCAGGATGGCTGAGGAGGGAATCGAACCCTCCTCTACTCATTTGACCTCCCGAGGATGATGGACCCCGTTCTAGCCCTCGTACCACTTTTCAAATTTCGTGGCAGAGCCGGGAATCGAACCCGGGCCTCCGGGGTTGGCAGCTAATCACGCTAACCACTACACCACAGAGGCGGACTTGATTCAATACTATACAATGAAAATTCTACCAAAAGAACAGTATTACACTTAAATAGAAGTACGGCGAGATTAAAAAAAAAAACATTTAGTACTTGTAAGAAACAGACACTAAAGAGACTGCCAGACTACCATTTCAATGTTACTGCTGGGATGTGTTTACCTTGTGGTAGCCCTACGCTGTGCGTAAGGGTGGGTTTCCACTTGAGATTAACCGGGAGAGTAACTCTCGATATCCGCTCTCAGGTTGTTGTCCATTTGAGAGTTAATTTCGGCCCGAATAACTATCGAGAGTAGCCCGCCAAGATAGCTTTCACGAGTTCTCGTCACACCCTGTCCACTTACGCACCTGTAGAGAGTAGTCGAAGTGTCATTACGCTACTACTGACAAGTCACAGCAGCTGTGATTATTCCCTGTAAAAAAAAAGAAAAGTCTACTTTGGTAAGTGTTATCTGTCCCGCTACCGCTTTTCCTGTTTTTCATTTTTTTTTTCAGTTCTTGAGATACCTTAAACAGTAGAGAGCATCAAATTATTGATTAATTTAAATATTGTATATATATATATATATTATATTGTACTGTACTGTTAGATCATCAGCCCAGAGGCTGGTTAGATCCTCAAATAGCACCACCAAAGGCTATGCAGTTATAGGGAAACCGCAAAAACCAATGGCAGAGCCCAAATGAGGCGTACTAGGCAAGATGAGGATTATATTATATACTTGTTATTATAATAATAACCAGACTACAATCATTACAATATATCTACATGCAAATTGATGTGATTATAATAAAATATAAACTAACAATTTATTCTTAATTCGCCTTGTTAAACAGACTTAATTTACCTGATTGCTTAAGTTGTGAAGTTCCCTTTGAACTTCAGCTCCGGAACACGAAAACTTCACTCCTATTTCCTCTAAAGTTTTATGTTTCTTCTCTCTGTCACGGTAATCGCTACAAAATTTCTCGACTTTTATACATTTGAATTATCAGTTTTGTTTCCTCCGGTGACCAATTTTTAGCCATCTTGCAATTGAAAATAGAACCAAGCTCTCGATAGCTTCGCCACAATTCGAACACAGTTCGTATCTGGAGAGCTAATCTCCGAGAGGGCAGGGGAGCATGTGTCGACTAGCGAGCACGCTGAGACAAGTTAGCTCTCGGAGATTTGCGAGGGAATTTCCGATAGCTGCTCTCGGCACTGTGTCCATTGGCGAGTAACTGCTATCGAGAGGTTCTCCCCAGTATTTACTCTCAAGTTACGGGCACCTTAAGAGGAGACAAGAGTCTGGGGGAGTAACTTACAGTCCAGAATAGTTTTAATGCAACTGTATTTCTTAAAACTTTCAATTGAATCTTTCAAGCTTAAAATATTATCGGCTCATTGCCATGTATAAAATGCTCCTTGTGGCAGAGCTCTTATCAGATTCACCTGATATTTTCTGATAAAGTTTCAATACTATCTATCATACCTTTATTTCCTTCTACAACACTACAGATTTCTCCACCAGCCACGTAGAGGAATTATAAACAAAAATAAACATAAAGAAAAGGTTACAGGTGTCGAACCTATGACAATGAACTTAAGGTGCATCAACGCGGTGTCGTCCTCTCCTTGGATCATCACCCCCAACTCCGAACGGCTAACCTGTTTGTGTCTTTACTCTGTTCATTTTATATAATCAGATATCACAACAAGCCACCAAGTGTTTACCATTACCTTACGTCACAATAAGAAGCAAACAAAAAAGACCCCCTGATTCACAACCCCTGTTAAACCCTTCTCTCCTATGAATATTCACTACTCTTAATTTCTTAAGGGGGAGACCTAGCTCAACACGGGAAAAAACAGGCCAATATTCATTCGATTGTTAAATATGCTACAAACGTTGTTGAAAAATTCTGCACATATCCCAGTATTGGCATGCTTCCTAGCAATCAGAAGCAACTGCAATAATGTCAAAATTCTAATTATAACATTTTAAATTAAATTTTCCGCCTTTTTAACAAAATATCACGGTTTCCTTCATAACTGTCTTACTGTTTCTTTTTTTTTTTTTTTTTTTTTTTTTTTGCTACTTGCTTTACGTCGCACCGACACAGATATGTCTTATGGCGACGATGGGATAGGAAAGGCCTAGGAAGTGGAAGGAAGCGGCCGCGGCCTTAATTAAGGTACAGCCCCAGCATTTGCCTGGTGTGAAAATGGGAAACCACGGAAAACCATCTTCAGGGCTGCCGACAGTGGGGCTCGAACCCACGATCTCCCGATTACTGGATACTGGCCGCACTTAAGCGACTGCAGCTATCGAGCTCGGTCTCACTGTTTCACGGATAACGATTTTTTCAGGGTTTCCTCCTATAGTGTTGTACTACAATCTGTACTTCATTCAGGTCAATGGGATTTATATTAGATTTTATATAAAATATTTATTTTTAGTATTTTCAGGTGCTCAGAATAAAAACTCGACAAAAATATCTAAATCACAATCTATGTTAGTGATTGAGGTTCATTTTGTAGGTGGGGGTTTGATATACACTTTAAAAAAGGAAAAGTACGAAAATTCTTTTTTTTTTGCTAGTTGTTTTACGTCGCACCGACACAGATAGGTCTTATGGCGACGATGGGACAGGGAAGGGCTAGGAGTGGGAAGGAAGCGGCCGTGGCCTTAATTAAGGTACAGCCCCAGCATTTGTCTGGTGTGAAAATGGGAAACCACGGAAAACCATTTTCAGGGCTGCCGATAGTGGGGTTCGAACCTACTATCTCCCGAATACTGAAAATTCTTTTAAACTTGGAACTTATAAGGGAAACAGTGATATATTGTTAAAAAGGCGGGAAATTTAATTTAAAGTGTTATAATTAGAATTTTGACATTATTGCAGTTGCTTCTGATTGCTAGGAAGCATGCCAATACTGGGATATGTGCAGAATTTTTCAACAACGTTTCTAACATATTTAACAATCGAATGAATATTGGCCTGGTTTTTTTTTTTTTCGTGTTGAGCTAGGTCTCCCCCCTTAATACACAATTTCCTCATACACTTAAATATTTACATACACTACCCACACATTTCCATTCTTTCACAAGCCACCAAATGATTTTTTGTTCATTACCGGTCTGACTTAACTTGTTTATCTGATTCTCACTCAATAACTTTACTCTCACTCCTTTTGTTTCTTTACACTCAAAAATCAGATGAAAATCCGCTTTCACTTCACCACACAACATACATATCATTGTTTTTTTTAATATTTCTTACCCACCCCTTATCCAATAAAGTTTCAATACGTACAGAGGAATTAAAAGTACTTCTGCATTTTATTATCAGCTGAATATCCTTGTCGCTGCAACCAGATTTGTCTCTCCTCTGCTGAGCGTTTCAGGTCAACATATTTTTTTCAAATTCAGCCTGTCCATCACGGAATCCAGATACTTCATCCGTGGCCTTCCTCTTCCCATCTTACCCAGAACTTTTCCTTCCGGCAGAGTCGTGAGGAATGTGTTATGTCGAAATGTGTAGCCAAGGAATTTGGTTTTCCTCTTTTCTATAGTATTGATCAATTCCCTTGTTTCGTCTATTTCCTTAAAGACCCTAATTAATACTTTAGTCCGGCTGTCAAGATTTTCACACCCGCGCAACGATTGTCGTTTGTTTACACACTCGTGGATTTGTCAAATGGTGCTCAGTGCTGACAACCTCTGTACTTAGGAACTAGTCATATTGACAAAGATAATAAGAATTCACAGACATAGCACTCCTATTCGTCGGTTCTAGCCCTGGACCTCAAAAGTAATATATTTATTGGTTCAGGGATCATGCTATTTTGCTGTTTTAACTGCCCGCGCTAGTCATATTCACAAAGATAATAAGAATTCACAGACATAGCACTCCTATTCGTCGGTGCTAGCCAAGGACCAAGGGGAATGTTTTCATTGCCCTTCCCGAATGGAAGGAGCGGGCCACCTAGAAGGTTACGCCTTCTCTCTGGCCAGGAGATTTGGCGGGGTTTGGGGATTTGTTGGTGTTGGAAGATGAAAAGGGGGAGCTTTGATTTGGAGATTTGGAGATGTGGCCTCTTGGCTAAGGGGTGCAGCGTCTGTTCTCTGCTTTTCATTATGCGTGTGTTACAGATACATGAATTTGGTTTACAATATGCGTTACAATGAGGTACAATAATGTTACAATACAGTAGTTTAGAATTTATTGTTGGGAGTTAGGAAAGAGGAACTCAATGATTTGTTGATACAGGGAGGAGAAGTTGAGCAGGGATGTAAGTAGTACATGCAGAAGGTAGGAACGGTTGTGCGGGTTTGGTAGGTGGGGTTGGGGGTTGGGAAGCCGGGTGCGGTTGCGAGAAGTGGTAGGGCGTGAGGGGGGTCGCGGGGGAGATCGAGATGACTCCACTCGATGGTGGCGGCCGAAGAGTTTTATCCCCTGCTGGATTAGTCGCTGGACTTCCTCAGATGTCTGGAGCTGGAGTCGCAGCATGAAGGTGGGCCCGGCTTCGTTGTAGATCCTGGATGCTCGTTTTAAATGGAGTCCTGGGAGTCGTAGTTCATTGCTGATGAGGTTCAATGGGATTCTCTGGACCGCAAGAAAGTTCTTGCCGTACGGACGGTTAAGAATAGGATCTGGACAAAACATTTTCTTGAGCTTTTATTGTGCTGGGGTTGGTAACGGATTATGATTAACATAATTGACTGCAACTACATCACGTTGCACTTCACATTAGCCAATAGGGATGCAAATAGCTACTTCAGAAATGAAAATGGCGTGTAACAGTCTTCATTAGGTTATAAAAGTAAATATACTTTTTCGGTCGGGATGGTGGGTTCCTGGACTTCGCAATGATCACATCTCTCCTCTGAGATGCTCTCCAAGTAAGATTTCATTATTTCCCATATAATATAACATTACAAATAACATGACAGCCGAGCTACATTTTTACCGGACCCTATTGTTTGACTTTCTCTCTGTCCAACTAATTTTCAGCATGCCACTAATCAATCAATCAATCAATCAATCAATCAATACTGATCTGCATTTAGGGCAGCCGCCCAGGTGGCAGATTCCCTATCTGTTGTTTTCCTAGCCGTTTCCTAAATGATTTCAAAGAAATTGGAAATTTATTGAACGTCTCCCTTGGTAAGTTATTCCAATCCCTAACTCCCCTTCCTATAAATGAATATTTGCCCCAGTTTGTCCTCTTGAATTATTTCAACTTTATCTTCATATTGTGATCTTTCCTACTTTTATAAACGCCACTCAAACTTATTCATCTACTAATGTCATTCCACGCCATCTCTCCGCTGACAGCTCGGAACATACCAGTTAATCGAGCAGCTCGTCTCCTTTCTCCCAATTCTTCCCAGCCCAAACTTTGCAACATGTTTGTAACGCTACTCTTTTGTCGGAAATCACGCAGAACAAATCGAGCTGCTTTTCTTTGGATTTTTTCTGTTCTTGAATCAAGTAATCCAGGTGAGGTTCCAATACACTGGAACCATACTCTAGTTGGGGTCTCACCAGAGACTTATATGCCCTCTCCTTTACATCCTTACTACAATCCCTAAACACCCTCATAACCATGTGCAGAGATCTGTGTCCTTTATTTACAATTCCATTTATGTGATTGCCAAAATGAAGATCTTTCCTTATAATAACACCTAGATACGTACAATGATCCCCAAAAGGAACTTTCACCCCATCAACGCAGTAATTAAAACTGAGAGGACTTTTCCTATTTGTGAAACTCACAACCTGATTTTTAACCCCGTTTATCAACATACCATTGCCTGCTGTCCATCTCACAACATTTTCGAGGTCACGCTGCAGTTGCTCACAATCTTGTAATTTTGTCACTCAATAGAGAATAACATCATCCACAAAAAGCCTTACCTCCGATTCCACTTCTTTAATCATATCATTTATATATATAAGAAAATATAAAGGTCCGATAATACTGCCTTGAGGAATTCCCCTCTTAATTATTACAGGGACAGATAAAGCTTCGCCGACTCTAATTCTCTGAGATCTATTTTCTAGAAATATAGCAACCCATTCAGTCTCTCTCTTGTCTAGTCCAAATGCACTCATTTTTGCCAGTAGTCTCCCATGATCCACCCTATCAAATGCTTTAGACAAGTCAACCCCTCCATATCCACAGTTCTATTGCTTCCAGGTGTTTAATATCCTGTTTTGTAAGACCCATGTTTCACAACCATACAACAGAGCACTCCACGGAGACATTTCTATTCCTACAAAAGCAGCAAACTAGAGTTTTGCGCATTGTGTGAATAATGAAAAATGGTAAACCTTTTATCATCTGATTTCAAAACCCAGAGTTATTATTAAGTATAATGAACACTGTTCACAAGTCTGTCAAATTATTGCCCATAAAATAACGAGAACTTTGCTGCAAGGAGCATTTTTCATGCACATATAAAAATACATATTATTTATTCATGATATACATTTTGGGTTTATACCGTGCAATGAACTATGTAAACACTCTCAACACGTCTCAAAACGGACCTTGCCTTTCTTCATCACGAGAAAACAGAAAAAGGAAACACGAAGCATCAAAGATTGCTAAGAGAAAGCAACAAAGAACTTAAAATGGCGCCCTAAGATGTAACAGGGACGCCATTTTAGCCCCATACTAGGGACAACGAATGACAACAGTGAAGTATCATTTCCTGATGATTCTTATAATAGGTAGCCATGATTCACTGACTTGGTATAATTTAATAGATATTATTTTTTAAATAACTTTCCGACAAATTAAGTAAACAGCTTCAAATTTTGTGTGGTGCTCCATCTTATTAATATATGCTTGTGTTTCAAATTTGGTTATAATAAGTGGTAAATTGTACATGCTCCATCGAAATCTTTAAAGACGCGAGATATCATAACCAATTGGACTGTTTTTTTTTTTTTTTTTGCTAGTGGCTTTACGACGCACAGACACTGATAGGTCTTATGGCGACGATGGGGTAAGAAAGGTATAGGAGTTGGAAGGAAGCGGCCGTGGCCTTAATTAAGGTTCAGCCCCAGCATTTGCCTGGTGTGAAAATGGGAAACCACAGAAAACCATCTTCAGGGCTGCCGACAGTGGGATTCGAACCCACTATCTCCCGCACGCAAGCAGAAAGCATCTTGAGAAGAAGTCGAAGATGACCACAAGAGTAAGAGCCGTACGGTGTGAAATTACGAGGAATATAATGCGGAAGGATTTCTACGAGCAGATACGGTGGAATTCCGGCCACAAAGGGTGACGTAATTAATGACGTAGCTTTGAGATTACGTTACTATTAGTACGTCATAATGATGACGTCGTTGTTAAATACCGGAAGAACATTTGATACCGTGTTTCTGTTTCCTGTGGCGGGACATGGGTGATAAACTTTGTTTACTACACAGTGTTCCCTCATCCTAACAGGGAAGGAAGAAAGGATTCCCTCACAAACTGATGACTACCCGGAACTCAACACTTAGAAGATTACACGCTATTATTTTGAAGACAGGGGGCGAAGCAGAATACAAGTTTAGGAGCGGATGGTAGCTCAAGAATAGAGGGCGGAATTTCCCATATTTTCATATTTTGTTTGTTTCATCTTGCTCAGAATTTAACCAGAATGGTATCTCTGTATCGGTCGTGTCCACAGTAACAAGGAAATGTTTTTTTTGTTTCCGTCATCACTGTCTTCATGTCTGTCTGTTTATACGCGCATCACGAGAAAATGACTTAATTTGATGAAAATCGGTATCTAAAACTGTTGTGTCTACCTTCCACTTGCGGAATAGAAGTGCTGGGTACAAACCAACCATACCATTCAGAGGAGAGAATCTACAGTATTGTAGTAACCCAAAATACCTGGGAGTCACCCTGGACAGGTCCTTGACCTACAAGAATCACCTCTATAATGTGTCAGCCAGAAATAACATCCTCCAAAAGCTGGCATGTACATCCTGGGGTGCTAATGCTCAAGTCCTGAGATCCACTGCTCTTGCACTCTCCTATTCCGTCGCTGAATATTGCTGCTCTACCTGGCTTAACAGTGCTCACACTGGATTAGTAGACACCCAGCTGAACCAAGCAATGCGTATCATTACAGGATGCATCCGACCAACTGACACACTCTGGCTTCCTACCCTAAGCCACATACCACCTCCATCCCTAAGAAGATCACAGTCACTGCTTAACTTGTGGAAGAAAATTGAAAACAATCCTCTCCTCCCTATTCATTCTGACATACTGTAGCAGCTTCCCCAGCTAAACGACTGAAATCCAGACACCCTTCTTGGCGTACTGCAATGAATTTACAGGACTCTTCCTTTAATGTATCGGACGCCTGGAAAGAACAGTGGCAACAGCAATCCTCATTATCACATCACCACATCATTAAGAACCCATGCAAGTGCCCAGATGGTTTTTCTCTTCCCAGACGGCAGTGGAGGATGCTAAATCGAATTAGGACCGGCCAAGGTAGATGTGGAGCCACTCTCTTCAAATGGGGATGGAAGACATCACCGCAATGTGACTGCGGACAAGGGGAGCAGACAGTGGATCACATTGCATTTGAGTGTCCTTTGCGTGGTTACAGAGGCTCTATAGAGGACTTAAACTGTGTCTCAAACGAAGCTCTTCTCTGGCTATTAAATGTTGACATGGAACTTTAGTTATGAACTTGAGATGGTAGTTGTATATATTGTATATAATATTGTGTTCATCATACGCTAAATAAATAAATAAATAAATAAATAAATAAATAAATAAATAAATAAATAAATAAATAAATAAATAAATAAATAAATAAATAAATAAATAAATAAATAAATAAATAAATAAATAAATAAATAAATAAATAAATAAATAAATAAATCAATAAATAAATAAATAAATAAAATCATGGAATGAAGCGCTACAATCTAGGCTATAAATAATTTTATTCACGCTGAGTGAAATGGTAGTTTAGTGGAAGACCTAAAATGTAATTCTGAAATATCAATCTTATTGGCGTTCCTATCGATTAATACTATATAACTAAAGTCATATAGAATGAAATTTCCGATCATTCATGCCTCATACATTTTTACCGTGCCGGCTATGATGATGGAGATATTCGTGAATTTTGATTTTTGTTGCTAAGTCCATATCAACGCCGAACTACGAGAAACACAATGAAGTGGAAGCGATGCCAGCACTCAGCTAAGGTAAAATTTCAACAAAAGACAGGACTGCACAGAGTGGGAAAGCACCCAAAACAAGTGGATTCTGGATAAGCGGGTTTAATGTCTTTGGCGCTAACACGAAAATATTGGTACATAAACATAATGCCTACCGAATATTAATTTAGTAGCAACAAAGTACGATTGTAACATTTCCTACTTCAAGGATAAAGTAACATGTTTCATGACAGTATCCTTCTCAACAGCTGTAGTGGAAAAAATAAAAACATGGACATCTCAGACAGCTAAAGTTTTTCGCTTGGGGCTAAAGCCACTGAATAACATTTACAAATAAGCAGCAACGAGGTACGAGTGGGAGTAAACATTTTATGTTTTCAGCATTCAGTCTGCAAGTCTCTGTGAATTAACTAACCTACAATCCCCCACTTGCAACTAGCTCTATGTATGGCCTCATTTTCTTCCTCACCTTTCTGGTCGCCAACCGACGCTCCGTTGGGGCAGCTTTTAGTCGCTTCTTACCACAGGCGGGGGATACCGATGTTGTTATTCTACCATCTCACCCACAGGTGAAACCTGAAAAAGAGATTAGACGCCGCACTGAGATTTCCATCTCAAGCTCAGACAAATAGCTGTTGAGATGTTACATTTGGTCAACACAGCTTTGTGGAGTAGAGACCTGGATTCTCAAAGCTTTCTCCATGAACATATTAGATGTCATTGAAATATGGTTACACAGGAGAATGCTCAGAATAGCCTGGACAGATTTTGTAATCAATAATGAAGTGCTAAGTAGAACGACAGGTGAGCGTTTAAACAATAGGTAAACAGCTTATTCAGGCCATATTCTACGAGGTAGAAAGTACGGGCTTCACCACCTGATATCACAAGGAAAGATACAGTGAATTTCTTTCATCCGTTGGCCGGCAGGAGCGCCCAGCTTATCTGCCGCCCGTTGACTCATCACTACCCGCACCACTCACTTTATCCGCTCATGACATGAGATAACAATTAAAATTAAGAAAATAAGAATTAAGTAAATAAGGCATCCACACATTTCTGGCAGCGTCTTAGCAAACGCCGATTCACACGCATTCACACGTAATTGAGACTATTTCTCTCAGTTCTTTAACATTTTCGTAGTCTGCCATGCTGAGCTCTTCGAAACCCCAGCTCCTTTTTCAAGTCCTCTTAGGGACTTTGTTGGTGTATCTTCTAATCTTTCTGCGATTTCATTGTCCGACTCGTTGGCTGAACGGTCAGCGTACTGGCCTTCGGTTCAGAGGGTCCCGGGTTCGATTCCCGGCCGGGTCGGGGATTTTAACCTTCATTGGTTAATTCCAATGGCACGGAGGTTGGGTGTATGTGTTGTCTTCATCATCATTCCATTCTCATCACGACGTGCAGGTCGCCTACGGGTGTCAAATAGAAAGACCTGCACCTGGCGAGCCGAACCCGTCCTGGGATATCCCGGCACTAAAATCCATACGATATTTCATTTCATGCGATTTCATTCTTTTCATCGTTAAGTACACGTTTTTTAACACTTCGCTTCTTATCGAGTAAAGAACCAGTTCCTTTCAATTTGTTTACGAGTTTCTGCACGGTCTTCCTATGTGGAGGGCGTAGACCTGGAAATTGTGTTACAAATCCCCTAACGACTTCTATGCAAGACTATCCTTTCACATAACTATCGTACACAAGTACCCTTTCCTCTAGCGTGTACCAGGTGTATACACAAGTCCTTTCCGGTTTCACTAAGAGATGGCGCCAGCGAACAGTACGCAGCGAAAGAATTTGACACATATGTCAGTTGGTTTGTCTGACATTAACCTACAAGTACACACAAGTTGAGTCCCCCAACACTAGTGTCTGTGTTGTATCGTTCAGTGATCATTATCAATGAATACTGATCTGCATTTAGGACAGTCGCCCAGGTGGCAGATTCCCTATCTGTTGTTTTCACAGCCTTTTCTTAAATGATTTGAAAGAAATTGGAAATTTATTGAACATCGCCCTTGGTAAGTTATTCCAATCCCTGACTCCCCTTCCTATAAATGAATATTTGCCCCAATTTGTCCTCTTGAATACCAACTTTATCTTGATATTGTTATCTTTCCTACTTTTAAAGACGCCACTCAAACTTATTCTTCTATTAATGTCATTCCACGCCATGTCTCCCCTCGGAACATACCACTTAGTCGAGCAACTCGTCTCCTTTCTCCCAATTCTTCGCAGCCCAAACTAATCAACAATTTTGTAACGCAACTCTTTTGTCGGATATCACCCAGAACAAATCGAGCTGCTTTTCTTTGGATTTTTTCCAGACAAGTTGATTGCAAGGGATTATACCATCATCTTGACCCACGACGACTTGGCTATGAACATGGACATTCTCATGGTTTTCGATTTGGACAGTTGTTATTAGTAGGCCGTGTTATATTTTGTTATGTTTGTTATGTTTTATTATGAAAGTTTACGTTTGTTAAGTAGTCTGTTGACAGTGCAGGTGAAATTTGCTCAGTGTAGCTGTATCTTGTGCTTCGTGAATAAATAAAGTTCTTGAATCAGGTAATCCTGGTGAGGGTCCCATACACTGGAACCATACTCTAGTTGGGGTTTAACCAGAGACTTATATGCCCTCTCCTTTCCATCCTTACTACAACCCCTAAACACCCTCATACCCATGTGCAGAGATGTGTACCCTTTATTTACAATCCCATTTATGTGATTGCCCCAATGAAGATCTTTCCTTATATTAACATCTAGATACTTACAATGACCCCCAAAGGAACTTTCACCCCATCAACGCAGTAATTCAAACTGAGAAGACTTTTCCTATTTGTGAAACTCACAACCTGACTTTTAACCCCGTTTATCAACATACCATTGCCTGCCTTCCATCTCACAACATTATCGAGGTCACGTTGCAGCCGCTCACAATCTTGTAACTTATTTATTACTCTATACAGAATAACATAATCTGCACTTCTTTACTCATATCATTTATATATATAAGAAAACATAAAGGTCCGATAATACTGCCTTGAGGAACTCCCCTCTTAATCATTACAGAGTCAGATAAAGCTTCACCTACTCTAATTCTCTGAGATCTATTTTCTAGAAATATAGCAGCCCATTCAGTCACTCTTTTTTCCAGTCTATTTGCACTCATTTTTGCCAGTAGTCTCCCATGATCCACCCTATCAAATGCTTTAGACAGGTCAATCGCGATACAGTCCATTTGATTTCCTGAATCCAAGATAGCTGCTATATCTTGCTGGAATCCTACAAGTTGAGCTTCAGTGGAATAACCTTTCCTAAAACCGAACTGCCTTCTATCGAACCAGTTATTAATTTCGCAAACATGTCTAATATATAATCAGAAAGAATGCCTTCCCAAATCTTACATGCAATGCATGTCAAATTTACTGGCCTGTAATTTTCAGCTTTATGTCTATCACCCTTACAGGGGCTACTATAGCAACTCTCCATTCATTTGTATAGCTCCTTCAGCCAAACAATAATCAAATAAGTACTTTAGATATGGTACTATATCCCAATCCATTCTCTTTAGTATATCCCCAGAAATCTTATCAATTCCAGCCGCTTTTCTAGTTTTCAACTTTTGTATCTTATTGTAAATGTCATTGTTATCATGTCAACGTTTGTGCCTGAAAATGAAAAATTAAGGCACGCATTGCTTTTCTTATTTAATCGAAAGTAAACGGCTCTGGAAAGTCATCGTTTGCTGGTGAACGCGCTCCATCGATTAGAACATGTGAAACATGGTTTCGGCAATTTAAACGTGGCAAGAAGACCATGCTTTGTGTCTCGTGGGACCTGAGCGGTATTGTACATTATGAACTCTTGAAGTCCGCCGAAACCGTTAATGCACAACGCTATCGCCAACAAATGATTCATTTAAATCACGCATTGATCGAAAGACGACCGAAATGGGCCAGAAGACGTGGCAAAGTGATTTTGTTACACGACAAATGCGCCGTCTCACACAGCAAAACCAGTGAAAGACACCCTGAAAACGCTTGACTGGAACATCCTTCCGCACCCGCCGTACTGCCCGACCTGGCGCCATCTGACTATCTCCTCTTCTCGTGAATGAGGCAAGCGCTCGCTGAGCAGCACTTCAGCAATTTCGAGGAATTTGGAAAATGGCTCGACGAATAGTTTGCCGGAAAAGACAAACAGTTTTTCTGGCATGGTATTCATAAATTACGTGAAAGATGGAAAAACTGTGTAGAAGCCGATGGCCAATATTTTGAATAAAAAGAATGTTCCCTTGAAAATTACGTGTTCTCTTTACCACAAAACCGGCAAAAACGTATGCATACGCCATGTACACATGTGAAAGCATTATGAGAATTACACCCCAAAACAGCACTTCACAACTAGAGAACAGTTGAAGCGACAGATCAACACTTAATACACGTTCTAAGCACGGACATGAACTGCGAAGTGCGGGCATTGCGCTGTGTAACGGGAAGTGATGAGTCAACGGGTAGCAGATAATCTGGGCGCGTCTGCCGGCCGACCGATGAGAGAAATTCACTGTAGAAGGCGAGCGAGGAGCTGGTAGACCAACGATGCCATGGTCCAAAACATCAAAGACTGGACTTGCATCAACAACGCCGAACAACTCTTCAGGTGAGATGAAGAAAGGGGTGCTTTCTCCAGGGTGATCGCCAACGTCTGGGGGAAGGAGAAGACTGTGTAAGGGGTGATTAGCTAAGGGCACAAAAGGATTCGTAACAAATTCAATGAAAGTATCATCGGAATTCGTCAGCAAATTCCTGAGTTATGGTGGTTCGTGTGTTAATTTATCTCCAGACGAACGCGCGCATGGAGCACCAACTTTCTCGTCCTGGTTTGCGCTAGGTTCGAGGCTCGCAGACAAGCAGTCAGAGATGTTGCGGGATTGAATCGAGCTCTTCAACTCTTCTATATGCATCACTTATTATACTTGTAACATAAAACATTTTCATTAAATTATCAACAATGTTATTTCATATCCAAGGAAACTGGCAATACTTTGTTACTTTGGGAGAAATTTTATCAGATACAAATCATGAACTTTAGCAAAATGAACGAGTTTCTTTAAACATAAATACACGCAAAAACATGATTAAATAATATAAAGTACTCGTAAAGTAAAATGAATTTATTGTTAGGAGGAAAATCCGAAACCTTTCATGGTGTATTGTTAGGTGGCTCCATGTTTACTGTTTGGTCCGCACTTAAGCTATATGATAAGCATCAGTAGAGAAGGTTCCTCAGTGTGCAATAATGAATTGTTTGTGCGGGAAGTGAGTGTAGTTGGTGTGTGCTAATTGCGAAGAGGACTGCATATTCAAGACGCAAGAGGACGCTGGTAGCGTGTGGTAGCCATTCTCGGGTGTCCTTAAATCCGTCCCCGATTCCTCCTCTGTCCTCTAACAAGTGATCTCCTCCCTTCCCCCCAGTCTGTCAAATGGCGCTCCCTCGTCCCTCCGAGATTGCCGAATATCAGTAGGCAAGTGGTGACAACTCCTGGCGCCAGCCGCACATCGGCAATCAGGGGTTTCTCGGAGCCGCAGGTACAGAATGGCTACCCATACGCTCGGTGGGCTGTCAGCTCATCTTGGCATCACACGGGCTGGTGAGGTGGGGTGATGTGCGGCAAGGTGAGTTGTCAGTTCATCTTGGCATCACACGGGCTGGTGAGGAGTGGGGTGATGCGAGGTGGCAATCCTTGAACACGGCGAGCTGTCACCTCATCTTGGCATCACACGGGCTGGTGTGGTGGGGTGATGCGAGGTGACAATTCTTGGCATCACACGGGCTGGTGTGGTGGGGTGATGCGAGGTGGCAATTCCTTGAACATCCCTCCAAGCTCCTCCACATTGAACCTCGGTGCTCCTCCCATGCGCGCAACGTCTTTCTATCTCAAATCTCTCCCTACCTGTGATTTTGTCCCAATGTTTCTTTATGTTCAAGGAGCCTTCGGGCAGTGGATTGCCACCTCATACACTACGGCGAAAAAGCGTGAAGACAACAAGATCATCATCTTTATCATCATGATTATTCTAAGAGTACATGTTAGTTTTAATAAACATATCTTATCCACCTTTGTAGTCGAGCACGTAGAGACACGCTTGGGGGTAGGATTGTGAAGTCAGAGTTGAATGTTTCTATTCTGGGCCACGGCAATTTCAGCATTTGTCTGTCCTTTGTGTGCTTTACCTTTACTTACGCTAGTGGAGTGATACTTTATTTTCGGTCCCGTATATTAGCCGCAGGTAAAATAAATCCAATTGTATTTACGTGAAGCTATACCACACTAATTCACGTCTCAGTTAGTGGATGTGAGTCACTTGTCAACCAGCTTCTAGGATAGTATATAAGTGAATGTACAATCGCTCAAAAAGAAGAATGAACACATGGGATTGTTTAAGTTCCTAGGAGGTGGGCTACACTTTAGTCAGATACAACTGAATCAATGTTTTATTCGGGATATTATCAGGGTTTGTTTCTGCATGGGAGGTGGATTTTTATTAAGTCTGATAAAATGTTAAATACTGAGCAAGTTGGCCATGAGGTTAGGCTCGCTTAGCTGACAACTAGCATTCGGAAGATGGTGGGATGGAATTCTACCATCGACAGCCCTGGAGATGGTTTCCGTGGTTTCCCATTTTAACACCAGTAGTTAAAAAGTGTATTAAGTGCGAGGAACTCACGATACCATGTGCTCAGTCTTTTATTTTGAAGTGACTGTACATAATTGTCTTTTAAAAATTAGGGAGGTTTGTTGAAGTGTGAAGTATGTCTGATTTTTTGGGTAGACTACTCTCTTTAAGACAAAGTTAGCTTTGTGAATTTGTGGGTATTTATTCTTGTGATAAAAATTTTATTGTTAATTTTTAAATAAGAGACATGTTTGTTAAAGTGTGAAGTAGGCCCACTTTTCGAGGTAGACTACTCTCTTTGTGAACTTGTGAATGTTTGTTCTTGTGGTAAAAACTTTGTAAGTTGCACTGCTATGATGTTAACAGTACAATTGCAAATGGTATGTAGGGTGTAACAGTAAGTTCTGGTCAGATTTTGAGCAAATATTACTCACACGTAAAAAGTATGTTCTATGGACGTGGTTGTGGAAACACTTTACTTCCATGTTAGAACTTTTTCTACAACTCTACATAGTACAGTACATTAATCATGGGAAACTCATAGGAACAGAACCCTGTGCGTTCACCTTGACCCTTTTCTTAACTTCCAATGGTTTCTTCTTCCTTACACTTGGCTGCATTTTTCTTTCTTTGGTCCAGATGTTATTACCTTTGCTCTTAACCTTTTCCTGGAAACTCTTGAATTATTTTGTGATTTCAGTAGCCTAAGTTATGTTCCCTTTGATATCCTTTCATTTGCTTCGTCCTTGTATAAATATTTATTGCTCCAATGTATATGCTCACTTTTCTCCGTTTTCAATGGTCCCAAGATTTTCTTCAACATTTTCCTTTCCTTTTTCTCTACCTCTTCTATTTCACCGGTTTGCATTTTGTGGCGAACAGGCTCTCTGGTTTGATTGCTGTGTTGTGTTTGATTTTTGCTTTCCTTGAGATATTCTTCTTGTTGTACGTTCTGTTCCGGTTTATTTTCCATTATTAGTGTACTGTGTAGAGTTGTAGAAAATGAGTTCTAAGACGGAAATTAAAAGTTTACGAACCCACGTCCATATAACACATTTTTTTCTTCTACGTGTGAAGTATGTGTCCTGAAAGTTTGGTCATAACTATTGTTACGCCATGTATATACTGTACATTCTTCTTCTTCTTTGTCGTTTGGGCCTACTGAGGACCACGGCACTCGTATCTTGTTGTCACTTGAGCCATCTGTTCTCTCCTCTTCCTGTATTCCTTCATTTTCTGGCTGTGAGTCATCTTTATTTCCTCCGTCCACATTGGTCTGCTGGTTCCTGTTTTCTTCCTACTTGTAAGTGACCCCGCTGGATGGCTTCCCGAAACTGTGGGCTGTCTTGTATGGACTCATGCGGGTTCTCCAGTTGTTCCAGATCCGACTTGACGGAAGAGATGCACTTGTTGTTCCTGGATGCCTTCCCTCTACCTGCCACAGCGGAGATCCTCTTGGTACGTCTGCAGGAGTTCATGCGGCTTAGATGCCCATAGAAGATCAGGCGCCTTTTTCTTATAAAAGCAACGATGTCCTCCTGATGTTCGTATAGTTCATCGTTGTGCCGAATTCTCTAGGTGCCCCCCTCTTCTCTTACTGGTCCCACTGTTCTCCTCAGGATCTTCCTTTCTTTGAGTTCTAGTGTTCTGAGAGGACAGATGGTTCTACTACCGCATTAAGGTGCTTGTATATACCTATTATAATCTATTAATCAATGAGTATAATATGTAAGAAAATATTTTGTACAGCTTGAGGTTGATATAATATTAATAGTTTAACATCCCACAAGATAATTTTACGAATGTCGGACACGTTGAAGTGCTGGAAACATCGCAATCTCATGGGAAGAAGTAATATATCGTCGTTCTCACAGTGAAATTCTGCAGAACGCTGCACATTGGAATAATCAAGGCTTCATTCTTCAGACAAATCAGTAATGGATTAATCCTGAAGATTCATCATTCAGTGCTCGTGATACTGTGCTTAATACTGTGATATTCTTCTTAAACGATATCTATATGTGTTATTATTATTAGCATGCGTCATTGTGTGTATAGACACTGTTTCATACCCTCTTATTATACTGTGTGTGGTTTTTCTCGTAACTGCAATTATTTGGGTCTAAGGCTAAGTGAATGGACCTTGAATTAATTAATGTATTGTCTTGCTGGAGTCAGTGCGGTAACACACGGACAAGCTGCTCTCAGATATAAGCCCTTCTTCCCAATCCTATCGTTAAGCGTGAGTTAATGTGCTCGGCTATCTGGGTGGTTAAGTGCACTTACGTCTTCGGAGTGTTTCTGAAGTCTATAGTGCAATTACTGCTAAATCTTTAATAGCAGTAGATTAATCATAACACCTGCGAAATACTGTAAATGTAAGGTTCCATGATGAAATATCTTCAGGAAACTTACATTCGCTAATAGAAATGATTGTGCTAATTGTATGTAGAAAGCATTGTGACTAGCTGCATGGTGTACAACGGACCAAGGACTGGTGGTTGGACTCCGTATCTGCTCTCATATCCTGCCCTTGTCTTCACAGCTTCGCCGGGGACGACTTTGGCGATGTTTGGACGTCTTTAGCAGAGTGACCAACGTAGCATTCTACTGTTCATTCTACTTTGTTGTAGGCCAACATTCTGACCGACACTGTGCTAATGGGCGGACGACCTTCTTGGATTCCAAGTACACGGATCTTTTGGACATATAGGATGCCTGAGATCTGGTACCACTTTAATCAAGAAGCGTTTAAGGACGTCTGAAAATGTCTCACTAACAGCTTACATGCAACAGCGAGGTTATGTCGACCATGAACAAGCCGTCCGTTTGGGAACCACACTGCAAGTATTCGGTCTTGGTAAGGCTGAGTCGCCGACCAAATGCTTCAAGACTTCTGTTCCACTGGTCTTCAATAGATGCACTTCTGAATGTGATGTAGCCGAAGCATCTTCAATCACTGACTACACTACCAATACTGTATCTATGGATTGCGGAGTCTTGAGGGGAAACAGAGCCATAATTGAGTTGAGAATGCTATGCTAATACTGATAAGAATTATAAAAACGGAGGCGACAGATGTTACTGGATGATCGCCACGGAGGGGAGGCGAGGCTGGGGCCTCCCCAGTGGGGAGGCGGGTGGGGCCTCCCCAGAATAAATAAAAATTCACTTTGGCTGAAGGACTAAAAAAATTGTACAAACGGGGGCGACAGATGTTACTGGATGATCGCCACGGAGGGGAGGCGAGGCTGGGGCCTCCCCCGGTGGGGAGGCGGGTGGGGCCTCCCCAGAATAAATACAAATTAACTTTGGATGAAGGACTAATAACATTTGTACAAACGGGGGCGATAGATGTTATTGGATGATCGCCACGGAGGGGAGGCGAGGCTGGGGCCTCCCCGGCAGGGGAGGCGGGTGGGGCCTCCCCAGCATAAATAAAAAATACTTTTGGACCTAAAGAACCACTGAATACATCTGGTCCTTCATTTCCAAAACGGTACAATTCTCACTTAGGGTATGACCCTTCATAACCATTAGGAAATCTGGTTGTTTTGTTATGTTGTGATGCGAGCTGACAATTCAGCTTCATATGAATTATGCCTTACTGTCTTAAAATAATTTGAGAAATATATTTCTTTTCAGTAACTATGGAGCAACAGATGATCATTTACCGGCGAGGAAGAAATGTCATCATCGTCTGCAATTATTCCCGAGGGTGTTCCAGTCAACTTGAAATGAAACTAATAAAGAATGCCAATACTTAGCTTTAAGTTTCATAAGTTTACTGTAGTAAATATATTCTGATGAAATAAATTGTTTTTAATTACAGGAACATGTAAATTTCTTAATGATAACGTGGTAATAGTGTAGTTCTCCGTATTTACAGGTTAATAATAATAATGATAATCATCATCATAATCATCATCATCAATGTTTCGAAGTGAGCTTCACTCGTAAGAAATCACCTGTCGAGTAAATTATGCTTTCAATGGCGCACATTTAAAATCTGTTACTGTAGGTTTTGGAGTTTTCTTAAGAGAAATTGTAGGGTTTTCGTTTGTGTACGAACGTTGTTCCTACATTAGGTCAGGGTTGGAATATGGTACCGAGATCTTTTATTATTTTTTTATTTGCTTTACGTCGCACCGACACAGATAAGTCTCATGGCGGCAATGGGATAGGAAAGACCTAGAAATGGGAAGGAAGCGGCCGTGGCCTTAATTTAGGTACAGCCCCAGCATTTTCTGGTGTGAAAATGGGAAACTACGGAAAAACATCTTCAGGGCTGCCGACAGTGGGGTTCGAACCCACTATCTCCGGGATGCAAGCTCACAGCTGCGCGGTGGCAACGAGATCAGAACACCATCCCTTCAATATTTGTCTCGCTAGAGAGAGTGCAAGTAAAATTTATGATGTGGGTGAGTTACAGGGGCTTCGGAATTAAAACGACGTCTTCATTTTATGAGGGATTTTGCCAACAGCTGCAAATGGAGAATATTCTGCTGCGTCGCAAATATGCTAATGCAGTGTCCACAATAAAATACATAACAAATCTCTCTCTCTCTCTCTATATATATATATATATATAATGTGAACGTGTAACACAATAGTATACAAAACTGCAACTATGTGTTATACATCAAAAGAGAAGTCTCCATACAGATCAGATGTAAGGCTTTTCAGGCGTTTGCTCTATTAACCAGCGTTTCGTCTTAGGTCTGACACTAGACTCATCAGAGTGGGATGTGTCAGACCCTACCCACTGACGCTGGGGTGTATGCAGGTGAACTTATCAGAAGCCCTATATAAGAGGCACAGTCTGATAACTGCATACGGGAGATAAAAAATGGAATTATTGCCCGCCTAGCAATTCCGAATGGAAATTCTATGTTCCCAAGGAGGGAATTAGATATTTTTCCACCAACAGAGCATGTCAACAAACAGATCAGATCAGATGTAATTCTGAATATCTAATTCTCTCCTTGGGAACAGCCTCCATCTCAAGATTATTAGAAAAATATGATTTCTTTCATGAAGTACTTTATTTGCATTAAATAGTCATTTATTCCAATAATACGTTGAACGTGTCTATGCAGACCTTTCTAGGTTAGTCTGTAAATTCAAGTTATCACCAGAATGCCAAAATGTTGCTCCATGTTCGTTCTAATAAGCGAGAAACAGAAAGATTGATTGATGATTGATGCTTGTTGTTTAAAGGGGCCTAACATCTAGGTCATCGGCAACTAATGGTATGAAATGAGACGAAATGAAAAAATAAAAAAATCCAAAATCCTCCACTGAGCACAATTCAAAACGTGAGGACGAAGAATGAATGGATGGCTATGAATTTAAAACGATCAGTGGAACCGACCCACAGTGCCTCACATGCACAGAACAATAGTATAACTGACCAAGGGACTGCGTCTATAGCACGATACTGAAATGATGATGCTTGTAGTCCAAAATTCAAGTCATCGGCCCCTCATAATGGTACTTGTCGCTAGATAAGTATAACCATAGTATTTGTCTTGTTGCGGTACTAATCACGAGTAGTGTAGACTCGCGGTATTCCACACATTATGGTACTACTCACAGGTAATGAAATTCACACATGTATTACAGACCTAATGTGTTTCGCACATTGCGGCGTCACTGACAGGCAACGGATCACCTAAGTGTACTAACCACAGGGACTCGTACTATCTCGTGCTGTTCCTATATAGTGGGTACTAATCATAGGCAAGCCAGAACCATGGGTTCCCTCATCCCATGGTGTTGCTCAATCACAGGTACTGTAAAAGCCGTCGCGCTCTCGTTTGCTACCAATCACAAACCTCTTATGTACCTAACATAGTGGTACTACGCGAAAGTGAAGGCGACCCATGGTGTTCTCCGCGTGGTGGTGCTAATCACCAGGAATTTCATGGTTCTAATATCATCCCTTGGTCGCCCCTTTCAGTCACCTCTTACTACAAGTAGGGGATACCGTGGGCGTATTCTTCGTCTGTGTCCCTCACCCACAGGGGGTCGTGTGTTTGGTCCGCGAGTGGTATTGGGACGCGCCACGTGGGAGTATCACTTCTCCCCCTGCTACGCCAGCGTAGCAGGTTCGCGGAGAAACAGAAATAAATCCATCTCAGGACACTCAAATTTCAAAAGGTCCTTTATTATGAAATTTACACTGAATTATTCAGTGCAGGGCTATGCACTGTATGCACTGCCAACCACGACATTTCACTGCGGATGTGGTAAATGGGCATTTTAATTCGTGTTTCCACACTGGTTTGGTGAACAACGTACTTAAAGGTATGATACTACATGATAATGATTTTCAGGAACCATATAAGGCAGTATAATAGTAAAATGTCCTTCTCTGCCAACCGCAGCTACATTCCAGGATTAGCTCCTTACTGTTTTATGATACAGGGGATGATTCATAGGTGCATTTCAGATTTAATGCCTATTAAAAATTGCCGAGCATTATATGGTCAGCTTTACGTGACAGAATCAAGACTTGCGAACATAATTCGTTGTGACAATTCTATGAATTTCCAAGGTTCAAAAAGTCCATACTTATAGTCACAATGGAAGTCTAAATAAATGGTCTTCCGGAATTCAGTATACGTTACGTTATTTTTCACTTGCTTCCTTTATCATCACTTTCATTTTTAGCCTTTGTTCGCAGCTAATACCACTTCATGTCCCGCCAGGAAGCACAAGACACAGAGTCATCTTTCATGGTATGATGATAAACGAGGTTAAAAGTCAGGTTGTGAGTTTCACAAATAGGAAAAGTCCTCTCAGTTTTAATTTCTGCGAAGATGGGGTGAAAGTTCGTTATATAAGTACCTAGATGTTAATATAAAGAAAGATCTTCATTCGAGCAATCACATAAATGGGATTGTAAATAAAGGGTACAGATCTCTGCACATGGTTATGATGATGTTTAGGGATTGTAGAAATGATGTAAAGGAGAGGGGATACAAGTCTCTGGTAAGACACCAACTAGAGTGTGGTTCCAGTGTATGGGACCCTCACCAGGATTACTTGATTCAGAAACTGGAAAAAATCCAAAGAAAACCAGCTCGATATGTTCTGGGTGATTTCCGACAAAAGAGTTACAAAAATGTTGCAAAGTTTGGGATGGGAAGACTTGGGAGAAAGGAGACGAGCTTCCCTTAAAGTTGTATGTTCAGAGCTGTCAGGGGAGAGATGGCGTGCAATGACATTAATAGACGAATACATTTGAGTGGTGTCTTCAAAAATAGGAAAGATCACAATATGAAGATAAATTTGGAATTCCAGAGAACAAATTGCGGCAAATATTCGTTTATAGGACAGGAAATTAGGGAATGGAATAACTTACCAAGGGAGATGTTCAATAAATTTCCAATTTCTTTGAAACCATTTAAGAAAAGGCTAGGAAAACAACAGATAGGGAATCTGCCACCTGGGCGACTGTCCTTAATTCAGATCAGTAGTAACTGATTGATTGATTGATTGATTGATTGATTGATTGATTGATTGATTGATTGATTGATTGATTGATTGATTGATTGATTGATTAATTGATTGAATGATTGAGATCAAGCGTAGAACTAAACACCATAAAAATTCATGGTTAATACAGTCACTGCGGACACAGAAAATTTTTTGCGAGTTGCTTTACGTCACACCGACACAGATAGATCTTATGGCGACGATGGGAAAGGAAAGGGCTGGGAGTGGGAAGGAAGCGGCCGTGGCTTTAGTTAAGGAAAACCATCTTCAGGGCTGCCAACAGTGGGGTTCGAACACACTATCTCCCGAATACTGGATACTGACCGCACTTTAGTGACCCAGGACACTGAACAGTGTTGGAGAATCTTCTATTCTGATATAAGGACAATTAGAAAGGCACTATTTCATATGGCAATGCAGTATTGTACGATGATAATTTTTGAACATTTTAGTTTGTGAAAACTACCGCACCATTACTTCAGTATCTCACGCCTGAAAATTTTAACACGTATTATTTACAGAAAAATGGAAAGACAAGTTGAAACTGAGTTGGGAGAAGATCAGTTTAGCTTCAGAAGAAATGTAGGAATACGAGAAGCAATCCTGACTTTCCGTCTGATCTTAAAGCAGGGCCTCTCAAACGCCCAAAATCTCACGCGTGCAAATTGAGGCGCAGAGTTCCTGTGCACAGTGCATCGGTCCCATTCGGCTCGGCACGGACCAACGCTTCGTCTCTGGACTACTCGGCTAAGCTCGGCTCAACTCGGCTCGGATTTGGAGCGCTACGGAGCAAGTGAGGAAGAGGGAGACTAGCGCCAGTAGCTTTTGGCGTGCAAGTAAAAAAAAAAAAAAAGACTTGCACGTATAAACCTTAACTGGTGCGCAAGTTCAATCCATGCATGCACGGACCTGCAAAAGTTGGTAGCGTTCCAACTTACATTGCGCCAGTGATGACTTACCACACCACAGGAGATTTCTGGCAACCGGTAAACGAGAAGAGATTAAAATACGCAGAAGTTGCTTTTGTGTGAAGTGTTATGTGATGGGATCAGAATTTAATTAATAATGAATGCAAAGTGAAATTATGAAAACAAATTCCTTCAAGCATGCGAACAATATCGTTGTTTTTGGGACGTGAACTGCAGTTTAAAAGAGAACAGGGATGCTCTAACTGTGCGTTTTGGAACTCGATACAAATACTGTAGAAATGCAAAAAAATCCTGATGCTAAATATCTCAGCGTAATTTCCAGCTTCAGTTTTAGCGGTAAAGCATCTCTCATTGTGGTATTCTGCTTTCGCGGTGCCGATTTGCATTTATTAATGGAGATTAACAAAATAACTCAACATGTCTCGTATTACCGGCGACTGCTTTTAATTCTTGAACAATCTTGGAAGTAAAATTTGGCTATTTCTTCAATATTATTACGAAATGCTTTTCTTTTTGTTAGTGTCTAAGGATAGGGAGCATTGACATTAGTAGGTTACTGCAAAAAAAATTGACTTATCTTGTTTTTCCCCGGGCTGAGTGATATACTATTGTTTCTAATATAGAGAGTGCATGGTGCATTCAGATCTTGACCAGCACCACTTGTTCCATATTGGGAAGAAAGAAGGGAAGGAAGGAAATGCTTTAATTGATTCACGTGATGACATGTGGTTATGCGGCGCGACGCAAACAGATAACAGAGTGTCTTCCTGGTTTTACGCAATGAGTTCCTGCTCATTTTCAACAGTTCTCCGGGATAACATCGCTCACATTAGGGGAATCCAAATTCTATCACGTAGGACGGTTAGTTCCGTAATAAGAGGCACTAAAATTAGAATTAGAATTCGATAGATATTTCTGAATGTTTACGTTGTGTATAAAAATGCACACGGAACTTGCGAATGCATTTCATTCCGAACGTAACAAATGGCATGTTATAAGGCAGAGTTTCATAAACATCTCGATTTTATTTCCTTGCAAGAGGGGCAAGCTAGGATTCGAATACAGATATGAAAAAAGTGCTTGAAGAAGTTAACTCATATGTTTACCTGGCAAACAGGATCACCAGGGTTCCAAGAAATAAAGCAGAAGTATGGAATAGAATCAACCAGGCAAAACGTGTCTTCAACAACAACAACAACAACAACAAATAATAATAATAATAATAATAATAATAATTTTTCCCTTTCCGAAAATCAAATGATCATAAATATGTCTCTCGGTCACGGCCATCCATCTTCTTCTTCTTCTTTTTTCAATTTTCCCGCACCTGTGGGGTCGCGGGTGCGAGATGTGTCGCACATGTGGATTTCGTCATGGTTTACGTCCGGATGGCCTTCCTGACGCAACCCTATATGGAGGGATGTAATCACTACTGTGTGTTTCTGTGGTTGTTGGTAGTGGAGTGTGTTGTCTGAGTATGAAGAGGAGAGTGTTGGGGCAAACACAAACAGCCAGTCCCCAGGCCAGAAAATTAATCAGACGCGATTAAAATCCCCGAACCGGCCGAAAATCGAACCGGGGACCCTCTAAACCGAACGCCTCAACGCTGACCATTCAGCCAATGAGTCGGACAGGTCATGGCCATCCATCAATGCCTTAACTTCAGATGACCACCAGCAATAAGACACAACCTGCACGGTTGCTAGGTAATACTGGCTGGCCATCCCTCCATATCTTACATCACAGCCTGCACGGTTGATAGGTAACACTGGCTGGCCATCCCTCCATATCTTACATCACAACCTGCACGGTTGCTAGGTAACAACGTCTGGCCATCCCTCCATATCTTACATCACATACTGCACGTTTGCTAGGTAACATTGTCTGGCCATCCCTCCATATCTTACATCACAACCTGCACGGTTGCTAGGTAACAACGTCTGGCCATCCCTCCATATCTTACATCACAACCTGCACGGTTGCTAGGTAACAACGTCTGGCCATCCCTCCATATCTTACATCACAACCTGCACGGTTGCTAGGTAACAACGTCTGGCCATCCCTCCATATCTTACATCACAACCTGCACGGTTGCTAGGTAACAACGTCTGGCCATCCCTCCATATCTTACATCACAACCTGCACGGTTGCTAGGTAACAACGTCTGGCCATCCCTCCATATCTTACATCACAACCTGCACGGTTGCTAGGTAACAACGTCTGGCCATCCCTCCATATCTTACATCACTGCTTGCACGGTTGCTAGGTAACATTGTCTGGCCATCCATCCATACTTTACATCACAGCCTGCACTATTGCTAGATATCATTGTCTGACCATCCATCCATACCTTACATCACAGTCTACACGTTTGCTAGGTAACATTGTCTGGACATCTATCCATATCTTATATCACAATCTGCCAGGTGAACAGTGAGTACACGAAGGACTCCTGTAAATAATAATCCCCTGTTCAGATTCATGTTTCGTCTATTGGTCGGTGATATATCTGAGATTTACCATCAAATCCTGAAGATACTTGCCCTTGGTTTCGAAGAATGTTTCCCTCAGTAATATTGATCACGAATCTGTTTTGTCTCAGGATGTGCCCAAGGAATTTGGCCGCCATCATAGTGAGTAGTTCTCTCTTGCCGTGGATTTCATTTGATCTCTTTTTGTCCAGCTAATCCTCGGCATTTGTCTCCAGATATACATTTCAAAATCTTCTAGCAATTCACTGCTTTGATTAGTTAATGTCCAGGATTCACAAGTGTACAAAGCACGTTCCAGACGAGAAATTTTGCGAAGCCTTTTCTCACTTTGATGTCCAGGTGTTTACTTGCTAGCAAATTTCTTTTGTTGATGAACGCTCGTTTGGCCAGTGCTAACCTCCTCTTGATCTCCATGATACATCTGTTGTCTTGTGAAATAATACTTCCAGGATATGGGAGTTTTGTGACCTGTTCTATCTTCTTGTTCACAAGCTTGATATTAATACGAACTTGCTCATGATCACTGCTGACAAATAAGACCTTTATTTCCTTAGCACTAATTTTCATAATATGTAAGTCATCACGTGCGGATGAGAGCACTTCTAGCATTTTAGACAGATTCTTTCCTGACTCGGCTGCTATTACTCTATCGTCCGCAAAACGAACGCAATAAATCTGCTGACCGTTGATCTTTACACCATTTGTGATGGCCTTGAACTTCTTTATGGCCTTTTCAATAAGTACGAGGGTTGTAAATAAAGTACTGGCAATATGTAATGAACCAACAAGTACAATCGCACTACATTCTTTCAATGTAGCCACCTTTTGCCAAATGTCGGGGACCATCGGCAAGGCGTTCTCTGTTGACGACAGGGACGGAGCGCCCTACTGCTCGGAGTACAGACGCCACGTCAGGAAATTGGCAGCCTCGGAGGGGTTCCTTCAACTTAGGAAACAGGTCGAAGTCTTAAGGAGCCATGTCCGGTAAGTACGGAGGTTGTTCCAACAACTCCCAATGCCAGTGTTGCGAAAAAGAGCTTGACATTGTTTGCAACACTGTCATGCAACACGACAGGGCGATCCTCTCGCAACAAACGTGGACGTTGGCGTCGCATAGCCGGACGCAGAAAATAGGTAATCGTAGTCACTGTTGACGGTTTGTTCCTCAGTAACAGCATGCGTGAGAATAACACCCTCTTAGTCGTATGCCACAATCAGTATAAGTTTCATCCGACTGGGTACCTGACAAAATTTCTGTGGACGTGGCGAACCTGGGTGACGCCATTCATTCGACTGACGCTTCAATTCAGGCTCGTGCCCACGTCTCACCAATGGCGACAATACGCAGCAGAAATTCATCTCCTTCGTTGCGGTACCTGTCCAGGTGGATGCCAGCCCGTGCATACAGGTGAGTTAATGTGGAACCCAACGTGGGGCAATTTTCCTCAGTTATTTCGTCAGTATGTGCCACAGTGTTTGATGACTGAGACCAACCTCCATGGACCGGACAGTCCATCGATTCTCTACGGAAATGAGACCACTCACAATCTCAATCTGATACGGAGGAATGGCAGCCTCATTCCCGCCCGCACGAAAGTACTTGACCCATCCTATACGGTAATGCATTCTCGCCACGGGCTTCAAGTAATCCTCGATAACATTGTGATGCATTTTTGCCGCGGGCAACCTCGATTTTAATCCATGAACGCTGATCAGCTTTTGAAGACCTGCTTTAGAGGGGTGAAACCGACACTCTTCACTTCAACGCCACACTGCAACAACACTCCCTACTGGATGCCCGTCAAACACACACTACACATCGACAACAGCGCCACCTGACCTCTCCCATATCCTATTTGCGCATGCCTGACCCCTGCGAGTGTCTGGACTACTTTATTCACACCCTTCTTATGATTACAAATCAAAAACGAATTTAGTTTGCAGTGAGAACCTAAACGACGTTTTCCACTCACACTGGATGTCACATTTGTTTGGCCTGACTCTACATACACACTACAAAAAGAAATTAAAAAATATCTCCCGACACACGGTAGAAAATTGCGCCTGACGACTCTTAGGTGAAACAGACGGTATTTCATTCTCTTCTTTCCCGTTTTTGCTTTACTTTTGGTGACACAGTGCTTTCTGAAAAGCGTGAGAGAAAAATGTTTAAATACCCTCAGTAACCAACTACATAATACAACCCCACTGTTTTCAAACCTTAGGAAACATTCAATAATAATGTAGACCATAAAAAGGAATATACTTTTTCGCCAGTCACTTTGGGGAGATAAAAAGAGGTGTTGAAACTAACTGCCTGTCTGCCATTTGCAGATGATTTTGCTATACTTTCACAGAGTCTGACAGATTCAACAACACAAATCAATCTCTTAGAAGAAATAGATGACAAAACAGATTTGAGAATTTCTGCTGTATTTACAATGCTAAGAAAATACAGTAGAGCCCCGCTTAACCGAACTTCGCTTAACCGAAACCCGGCTTAACCAAAATGCTCTGGCAAATTTGTGTTTTAATATTTTGTTTTTTACCCTCTCGTTCTTAGCCGTCGATATTAGCAATTCTCTTGCTAGCTTATATGTGCTGAGAGCTACTAGGCAACCCCTATTTTTATATTATAACTTATGCCAGACTGCACGTATATCATAAAACAAAACAGTTTCTTACCCTCTAGTTTGTTCCATGATACATTTTTCTTCAACAACCAAGAATTATTATTATTATTATTGTTACGGATATATCCGTGGTAGGTAGAGGTGAAAGAAGGTGCGGGTGTGAATGGGTTTCAAGCTACAAAATTAACGTGCAAGGTAAAATTAATTTAAAATTTAACTAGGTTATATTTTCTTTTCAAAAACCAAGCAATAACAGACATGGCAGGTACAATGTAGCAAAACAAGGGGAGATACAATATTTACAGGTTTTGGGCTTCACGCCCTGACTTCAGCGATCAGCTCAGTTTTACCACAAACACAAGTTTTAACAGAGGGGCAGAAAACCCCATTCATCCCTAGGAGCCCCTGGCTCCGAATTACACAGAAAAGCCTCCACGAGGCATATGACACTCCATTTTCAAAAGAGCGATCCGCTCTTAAAATTTAAGCCTCTCAAAGGCCACACCAAACTCTACCTTCAAGCTGTCCTCTAAGGACGTATTCACAGGGGTAAAATACCCAACCTACAGAGGTCTATTACATGAAAAGAAGGTTGATTACATGACCTCTAAAATAACAATTTGAGAGGAGGCGATCTTGCACTCCTAATACACTTTGTTTTTTTTTTAAAACCTAATCTGGCTCTGGGCCGCTAACGCAAGGGCTAATCCCATACTACAGAGGTGACTTAGAGAAGAACACTTTACATTACATAAACGAAGAATAGTTTGAGAAAATAAGTTCACCTCAACACAAATGTGAGTGGGAGCTCGAGAGGGTTAGCACTCTCTATCCCAATATGTAGCCTTACAAGAAAAAGATGAAAAGAGTAATTACATTTTAGGAAAAGGTTACATGATGGAAATGCTTCGAACCCGCCGCGAGTGTTAAACTGCCGACCTAGCAAGAAAAGAAGTTATTAATAGGCCATTACCTGATGTAGAACGGCTGAAGAAGAAAGAGGCGCTTCCCGCCTCCTGCTATGTACTTAATACACTGAAAGATGGAACAGAAGTGGCCCGGAGACCCCAAAATCAGCAGTTTATAACCTCTCGCGGAAGATTCTAGGCGTTAGGGGAAATAAAACACCCTCCCTCAAAGTTTTTATTGGCTAGGGAAAAGAAACCCCTACATAGAGGAAGAAGAAACACATTATTGGTGGAAAATTAATTAAAGAAATTCGGGATTGGCTAGATCCAAACTAAGGGGAAAAAGAGGGGTATACAGCCAACTTAAACAATGACAGAAGGAAATTTAACAAAGAACAAACTCTTGAAATAAAAATTTCTCCAACAAAATAGTTCTTTGACTCCGCACTAGGTCGCACTATTGTTGATCTTCAGTAGTGTCCTCTAGAAGAGAAAGTTCACACTTCTTACTTCAAGCGAAACAAAAACACATCAAAAGTGACACAGTTCAAAAACTCAAAATTTTCCACGTGGTGACATCTTCTGAGAAAGTAGAGAATTAATAGAATAGATAAAGTTCAACCTTCCTCCAGAAGAGGAGTTTCAACTGGCGCAACTTTTAAATAAACGGTGTAGAGGTGTACCGCCCGGTACAGACCTCCCCCCCCCCCCCAAAAGTTCCTCCAGGGGTGACACATGAAATCAGTTTGAAACAAAGTCCAAGAAATGATGTTGATACGAAGATAGATAGCAGAAGCATTTACAAGATTTCTTAATTCAGTTTCAAAATGTTGTTGTTGCAGGTGAATGAAAGTCTTTATGTTTGTAGAATTTGAATTTGTGAAGATAAACTTTTAATACTTAAAGGTGAAGAAAAATTTTGCAATGTCCACCAAATATTGTAGTTGAATTCCCAAGTATAGTTATTGCTTATGGTGACTGTCCATGTAGTTGATGTAGATTGAGTCGAATGGCCGGACCGGCCATTGCAGCTTGCGTCCAACGGAGGCCGCTCGGACCCCTCAAGTACCCTGAGATACCGCTCGCCCGCACTATGAGGGGAGCAGAGGTATTAAAGTACGCCGTGCCCGCGGTGAACAGATACAGGCTGCGGGCATGTAGCAGGTCGTGCGCCGCACATCAGCCTTGGCCGGGAGGTGAGCTCCGGCTCGCCGTGCACATGTCGTCCTCGCTGGAGAGGAGGGGGCCCATCCCCCTCCCCAGTCGCTGCACGGCGCTGCGCGGCTGCGGGGGCGCTGAAACATTAAAGCTAGGCGGCAGAATTGTGTTGGACAATTATTTCCTTTGAGGGTACAGGCTTGTGGAGAGGTTGAGGGGCCAGCGGCGTGTAGATATCCATGGCATTTACTATTATGAAGCCACAGTGTAAGGTGGAGCAGGAGACGGGAGCGTGGTAATGGCCGTGGCAAGAACAGGATGGCAGTTTAATGGGTCGGGGCAGGTTTCACAAACATGCTTACATAAGAAACAAAATCCTATAGAAGGGGCAGAATGCCTTAAAAGTGAAACTCAAAAAAAAAATATAACCTTCATATCCTTTCAAAATAATATGAAGCAAGTTAACACAGAAATTACACCGGTTTCACCTGGGACAGGTGAACCCTAAATATCCTCTCGGTGGCTGGATTACTTAGCAATAAGGTAACCGGCGTAAGAAAATCGAGAATGATACAAGGCCCATGAAATCTGGGGGCAAGCTTGCCCGCGGGAACAAAATTTTTGACCATAACCTGGTCACCTACCTTCAAGGTGGTGGGTCTCCGTCCACGATCATACCTTTCCCTAACCTTTTCATGAGATACTTTAAGATTAGCTTTAGCCTTCTTCCAAAGATCTTTAATGTTGTCCGGATCTATTGTCTCGGGCAGAATGTCATTCAGAGACCAGAGGTTAGAGAGCGGCGTGTTGGGAACGAACTTAAACATCAAAGAAGCTGGAGTAAATTTGTGAGATTCATGAACCGCCGAATTCAAAGCAAAAGCTAACCAATGCAGGGACGTGTCCCACCTAGAATGATCTTCATGATGATAGGCAATAAGTGCGGACCTGAGATTACGGTTAACCCGTTCAGCCAGAGATGGTTGAGGGTAATAAGCAGATGTAGTTACATGAGAGATGGACAAGTCAAAACAGAATTTACGAAACAGATTTGATGTAAAAGCTTTAGCATTATCAGATACAATGTGTTGGCACGGACCAAAAGAAGCAAAATAGAATTTAGGCAAGTAATGGTGGACTGAGCGGTAGCCAGCTTAGTCGGAAATAACCAGGAAAATCTTGTAAAACCATCTACACACACAAAGATGAACTTGTTGGCATTACCCTTTGACTGGGGGAAGGGTCCCACATAATCGATATACAGGCGTTCCATGGGGCGCGACGCTTGATGCGAAGACAAAAGGCCTACCTTGGTGGACATGGTGGGTTTACTAAGCAAACAAGATTTACAAGCTTTTACAAGTTCACGGATTTCACCGTCCATACCTTTCCAAATGAACATTTCACGAATTTTTTCACGAGTTTTAAAGATTCCAAGATGCCCCCCCAATGGGGTCTCATGATAGTATTTGAAGATCATAGGTACAAGAACCGCTGGAACAACAACTTTCATCAACTTATCATGCCTCGAAGGGCAACATAGAACACCATTCCTTAGAACATAAGGGACAGCATGTTCCCCAGAAGAAAGGGTTTCCATTATCGGAGCCAGCGTCGGATCTTCACGTTGGTATTTCTCAATATCCCTAAAAAGCATGGGAGCATCTGTTAAGATGGCATTAACACCAGATAGTATGGACTCGGAAGGTGATGAACTGTCGACCGGTTCGTGGGTCTCTACGTCGTTATGAAACATACGGCTGAGTCCATCGGCAACAACATTTTCAGTACCTCTGATATGCCGTACATCGAATTGGAAGGCAGAAATACGGATGGCCCAACGGGCTATACGACCTGTACGACGCGGCCTACCTAAGACCCAGCTTAAGGCTTGATTATCTGTCTCCAGGTCGAATTTGACATGTTCCAGATAGAGACGGAACTTTTCTAAGGCGAATAAGACTGCCAACCCTTCGAGCTCATAGATGGAATACTTGGCTTCTTGAACCGATAGAGTCCTAGATGCATAGGCGATGGGACGCCTCCCTAGTTCAGTCTCTTGAAGAAGGACTGCAGCTACAGCTGACGATGACGCGTCCGTTTGGACGATGAATTTCTTCGAGAAATCAGGCATAGCAAGTACAGGGGCATTACAGAGAGCTAATTTAAGATCTTCGAAAGCGGCTTGTTGAGAAGGTCCCCACTCGAATTTGATGCCTTTCCTACGAAGAAGGTTTAAGGGCGCCGCTCTATTAGCAAAGTTAGGAATGAACTTCCTGAAGAAATTCACCATACCAATGAACCTGGCGATACCTTTGATGTCCTTGGGAGGTTTAAAATCACGGATGGCCTGTGTTCTAGAATGATCGACTGCTACTCCATCGGGTGACACAATATGCCCTAGGAATGACATAGAGGGCTTAGCAAAGGCAACCTTGGACAACTTAACAGTTAACCCAGCCTTACGAAGGCGATCGAGAACTTCTCGCAGATGATCCAGATGTTCTTCAAAGGTTTCGGAAAATACGACGACATCATCCAAGTAGTGATATAAGTACTCAAATTTGATGTCGGAAAAGACCCTATCTAGTAGCCTAGTGAGCACAGCTGCCCCCGTGGGGAGCCCGAAAGGCACGCGGTTGTATTCATATAAATTCCAGTCCGTGGCAAACGCTGTAAGATGTTTAGACTCTTCGGCAAGGGGAATTTGATTATAGGCCTGATTCAAGTCCAAGATGGTGAAGAACTTGGCCTTACGAAACCATGAAAAGCAAGAATGAAGGTCGGGAAGGGGCACAGATTGCAACACCACCTTCCGATTGAGAGCCCTGTAATCAATGACAGGCCTGAAGCCTCCTTGGGGTTTCGGGACTAGAAAAATAGGCGAAGAATACGCTGACTTAGAGGGCCTAATAATACCATCTTTCAACATCTGATCGATGATTTCTTTCAGAGCCTTCATTTTAGGTGGAGATAGCCTATACGGTGGAAAACGGACAGGAATAGAATCCGTGACCTCAATTTTGTATTCAATAAGGTCAGTAACACCAAGAGTATCAGAGAACACCTCGGGAAACGACTGACACAATTTCCGAATACTATCAGCCTGCTCCTCAGGTAGATGTCTAAGGTCTAACAACATCTCATCCTGGGTAGGCGAAATAGATGAACATGATACAGAATACACTTTAACAAGGGAATTCTACAATTGGACGCAAATTTGAATGTGCACGACCTACTCTGGAGATCGAGCACAAGACCAGTGTGAGAAATGAAGTCCGCTCCCAATATGATGGGGCAAGACAAACGCTTGGCCACAAACAATTTGATCTTCCATGTAAATTTAAAAACCCGAATTTTGACATGTAAGGAACCTAGAATTTCTAATGGAGATGAATTAGCCGAAACATATTTAACAGGAGATGAGTCATAGTCAGGGAGTTTACAAACAGATTTCAATTTAGAATACCAATCAGCCGAAATAATGGAACAAACACTGCCTGAATCTAAGAGAGCTGTTATAGGCTCATTATTTAACTCAATCTTAAGAAAAGGAACAGGTGCGGGGGTATCCGCCGCAATCCTAAGACACTCTTTAGGGCATTCAAAAGATGAATTTGAAGGCTGGTCGTTCTCTGCATTTACAACCTGTTTACTAGGGGCTGAGTCTCGGGAATATGGATTAGTCGGCTCAGCCGACGCCACTAGTCACTTTTTATTATTGGCATAGCTGGAATTTGCACCAGAAGTTGAGCAGGAGGGGGTGCTATTTGAGTTTGGGCAATTCTTGGCGATATGTGAGAAGGCCCCACACTTAAAACAGCCTTGTGATGACCCTGCTCCATTCCTTGTCCCACTTGACTTGATCAGAGGACACTTATTCCGCAGATGGTCAGGCGACCCACAAGCATAACATTTACGGGGATTGACTGGTCGGCGAGGTGGAGGCCGAGTGTTACTAAAGGAAGGCGGGGGTTCTTTCGCCACCCGCAAGGAATCGGCATACCTAACTCCTTCCGCAGAGACGGCTAATGCTTCCAGTTCAGAGAAGGTTTGCGGGCACGCCGCGAAACACAAATATGACCTGTAGGGTGGTGAAATCCCTTCGACAATAGCTTGCACGATCTGATCCTCAGGGAAGTGGAGAGCAAACACCCTAGTATAAAACTTAATATCTTGGATGAAGTCTGCCAGGTTTTCATCCAAGCGCTGTACCCGATAATAGTATTTCTGAATAAGGGAGGACCTGGCCCTAGCCGGGATGAAGTTAGCTAGCAAATGGGCATGGAAATCCTCAATAGAAGATTGCTCGGCAATGGCTCTAACTATTTTGTCAGATAGAACACCAATAGCATAAGGATAGATAATTTGCAAAATTTGACATGGGGAAAGAGAAAACACAAGGGCATGATCCTGAAATTCCACTAGAAATCTTAAAAATGAAATTACGTCACTGGTGGTGTTGACGGAAAACTTAGAGATACCTCTAAGCAACATTGCCAATGGATGAGGCAAGCTGCTGAACCCAGGTGACATAGTCGTTAAAGGTTTCAAGGGCAAAGAAGTTAATTCAGAGCGGATGTTACTCAATGACGCACGGCGTTCAGATTCGTTGTTCGATGGGGCAGAGATAGTTTGAGCAGCCACGGTTATCCTATTGACTTCTCCCTGAGGAGGCTCTTCATCACTACCTACGTTCACTGTGGCGGGTTGATCAGTTTTGGGAGGAACTTCGCCGGTTAGCAATTGAGTGACCTTACTAGACAATTCAGAGATAGTTTCAAGGAGCGTATTAGCTTGCTTCCTCTGAACGTCATTCACCTTTAGAGACAATAGATCATTAACTCTATTTGCAAAGTGATACAGCCTGCCTTGCACACGCTTAATTTGATTAGGAGATGGATCGTTTTCATCAAAAAAGCTGACTACCGATGCTAGCCCAGTAATATTCTCGACAATCGTGGAAAGAGAGTCATCAATTTCTTTCTCTCCCAAATTGGGGATGGAAATGGGCAAATCAAGGGACTCTCTAAGCTTGTTAGTGTCTATTGCAACCGTGCCTCCAGACTGAACGTTTCTGATAGTTAACTCATATATCAACTCCTCTTTGCGCAAGTAGTTAAGGAGGAGAACATCGCGAGGGCCGGGCATGATGACAGAACAATTTTGAAAAACTCAAAAAATTCCAGCAACTGAGAAAATTGTTAGAGTTCGAATCAAAGCAATGTTTAGCCGTCAAAAGGGGCTAAATTGAGACCCATTCAAACCACGCTCTGCTACCACTTGTTACGGATATATCCGTGGTAGGTAGAGGTGAAAGAAGGTGCGGGTGTGAATGGGTTTCAAGCTACAAAATTAACGTGCAAGGTAAAATTAATTTAAAATTTAACTAGGTTATATTTTCTTTTCAAAAACCAAGCAATAACAGACATGGCAGGTACAATGTAGCAAAACAAGGGGAGATACAATATTTACAGGTTTTGGGCTTCACGCCCTGACTTCAGCGATCAGCTCAGTTTTACCACAAACACAAGTTTTAACAGAGGGGCAGAACACCCCATTCATCCCTAGGAGCCCCTGGCTCCGAATTACACAGAAAAGCCTCCACGAGGCATATGACACTCCATTTTCAAAAGAGCGATCCGCTCTTAAAATTTAAGCCTCTCAAAGGCCACACCAAACTCTACCTTCAAGCTGTCCTCTAAGGACGTATTCACAGGGGTAAAATACCCAACCTACAGAGGTCTATTACATGAAAAGAAGGTTGATTACATGACCTCTAAAATAACAATTTGAGAGGAGGCGATCTTGCACTCCTAATACACTTTGTTTTTTTTTTAAAACCTAATCTGGCTCTGGGCCGCTAACGCAAGGGCTAATCCCATACTACAGAGGTGACTTAGAGAAGAACACTTTACATTACATAAACGAAGAATAGTTTGAGAAAATAAGTTCACCTCAACACAAATGTGAGTGGGAGCTCGAGAGGGTTAGCACTCTCTATCCCAATATGTAGCCTTACAAGAAAAAGATGAAAAGAGTAATTACATTTTAGGAAAAGGTTACATGATGGAAATGCTTCGAACCCGCCGCGAGTGTTAAACTGCCGACCTAGCAAGAAAAGAAGTTATTAATAGGCCATTACCTGATGTAGAACGGCTGAAGAAGAAAGAGGCGCTTCCCGCCTCCTGCTATGTACTTAATACACTGAAAGATGGAACAGAAGTGGCCCGGAGACCCCAAAATCAGCAGTTTATAACCTCTCGCGGAAGATTCTAGGCGTTAGGGGAAATAAAACACCCTCCCTCAAAGTTTTTATTGGCTAGGGAAAAGAAACCCCTACATAGAGGAAGAAGAAACACATTATTGGTGGAAAATTAATTAAAGAAATTCGGGATTGGCTAGATCCAAACTAAGGGGAAAAAGAGGGGTATACAGCCAACTTAAACAATGACAGAAGGAAATTTAACAAAGAACAAACTCTTGAAATAAAAATTTCTCCAACAAAATAGTTCTTTGACTCCGCACTAGGTCGCACTATTGTTGATCTTCAGTAGTGTCCTCTAGAAGAGAAAGTTCACACTTCTTACTTCAAGCGAAACAAAAACACATCAAAAGTGACACAGTTCAAAAACTCAAAATTTTCCACGTGGTGACATCTTCTGAGAAAGTAGAGAATTAATAGAATAGATAAAGTTCAACCTTCCTCCAGAAGAGGAGTTTCAACTGGCGCAACTTTTAAATAAACGGTGTAGAGGTGTACCCCCCGGTACAATTATTATTATTATTATTATTATTATTATTATTCGTCATGAAGATTATGCAGACGACTCCAACCTTGACAATAGCAGTTCTAAGAATCCAGTTACAGCAGATGATGGATTTAATGCATTGGTGGTAAGACTGATTTCGAATTTATATTAAAATACAGTACCACACACTTTATTTCAGTACTAAAATAATAATAATAATAATAATAATAATAATAATAATAATAATAATCGTATGGCCTCCGCTACCGTGTGCAGACATTTCAATTTGATGCCATCTGGCTGTCCGCTCGTCAATTTCGACGTTCCGTTTACCTCTAGGCCAACTAGATGGCAGACCGAGTAAACCGAAACTCTCTTGGGCGTCTATGGCTGAGATTTAATGAATTTTGTCGGGTAAACACCAAATATGTCACCAGAGATCTTTTAAATGCCGACATCGTACGACATGGAGTGTCGAATGGACTTTTTTCCACCCTTCAAAAATCCGACTACCTCTGCCTTGACCTCGCTATCTTGGGATCCGGAGGCCGACACTCTACCACTGATCCACAGAGGCAGCTATTTCAGTACTGTAATAAAATTACTGAATATAGTATTCAGTTCAGTAGGAACAAAAAATATGTTTAATTATTTCAGATTGCTTTGCGCTTTGTTGAACAAAGCGATGAGCCTACCCCGGCTGATGTATTGTTGATTAAACGGTGGTGCGACAGCGCTGCACCAAGAAAATTCAGAAGAAAATCACTGATTTCATACAATGAGTGACATTATGTAAACATTTTAATGTTAATGTACAGTATGCACCTTTGCTTAACAGAGTTTATGCATTTTTATTTCGACATTTAACATCCGAAAATATTTACGATGTGTCATCCGAAAAAACGCGTCAACCGAAGTGGCTCCGCCCCCTTTATTTCGGATAAATGGGGTTCTACTGTACTTAGTAATTGGACCGCTCAATCTGCTGTAAAATTTTGAAATACTTGAGATAAGTATTAATTTGAATATGACGGTGTAGTAATAGTAAGCTCAACGTATTGTATTGCGTTTAACACTGTGAATTTGTATATGATGATGCCGGATTAGATTTAGGATGTTAAACTAGTAGTACCGTATTTACGCGAATAATCCCCGCACCCTAAATTTAGGTAGGCTTATTTTGAAAAAAAAAAAAAAAGAAATGCCAACTTTGACGCAAAAAAATCGCATCCCAATTTCGTGCCTCAATTTTTTTTAAATGTTCGGATATTGTTCGTGTAAATACGGGTATTTATGCGAATAATATCCGCCACCGAATAATCCTGCACCCTAAATTTAGGAAGGCTGATTTTGAAGAAAATGCCAACATTGACGCAAATAAAACCCGCACCACAATTTCGCGCCCCAATTTTTTTAAAAAAATTGTGCGGGTATTATTCGCGTAAATACGGTATTTCTTGAAATGTTTTATTTCCGTAGAATTTCTTGCTGTACTGTTGTTGTTGTTGTTGTTGTTGTTGGGTAATTATGTTTTAACTGTGATAATTGCCACCGGGGTATTTCCCAATTGCGTTGCAATTGTTAATAATAATAATAATAGTAATCTAAAATGTGCATAACACCCCTTAAATTAAGACAATAACATCAGTAACTTGAAAAATACACAAAATACAGGACTGTCAGATTTATAAATATCTAGTCTGATAATCTTTATCAGTCTGGATAATAAATTATTTAGAAATAGACGGTATTACCCTGATATTGTAATTTATATCTAGGACAATAGTATGAACTTTGAAGACGTAACATATCTCTTCTATCTACTTGCGGTGGAGATGGATATCTTGCGGTCAAACCACTTCAGTGTTTCGAAACAACACATGTTATCACTCGTACGTCATGTTTATGAAGTAGAAACAGAGTAAGTCCCCTAAGGACACATCAACGCTTAAATTCTAGTATAAATAGTCCACCAAATTTTCCAGATGCATCATAGTACCCTTCAATATCCTCGCAGCAACATCCAGAGCCTTTACACTCAACTCAATACTCAAAGAACAGAGTATTTCTGGGAAAGAAATCCATCATCGCTATTGGACGGAAAAATCAAATCCTCCTTATAGTCTTCAAACTCTTCTAAGCTTTGTTTACTTCTGAGCAAATACGATCTGAAAAATGGCAACAACAGTAGTAGCAGTTTTGTTTCTTGCTTACGTGATGGGATCCACTGGAATTATGGGTAATCCAGTTTCAAGGTTTCCAAAGATACAACACTCACGACATTTGGAAGTCAAAATCCAAAGCGTGATGAATGAGAATTTTGTTTTCGTTAGAGTTACCGAGAGTGGTTCCTCTTTCGGCACAAAGGCTTTGACATCGGAAACTGACTCTGAAGGTAAGAACTCGTTTCCGTATTCATTACACCTTAAAAAGAAATTTAAGTTATATTAAATAAGCCATAACTGAAAACGTATTTTCGTAACAAAAACATTCCAAATTTGACCTTCTGTTATGAATGTGTGATTCAATTTCAAAAATGTCTTCATCTAATTCACTCTCCTTGTTTACTCATCGATAAAAGGGAAATACAAAAGGAGTACACACTCACGATTATAAATCTCTATTTGTGTAGGAAAATTATTATTATTATTATTATTATTATTATTATTATTATTATTATTATTATTATACTCACGATTATAAATCCCTAATTCTATAGGAAAGATTATTATTATTATTATTATTATTATTATTATTATTATTATTATTATTAATTCGTTATGGCCAACTAGGAGTACGTTTGAACTTATTAGAACAACAAGCAATTCCATGGAAAGAAAATATTACAAGAAATACTACTAGCATGACGAATATAAGATCAAGTGTGAGGACTCTGCCATAATAGCATGGTAGTTTGTGGTCCCGCCACTGGAAGCACTGCAAGCGACTATATCCAAGATGTGCTCCGGTAGTTCCGGTAAGACGGGTATAGAAAAGTGCGGGAGACGTTACTGTGCGAGATATTTAAGTAAAAAATTTGATTTTTCTTTGCACTCAGTTCCTAAACTCTGTTCACTTCGTGTTGTGAACTTCAAGCATGTATCTTATGTGGCTTGATTAATTTAATAGTTCAGCATTCGCACTGTTTTGCGCCTGGCTGTAAGTCAGGCTGTGGTAGAATAGTTGATGATATGCGATATATTTCACCACGGAAGGATAGAAATCAATTTGAAAAATGGGCCAGAGCTATTCCACGGAAGAATACTTAGTTAACGCGTAATTGCAGAATTTGTCATGTTCATAACCCTGATGATTTGATAGTAAACTCAGATAATTTTATAGTGAATGATGAAAAAGGGGATATCTCTGGTGTGAGATAGAAGTTACGTCCAGGAGCAGTGCCTCACATTTTCCCTAATTTGCCGCCAAATCTTTACGCAAGCTTTCGAAAGTCCAGTAACCGACAAATTGAGTTGGTATGTGTTGTAACCAAGGTTGAGATTTACAAAACACAACTTTATTATTCGCTTCAAATGCAAAATACACTATTTACACAAATAAAACTGAAATTTAACTTGAAGCAAAATGAATTAGGAATCTTGAGAAAGAGTCTAGCTGTTGTACGCTATATACAAGTTTGCAGTATTTACATCCACTTCTATCTTGAAAAGATAGTCCTTGATATATGAAAAGTCGATAGTCGAAAACTATCCGAAGTACTGACATAAATGTTTGGAAAGTCCTTCCTTGCTGAGTTCATAAAAGCAAGTTCAATGTTGGAAGAATTCTTACTTAGCGAAACTAAGGGAGCTTGCATTAATTAGGGAAATATAACGCTATGTAATAGTAGGACTGGATATGGGCAGCGGAATAAAAGGAGCGGTGACCAGAGGTGAGACCTCGTACTGCCAGAAATTCAGTCCACCTGGTCGAAGCACATTTTCAAGAGGAGTAGCCTCCGTGCTCGACGTAGGGTGTATTCTGGAGCTGGACACCGGGGCAAGTGGGCATCTGGACAGGCTGGGAGTTCCTCTTTATAGTACACATACGATGGTTCAGGCACGCGCACTGAGAGCTGCGCGTCGAGGCTAGAAGAATGACACTTGGCGCGCGTGTAGCTGGCTGGCGGAGCGAGAAGGGAGCGCCAGACATACAACAGTATGTAGAGTATTACCTTTAAACAATTCACGGGCATTTGTCTTAGTATACTGGGAGTTCTGTGCTATTTATCTGTAACCTGTGCTTTCCGCAACATGTGATGAAGGCCGTAGCTCTTATTCCCATGTATGATTTTTTCCATTGAACACCGCCGTGGTATTTTAATTGTAATCTCCCATTGTTTTTTTGAAAGACAGTGTATATGCTTATCAGTTACGGAGTAATACGTTTCCTCTGGCATGATTCCTAAGACGAGCTGATCGCTACTGCGGAGCTTGCCCACTAAAACGCTCCCTGGCGGAGCGCGCTTGAACTCGAGGAGTACTCACACTTGTTACGCTCCCTGGCGGAGCGCGCTTGAACTCGAGGAGTACTCACACTTGTTCGTATATTCATTCATTCTATGTCCAGCATCATCGTATAAAAATTCGCATACAACTTCAGTGCTTAACACCTCGGCTTGCAATACTACAGATATTGGCGGTAGACTGCCATTGTTGTAACGGCCGCTGAGTTTAGACTTACTTATTTCATTGTTTCAGTTTCTTTTATTCCTTTATCAGTCTAATTTTCTCGTCTTAACTCTTTCTTTTGCACGTTTGTAGCGAATCCGAAACAGATCTTTCTTTTCCATTACTATATTTGTTATTCTCTACAACTGAGCACGATGTATTCACAACGACAGCTAACCTCCATCTGAGCGCGCGGAGTCAACGCAGCGCCATCTTATAACAGAGCATGCGTGTGACGTCACATATTTAGCAAAACTTTTTGCCTTGCTTTGAACCGCTATTTCATAAAAACAACGTTTAGTATTTTCATTTTTTCTCTTTTTTTCAACAGGTAGCCTGATCTTTTATCTGTCAATTCAGACATTAAACATAATCATAAGTTAAATACTCTAGGCCCGGGCCTCTCAGAGTGCAGACCCCCCACTCCTCGATTTGGAGCAATAGCGCTGCCTCTCTCTTTCCCCCACGCCTGTCTCCCTCTTCCTCACTTGCTCCGTAGCGCTCCAAATCCGAGCCGAGTTGAGCTGAGCTTAGCCGAGTAACCCAGAGACGACGGGTTGGTCCGAGCCGAGCCGAATGGGACCGATGCACTGTGCACAGGAACTCTGCGCCTCAATTTGCACGCGTGAGATTTTGAGCGTTTGAGAGGCCCTGCTCTAGGCGATATACGCTTTCTAACCAAACACTAAAAGCGTCTTAAAGTTTGCCTTTCCATGACCAGGAATGTAAATCCACGTCAAAAGTAAGGAAGGGGAGAAGGTGGAGATTGAAAGGGGGGGGGGGAATGGCGGCAGGAAATTGGAAATTGGTTTGAATTTATGGGCTACAATTTTGACTCCTTGGTTACACTTAATTTCTGTGAAAACAGGACATTAATAGGGCCTTACAATTCAGAAATATTTTGAATGTCAATTGTAGGCGATTCACCCTGTAGAAATTAGTTTCAATATTTTAATAAATTATCCTATTTTTTTTCTGTCTTTCCAGTTGAGTTCATCGTTCACATCTTCCGCGTGCCACAACGCAAGAGAAATGCTTTAGTACTTCCAGAGCACAGCGCTTCCCACGCCTTCCTGCAGATGTCTTCGGAAAAGCAAGTTGAAGTGGTAAGTATTCAGTAGTAGTGTTTCGAAAATAATTACAAGCAGACAAATAACTGATCCACCTATATGCATACATTTTAGAAAAATCAATTCATTTTTCATTGATAAGTTTGCAAGGTAGGTAGTTGGCAGTTTCGGAATTTAAGCTTAAATTTGCTGGATTGAATTCACCATAGCACTGAGCATTTCTTTTCTTGAGCATGTCAAATGAGATGCTAAAACAAATTACTGTACACTTTCGCAGGTGAGCGCCGGTAACAGTCTACCCGATTTGCAAGAAAATGTAGAAGAGGCTGATTCTAGATTTTTCTACATGAGAAGAGCAGACGATGACGGCCTCGACGTCTACGTTCTGGAAGGCAACAACGGTAAGTTTGGCAACACTTCATTTTCAACAGCTCGGCCATAACGAATTTTAGATTGTTGGATATAATGCATTTTAATGAGTCTCTTGCAAAGCATTTTTAAAAAGATTCGGTTAAACTGAAGACTCCGTTTAAGATTATTATGATCAAGTAGGCCTATTGAGTAGATGGAAGTGCGTAACACATTCTTTTTAAGACTTGAATTCATCGACGTTATACTTAAATACAGAACCCAAAATGAAAGTTATTAGTTACACTATATGCTGTAAAAATGTCGCACTATTCAGAGGTATCAATTTATTTACTTATATGTTTGTTTATTTATTTAGAGTAAGATGTACACGTGACATCCTGTTGCAAATTAATTATACATATTATTTATTTATTTATTTATTTATTTATTTATTTATTTATTTATTTATTTATTTATTTATTTATTTATTTATTTATTTATTTATTGACTTTAGCAGTGGCGAAGTTAGGGCTCGTGGCCCTCTCTTACACTTAACCACATAATTAAGCTACAGATAATACATAGGCCTATATAAAAGAAATGTACTTTTTTTTTTTTGCTAGGGGCTTTACGTCGCACCGACACAGATAGGTCTTATGGCGACGATGGGATAGGAAACGCCTAGGAGTTGGAAGGAAGCGGCCGTGGCCTTAATTAAGGTACAGCCCCAGCATTTGCCTGGTGTGAAAATGGGAAACCACGGAAAACCATTTTCAGGGCTGCCGATAGTGGGATTCGAACCTACTATCTCCCGGGTGCAAGCTCACAGCCGCGCGCCTCTGCACGCACGGCCAACTCGCCTGGTAAAGAAATGTACTATTCTATCATAAAGTCAAAGATAAGCTAAAAATTACAGATTTGGACAACATATAATGAAGGAAGAAAGCAGTTCAACAAATAAAATAGAATAAAATTCGGAGCGTATAGATAATGAGAAAGAGACAAAGTCATAATGAAAAAGTAAGATACAAACTGCAAAAATAAGCAATACATAAAGAGAACTCAATAAGTAATAAAGTAAATGGAAGTATAAGTATGGCCATAAAAGTGATCTATGTACATGAGTAAGAAGCTAAATATTATGTACATTACTCTATAATAATAATAATAATAATAATAATAATAATAATAATAATAATAATAATAATAATAATAATAATAATAATAATAATAAACCGAGCTCGATAGCTGCAGTCGCTTAAGTGCGGCCAGTATCCAGTATTCGGGAGATAGTAGGTTCGAACCCCACTGTCGGCAGCCCTGAAAATGGTTTTCCGTGGTTTCCTATTTTCACATCAGGCAAATGCTGGGGCTGTACCTTAATTAAGGCCACGGCCACTTCCTTCCCACTCCTAGCCCTTTCCTGTCCCATCGTCGCCATAAGACCTATCTCTGTCGGTGCGACGTAAAACAACTAGCAAAAAAAAAAAATAATAATAGGGGAATGGATAACCCCAACAGGACTACCAGGAATAGCATTACAGGAAAGGGCAAGAAAGATGGAAGCAGCATACCAGTTATGTCGAAATGTCTACAATAAAAAATCAGTTTCATACACTGCAAAAATCAGGCATTACAACACTGTCATCAAACCAGAAAGTCTATATGCGATCGAATGTATTCCACTGAACAGGAAGGGCTTACTAGAAAACATTGAAAAGACAGAAAGGAAGATCTTGAGGAAGATACTAGGGCCCAGGAAAGTGGGTCAAGAATTTAGAATGCGACCAAATGAGGAACTATACAAAAGGACCGAAAAAATCACAACATCCTTCAAGAAGAGAAGACTCTGCTTCTACGGACACATTAAAAGAATGCCACCAGAGAGAACAGCCAAGCGAATTCTGGAATACATGGAGAAGAGGAAGACACAAACTAGCTGGCTTAAAGGGGTCAAGGAGGATATGGAGGAAAATAATATATCACAGCAGGTAGTATACAACAGACAGGAATACAGAAAAATCATCAACAAAATTAAGGGATTCCAAGATCAAAGTAGCAAAAAACGGACCGGCAACAACTGGTCACGAGAACGTAAAGAAGCCCACTCCGAAAGGATGAAGAAGTAGCCTACTGGGCCGATCGAAAGAGGAAGAACCGTAAATGAATGATGCTTAACGTGGTCCATAGTAGACCCATTCGAAAACAAGAAAGAAGAAATAATAATAATAATAATAATAATAATAATAATAATAATAATAATAATAATAATCACAATCACACAACCTATCATACGTCATCATACACACGAAACAATCAGCGGTATTCAACAGGTAATCTCTACATGCAGCCTTAAATTTCGATATTGAGTTTGAGTTCCTGACAGCAGCTGGGAGTGAATTCCAAAGTCGTGGCCCAGCCACAACGAAGGATCTGTTATATATCGAAGAGTGATTGACGGGAATAGCGAGGGAAGTGCCAGATCTAGTGTTACAATTATGGAATGAGGATAATATACGGAATTTTGAAGAGATGTATTTGGGTAAATTTTCCTTCTGAGTTCGATATATCAACGTAAGTACGTGGAATTTCCGTCGCCTCTCGGGTTTCACAACAATATAGAAAGAGAAATACAAATTAATTAATTTAAACATCTGATATAGAAATGTATTTGCACAGTGAGTATGTGTACTGCATGTCGAACTGCAGGTGAATATCCAGTCTACTGTCTCGTGTATTGTTGAGGTGATGTCTTCTGTGTTGCCTGAGAAAGACTTGAAGCTGGCAGTATTGTACTATATGCCTCACTCTCTATCCACTATTCGTCGTAGTGGAAATAGGGACCACTCCTTTGACGGAGGAGTTCATGGCATCCTTCCAATCAGGTTGTCGAGGCTTAAGGCATGTGCATTGCTGTTTGACATTCTCGTGAATTGATAGTGTATTCTTTAGCATTCTAGACCATAGCTGAAACAAGACCTTCTGTATTTTTATGTGTGGAGGTAGCATATTACCGAGCACCGGCAACCGACGAATATCCCCAAACAATGTCAAATGATAACTATGACTGATAGCGTTCCCTTAAAATTAATGTCAGCTGCAATGCAGTAGTTAATAAATTTACACGGTCATAGTGAATTCTTATGGCTTTATAACAGCCCGTCTATAAAGTAAAGTTAATGGGTTTTGTAATAGCGAGATCTCTGTTGAGTTCCGATGAAGGATACGACATGATTTCACCGAACACTGTGAGACACATAACATGCAATCTTGGCGAGAGTCATCGTGTACATTGAGATAACCAAATATGGCTCTGTTTGATACTGACCTAACAACAGGATTTCCGGAGAGTGGAACGATAGTGGAAGAGGAAGTCTAGAGCTTATATTTACCAAGGATTCCTGATTGCATTCATTGTTTGTTTGTTTGTCTATTCTTTTGTTTGTATGCTGAGTTACCAGGCCACAGGTTGGAAGGGTTAAAAAACAAAAAAAGCACCTCATTCCCGTTCCCTTATTGTTTATATAACCACACTTCTCTATCTTCTGGTGATCGGTTCATTTTCGTGAACTTTAAAATCCCATTTTTATCAACACAATCAATCACCACTGATCTGCATTTAAGACTGTCACCCAGGAGGCAGATTCCCGAACAGTTCCTTACCTGATATTTCCTTTAATGTTTTCAAAAGAATTGGACATTCATCTAACATCTCCTTAGGTAAGTTATTCCAAACTCTAATTCCTTTTCGTATGAAATAATATTTACCCAAATTTGTCCTCTCAATTCCAGATTTATCTGCATATTATGATCTTCCCTAACTTCAAAAGTTTCACTCAAGCCTATTCATCTACTAATGTAATTCCACGCCATGTCTCCACTGAAATCTAGGAACATATCGCTTAGCCCAAGAGCTCGTCTCCTTACTCCCGAGTCTTCCCAACCCGAAGTTTGGAACAACTTCGTAATACTATTCTTTGTTGACAATCACCCAAAGAAAAACGTGCTACATTCCTTTGGATCTTTTCCAGTTCTCGCATAAGATAATCCTGGTACGAATATAATAAACTCTAATTGACGTCTTATCAGAGACGTATACGCCCTCTCCTTTATATCCTAAATACCCTCATATTGTAATCTTTATCTAGTATCTCGTTAATATGATTACCCCAAAGAGGATCATTTCTTATATTAACACCTAGGTACTTACATTGTTCCTCATGACGTACTTTCACTCCATCAACACAGTAATAAAAATGAGAAGACTTCTCTTCTTGATGTAACTTACAACCTGTCAGCTCGTTCTCCATCACACCATTGTCTACTGTCAAACTCACAACGTTGCCGAGGTCTTTTTTTGCAGTCTCTCACGATCTTGTAACTTACGGTACTTATTACCCGATTCAGTATAAATAATCTGCAAGGAACCTTATCTGTGCTTCCAGTTCTTTACACATTTCATTTATGTACATAAGAAGATATAATGGTCCAATAGTACTTCCTTGAGGGACCCCCTTTAATAGTTACAGGATCAGATAAAGCTTCACCTAGAAATTTACCCACGCATTCAAGCACTCTTTCGTCTAGTCCAATAGTCCTCATCCGCTTCAGTAGACTGCCATGATCTACCCTATCAAATGCCTTGGATACAGTCCATCTGACCTCTTGAATCTAAAATATCTGCTATATCCTGTGGAATCCTATAATTTGAACTTCACTGGAATAACGTTTCCTAAATCCGAACTGCTTTCAGTCAAACCAATTAGTACTTGCTTAATAATCAGAGGATACATGCAACACAAGTCAAGCTGACTGGTCTGTAATTATCCGGTTTAGTGTTTGTCACCCTTTTCTTTGTATGCGGCTACTATAGCAACTTCCCACACTTCTTTTGATATCCTCTTGATAGTTCTATCCTTTCTTTCCTAGCACTTCTTTATTTTCTCTGTCCATTGCCAGAATATTAATTTCCTCACAGGAGCTGTAGTTCACTTGCATCATGAGTACGAGAGTCTCAGTCACCGTCTGTTTTTCCGAGTGTTTTCACTTCCGTGACGTTGCAAACGTAACTTTTTATTCGTTATGTATCCGAACCTTTCTTTCCTGCATTTCTTTGATGAGACAAGTTATTTCTCTCAACAATACGGTGTTCATTTCAGTCCAGTATGTTCAATTTAATCGAATCCTAGACTATCTTAGCTGCTCCTAGGCTGATCTCCTCTTATTTTCCCAAAGTCCATGTTTTACTCCCATATGTTAGTACACTAAACACATAAGATAAACCTTTACTTGGTTATTGATTAACAAGTTCTTCTGAGTTTGGAATGCCTTCTTTGTCTTAGCTATCTTTTTTATTCTCCCTCTTGCTTCGGTTATCCACTTGTTTGGTTTTTTTCAAGTCTTATTACTACTTCCTGCCTATAATTTTCTTTGCTTGGACATTTCTGCATTAATTTTGAGCTTTAATTTCCATAAAGCTTTCTCCATAATTGGTAGCACCCTCTTCAGGCCCATTTCTGTTTCTGCAACATTTACAAATTCGTTTGCAACTCCAACACTGTGTAATCCGTCTCCAGTTAGCATAATTCATTTTGTGTTCGTTCAGTGTTAGTTAATTTTATATTTATTGTTTATCATTCATTACTCTTGGATTGTGTTTCTTCAATGAGAATTTTCCGTTCTGTTTCAGGTGTTGACAGTGGATATTACCTCGCTGTAAATGGAACAGAACTGACCTTTATGAAACCTGAAGGTGACCTTACAGTGTATCCCAGAGAAATCCTTTTTAAAATTATTCCGTCTACATCGGTGGCGACGACAAACGCGGTGTCATATGAAATTAATGAAATTATGAATTCGGTTTAATTTCATACCGATTTATTTATTTATTTATTTATTTATTTATTTATTTATTTATTTATTTATTTATTTATTTATAAGTTTAATTTATTATTCAATCTATTTATAAGATAAAATATAATTTTACCCTCAATACATTGCTGCAAGGGCACTTTGCATACTATTATCTCCTATGTTCAAAGGTATTCGTAATTTTTTCTCATTTTTTACAGCCAATCATTCCTTTAGATCAAACAAATAACAATGTATACTAGAAATTTACTCTCAAAATATCTTACTATGATTAATTAATGAACTTGATTAATTATATTCAAAAATTGCGATTCCCATCCAAACTTATGGATGTGCTTTACCAAAACGAATATCTTAAAGTTAAAGGAAATTAATATTTGCAATGGAAAATAGAAAAAAATATATTTTACTTTTAAAAATGCAATGTAAGCTGTGCTTCTTCTTTGCGAACTCCTATAAATTATGCAATAGTACAAATAATGCAGTGATATAATATGAATGTACAAATGATTATAGGTTAACTATATTAACACAAAATATTCTGAATGTTTTATCAGAAATATTTAAAGGTGGAGAGTATAAATCTAATACAAAATATTCAGGAAAAAGACCGTGTCAAATTTACTTATGGGAAGTCAAATGATCATAAATATGTCTTATATGTCTCTCAGCCATGATTATCCATCAATGATCGCTAATTTCAGATGATCGTCAGCCATAAGACACAGCCATAAACGGTTGCTAGGTAACAATACCTTACATCACAGCCTAAACGGTTGCTAGGTAACAATACCTTACATCACAGCCTAAACTGTTGCTAGGTAACAATACCTTACATCACAGCCCTAAACGGTTGCTAGGTAACAATACCTTACATCACGGCCTAAACGGTTGCTAGGTAACAATACCTTACATCACAGCCTAAACGGTTGCTAGGTAACAATACCTTACATCACAGCCTAAACTGTTGCTAGGTAACAATTCCTTACATCACAGCCCTAAACGGTTGCTAGGTAACAATACCTTACATCACGGCCTAAACGGTTGCTAGGTAACAATACCTTACATCACAGCCTAAACGGTTGCTAGGTAACAATACCTTACATCACAGCCGAAACGGTTGCTAGGTTACATTTCTGTCACACATTTTGTTACACACATTTTCGGATGACCCCGGGCTCTGAGACATATTTATGTTAATACAAGGAAATTACAGTCCAGAAATAAGATATTTAAAAAAGTAAGATTTGAAATGTGTAGGAGTGAGGAATATTTATAACCATTATTGGCTATCCAATAATATGCTAATAAAATTTAAAAAATAAATTGAAAGTAGAATATAAACTTCGAAATTCCATTGTATTTAAATTATACAAATTGAGTTAAATGGTGCAAAATATGTTTAAATAATGTACATACATACTAGCCTCATCTAATTGTTAACGGTAGTATTTCCAATTATAGTTTAGAGGAAAATTACAAAAGAGCTTCAAAATATAAGGTAGTATGTCCCCCACGAAGAATTACTTTACAAGCAGATATAAGGATACACAGTGACCCAAGCAGCAAAGTTTATCCGTGCTAGGAGCTGTTGTTACCTTATTTTCTTGAAGCTACCTTGCATATGTTTCGTGAGATAGCGTATTTCTTACGACATTAATATGAACATATTAAGTTTAGGATAGCATTATGTCTGTGATATATTTATTGAAGTATTTGTGAACTTAATTGTGATAAGCAAACCCTAATGTGCACCTCATAGCTAGTAGATTCATTAGCACATGGCTTTGTATACACTTATTAGCGCATGGTACTGATGTTGGCCTCCATAATCTAAGTAACTTTCAATGAGGGTATACGAATAGTTGGCCCGTTTGAATTTAAAAAATCAATTTCCTGCTCTAGAGATCATCGGATTTATACCATGTTTTCAGTAGAGCTGAATGTCAGCATTTATACTAGGCACAAAATTAATATTTACAAACATGTTACAGTATTCAAACACAAACAATGTTTTATAATTATTACAAAATGAATAGGTTTTATTAGTTTTTTTACAAAATAAGTAGTATTTATTTTATAGCAAGTAATAAATTATTTTCCTCTGTAATAGTTCGCAATTTAAGTCTGAATTTTATGTATTTAATTTTGTTTTACAAAATAAATTCGATTTTTTTAAGTTTGTGTACTTTATTCATTTATATCATTCTTCTCTTTATTCGTTCTTGAGATATTTGCAACACTGTGGTCATAGGACTCAGATTTATTATTATTTAGCGTATAGCATAAAACATATATACAGTTGAATAGATTACAATAACAAGAAAACGATATTTCACATAAGGATCTCCAGCCCTTCCATCCAATCTAACACCGCTTCTGAAGGTATAAAGAAATTAGACTCATATGCTTGATGCGCGTATAAAGTCCGTCTGATTACCAGTGTATATCCTTACTCTCATCAACCAAGCAGAATGGATGCTCGTGTTAACGTGATATAGAGCCAAGCTCTGTATTCGGGAGACTGAGGGTTCGTCACAGCACTTTCATGGAGGACTTTGCTGCTGATGCTGAAGACGACAACGGAGCTCTGGCCTTACATTACGAGTTGACAGGTCTACTACGACAGATACGAATGCCGATGGCAGAATGGACAACGGATTCTGGACCGTTCAAAGACATGTAGAAAGCTGAAGGAGAGGAAACGAAAAATAAAACATAGAAAATACATAGAGAAAGGAATCTCATCTTCTCAGTTCTGCACAGGCGGTAATAATACTGGGACAGACCAAGGTATAAATATGACAAACAAATTAGAATAGATGGAGGTTATAGTGGCTACGTAGCACAGGACTGATGACTGATGGAAGTTTCTTGACAAAATAAAAAACTACACCCTTCCCCCTCTCCTAACCCCTACCTCCCTGTTCCGGTGATGGTGTGATTTCGAACCACCCTGTATAAATTCACAGACGCTTAGCAACAATGCAATGCGGCAGTGGTCATGTCAATAATGTACAAACACGCCAATCAGACCCTAGTTACGGCTTCTTGTGTAGCAGCTATGTTATGTTGAAAATTGAAATCGTGTTAAACCAGAGAGAAGCCTTCAATGTTTTAAGACGGAGTAAGCAAGCGTATTGTCACCACGAGTACGGCTTCTTTTCGTTCCAACAACAGCCTGTCACGTTTCTTACGGCTGTGTCCACTTACACGTGTCAAAACATAACAGAAAGCGTAAGAAAGAGAATCCTTCAGTTAATAAAACAGAAAATTATAAATGACTAAGGTATTTGTATTTCAAAATACACAACCACTGAATGAGGTGGGTGAATCAGTGGACCTCTTTAACTCACTCCCTCTAAAATTAGACGTGCCTTAACGACTTCAATGACGTAAGGCCCTCTCTGCATAAATATGTGTATAAACATCTCTAGATTTATGAATATTGAATTTTCACGGCCGCCTCTGTGGTGTAGTGGTTAGCGTGATTAGCTGCCACCCCCGGAGGCCCTGGTTCGATTCCCGGCTCTGCCACGAAATTTGAAAAGTGGTACGAGGGCTGGAACGGGGTCCACTCAGCCTCGGGAGGTCAACTGAGTAGAGGTGGGTTCGATTCCCATCTCAGCCATCCTGGAAGTGGTTTTCCGTGGTTTCCCACTTCTCCTCCAGGCGAATGCCGGGATAGTACCTAACTTAAGGCCACGGCCGCTTCCTTCCCTCTGCCTTGCCTATCCCTTCCAATCTTCCCATCCCTCCACAAGGCCCCTGTTCAGCATAGCAGGTGAGGCCGCCTGGGCGAGGTACTGGTCATACTCCCCAGTTGTATCCCCCGACCAAGAGTCTGAAGCTCCAGGACACTGCCCTTGAGGCGGTAGAGGTGGGATCCCTCGCGAAGTCCGAGGGAAAAACCGAACCTGGAGGGTAAACAGATGATGATGATGAATTTTCACGACCGCATTGTAATCGAAACAGACTTTCAACGTATTAGGTCGTGTTACGTACATGTAGTACGTGTTGAAGAGATGTTAAGGAAATTACAGTCCAGAAATAAGGTATTTTAAAAAATAGGATATGAAATGTGTGGGAGTTAGGAATATTTATAACCATTATTGGCTATCCAATAGTATGCTAATAATTTTTTTTTTTTTTTTTTGCTATTTGCTTTACGTCGCACCGACACAGATATGTCTTATGGCGACGACTAATAAAATTTAAAAATAAATTAAAAGTAGAATATAAACTTTGTAATTCCATTGTATTTGAATTATACAAATTGAGTTAAATGGTGCAAAATATGTTTAAATAATGTACATACATACTAGTCTCATGTAATTGAACCATAGCTCAATTGGTAGAGCAACCGACGCGAAATCGGGAGGTTGTGGGTTTGGATCCCACTGGTGTCCGGCTGGCCATTTTTGTTCTGTACTTAACATCTCTTCAACACGTACTACATGTACGTAACACGACCTAATACGTTGAAAGTCTGTTTCGATCTCTAGATTTAGTTTAAACTTGTAATTATTTTAAGAGATCCGTTTTGTTTATTCAAGGTGTATTTGTTGTATATAATGTTTTATTGAATCATCTATAATTGGGTTAATAACCTGTTGATTAATAAATCTATGTTTAATATATCGAAACATTTTTATAACATGCATATATCTTCATTACAGACTGTTATGCCTTTTAGCGTTCAGTATGCAAGCCCCTGTTAATTTACAAAACTCAGCCACAATCCTCTATTTGTAACTAGTCCTGTGCCCTCATTTAATTTCATACCTCTTACCTTTAACATCGTCGTTTTGGTTTCCTTCTACACTCCATAACAGAGTCCATTATTCTTCTAGGTAACCTATCCTCCTCCATTCGCCTCACATGACCCCGCCAGCAAAGTCGGTTTATGCGTACAGCTTCATCCATCGAGTTCATTCCTAACTTAGACTTTATCTCCTCACTCTGAGTACCCTCCTGCCATTGTTTCAACCTGTCTGTACCAGCAATCCATTCTCGCTACATTCATGTCTGTTACTTCTAACTTATGAATAAGATAGCCTGAGCCCACCCAGCTTTCACTCCCGTAAAGCAAAGTTGGTCTGAAGATAGTTTCGTCCGGGAGCTGACTTCCTTCTTACATAATACTATTTATTGCAACTGAGAGCTCACTGCATTAGCTTTGCTGCACCTTCATTCAATCTCACTTACTATATTACCATATTACCATCCTGAGAGAACACACAACCTAAATACTTGAAATGATCTATCTATTCCAGCTTTGCATTCCGAACCTGACATTCTGTTCTGTTAGATTTCTTATCTACTGACATCAGTTTAGTCTTTTAGTCATGCCATACTCATTGCACCTATTTTCAAGTTCCAAGATTTTAGACTGCAGGCTTTCAGCACAATCTGCCATTAAGACCAAGTCGTCAGCATAGGCCAGACTGATTACTACATTTCCACCGAACCGAATCCCTCCGTGCCATTTTATACCTTTCAGCAAATGATCCACTTAAGCTATGGTCAACAAAATTGAAATCGATTAGAAAATTACTTCCACTTCAAAAAAAAAAAAAAAAAAAAAAAACACCTCTGATTTGAAGACGCTAAGAATTACCACTCCTACGTACGATACATTTTGAAAGTACGTAGTTTCTTTCATCCTGTGCTGTTTATTTTTTCTTCAGTCCTTGCTCACTTAACTTCCCCCCTTCCATTCCGCTTGTCTGTCACAGACCCGGCCAATGTTTCTTTGTTGGTCCTCGAGTCGGAAGCCCCACAACCATCCATCTGAAGGTGTTCCCAAACTTACGACGTAAAACCTGTCAAGGTCTTTTAATAATAGAGGTGGCGTTCACGAAGAAATGACCTAGGGGAAGAAATAATACTACAGGCTGACCCATAAGTTATATTACTGCATATTTCACTCAACGCTCTTTTTCTCTCCATCATTCAGTCATCACTGACCTGCATTCACGGCAGTTGCACGGGTGGCAGATTCCCTATCACTTGCTTACCACAACGTTCTTTAAACAATTTCAACGAAGTTCGAAATTTATTGAACATTTCTCTTGATACATTTTTCTAATCCCTAACTCCTCTTCGTATGAACGAATATTTACCCTAATCTGTCCTCTTGAATTCCAACTTTATCTTCATATTATGATCTCTCTTACTTTTAAAAGCTCGACACAAGTTTATTCTTCAGCTAATGTCATTCCACGCCGTCTCATCTTTCATTCCAGTTCTTGCACCAAGTAATCCTGGTGAGAGTCCCACACACTGTAGGCATACTTTAACTGTGGTCTTACCAAAGACTTATACGCCCTCTCCTTTACATTCTGACCACAACCCCTAAATACCCTCACAACCCTCTGAATAGATTTGTAGCCTTTCCTTATAACCTCGTTTATGTGATTACCCCAATGAAGATCACTCTTTATATTAACTTACAAGTTGCTTTACGTCGCACCGAGACAGATAGATCTTATGGAGACGATGGGATCGGAAAGGACTAGGAGTGGGAAGGAAGTGGCCGTGGTCTTAATTAACGTACAGCCCCAGAATTTTCCTGTGTGAAAATAGGAAACCACGAAAAACCATCTTCAGGGCTGCCGACATTCTCATTTCTCTACCCATTTTAACCCCTCCATCCTCCACCAAATCCTTATCTTAAATGCTTCCAGTCTTCTTTATTCCTCTCTCCTCAGTGTCCATGTCTCAGCTCCGTGTAATACCACTTGCCATTTTCTCCCTCAGGCCGCAGACCATGCACCCATAAAGAGGCCTCCTATTCTTATTATTCAATGTCTCATTGGCAATCGCAATACGAGCTTTTACCTCCTGTTTCCACCTCATGCCTTCCGTTATTATTCTTCTCAGAAATTTGGAAGCACTTACTTATTCTATATCTTCCTGTCCTAACTTTACAGTTGTCCTTACTTTTCACCATACATTTTATCTTCTTACCGATTCTCATTCCAAATTCCTCACAGGTCTTACTTAAATCTTCTATCATTCCAAGCACACCTTTTTCACTCCATATCGTCAGCAAATAGAATACATTCTATCCTCGTACCCCCAAACCCGCATTCCTCTTTTTCCTTCTATACATTATTTTTAATAATATGCTCTAAATACATGTTAAACAGTATTGGGGAAAGACAACAGCTTTGCCTTACTGCCCTTCGTATCGCGCTTTGTTCTGTTATTTCATTTCCAATCTGCACCCGTATATTTCAAGCACAAGAGTCCGCTATGATCTGGATGGTGATGGTGTCCGGGATTTTTTATTCTTAGAAGGTTGAGCGTCTCCTTAGGAATTGTCCCTCTAGCGCAAACCATAATGCCAATGATGCCCCGTTTTGTCATCTCATAATGCTCTTCGGGATTGTCAGTGCATTCGTCATCTATCGTCTTTTCCCCTCACACACTAATCGAGGCTGCTGTTCGTGTTCCCCGAATCTTATAGTAGGAACATTCACCATGCCCGTACCTGTTACTCGGTCAATTACAACAATATCGGTTTGACTTGTGGATCCATTTGTGGAAAGACATCCTACTTCTTGTTTTATTTATGGAGGCTTTAAATCAGCGTGCGAACTATTTTCTGTCCATTGATTTTCATCAGCTCTTCCTTACGACAGAACCCTAATACATAACGCAAGATTTCGAACTCGGCGCATCTTATAATAATTACAATCGAACGAACAGGGATTCATATGACATTTTCGTTGAAATGTTCCTATTTTCCACGACGTGTTTCCTCCGGATAGGTCTGGTGCACGTCTTTCGAATCGACTCCATGTGGGTGACCTGCGCGTCTATGAGGATCAGACCCAACCTAAGAAAATTTCTAATATTGAACACGGCACACCACCCCAGCGCCTAAAGAAGAGGAAATAACCAATGAAAGTTAAAATTCTAAACATGGTCAGAATCGGATCAATTGCAAGCATGCTAACCATTTACCCACGGAGCCAGACATACAGTATTCCTTTTGATATAGCCTAACGTAATTACAACGTAATCGCTCACAAAGTAATTATTCAAGAGTGCCGGTGAATACTAACCCGCAATGCAAGTTCATCGTTGAATACTAACCCGCAATGCAAGCTCGTCGTTGAATACTAACCCGCAATGCAAGCTTGTCGTTGAATACTAACCCGCAATACAACCTCGTCGTTGAATACTAACCCGCAATGCAGGCTTGTCGTTGAATACTAACCCGCAACACATAAGCTGATGTTTGATACTATCAGTTATTTTTCTTCTACCTGGCCCTTTTATCTCATTTACTACCGGTACATATAGCCCACGTTTACTGCCGGATGCCCTTCCTGAATCCAGCCTTCCGTGGCGTCTCCGTTGTGGTTCAAAACGTGGTGTTCGTATGTGAGATATTGCGAACTCAACAACAAGAGTTTTGCGATGTTTAATATAAAAATATTTATTCATACAATTACTAATAGAATCACGAAGTGTGATGTGCTATATTTAAATGAAGCGGCGTGTGTGTTAGTATTCATACAAGCACAAACGCATAGATCTTGACATTTTTATTTTTTATTTATTTGTCTTTAATAGTGGCGAAGTTAGGACTCATGATTTTCTCTCTCACACTTAACCACGTAATTATACAGAGAAACCGTAGAGAATATTAAATATTTTAAAAGAAACTAATTTGTACCATAAATTCAAAATAAATATATCATATTATACCAATATGAACATATCATCTGTCACACTACTAAATGAGATTTAATGATAAATAAGTTGAAATTAATTTAAAGAAAAATTAAGTAAATTATGCACACATCCATACGTCACCATTCACCCATCAAGGTTCACACCGTGGGCTTATGGATCTAAGAGATATCTTCTGTAGGAAGACTTGAAAGACTCTAGTGAGTTACTACTTCGGATGTTATTTGGAACAGAGTTCCATAATCTACTTCCCGTCGCAATAAATGAGCGATTATAGGCAGCTGACCTGCTAAAGGGAATGGCAAGTGTAGTAACGGAGCGTGTATAATGCTGGTGAAACGAGGGAAGGTATGTAAAGTTTGATGACAGGTACAGGGGAGTTCTCTCAGTTAGTGATCTGTACACCAACACGGCTACATGAAGATTTCTGAGTTCTTCAAATTAGGAGGGAAAGTTACTTGTAATAAGGTGTGACATGAGTGTCGTAGCGTAACGAAAATATAAATCCGATGCAGGAATTCATGGTGCTTTGCATTTTTCTAATTTGTTCTTTCGTTGCATCTATGAATACAGCATCACAATAGCAGAATAAAGGTATAACTAATGTTTTTATAAGCCTGACTTTCATATTTAACGGTAAAATGTTATGGTGGTATTTCAGAGGATGGAGTGAATCATATACCCTATTACAGATACGTGTGACGTGTTCATTCCAATTTAGGTTTTCATTTATAACAACACCTAGATTATTTACCGAGCTTTCATACGGAATTTTGGTACCAGATAGAGTGAGTGAAGGGATGTCTAAAGACTTTGTCATGTTTATCAATTTCGATTGTCCAACTATAATAGCTTTTGTCTTGGAGGGATTTATTAATATAGAGTTCTCACAAGCATATGATGATATATTTTGTAAGTCAGCATTCATTTTATCAGTTGCTAAACGAATATCTCCCAAATTTGTGTGATAATATATCTGGAGTTCATCCGCATATATATGATAATTACAATATTTCAGTCGAGATGCTATGTCGTTTATGTATAAAATAAAAACAATGGTCCAAGTACAGAGCCTTGGGGTACTCCTGCGTGTTTCATTCAATGAGAAGTCTTATTCCTTATAAGGACTCGTTGTCTGCAGTTTGTGAGGTAAGAGCTAAAGAGCTGTAAAGCAGTCTGATTTAGATGAAGGGATTTTAATTTGGCTAGCAATATGTCTAAGTTAACAGTGCCGAATGCACTGCTAAAATCAAGAAGAGTAAGTAATGTGACCTTCTGTTCACTCATTGCGTATCTAATGTCATCTGTAACCTTCAATAGGGCAGTGGTCGTGCTGTGTCCCTTTTTAAAGCCTGACTGTAATGGTTCAAACAAGGAATATTTGTTAAGATACCCCGTTAGTTGCCGATTGATTATCCGTTCGAAGGGTTTGGAGAGAGATGAAAGTATACACACAGGTCGATAGTCTGATAGGGAAATAGCTGGAGACTTTTTTGGTACCGGATTTATGATTGCATCTTTCCATATCCTTGGATATGTTCCAGAACTAAGGCAGAAATTATATATGTGAGTAATTACTGGGAAAATAATGTCTATAATGCGTTTAATAATGATGATGGGGAGATCATCAACTCCAGTGGCATTTGACTTGACCGAAAGCATCTCACGCTTCACCTCAGTTTCATAAACAGTAAGGAATTTAAACATTGGTCTATTTGGTGGCGTCAAGTGATATATCTGGGTTACAATGGTTAGGTTCAAGTTTCCCTATTCCCATGGAGTGAAACTCATGCCATGTGCTTCGTGCATTCATATTATTATTGGCTAGCTGTTGGTAGTGAGAGAATTTCTTATTTCGGATCTATACTTTAATTTTATTGCGCAGACTCCGATACTGTTCAAGAAAATCAGGAGAGTCGGTTCGTCTATATAGCCGATATAATGAATCTCAATGGGGCATCATGCGTTTGACGTCATCAGTTAGCCATGGTGAGGGAGGTCTACGTTTCGGAGCATGCTTATTGAGGAGACCAAGTAAGAGGGAATTGAACTTTTGTAGTTTCATATCAATATCATCTATGTTAATTAAGTCCCCCCAAGGAGAATTAGAAGTATCCAGTCTAAAGTCATTCATATTTATATGTTTAATGTCCCTATAAGTGATATATTTCGTATTATATTTTGGTACTTTAAGAGAATATGACAGGTATATCCAGTCATGCTTAAAAATGTATGGAACAGGAATCTGGCCATGAAGCAAAATTTTATGAGGGTTGTTCGTAACCATTAAATCAAGAAGGGTATGAGATGAGGAGGTGGTTCCGATAGTGTGGTTAGTCGGTTTTAGTGGTAATACTGTCATGTTACCCCTTTCAGACCGAGTACGCACAATTGTGCGGGTTCGTATTTTAGTTATCCCTGACCGTATTTGATGTTTTTCGGCGCTACACCGGACTGCAGTGATTGTACAGGACACGTGGCATGTATTTCAATTGATTTTAGTATGCGCTTGACCGCCAGGGCGAAGGAAGAAGAATTTAAAAAGCACAGTTGATCGGCGAGATGGCAGGAAGCAGTAGTGCCGAAAGTAAGTATTTATTTACTGCGTTTATATTAATCTAGAAGCTTTACTGAATACCGGAATATATTCAATGAAGTGTGTACATTGGTTAGTGAACGTAAATTTTGAAGCTACACCATCGTACGTGATACAACGAGGTTTTGAATTTTGATACGCACAATTGTGTGGGTCCTGTTTTTAGGATGTTAGTTTTTATTTTGTAAAATAAACTATTAATATGTGTATTGAGCAGCATTTTAGTCAGTTCTTGACGTACAAACAAAAATTCACACCTCCAGTTTTCTTTCAGGTCTGAAAGGGTTAAACGACTGGAATATGTTTAGCAATTGCTTCGTTTCACTTGTCTGCTGTAATATGTCAGTATTGAAGTCTCCGAATATTAATAGGTGTTCATAAGTCGGTAATAGTCGATGTAGAATGTCTTCAAAGTCAGTCATATGCCCTACTCTGGGGGGCCTGTAGACAACACCAATTAATACCTTTACTGGGGAAATAATTGCCTCCGCGAACATGAACTCAGGTCTCGGCTCAGCAGAGTGGCCAGAAGTGTAAACTATTTTACAACGGATATCGTCTCTACAGTATAAAGCTACTCCTCCTCCTCTCCTGTCATCTCTGTCATGCCTGTATAGGCTACTAGGAATGGATTTCTTGAACCATGTTTCGCTCATCCAGCAATATGCACGTTGCTGTCTTGATGTAGAGCTTTAAGCTCGCCAATATGTGCTGGGACAGACTATGCATTTGTGTGAATGCAGTTCAAAGAATGGGGTTTAGTCACAAATATCTTCTCTAGCGTGTTACCAAGCAATGGGAGGGAAGGGCGCAAGTGCTGGGAGAGTGGGGAAGGCGAAGGAGCAGGCCCGCTGTCTACCTGAAGGTCATTGCCACACTTAGGGGGAGGCATAACAGTACTCTGTAATAAAGGAATTACCCAGGAGAGAAAACATGTGTCTTACCTTCATATCTCTATAGATGTATTGCCAACCTATATTTGCACTCAAACACACACATAAAAATTAAATGAACTAAGGCACACGCACTATAATACAAACCTATCCTAAGATTACTACGGTATAATACAGCCATTGTGGACTAATCAGTTCATCTCTGTATCAACCTTTGTAGAACAGAATCTAGTTGAGCAGGTGTATTTACAAAATACTTTATGCCGCCACTGTCCATTAAAATGATACATCCATCTTGTGACCAAGCTCGCCTGCTCACACATTCCCTGGCTTTGTGAAGCATCTCCTTCCTCGCCTGAGTAAGAGAGACTATTATTAACAACTGAGTACCCTCTAAAGCCCGTTTAGCACGCCACACTGCTTCTCGCTCATGTTACCTAACAAATTTTACTATTATGGGTCTCTTCCTATTAGCCACTACGTCTGCCATTGTCCTCTTACGACCTCCAAGCCTGTGGCACCTGTCAATGCTGGCCATTGTCAGTTCAATGTTCAGTTCCTCCTTCACAGTGTTTAGAACAATTAACAATACATGGCTAAAATTCCCGACCCAGATCGACCCTATGATTCTCTTAACTGAGCGCTACTACGCTTAAAATTCAGACAAAGAGTAAGATAAAGAACAGTTACTCTCCTCTAATTTTATTCAGAATTTTCACACGAAGGAATGTGTGCTGTTGTCAACTGACACTGACTGTACAACATTCTGCAGAATTGATACAAGGTTAACAGAAAATTTTGCAGAGTACCTGAAGCAGCTTCTTCTTTGTCGTTTGAGCCTACTGAGGACCACGGGGCTCGTATCTGCTCGTCACTTGGGTCTTCTGTTTTCTCCTCTTCCAATAATCCTTCATTCTCTGGTTGTGAGCCAGCTTTCTTTCCTCCATCCACATTGGTCCGCCGGTCCCTGAGTTCCAACTACTGCTAAGTGACGTTGGGAAAATGGCTTGCCGAAACTGTGAGGTGTCTTGTATGGACTCACGTGGGGTCTCAAATTGTTCCAGATCCGAATTGACCGAAGGGATTCACTAGTTCCGAGATGCCTTCCCTCTACCTGCCACAGCGAAGATCCTGTTGGTAAGTCTGCAGGGGTTCATGCGGCTTAGGTGCCCGTAGAACACCAGGCGTCTTTTTCTTATACAGTAACGATGTCTTACTGATGTTTGTATAGCTCATCGTTGTGCCGAATTCTGTAGGTGCCTCCCTCTTCTCTTACGGGTCTCAGTCTTCTCCTCAGGATCTTCCATTCCTTGGGTTATAGTTTCCTGAGAGCGCCTTTCCTGGTCACAGCAGTAACGCCTACTGTTTATGTGTGTGGAGAATTTCATTAGTCTACTTCAAATCATTCAAGAGCGCCGGTGAATACTAACCCGCAATGCAAGCTTGTCGTTGAATACTAACCCGCAACACGTAAGCTGATATTTGATACTATCAGTTGCTTTTTTTCTACAGCGCCTTTTTCTTTCATTTTACTGCCGGATGCCCTTCCTGAAACCAGCCCTTGACGTTGTGTTACAAAGCTTGGTAAGATCTACAAGCCCTGTTGGAAAAAAGAGTGGGCAAATAGCTCGAAATGAAGGTCAATAGTGGCAAGAGTAAGGTGATGAGAGTAGGAAAGGAGGAAACTGCCGTTAATATAACAGTACATATATACATCTTCATTATAGACTGTTATGCCTTTAAGCGTTCAGTCTGCAAGCTTCTGTGAATTTGCTACCTGCCACCACAACTAGTTCTGTGACCTCATTTAGTTCTCTACCTTTCATGTTCAAATCGTTAGAAGCTGAATCGAAGCATCCTCGTCTTGGTTTCCCTCCACTTATCTTACCCTCCATGACAGAGTCCATTATCCTCCAGGGTAGCATGCCGTCCTCTATTCGCCTCACATGACCCCAACACCGAAGCCCATTCATGCGTACAGCTTTATCCATCGATTTCATTCCTAACTTATCCCTTATCTCCTCATTCTTAGTACACCCCATCCCTTGTTCCCACCTGTTTGTATCAGCAATCATTCTCGCTACTTTCATGTCTGTTACTTATAACGTATGAATAAGATATCCTGAGTCCACTCAGTTTGTACGCCCATAAAGCAAAGTTGGTCTGAAAACAGATCGGCGTACAGATAGTTTCGTCCAGGAGCTGACTTCCTTCTTACAGAATACTGTTGATCGCAACTGCCAGGTCACTGCATTAGTTTTGCTACACCTTGATTCAATCTCACGCACATCCTAAATACTTGAAATTATCTACCCGTTACAGCTTTGTATTCCCAATCTGACATTCAATTCTCTTAGCTTTCTTATCTACTGGCATCAATTTAGTCTTGGAGAGGCTAATTTTCATACTATTCTCATTGAAACATTTTCAAGTTCCAAGATATTAGACTGGAAGCTTTAAGCACATCTGACATTAAGATCCATTCGTCGGTATAGGCCAGACTGCTCACTACATTTTCACGTAACTGAATCCCTCCCTGCCACTTACTACCTTTTGGCAGATGACCCATGTAAACTATGAGCAATAAAGGTAGAGGAACTCACTATAAGATGAGAAATTGGAAGGCGTCAAATCATTCAGATACCTGAGGAGCTTGTTAACATGGAATGGAAGCTGTTCAGAAGAAGTAAGAAGCGGAATATCAATGGGAAAAGGAGTTGTCTGAAAGGTGAGAGCGCTTTTGACGTCTAAGGCAATCTCTATTAACTTAGGAAAGAGGTTCGTAGAGAGTTTTGTGTGGAGTGTGGTGTCATACGGAACTGAAACATGCACATTAAGAAAGAAAAAACACAACATTTGGGAAATTTTGAAACATAGATGTGGAGAAGAATGGAAAAACTGAATTAGGAAGATAAAGTGATAAATAATGAGGTGATAAGAAGATTGGTAGAGAAGAGACACGTGAAGAAAACGATAGGGAAGGGTCAACAGAGGGTGATGGAAGGAAAAATAGATGGAAGAAGAGGAAAAGGAAGAAGAACGTTTGAGTTGTTAACGGATGTCAAGCAAGATAATATAATTTCGTGTGGCTATTTCTATGCAAGTGCAGCCCTTGTAAGGCAGACCCCCCAATGAGGGTGGGCGACATCTGGCATATGTAGGTAACTGCGTGTTATTGTGGTGGAGGATAGTGTTATGTGTGGTGCATGAGTTGCAGGGATGTTGGGGACAACACAAACACCCAGCCCCCGGGTCATTGGTTTTAACCATGGCAGCTTAAAATCCCCGACCCGGCCGGGAATCGAACCCGGGACCCTCTGAACCGAAGGCCAGTACGCTGACCATTCAGCCAACGAGTCGGACGTCAAGCAAGACAGAAGCTATGATGCTCAAACCAGAGAATCATTGAGGATATCCAGCTGATACCTGTCTCAAGACAGATTCACAGATGAAGAAGGTAATTACTAAATTTCATAATTATTAGCCATCGTCTCTCCTTAACCTTAGGACAAAAATTGGAAATCATAGAAAAGTTCAAGAAGGGAGAATCGACAGCTAAGAACGGAAGGAATTTCATTCTTCAGGTTCCGTATTGAATCAAGATTCACAATAGAGAAATGGGGAAGTTAATATCCACCTTTTCAATACAATATATTACGCGAAGGTTTACATTTAAAACATCACGTTTATTTACATTTGGTACCGGTTTCGACAATGTTTGATCTCATCATCAGCCAGGACAACTATACAAAGATATATTACATTAATCGTGACTCTTACAGTAATATTACATTAATAGTATTGAATATAAACATGAATATTCATTGTGAAGAACGGAAGTACAAATTGCCCATGATTTTAAGAAAATCAAAGAAATCTGGTGGATTTTGTAAGGGACAATGACAGTAGTGGTGGACTTTCAAAATGTAAAAGTTTTAAAAAAAATTCTGTTTTCCAAAATTAACTCTTCCTTACTCTGTTTCAAAATGCTGTACCTTACCATCTATTAATTCTTCAGCCCATGGGTTGGTTCAATCTCGTCAGAAAGCACCAGTGGAGGTTATGTGGTTATAGGCAAACAAACAAAAACCGATGACGGCCAATACTGAGGTGTTGAGAACACGATGAGGATGAGGAATAAGGAAGACGCCATTGCTTTCCTCACTGAACTAGAAACTACTAATACTCCATGAATGTCACTATAAGTAGCATCTTTCCATCATCAACCAACCATCAATCACCGCTGATCTGCATTTAGGACAGATTCCCTATCTGTTGTTTACATAGTCTTTTCTTAAATATTAAATATTTGCGAAGAATTTGGAAATTTATTCAACATCCCCCTTGGTAAATTATTCCAATCCCTAACTCCTCTTCCTGTAAACGAATACTTTCTCCAATTCGTTCTCTTGAATAACAATTTCATCTTCATACTGTAATCTTCCTCCACTGAGAGCTTGGAACATACCACTTAGTCGAGCAGCTCGTTTCCTTCCTCCGAAGTCTTCCAAGCCTCAATTTTACATCATTTTCATAACGCTACCGTTTTTTTTTTCGGAAATTACCCAGAACAAATGGAGCTGCTTTTCTTTGGATTTATTCCAGTTCTTGAATCTCGTGACGAGTGTCACTGTACTCTAGTTGGGGTCTTACCATAGACTCACATGCCCTCTCTTTTACATCCGTACTGCAACCCCTAAATACCCTCATAATCATGTGCAGAGATCCGTACCCTTTATTTACAATCCCATTTATGTGATTACCCCAATGGAGATATTTCTTCATATTAACACCTTGGTGCTTACAATGATTTCCATAAGGAACATCCACCCCATCAATGCAGTAATTAAAACTGGGAGGACTTTTCCTATTTGTGAAACTCACAACCTGACTTTTAACCCCGTATATCATCATACCATTGCCTACTGTCCATCTCACAACAATGTCGAGGTCTTTTTGCAGTTGCTCACTATCTTGTAAAGACAGAACGCGAGAGTTCTCCTCCACCGTATAATCCATCTAACGGGAAGAAATGAGTTAAATCTCAGTTTTACGCCAATCAGCAATGACTACACCTAACTTCAGGGTAGCAGCAGCCACTATAAAGAAAATAAACAAGAAATCTTATTTTTCCTATCACAGATCAATGATAGTAAGGAAGTAACTTTATTCCATAAATTCTTAAAAAGTTCTGGATTCAATTTCAGACTTCTCCGGGTGGTTATTTGTCCGTCGGATGGAGACGTTAAGCATTTAGCAGGCTCCATGGTGCTATTCGACAGAAGTAGGATATGTCCCGGCACTCTCCCTCCTCACTATTATACATCACGTAATTCATGTAATCTCATTAACTCATCTGATGAGCTTGACGTCAGGAAGGGCCTCCGGTAGTAAAACTCGCAACGATGATTCATTTCACTTCACATCTGTAGAGAAACAGGAGAAGGGTTGTACAGTGCATAATATTTTTCTTTCTTTCTTTCTTTCTTAATTGATTTTTCCCTCGGACTCAGCGAGGGATCCCACCTCTACCGCCTCAAAGGCAGTGTTCTGGAGCGTGAGACACTGGGTCGGAGATACAACTGTGGAGAATGACCAGTACTTCTCCCAGGCGGCCTCACCTGCTATGCTGAACAGGGGCCTTGCGGGGGGGGGGGGATGGGAAAATTGGAAGAGATAGACAAGGAAGAGGGAAGGAAGCGGCTTTGGCCTTAAGTTAAGTATCATCCCGGCATTTGCCTGGAGGAGAAGTGGGAAACCACGGAAAACCACTTCCAGGATGGCTGAGGTGGGAATAGAACCCACCTCTACTCAGTTGACCTCCCGAGGCTGAGTGGACTCCATTCCAGCCCTCGTACCACTTTTCAAATTTTGTGGCAGAGCCGGGAATCGAACCAGGGCCTCCGGGAATGACAGCTAATCACGCTAACCACTACACCACAGAGGCGAACGCATAATATTCTCTTTATATATCCAAAAAGTGTAGCGAATTTTAAATCTCAATTCACCTTCTTACCTTAAAGAACATTTCTATAATCAATCTTTACACCATGAAAAAAAGCCACAAGCGCACTGAACATGCATATTCTTACCCTAGCCAATCACAAGTTCACAGTATATGGAAATTCTATTACAATTATCGCAATTCGTGAATGGAACAATCTGCCACAGGACGTCAGAGGGATATCAGTGTCCTAGAAATTTAAACGTGCATACACAAAATATCTGATGGAAACGAACAAATAGCAAGGCATAATCACTTTCCTACTTCTTCGCTGTCTTTCCTTTCTTTCTTTCTTTCTTTCTTTCTTTCTTTCTTTCTTTCTTTCTTTCTTTCTTAATCTGCTTTGCCCCCAGGGTCGGTTTTCCCCTCGGACTCAGCGAGGGATGACACCTCTACCGCCTCAAGGGCAGTGTCCTAGAGCCCGAGACTTTGGGTCGGGGGATACAACTGGGGAGAATGACCAGTACTTCGCCCAGGCGGCCTCACCTGCTATGCTGAACAGAGGCCTTGCGGGTGGGGAAGGGGGGAGATTGGAAGAGATAGACAAGGAAGAGGAAAGGAAGCGGCCGTGGCCTTAAGTTAGGTACCATCCCGGCATTTTCCTGGAGGAGAAGTGGAAAACCACGGAAAACCACTTCCAGAATGGCTGAGGTGGGAATCGAACCCACCTCTACTCAGTTGACCTCTTGAGGCTGAGTGGATTCCGTTCCAGACCACGTACCACTTTTCAAATTTTGTGCCAGAGCCGGGAATCGAATCAGGGCCTCCGTGGGTGGCAGCTAATCACACTAACCACTACACCACAGAGGCAGACGTCTTATTTGCATTTTTTAAATATTGTCTGCACAGGTCGAAACGTTCGGTGGATGCAGAGTGTGTCTCGGTCAACAAGTGGCCCCGGCTGGTCCATGGTCCAACAGCTCTGCACTCTGACCGGCCAACCGAGCAGATGAGAGGTGGCCACGGCTCTACCGTGGCTCTACGCCTCTGCATTCGGGAGACGGGACAGGGCTGGACCTCGCGGCTGGCCCCAACTGTCGGCTGTCCTGAGAATGGTTTTTCGTGGTTTTCCATTCTATTGCACTAAGGCGAATGCCGGGACAGTCCTTAGTATAGGCCACGCCCGCCAACCCCTTCACCTTCTCCGAGCATCTCCTTCACCGCAACAAATCTCCCGGCCTGAGAGACGGCGTCACCGTCTAAGAGGCCCGCCTCCCCCTTCAGGGGAGGAATTGAAACGTTTAACAGCAGTAGTAGGTCTAAAATATTGAACATATTGCATGCTTTAATTCAAGGTGAAATAAATTCGGTAATTTTTCATGTAGAAGGTTGTGGTTTGTTGTATTAGAAAGGCGAATTTACGTACCGCCTATTGCTAGCAATTTAGAAACCAATATGGGTGTGCTTTAGAACATAAACAACGGTTTATTTTGAAATCGCTACCTGTATTTTGAGTAAAAATCATGAGTATCCAGCTGCATTCAGTCAAAAATATTAAAATATGTCTGCAAGAAGAAGGGTTTTCAAGAAACGTAAGTTTCTTGTAACTAGGATTTCCAAAATGTAACCACAACTTTAACTTTTCTGCTGTTAATTTCCTTTACTTAGAGTCACGAGGTACAATGGGGTTATTCTCTGTTTCTCCGGTTCCCGTGTCCCATTAGGTTTATTCTTATGTAACGTCATGGGATCGCATGAGTGGTTTTAACATTCACTTTTCATTGTGCTGGTCTATTTTTAAAATTAACTTTCTGATCTGTTAAGTAAGTCACAAGACAAAACAACCATATTTTCACTAATATTTAGTCAATTCAAACTTTAAATTCCGTTTCTGAACATTTACATTTTTAGTAACATTCTTCGTCACATGGAGTGCGTCAGGCTTCGACAGCCGGCACAATTCCTATTCTCGCCACTAGATGGGGCTTTATTCCATTCCTATAATGTGTCTACTGAACTAAAATGAATATATAATATTATATATAACCAAATTTATTTAGAAGAAAGCGCAAACAGATAATTAAAAATTATCCGTATTGTTAAAAGTCTGTACTTTCTAAACCTGTGACTGCAGTTCGATAAATTCAGTACATTAAGAACATATTCCAAAATGTCCAGTGAAAGTTTCATACCTGTAGTGGTTTCTGAAATAATGGGAAGTAAATTAACAAAATTTAACACTGTCGATATGGGGCTCCGCCTCTGTGGTGTAGTGGTTAGCGTGATTAGCTGCCACCCCTGGAGGTCCGGGTTCGATTCCCAGCTCTGCCACGAAATTTGAGAAGTGGTACGAGGGCTGGAACGGGGTCCACTCAGCCTCGGGAGGTCAACTGAGTAGAGGTGGGTTCGATTCCCACCTCAGCCATCCTGGAAGTGGTTTTCCGTGGTTTCCCACTTCTCCTCCAGGCAAATGCCGGGATGATACCTAACTTAAGGCCACGGCCACTTCCTTCCCTCTTCCTTGCCTGTCCCATCCAATCTTCCCATCCCTCCACTAGGCCCTTGTTCAGCATAGCAGGTGAGGCCGCCTGGGCGAGTTACTGGTCATTCACCCCAGTTGTATCCCCCGACCCAAAGTCTGAATCTCCAGGACTCTGCCCTTGAGGCGGTAGAGGTGGGATCCCTCGCTGAGTCCGAGGGAAAAACCGACCCTGGAGGGTAAACAGATTACGAACGAACGATATGGGGCTTCTCAACTCCCCTTTAAGTGTACGAGAGAGATAGCCGTCCCTAACTTTGCCAAGGTAAATGTATTATCTGTCCATCTATCTACCATCAAAAGTAGAAAACAGTTGACTATTAACATTATATAAAGCAAGAACGATAACCTTGTAGTAAAATATGGAGGTATTTAAAAGAATTTTATTTCCTCATATCATAACCATAAGTCATAAGTAAGGCGAGGATTTTGTCATAAATGCCTATTTTTATCCTCAACCCAAAATTGTAGGCTCAAAGTACAAAAACTGTTTCAGATGATTTTTGGAGGAAGTACCTGGATTTTATAGTGCCAATAAATGAAGATATTTGCATGTTAAGTGCCGAAAACGCCAAATAGTAAGTTTCTAAACAGTTTTTTATCACCCATCTCTACTTTGTTAGTTTTCTTTACCAGATAGCCGCTGGAAAGAGGAATTCTTTGCAGGTAGCTACCAAAGACAGACACTTAAATGTGGTTAAAGGAGAACAGCATTCTTTCTGTCCTCTGATTCTGCTTGGAGCGAGCTGGCTTTGAATCTGCGCTCTGCACTGGCCAATCCCAAGTGGTCTCACGTACATTAATTTCTTCCAAGTTGGAACAGCTGCCTTCCACAACAAAGCCGCTACAAGAGAGAGAATTATCTCTTGTGAAGGCTGTAGGGATTGTTCTTGAGGTGGAGGCGACCATTGCTAACGTTAATGGAGCGATAGGAGTTGAGATCAGTGCCAAATTTCACAGTATAATGCAGAGGAATCCCGGCTGGAAAGATGCTTCGGCCATTGCTGCTCTTACACATACTTTTCCTAACCTCATGTGAAGTGGGAAGATCATTTTCTGAATTTAAAATATATATTGGCCGACAACAGGCAAAGTTTTACTGTACAAAATTTGGAACAATATCTGGTTGTCCATTGTAACGTGCTGACTAAGATTAATTTGACATAATTATTGTCTGGAGTATATTCAATTGTAGGAATAATAATAATAATAATAATAATAATAATAATAATAATAATAATAATAATAATAAATTTATTCAATTAGTTTTTAAGTCCATGTTACATCCAATGATTCTACGCATTTGTATACACACTTCTTGCACACCATTTACGGTACCAGGACCGCTTCCATCTGGTCCATCATTGTTTGCAAGTCCTCCGTCCACAACTCGTTATCCAAGTTGCCTCGTCTGAAGTCGATTAGCACACTCTCACATGTTCTTTTTAGTACAATGGTCTGTAGTTAGGCCTGTAGCTGTTTGCTCACTTCCAGTTTGTTCATGTGCTTCTTGAACAAGTTGGTAACTAGCCCGTCCCACGTTATTACCACAGGGACCATCGTCGCTTTGGCTCCAATGTACATAAGTGAGAGTTCGTTGGCTAGCATCTCGTACTTTCTTCCTTTAGTGGTTTCAGTCTGTTTTAGGATGTTTTTGTTTGTGATTCCAATTTCAATTAATAGGATTTCATTCTTTACAAGGTCATGTATCATCAGATCCGGTTTATTGTGTTCAATGCGAAGCTCAGTCTGTATGATGACGTCTGACTTTATTCTAATTCGCTGATTGGATATGACATTTTCCACTTTATAGTTCTTTATTTTCTTAGAATTATTCAGCCCATACTTTTTGGTGAACATGAAATGCAAGCATCTGACAACATCATTGTGGCGTTTCTTGTAATCCAAATTAAGCATTCGTCCACATTGTGTTGCCAGGTGATCTAGTGTCTTATTGCCCTGGTTGCAGTGTGGGCACCTCTGGAATATACTCCCATGACTAAAGAAGATGTTTCTGTCTTGTATCTTACAGAACATTCCTTCTTCCTGTGGAGATATATTCCCCCTCATTAGCCATAACGATGACTGTTTTACGTCAACAAATTTCTCCTGTTGTTCACGGAACAATGTGGAATGCATTGACTTAGCCATGATTCGATCCATTCGCATCTGTTTTTGTTTCTGTTTAACTACTTTTACCGTGACATCGTTTCCTTCCTCAATTAGGTACTTCCGTTTCAAATGTTCTTCAATCAGTCCAAGATGGGTTGCATTTCTTCTTTCACTTTCTGCGATAAACTTCGTTCTTGTGTTTGTTGCCAAATATTTACATAGTTCTAGTAAAATCAATTCGGCCTTCTCAGAAATATTTTGTAGTCCTCTTCCTAACTCATGTCTTTTCAGGTACAGTCGTTCCATATTACCTGCTGTTCTGACGATATTATGCTCTCTCAAGATTCCTCTCACCTTCAGATCAATGTTGTTAAATTCTTCGTGCTCGTACGGGATCAGGCCAATATAATAGTTAATAGTTGATAACGCGTACTCATTTATTGCTGCAAACAGGTTTCTCGCGTTCAACTTTGTTTGGCATACATTTGTTACCCGTGATTCGATCTTGTTGGCTATGATAACTTTATTCTCGGGTTTAATTACATTTCTCGAGTCTTCTAATATTCCTAGGTATTTGTATCCTTTCACGTCATTTACCTTCTCTCCAAAGATATGGTTCGAATTGATATTGTTCGCTGACTTTTGCTGATTGATTGTAAAACCCATGTTGTTGAGACATTGATTCGTCCACTGGCTCAGCTCGTTCAATGTCTGCACATCTTTGGCGAACAATTTAATGTCATCGATGAAAATGAGGTGGTTGCACTCAATTCTTCCATGTTCATCTGCTTGGATCGTCTCGCAGTTCTTATTTAGAATTCTGCTTAATGATTCCATATCAATTACGAACAACTTGGGTGATAGAGCATCTCCTTGTAATATTCCTCTATTTATTTTCACGCCACCGACCACTTTATTTCCACATATTAATGTTGTTCTCTGTTTGTCAAGTGTTCTATTGACAAATTTAATGATGTTTTCTGGCATATGTATCTTCCGTAGGCATTCAATTAGGTATTCATGTGACAACGAATCATATGCTTTCTGAATGTCCACCCAAGCAGTACACAATTTATTATTGTACTTTTCATTTATGGTTTTGCTTATAAGTGCTTGTTCCTTAGCGCCTTGACATCGGTTGCGTGTTCCCATTTGATTACTTGAGATAATATTGTTCACGTCACAGAAATCATTGACTATTACCGTGAACACTTTGCTGATTAATTTGAATAAATTTGAAAGGCATGTAATTGGCCTCAGGAGCTGCGGTATGTTTGCATTCGGGACTTTTGGAATCAAATATGTTATCCCAGCATAAAGCTCTTCATCGATCAAGTCTGGGTTTTGGATTATTTCGTGGATTAGTTGTTCTAACCTCTCATGTAGTGCATACATTCTCTTAATAAAGTAATTATATACAAAATCAGGTCCTGTTGCTTTCCAGTTCGCAAGGTACTTTATACAACTGGATATGACCTCTTTTATCTTATCTCTATCCATATCTACCTCCACTTCCGCTGGACTTAGTTCTTGGATCAGTTGTTCATAATCTTGTCTTTCATCATATTGCCAAATTGTAGTCCAAAAGCGTTTGGTTTCTTCAAGATTAATATCTTCACTTACTGTAAATCTGTCGCCTTCAAGGTCACGATAGAAGGTCTTCCTATTAAACTCAAACTTTCGGTTTGTGTTTCTAGATGCTATACGATTTTCAGCTATCACTGTCTTCTTCTTGTAAATAGCTATTTTCTCAAGAATCATATCACGCATCTTCTGAATATCACTACTCTTGTTTGAATGAATTCGATTTTCTCTACACATTCTAATCAACTCTTTACTTGCTCTTTCATTTGGGCGGTGGGCATCAATTATTTCCAATTTTCTATTCAATTTGTTGATCTTGGCTTCGATAGAGCTTTTTCAGACAGATGCCTTCTTTTCTTTAGCTGTCACCATCTCATACGTCTGTTGGCATGCATACAACACATCATTCATTTCGGCGATCGTGGTTATTTGCTGTTCTACTCGTTCCGATTTTATGATTACATTCATCATTTCGAATATTTCTTGATTTATTTCCTGGCTAAATATTTTCTTAGTTCTTGTTTTTGCCTCTTTCTTCTTACAGTATTCATCAATATTTGTCAATAACGTTCGTTTCACTTTGAGGAACAAGTCTGTGTTCTTCACCATAGATGGCATTTGTATTGCATTATTTTCTTTGAGGTTATCCGTTTCACATGCATTAATATTCTGACTCTTGTGTCTGAATCGATTGTATAAATTCCTGACATCAATTTGACGAGCTCCTTGGTCAAAGCGTTGTTGAAACTCTTTGGTTATTTTCGGCCACCATCCTCGGGGCATCCTGCTAAACCGTGCATCAATCATCTGCTGCAATCTTTCGATCCATTTTACTTTGTCGCATTCTTTAATCTCATTGACTAATGTTACAAATATAAGCTCTTTGTTTTGTACTTCTGCCGTCTCGACCATGTTTGGGTCATCTTCCCCCTCTCCTTCACCTTGTTCCACAGCTGTAGATAGGATAATTAGGTCGGTATCTCGCGAGGCATCGTTTGATTCTTTCAGTTTATTCGATGATTCGATGCTCGGAGTAACCATTTGATTTTGATCACGCGTGATTGTGTTAGTAGATGTTTCCATTTATCACCAGAACATTACGCGAACGACCCACATTAGCACTAGGTGTATAACTGCGCTCTAGTGTTGTTTCCTCACAACTCAAGTGATAGTACCACAAAATTATTGTTCCAATACGCCTTTAGCGGTGATCTTGTGAACTACTTATTACGTTTCGATGTTGTCTAAGCTTCGAACCTAACTCTTATTCGTTTAGGTTAAGTACCTTCATGCAACCGTAGTTCGTGATTCTTAACGACACTAAACATTTCACACAGACTCACCTTAACGTCCGTTGATCAGCGTTTGCTTCTTACACTCTTCACAACTAATACAGTCTGCATTGTGAAATATTGCTCTTATAAGTACCAATTCACTATCACTCGCAAACGATACGTCCTATCACACAGCCGCCATCATTGAATAATAATAATAATAATAATAATAATAATAATAATAATAATAATAATAATAATAATAATAATAATAATAATAATAATAATAATAATAATAATATAGTAATCAATCCAGAAAAATGAACTTGAGTTGGCCTTCCAAATAACAAAAGATACATACAACAAGAAATCCCTTTCAAGGGTGTCCAACATTAAACACTATAAAACAGTGATTAAACCAGAATCACTATGCGCAGCAGAAACAATAAACATGAATTGTAAAGGTCAGATGGAGAAACTCGAGATAAAATTGAAAGGGAAATTTTAAGAAAGATCATAGGACTAAAATTTCAGGTTAATCAAGAATGAAACACTCTACAAGAAAATTGAAAAACTCTCAGATACTATGCGGAAAAGAAGAACATATATTTTGCGGTCATCTTCTCAGAATGAACTCTAATAGATTAACCAAAAAAATATTTGACTTCTTCCGTAACCGCAAAACAAAAACCCAACTGGTTTAAAGAAACTGAAAAAGAGCTAGTAGAATTAAAAATTGCAGAAAATTCACTATTCCATCGAACAGCTAAAGTAATAAATAAAGACGAAGATATAAGGTTCCAAGAAAAATCTAAACTAGAAACTAAACTTATTATCTCGAAAGATGAGAGAAAACGAGGATCAGAAAGAATGAAGAAATAATGGGCATTAATAAAATAAGAACACACAGAGAAATGATTAATTCAATGTACCCCAAAGAATCAAACCTGAGGCTTTATAAGCAGGAGAACCTATAACTCTTCATGAAAAGGGCAAGCTGGAAAATATCCTAGAAGAAAAGCGAAAAATCATGAGGAAAATTTTAGGAGCAAGACACATGGAAGAAGGGTACCGCCTCCAAACCAGAAAATCCACAGAAAAATTATCTAAACATTGCGGCAGACCTCAGGAAAAGAAGAGTGAAATTTTATGGACATGTTAAGGGGTTTCCAGAAACCAGACTAACCCACCAAGTTCTTGAAAGAGTTGATAAACTGAAGAATTTCGCTTGGATACAACAAACAAAAGCAGACATGAAGAACACACAAATTCAACCTGAAGAACTTGTGAATCGAAATATATATAGAAAGAAAATTGACAAGTGAGAAGTTACTCCAGAGAATGAAGTATCAAAAAGGGCAGGTACCAAGTGCACGGAAGAAAGGAAGAGGATCTTTAGTCAACAGATGGAAGCATCCTGGATCCTCCGCGAACGAAATCATAAATAAAGCTTCGTGTGTTCCGAAAGGGACTATTCAAGTATAATAATAATAATAATAATAATAATAATAATAATAATAATAATAATAATAATAATAATAATAATAATAATTATAATAATAATAATAATAATAATAATAATAACAATAATAATAATAATAATAATAATAATAGTATTATGCAGCTGAATGTTTGAACGTGATAAAGGTAGGATTGGTCAAGAAGTTAGAACTGGTGGAGCGAAAAATTCTAAGGAAGATACTGGGAGCCCAAAGAACAGAGGACGGATCATACAGAAAGAAAGTAAACCAAGAACTGTACCGTAAGATAGAAAAGACCTCAGACACCATCCAAAAGAGGAGAGCCATGCTCTTTGGACACATCTACAGAATGGACCCGGGAATACTGACCAATCAGATAGTAAGGTTTTCTGAGACTAGGAAAACTGGAAGTGAAGAAGGATCTGACAGAAATGGGAATAAAAGGATCGGAAATAAGCAACAGGGAAACTTACAAGTCGAAAATAAAGAACACAAAGAGTTTCCAAAAAAAGTTATTTTGCGGTCCCAAACACCGTGGACGGAAGAGAGAAGAAGGTTGCAGAGTGAAAGAATGAAGGATTACTGGGCGCAGGTCAAAGCCCAGAAGCAGCTGAAATCGAATTAACGTGATCCAAACTTGGCCAAACCGAAAGGAAGAAAGAAAGAATAATTCCTTTTACCTTTTCCTGAATTTAGTGACCATTTTCCCTTTGGCGTAAAAACTTTAGCTGAGAACAAAGTGGCATGATTCACATATATCCAGTAATTTTAAATGCTATAGAGATGGCATATTCAGGTTGTTCTTTAGTGCCTATTTTTGGTATTTTAGTGCCTATAAATGCTCACCCTAGTTACAATAAAAGAAATACAGGAAAATTTTCGTACGTTTAATGCATCGATACTACTAAATCTTTTATGGATATTACATGTTTTTTACAGTTAGAAGCATGGGAAGATGAGGTGGAACAATGTGGAATTAAAATTAATTCCGAAAAAAAAAAGGAGCGAGATAGTGATCACAACGAGAAAGAAGGAAGACCTACGAGAGGAATAATGCTTGGAGGGGAACAGCTTAGGAAGGTAGAAAGAGTTTTAAGTACCGGGGAAGAATCACAGAGGAAAGTGGAAGAAATGATAAATAAATAATCGAGCGTGAAAGACAACGAGGAGCGTTCCTGAAGAGTGTCAGAAGTCACGTCACAAACTGATGGAAAGGAGACGAAAGAAAGTGTGAAAAACCGGAAAACAACTTTTTTCGGGGGACCGAAACTTAGGGGTCAGTAGCAAAAGTACCTAGCGCTCGGGATTTCTACACCCCTGTTCTAACCTGTTAGTGTCTAAAAAAATCATTAAATTTAGGATCTATCAGTCGATCATTCACCCAAGTGTCGGGTTCTACCCGAACAGTTCCCTTGTTCTCCATTCCAAGAACGCAGCAGGGCTAAGCCTCCAGGAAGTGCCGTGTGATCCTGTTAGTGTATGGATACATATTTTGTGGCGGCTAATAGTTTTACACGCTTATTACATTAGACGTGCTGTGGACTATATAAGAGGCAGCTTGAAGGGAGCCCCGTCGAGCCGCACCTCGCTAGAGGGATAAACAAGTACTTCTCGGCTTCACAGCAACAGCATCAATTATCCAGCAGTCTGAAGTAGTTCGTCTTGCTACGATTTTCTTCAGTTTTCTGTTGTTGTTGTTCCAACGAAAACAGGTAAGCAACTGATTTCTAGGTAGTGAATTGAAAAAAAAATCTGCACAGTTTTCCAGATTCAAACCGAAACTGGAAGGTTTACAGTCAAGCGGTGACAATACATCCAACAAAAACTTCATAACATATTGTTTATTAGGAAATTTGAATACTTTCGTGTATCCCTTTCAAACTGGATGGAACAGTTTTTACAAAGAACATTAATTTACTGTCACCCCAGTGCAACGAGGCGATGTTCAGAGACAACGCTAATTGTTAGAGCCAAACAACATCATCGTACATGCAAACGTTTTGTCTTTCATTGTGGGAAAAAGTGACAAATTACAAGAAAATTTAACGTAATCTTTTTTAAAACAAATTTACGACCTGCACATTCGTATACTGTGAGTTATAACATCAATTAATAAAGCCCGGATTTTCATGCCGTAACAGGTTAGATTGCAAACTAAATATGGTTAGTAAGAAGTGTTGGCCACCCGCTCTTCCATAATGCAGCAAGAGTAACATAAATTATAGGAGTTCTGATGGGCCGTACCCTTATGTTTATGCAAACCCCATAGTACAACCGTTGTGAAGGTTGACTACACTTGCTGCTCGCTTCAGAAACTTTGCATTCTAACCTATTAATGCATACAAATCCGGGCTCTATTAATTAATATTAATTTACACTGATTCATCTCCGTACATAAAACGAAGGCCCTTCGAGGGGTGGAAAGTAAAGGCTTTCACTACTTGTAACTTCGGCACCTGGTGGGGTAGATTTTGTTTACAAGTTGCGTTACGTCGCACCGACACAGGCAGGTGTTATAGCAACGATGGGACAGGAAAGGGTTAGCGGTAGAAAGGAAGCTGTCGTAGCCTTAATTAAGATACAGTCCAATAATTTGCCTGGTGTGAAAACGGGAAACCATGGAAAACCATCTTCAGGTCTGCCGACAGTGGGGTTCGAACTTACTATCTTCTGAATGAAAGATTCCAGCTACGGAACGCGAACCGCGTAGTCAATTCACTCGGTAGGAAGAGAGAGAGAGTAAACACTACACAAAGTCTGTCACAGGTTTGAAATAGGAATCCAGAAAGTAGCATGTCCCTAACCTTCATTTACATGTGTGGGAAGGGTTTGAAACGGGTATTCTGGACTCAGGGTTTATAGGTTCGAATCTCGGCATTTAAGGGTGTTTAATTGTGAGGAACAAATTTACATCAATCAAACATTTTCAGGATATTTTTTAAAGTACTCTTGGTCTCAGTTGAATCTTCTAATTATTGTAAGTGCGACACACCTTGATTTCATATTTATTTTCTGACCCCTGTTGGAATTAGATTTGCAAACGATCCCCCAAGATGTTTTGATTCCGTTTCTAATTTAGAGTTCGGCTGTGTGAGTCTTCATATCGTGTTACACTGATCTCAGTGTCTAACATATCCAACCCATCTTTGCCTCACAAATTGCTAAGTTGATAATATTCATCTAAATTCAAGAGGACAAATTGGGGCAAATATTCGTTTGTAGGAACGGGAGTTAGGGATTGGAATAACTTACCAAGGGAGATGTTCAATAAATTTCCAATTTCTTAGCAATCATTTAAGAAAAGGCTAGGAAAACAACAGATAAGGAATCTGCCACCTGGACGACTGCCTTAAATGCATATCAGTAGTGATTGGTTGAAAACGCTCATGTGCCTTCCAATATTTTGCTAAATAATGTCATCCCCTTCCTCATTCTGTGAGTTAAATTTTAAAATTCGTTTTTTCTAAATCGTGTCTTGCATTTAATTCGGTCTCTGGCGTCGCTAATGCTAGATGTATCCTCTCAAAGCAGACCCAGCCCCGCTTCTTTTATCGCCTTCTGAATCATCGTCCACCAGAGACTAAGCTAGAATGGATGTTTCTCAAAAGACAATGCATCCCAGTTTCCCTTCCTCATCTGTTCTGGTATGGAAGCGACTATGATGGTGTTACAATTATGGTCCGATGGTGTGATTCCTTCAGAGACCATCGTAGCATCCTAATTTTTATCTTTTTCTTTTCCACCTCCTGGAAGTCAGAATGTTAAATCTACATTTCTACACACTGCCTTCAATTCAGCGGTGGAAAAGCGAGCGTCTACACTACACATATTATCTCCTTCTCTCATGCTTTTCTGGATCACCGTCCATCAGATGCTAAGAACGAACAGATGTTACAAGAAGGACTTTTTATCTATTCGAACAATGCAATCTCCCCTGTCTCATCTTTTCTTGTATGGCGAGGACTGTGATGGTGAAACGGTTATGGTTCAGCGGAAGGGTTCCATCAGGGAACATAGTAACATTTGAATTGTATCGAGTATCAGTTGATGATCAGTAGGGCCCGGATTTTTATGCAGTAATAGGTTAGAATGCAAACTTACTGAAGCGAGTAACAAATAGAGTCTACCTGCACGACGGTAATGTTGTGAGGTTTGCATAAACATTAGGGAGTACTAATGGGCCGAACCCCTAATGTTTATGCAAACCTCACAACATTACCGTCGTGCAGGTAGACTCTATTTGTTACTCGCTCCAGTAAGTTTGCATTCTAACCTATTACTGCATAAACATCCGGGCCCTAATGATCAGCGTTCTCCTCTCTCGTGGAGGATGTGTGTGACGTAACACAACTGTAATCGATCATCCGAGAGTCTGATGCTGCCAAATGTCCCTTTCAATAAATAACTAACAATTTGTGTTAAGAAACTAAATTAATGTTGCAGTAACTGATATTAATTAAATATTGTTATACAAGTAACAAGATTCTGGATAGTCCCTGGTGCATCCTTAATCTTGGAAACATTGCCACTTCATAGTTGGTATCACGGGTTTAGAGGTTAAAACTAATCGTAATATTAAGTTCTGTATATAAAGGAGGAAGATGGTCATCTTAAGCAATGTGATAAACCTGCCTTCACTTAGGAAAATCAAATAATTTTTTTCGAAGTACTTTCAAGGGACAAATATTATTAAGTCTCATAGTTAAATTAGTGTCCATGAAGGATTATGATTTATCTGGGTTCTTTAATTTACTGATGTGGCTCAAGATGAGCTTGCCACTGAGGCATAGAAACAATATTTTATATTTTCAACATATTATAAGAAATAGTGTTGTTCCTTCTAGAGTAGTTCATATCTCAATATAGCTACCAAGTCATTTATAATGCTGTTTTGAATGCCACCTTGCACTTTACTTATCAATCTGCAGCGTCGTCGCCAATCCACGTCAAAACTAATATTGGCAATTCTCCTGCAATTCACGATTTCAAAACCCGTTCTCCTGGTGATCCTTACGTTGAATTCCATTCACAGAAGTTCATCCCACTATTCAAGGATATAGTTGCATTTAAAATTACCTTCATTAAATATTTCGAGGACCTAAACTAAACATTTAACATCTGAACCTCACATAGTTCATATTAATATTATAGAGAATGTATGTAGAAATCAACTGAAGTTTAAAACTAAAATATTTAGAATATCTGTCTCTGTAACATGAGATGATGAATCTGATGAACACTGGCAGTCTATTAGACTGATATTCAAAGCGTGGTTTATATACGAGTATTTTTTATTGATTCGTTATGCGCGTTTGAGCTTGTTAGCACATTTTTAGTTTTTCTTCTTCTCTTCCCAATATCTCCTCATTCTGTCGCTGTATTCCTTTTTACGTTTTACGTTCTTCACTCTATCCTGTATTTAGTCGGGTGGGCTTTACAGAAGTTTTGTGTTTATGAATTAAGGTTCGGAATTTTGTTTGTGAGCCTGTTATTATCCATTTTATGACCATCGTCCTTTCCTGATTGTATCTGTAACTTGATAGCTTTCATGTGGTTTCTTTTTCATCCAAATTCCGCTTTAGCATTTTGGTCCTAAGAGTTTCCTGAGGATTTTTCTTTTTTTTCTTCGATCATGTTTATTCGAAATTCACCACCAGATTCATAAAGTGCTTCTGTTTTAACTACTGCGTTATAATGTCCTAATTGGTAGTATTTAGGAAAGGAGGAAGACTCACTGAAGCAGAGAACATCAAATGCAATGGCAAACTACTCAAGAGGGCTAACAATTTTAAATATCTAGGTATAACAATTCAAACAATGGGAAAGAGTTTCAGTTTACATATAAGATCTAGAGCAGTGGCGGCCACTAGAGCTATGAATGAAATCAGAAACATCACACAACTATCGATTAGCACAGCTATGGACCTGTTTAGGTTAAAGATACTACCTGTTCTGACGTATGGCCTAGAATTAGTGGGAGAATAGCTCACGTACAAACAGCTGGAAGAATTGGAGCGAGTAAAGGCTAGATACCTGAAGAGAATTTTAGGAGTCCCGCAGAATGCAAGATCGAGGCTAGTGTATGAGCTTACCAGGGAGACCTTTCCAATAGAGGATCTGAGATGCGAGCTCATACTTCCAGCTAGTACCAGCTTCAAACAGCTTATACAAGATCTGCATGAGAAGAAAAACAACATACCAGAGGACTTCTATGCAACATCTGCTATGCAAGACAGGACCTGGATGGAAGCTAATCATGATATGCGACACGTGACGACGAGGTTGGCGATCCATGGTTTCCACCACAAGGTGTGCTGTAACAAATTATTTCACGAACCAAATAACGAATGTGTGTGTGAGTTGTGCTTGGAATTCTGTAATAGATACCATATTGTAAAATGCAGGAATAGACAGAAATCCATCGTAGCTTATATCAAAGAAAAGTAATGTGTATGTAATGTAAATGTAATGTAAATGTAATGTAATGGTATTCTGCACGGCATGTGCGCGTTTCCAATAATAATAATAATAATAATAATAATAATAATAATAATAATAATAATAATAATAATAATAATAATAATAATAATAATAATAATAATAATAATAATAATAATAATAATGTCCTAATTTTGCCCTGTTTTATATAGCTCTTTTATTGTATTGTATCTGTTCCAAGTAATTTTGTATGCTCTTTGAAGTTTTGCTATCCTTTTTATCTTGCTGATTTAACCCTGCTGGTTCAATAATTTCACCTAGATACGAGTATTTTGATATTCCGTAACTTTTTAACCCTGTCCAGGCCTATGATTCCAATTGGAATTACTAACTTTCATGCCTTCTCTGAATTTGCTAAATCAATCTTTCATATTCCCCAATGATTTCATTTGTAATCACCGAGCTCGATAGCTGCAATCGCTTAAGTGCGGCCAGTATCCAGTATTCGGGAGATAGTAGGTTCGAACTCCACTGTCGGCAGCCCTGAAAATGGTTTTCCGTGATTTCCCATTTTCACACCAGGCAAATGCTGGGGCTGTACCTTAATTAAGGCCACGGCCGCTTCCTTCCACTTCCTAGCCCTTCCCTGTCCCATCGTCGCCATAAGACCTATCTGTGTCGGTGCGACGTAAAGCAAGTAGCATTTGTAATCATGGTTCCATTTTCCTTATTTTAAGTAAAATTGTATGGCATTTTACACAGGAGCTTTCTTCTTCTTCTTCACAGTACCATATCAGGTCCCCCTGACGTTGGCAATCACTGTGGCGAATGCAGTACGATCTCTTGCTAGGTGGAAAAGTCTTTCAACACTGTGAATTCCAGTCCATTCTTTGATGTTTCCAAGCCATGATGTTCGCCTCCTCCCGACACTTCTTAGACCCTGTATTTTTCTTTGTACAATCCGCTGTAAGATGAGGTAACGGTCATTTCTAAGGATGTGGCCAAGGTAAGAGATCTTCCGGAGTTTTATTGTTTGAACGAGTTCCCGACTTGCTCTTGCCCTTCTGAGTACTTCTTGGTTCGTTAGTCGTGCAACCCACGAAATCCTGAGCATCCTACGGTGGATCCACATTTCAAAGGCTTCCAAGCGTTTCACTGATATGTTCTTCAGAGTCCATGTTTCCACACCATATAGCAAGGCTGACCATATATAGCACTTGACCATCCTCTGTCTAAGTTTTAAATTTAAGTAGTCATTGCAAAAGAAAGATTTCATTTTTGTAAATATTTTTCGTGCTATTGCTACCCTCTGTTTCACTTCTTTCTCGGGATCAAGTTGTTCAGTGACAATGGCACCCAGATATTTAAAAGTGGTTACTCTCTCAATCTGTCGGTTGTTTAGTTGTAAGATTGCCTCAGCATTGGCACGTCTGCTGAAGATCATGAACTTGGTCTTGTTTACATTTATTTTTAGTCCCATGTCCTCACTTACTGCACTGATATTATCGAGCAGGAGTTGGAGACCTTCAAAATTGTCACACAGGATGACTGTATCATCCGCATATCTTATGTTGTTAATTATGCCGCCATTTACTTTTATTCCATATTGTTGATTTTCTAAAGCTTTAATCAACCTATTTGAAGGGAATTTCCAAGAATTTTCTTCTTCATGTTTCAAATAAGTTTGGACTGGAGATGGAATGTCTGCGAAGACTGGTTAAATTACAACGTGGATTAGATATGTTCTGCAGACCGCCATCTGGGCATCACTAATCCACTGTACTCTTGTGAAAAACGATTTCTTCAGAGCGACATATTTAAAGTACATCAAATTTGTCTGAGTTAGCAGTGATGAATAATTCGCAGTGGAAGAGTGATTCTACAGATACCACATAGGGTAAGACTGTGTTTTTCTAAGAGAGGCTCCTATTGGCTGTAATGTTGATGATCTAATTAAATTAATTAAATTCAATTAAATTCAATAGAATAAGTAAAAATGACTTTAAAATATTGGCCAAACCGAATTCTGATGACTGTTTGACAATGGTATTACAAGCAATATCACTGTTCTATTCACAGCACAGCTTTTGTTTTTACAAACATAATTATCTCCTAATTTACTTTGAAGTGTGATGGTTTCACGTTTGATATTTTTCTTTTTTGCACAGAATTACTTGCTAGGATAGTTCTGTTCTGAAATGGAAAGTTATGTGATTGTTGTTTCCATTCCCTTCTCGTTTCCATTTGCGCTTGGCTTTGAGGTTCGCGGAGGTGAATGGCCGGCTGTAGCAGTGGGGGCGAAGGCTGGTACATTACTTGTGTTTGAGACATGTTAGGAAATACTTTAACCTAATTATTCATGTATTTATTTATTTAGTTATTTATTGTATGCAAATATACAGGCGTTAGCCCAATTACAATATTTGTTCATAACTTCTAACCTTATTAAACATGATTAGAAACATATTATTTCATTCTTTCTTTCTTTATCTTGTTACCCTCCAAAGTCGGTTTTTCCCTTGGACTCAACGAGAGATCCCACCTCTACCGCCTCAAGGGCAGTTTCCTGGAGCTTCAGATTTTTGGATCGTGGATACAACTGGGGAGAATGACTAGTACCTCGCCCAGGCGGCCTCACCTGCTATGCTGAACATGGGCCTTGTGAGGGGATGCGAAGACTGGAAAGGATAGACAAGGAAGAGGGAAGGAAGCGGCAGTGGCGTTAAGTTAGGTACCATCCCGGCATTTGCCTGGAGGAGAAGTGGGAAACCACGGAAAACCACTTCCAGGCAATTTTAAGTGTATAACTCCCTCTAAAACCTCAAATCCAGGATGGCTGAGGTGGGAGTCGAACCCACCTCTACTCAGTTGACCTCCCGAGGCTGAGTCGACCCCGTTCCAGACCTCGTACTACTTTTCAAATTTCGTGGCAGATCCGGGAATCGAACCCGGCCCTCCGGGGGTGGCAGCTAATCACGCTAACCACTACACCACAGAAGACAATTAGAAACATACACGAAACAAAATAGACACAAAATAGAGTATGAAATAAAAAATTTTACATAACTACAGTGTAACAGCAATAATAAAGATAAAGAACACAATAAAATGAAGAATAAAAACAAACCAAAAACAGGCATCATTCATCTAGCTAATTCTGTGTAATAAATGCTTCCAAGATTTCAAAAAGTCGGATTCCTTATTTTGAAATAAATCTATATCCATAGGATGTAATTTATTATACAGTGGCATCATTATGTATAGGAGTGAATTTACATGTTTGTTTGTGTTAACTCTCGGCTAGAAAAACAAATTCCTAAATTTACCTGCCGGTTTCCTAGGTTCATACAATAGGAGTTGACAAGTTAGATCAATACTGTCTATTTCATTGTTAACTAGCTTATAGAGAAAAATAATTGACTGGCATTTTCTTCTGATATCAAGCCTTTCAAAATCAAACATTTCAATCTTCTTATGATATGATAAATATTTAGGATATTTTCCGCTTTTCCTGAAGTATATATATTTCAAGGGTTCTATATTGTGTTTCTGCACATATCATGTAACCACAAGGCTCGCAGGTATAAATCCCTTCTTTACCCTTTCTTAATCACCAACAACTGATGGACGGTTTGCTTGGTCATGAAATCTAGATTATGGTTGGAAACAGCATAAACAGCGTATACGAGCGTTAGACGGTTGGTCATACTGATTGAAACATTACGACGATCAGCTACTGAAGTTAGCCAATAAGATCACTTCGCGGGCAAATTCGAACATAACTTACAGACGGCGTGAGCACGCACCCGACCCCCCCACCCCCCGCAATAATTGAAAATGGGCCCCCCGTTTCCTGATAAGGAAGGTTACAAGTTTATTTGGTAATACAGAGTTGTATATCATCATTACCATGAACAACAACGACGCAACGATAATAATAACAATAATAACAATAACTGCTATCGAGCCAAACTCTGACACTCTAATACCGTGGTGAAACCTGAATGCCTCTATACAGCAGAGACAAGTGCTAGAAATGGGATTACCGAAATAGAAAGAAAGTTTTTACGGCGACGATGGGACAGGAAAGAGCTAGGAGTGGGAAGGAAGCGGCCGTGGCCTTAATTAAGGTACAGCCCCAGCATTTGCCTGGTGTGAAAATGGGAAACCACTGAAAACCATTTTCAGGGCTGCCGACAGTGGGGTTCGAACCTACTATCTCCCGAATACTGGATACTGGCCGCACTTAAGCGACTGCAGCTATCGAGCTCGGTATAGAAAGAAAGAAAGAGCGTAAATTTCTGAGGAAAATTCTGGGACGCAAGAAAGCAACAACAAATGAGTTTACCTTCCGTTTGAGATCGAACAAAGAGCTGCGTGAAAAATATGAAAATATTTTAACCTCGACAAGAAAAAGGCGACTGACTTTCTGGACAGCGGAGAAGAATGGGACTGGAACACCTAGCAATTAAGATCCTCATCTTACAGGAAAGAAGAAAGACCCAAGAAAGAAAGAAAGAAAGAAAGAAAGAAAGAAAGAAAGAAAGAAAGAAAGATTCATCAGGATCTTAAAAAATGTGGCACTGAGGAGGAAAATTGTAGAGGTGACGGATCGGTTCGTAGAGAAACCCAGGAGAACAAAAAGGGTTTTCTCGGATGAGGAGCGTGCAAAAGCGAGTCAGAGAATGAAGGAGTATTGGCGTAAAAATAAAGAACATCAACAGTCAAGGAAGTTGTGTAATCGTAACCCACAGGAGGTTGAAACGATCCATAATAAAATAATAATAATAATAATAATAATAATAATAATAATAATAATAATAATAATTACATAATTTGGTTCTCAAATCCGAAGAAATTAAAATAATAGTCTACGCATCCATGGTACGAGCACACACACACACACAACAAATGCATATTTCCATGATAGTAACCAAAACACGCTGACCGTCACAATATTAAGAAATAATCTCATTCCTAGGACCGAATAATTTACAACTCAACAGTCCATCGTAGGGCTACTTAGCTACACTGACTGCCGAGTGTTATAAATAGGCTCGGCCGGCCTGAGTGGCTCAGACGGTTGAGGCGCTGGCCTTCTGACCCAAACTTGGCAGATTCGATCCTGGCTCAGTCCGGTGGTACTTGAAGGTGCTCAAAAACGTCAGTCTCGTGTCGGCAGATTTACTGGCACGTAAAAAGAACTCCTGCGAGACTAAATTCCGGCACCTCGGCGTCTCCGCAAACCGTAAAAAAATTAGTGGGACGAAAAGAAAATAGCATTATTATTATTATTATTATTATTATTATTATTATTATTATTATTACTATAAATAGGCTCGAAACTTCAGTATTTGGAGTTTAGATGAGGAGGATGTCTTTGTCATCGCATCTTCGCTGACTACTGGGTTCTAATTACTTCAAAAGCCTTGTTGATTGTTGTGAGTGGCAGCAAGGGATGGTTATTATTGGAACAGGTTGGGAAATCCACATTCTTTCAGAAATAACTACCGTACTCCTATTGACGAGAGAAGCTCTGCACAACGACGGCCTAAGTTTGGAATAACAATACAAATAATACTGTGTTGTGTGCTGTATCTTTATCAATATGTAAATTCACTCTTCAGCCATGGGACCGGGCGAGTTGGCCGTGCGGTTAGGGGCGCGCAGCAGTGAGCTTGCATCTGGGATATAGTGGGTTTAAACTCTACTGTCGGCAGCCCTGAAGGTGGTTTTCCGTGGTTTCTCATTTTAACACCATGCAAATGCTGGGGCTGTGCCATGATTAAGGCCACGGCCGCTTCTTTCCCACTCCTAGGCCTTTCCTGTCTCACCGTCGCCATAAGACCTATCTGTGTCGATGCGACGTTAAGCCAATCGTAAAAAACAAGCTATCCCCCCCCCCTTGACCAGTAGGGTTTGCGGGGCCCTTATCGCCGATGTCACGGAAGCGGTCCTGTCACGTCGGAGGTCTGTATTCTAGCTCTGCCCTCATGCCAGTCTTAAGTAACGTACAGGTTTAGCAACAGCGACGCCCAAAGCCCGCGAAGAGATCTGATTGGTTAAATTCAGCACCTGATTAACCTCTTCATGCACGAATTATTTTAAAATATCATTAAACAATTTTTTTTCAGTTTTTGGTTACCTATGGCCTTTTTTTTTCTTTGCGTTTAGGCCATCTGTGGACCACGGTGCTTGTGTTCTAGCTGTGTTTTTGTCGTCGTCTGCCCCTTTTAGCGTACTGGATTGTGTTCTTAGTGGCCTCTTGAGCCTTCCTGTTGGCCCAGTATTCCTTCATTTTCTCGCTGAATTCTTTCCTGCGCTCCTCTGATCAATCCCTGGCTCCTTTGTGGCTAGCTGATGTAAGGGATGTTAGGAAAGGTTTAGTTTTGACCATTAAACGGTATGCATTTCTGTCAGTAATGGCGGCTTGATTAATATTAAGCTCTGCAAGATCTTTGTCCACTTGTTTGGTCCAGGGGAATCCAGTAGCTTTGCCTTTGTTAGCAACCTTGAAGATCTCATGGGATAATCTATTAGGATCCATTCTGTATAGGTGTCCATAGAAAGTCAGACGTTTTCTCCTGATGGCATCTATGAGGCTTTCTTGATGCTGGTAGAGCTCATTGTTGGGTTTCTACCATCGCCTTCCATCTGGTAGGATCGTTGGCCCTATTATTCTTCTCAGAAATTTCCGTTCTTGCACTTCCAGGGCTCAGAGTGGGTTTTTTTTTAGTTAGGGATAGGCATTCTGCTGCGTAGAGGCCTTTTATAACACAACACAAAAATATATATATTTTTTTTGCTAGGGGCTTTACGTCGCACCGACACAGATAGGTCTTATGGCGTCTATGGGATAGGAAAGGCCTAGGAGTTGGAAGGAAGCGGCCGTGGCCTTAATTAAGGTACAGCCCTAGCATTTGCCTGGTGTGAAAATGGGAAACCACGGAAAACCATCTTCAGGGCTGCCGACAGTGGGATTCGAACCTACTATCTCCCGGATGCAAGGTCACAGCCGCGCGCCTCTATGCGCACGGCCAACTCGCCCGGTACAAAAATATTAATTTTGAATGTTCCGATGCCTAACATCCGTAAATACAGATGTGGCGTCATATGACACCTCCATGCAATAAGGGGTTATGCATAAAAGAAGACTCTTTCGTACGAAACATGATTTTTATTCCGAATAAAACAGTTAAACAATTTCTTTATTATATACTATAGGTAAATATTATCATGATTAATTTTTTTCATTTCATTTCTTCTTCTGCATCTGCTGCTGAAAATCCTTCTTTTCGAGTTCCAATAATACGGGAGATGGTTGGTTCGAACCCCACTGTCGGCAGCCCTGAAGATGGTTTCCTGTGTTTTCCCATTTTCCGTTTCATTTGTATCTATGCTAGTAGCTTCAACACTTTCACGATTGTTACACTGATATTCTTCTATTGTGCCCTACTGCACTTTAAAGTTCCGTCCAGGCGAAGGCCGGTCTCGAACCCAGAGTACAGTAGTGAACGAACTCTCACAGACGTGAGCTGGTGCACATAGTCTTACCTGAATACAGTCCTCTTCAATCAGCCGGGAGAGCGCTCTTCTCAGGGATAACATGGGTATAACGGGGCAACATAAAGATAATACACTAGGACATGTACCTACTCAGGTAAGAATTCGGCTAAATTAAAAATTTAAATATCTAACAGAAAACACCGCTGCATTCAAAGTTTAACAAATAGGGATTTATTACATAATCTTGAATTATTTACAAATGAAAGAGCTTTTCAATATGAGATGGTAAAATGACGCTGAGCCGATGACTACCAGTTTACTGCCTTCACGAAAACACGTGAGCTGCAACAAGCATGTTACAATAGTGTAAGTAACGAAGTTTAGAAAGATGGATATCTGCTTAATTACACAAAAACAATGATTCCCATAAAAATTTACAATGCCTCGCGCCGTCGAACCCCGGTGCAAACAAAAATCACCACAAAATTTACAATGACCTGACTCGGTCACGAACCCTAGTCCCATGACGAGTAAGGCGTCCAAGATACCTATGCACACAATATAAAAGGACCCAATCAACACATACATGGGTGTCAGGATAAAACGGGCCAGTGTTAAAATATTACGTAAAACAAATAGGACATAAAACAAATCTCTCTCTGCTCTCCAAAACATGAAGGTCGTTTCTTCCCCTCTCGGCATTCTTGACATACTGCAGACGACCAACCCACAAGCCTGTGACGTCAAGCTCAATGACCTCCACCCTCACCATTCCACTTGCGGCAGTCCCCTAATTTATGAGCTCAAACGGGGTGACAGGCTAAAGTCTTGCCTTTCAAAAGAACGCTTCACGTAGTCAGCTGCTAAAGCCCTCATTTAAATATACCGGGGCTATCTGCCCTCGTCTCAATACTTCCAGCAATCTCGCTCATCTTACTTATGCCTCTCATGGGCTAAATCCTGGTGCTACAAAACACTAATCATTAAGCGATCGTCACATGGCCATACTAGGCATTTCCAAAATATATTCAATAAACTTTCAATGGTTGGGCTCTCTCATGCCAACTGCAAATTTTACTTCTGCCTCTCATGGGCTCAAATCTCTTAAATATTTGGACTCGCTCGCTCTATCAGTGAATCTGGGTGAATTACTGGTCACGACTTGGTCACGACTTGGTCATAACGATACACTTCTACGTCTGCAGAAACAAATGCCTAAATGCGATCTAATCAAAGTACCTATCAGTAGACTACCTCCTATGCCTAAATGAGTTCGATCAGACCCTTACAAGAACACGTACGTTACAATAACGCAATCAAAATGAACTATAACTTCGCTAACAAGGACTCTACAAATAACATCTACCTTAAAGTACGGGGTTCGAGTTTGAGGCCTAGCTCTAAATTACAAGGGAAATTTTCCTACTACCACAAATATGTTGACTGACGGCCCCCATATTCCTATCTAAATTTAAATGAAATGCTTGAAACAGAATTGGAAAGCTCTGACCTTAATTTATCGGGGACATAGCGGAGCGGCCATCCCTGTGGACCACTGGATCTACCACATTCTGATAGACTGCAGAGCTGGCATCAGATAGTGTTGACCACTTGGAGACATTCTTGCTTGTGTGGCGTCTTCGTACAGCTCCCTCTGTAGTCGGAAGGTGTCCCCTTCGATGTTGTGCTGATCAGGTGCTCCCAACGTTCCTGGATCGATGCCCGTTGTTGCGTTGGCTTCAGCTCCTGGTTGTGGCTTCTTTGCAATGATGCTGTCAAACACTCGTTCTGACTTGATGCTGGGGTAATTCCTTGCAGAAATAGCAGTACGGGTAGTCGGTGTAGCTCGAAGACAAATCGTTGTTCTCAGTACCAACACGCAGTATGACGATTCGTTCACGCAGCCTCTCGGTCCACGAATGACTCTGATATGCCCTGGCGGCCTTAATTTATAATTCCGGGTAGCGTCATCACGCCGCTTGACTGCGTGCAATCTTAGCGCGCCCGGGAAACTTTCCCGCATAAATTATATCATGAGCTCAAATTAGCGAATGCATTAATGAATGCAGCTCTAATTTCTATCAAAATAAAGCAGAAATAATACAGGTTGCAATTCTTGTCTCAAATCCAATGCAACTCTTCCGTAACCAAAGATATTAATTTATTTCATTCTTCCCTCCTATAATAAGTTTAGCCGGGAACTGGAAAGCGTCCCCAATCTTCATCAAGAGGCTTGGCTTGGGACATAACTCCTTTTAATGAGTTCTGGAGATTTCTCATAATGACGCTCGCGCTCACTTCACATAAGAACGCTTCTTCTGGACCCCTTTATGACATATACTGTAAGACATCGGCTTCGTGGGTGGTCTTGTGTGATTCCAATATCCAATACTCAAATTAATACAATTGTTCCAATGAACAGAATGGTTCACTATAATGTGCTCCAACTCATCAATAGAAACGAGTTAATCATTTGAAAGGCTACAGTCATCAGCTTCATATTCTGAGGGGATGTCATCTTCGCACCTCAATTGATGTAAATATGTCTTAATTTTAAAGTTAAAGTCACCTAAAATAAACAAGCAAAATGTGTTTAGTCATACAACCTTAAAAATTAGGTGGGAACTTCTGTTTACCATAATTGCATGAAGGTATCATATGTCACCACACATATTTATAGACATGCACTACGTTTAGTGCAACATAAATCACTATTATTATTTCTGTTGCCTTTAATACTCTATATAGATGAACAAAATAATGTTTCTTACCAAAAAAATACGAACTGTTTGTGTTGCGAAGCAGCTTCAAACTACCTTGACAACAGTTACCATCAAGGAACATATTTCAGTTGGTAAAAATGAGGGAAACCATGACTGATTCAAGATATCTTTATGCCATTCGACACCATAATGCAAGAAGAGCCTAAATGATACCGCTGCGAGATATCGAATTACATTTTTCAAATTTTGTACCAGTATGACCAACCCTCTAAAGCTGATATAGCACCCTGTATTTAGCAAATGTTACCATATGTAACAAAAATGTATAATATTCAACGTTATCACGTTGAACTAACATGAGTCTGACAATAAAGAATACATGCATACATTTTTAAAAAGTGATCTAAAAATTCTTCAAAATACTATGGATTGACCTAAATCCTTTGTAAAATTTAAAATAATGACTAATCATCCGAAATCGGCAAAAGCATGCAAAAGAATGTAAAATGAAAATGTGCCATTATAGTTTGTTACTTCGCTGCATCGATTCCTACACTAATGAGCAAAGTCCTAATGCAAAGGGAAGAGAACATTTCAACAACATCCGTCCCTTAATAATGACAACACCGTTCAAGCACAAAGGGTAGTAAAAGTTATTTCTAAATGTTATTTTATTTTGTCTACAAGTATTCTGTTGATATGTTTCAGCCGCAAAAATGACTCTTATACATGAACCAAGTTTCAGCGCGTACTCATGGGGACAAAGCAGCATCAGCAACATGACCGTCGTGGACAAAGTGCCGCCGGAGATGCTGCATATGGTTGACAGCCACTGGTAAGTCTTTCTCCTCTCTATCCACAGATCTTTTTTTCCTCTCCTTCCTTCATTTCATATTGATTTGTTCAGATTCCCTAATGCTATCTTTCAATCTCGGCATTTCCAAATAATTTCCCCTTAGGAAAAACTAAATCCAACCATCTCGATAACAAGTAGGGAAAGAATTTTAACAATAATACGTTAGAATGCTGAAGTATTGCAACAAGGCGCAAAAGTTATCTACCCGCACAACAGTTCTGCAGTGAGATTTGCATAAATATGGGCGATCTTAACTAGTGATGGGATAATCGAATACTTTTAATAATCTAATAACCACCATCCGATTATTTAATTAATCGATTACATAATCGAATAAAATAATCGAATGACCAATTAATGAATAATTGAAAATTTAATCGAATGGGAAATATAATCGAATAAGCTATTATTTTGTATTCCATTATCCCATCAGTAATCCGAACCCCTAAAATTCATGCACCTCAAGCTACACAACTGTAGAGCGGCTAGCTGACACTTCCGCCTTGTTCAAATACTTTCTCATTCTAACATATTAGTGTCTAACAACCATTTCCCTAGTTATAAACCATGGATCAGTGGATGGTAAACTCGGCACTAGGTGAGATGGAGATTCTAGGATACTCCTCAGTCGTCTTTGTCCTCATGGAGTAATGGAAGGCAAAGACATCTAGGCAGTCCATTAGCCTCTTAAATACGTAAATTTGCAAGTCTCATTTTTCACAGTGCTGGCAACGTCCACTCGTGTCCCAAATCGTCTCCTGCGCAAAGGTTCTTTCATTTTCGAGACGAAGTCAAAATCGCACGGAGACATGTCCGGTGAATATGGCGGGTGTCCCCGTAATTGCTTCGTCACATCCTTTCTGTACGAAGCTTGACTCACTACTGCAGTCATATCGCCCTGTGCATGGTATCTATCAAATACACCGCCATCTCGTGCAGTGTCCATGTACTATGAGTGTCATGCTTTCCATGACATATGATCATTGTATGGTAACACAATGCACATGTGAGAAACAAAATAGTTGCCATGACTTATGCAGCAAGCATCGTATGTCTTTTGATAGTCCGTGACTTTATCAATGTCTGGGAGAACTGATTAGATGCTTACGTGGGTCAGATGTTGCTATTTTCTCCACGTCGCACCGACACAGATACGTCTTATAGCGACGAGGGGATAGGAAAGGCCTAGGAATGGGAAGGAAGCGGCCGTAACCTTAATTAAGGTACAGCCCTAGCATTTTCCTGATGTGAAAATGGGAAGCCACGAAAAACCACCTTCAGGGCTGCTGACAGTGGGGTTCGAACCCACTATCTCCCGAATGCAAGCTCATAGCTGCGCGCCCCTAATCGCACGGCCAACTCGCCCAGTCAGATGTGATCTGCGGACAACCAGCTGATCATCACTAATCTACTGTAGTGAATGTAGGCCTACTCTTCCAGAGAACGACTTCATAAAAATAATTCTAACAAATGTACTGTAAAAAAAGTTCATAAAATATTATAATTCTCAATATTTAAAAAATATAATTTCGACATTAATATTGGTATAAAATACTCAAGTATTTAAGGGGCATGCGGCAAAGGCTAAGCATTAAGTAGGGCACAATGGTTAATTCTGTGTCTTCATGGAATAATGGAATGTATAAAGATTACCACTGACCTTAATCTCGGCAGTAAGTGGGATACAGTAGTTAGTTCTGTATTCAATGAGTAGTGAAAGATAAAAATCACTACCACCCTAAACCAATTATCTTTCCTTGACGTAGCAGAGTCATCAAGTTTGTGGACTGCCGTGACAGTTCTTCGCTAGTCTCAACATTAGATAGTTGCGTGCATACAGTATAAGCAGAACTACGGTCTCTGTTGTGAAGGGTGGTTGAATGTCAGTGGCGGAATTTGTGAATGTAGTAGTTTGAGCAACGGGAAAATTTCAAGTTCTACTAAAAATTAGGCAAATCTTATAGCGAAACGTTTGAGGTGATCAAGTCGAAATCGCTCGGATCACCACGATGAGAAAAAGTCGCGAAAAGGCAGGTCAAAAAAAGACTGTGTGGTCTTTGAACTGTTAGCGACAGTCCACGAACATATTGACTGTAGTACACAGGTGAACACTGTGTTGCCTACACTGCAGGCGTCAGTCCACGAACATATTGACTGTAGTACACAGGTGAACACTGTGTTGCCTACACTGCAGGCACGAACATATTGACTGTAGTACATAGGTGTACACTGTGTTGCCTACACTGTAGGCGTCAGTCCACGAACATATTGACTGTAGTACATAGGTGTACACTGTGTTGCCTACACTGTAGGCGTCAGTCCACGAACATATTGACTGTAGTACATAGGTGTACACTGTGTTGCCTACACTTCAGGCGTCAGTCCACGAACATATTGACTGTAGTACACAGGTGAACACTGTGTTGCCTACACTGTAGGCGTCAGTCCACGAACATATTGACTGTAGTACATAGGTGTACATTGTGTTGCCTACACTGTAGGCGTCAGTCCACGAATATATTGACTGTAGTACACAGGTGAACACTGTGTTGCATACACTGTAGGCACCAGTCCAAGAAGTTATTGACTGTAGTATATGAGTGTACTCTGTAGGCGCCAATACACAAACTTATTCTCTTCTGGAACACTTTGTTGAATGGAATAGCATTCTTCTCACATAGTATCGATTCAATCCTCTGTTCAACTGTTTATTTTTCAGGTACCAGTTCCCTCCAATGAACCCTATGTGGCACGGCCTGTTGGGTTTCGTGATCGGGTGCCTAGGTGTCGTCTCTGTGATCGGTAATGGAATGGTAGTGTTCATCTTCTGTTCTACCAAGAGTCTGAGGTCACCATCCAACCTACTGGTCGTTAACCTCGCCTTCTCAGATATGCTCATGATGTTCACCATGTCTCCAGCTATGGTCATTAACTGCTACTACGAGACCTGGGTACTTGGTGAGTGAACATGTCTTTCAAAAACTCTCTTGCACTGCACGATCGCCTGCCATGTAATAACTTTCCAAGACACACGCAAAAAATTCACTGCAAAAGAAAGAATACACTTTTTAACCAAATTGTTTGACATAAATATGTCTTAGAGTTGTGAGTCATTTGTGTAAAGAAATAGTATCATGTAACAAATGTGTGCTGGAAGTGTAACCCAGCAACCGTGCAGTCTGTGATGTAAGGTATTGTTACCTAGCAACTGTGCAAGCTATGTCGTACGGCTGGCGGTCACCTGCAATTAGCAATCGTTGATGGATGACCATGAGCGAGATACATATTTTTGATCATTCGACTTTCCCGTTGGGAAATTTGACTCCATTTTTAAACATTTTCAAACAAAATCTGACTTGCTAAAGTAGTACATAAAATTCTGAATGTTTGAAAAATAAAATGTAACAAAAATATCTGATAAAAATTCAAGAATGGATTAATCTATACTAATATTATAAAGAGGAAAAATTTGTATGTTTGTTTGTAACGGATAGACTCAAAAACTACTGAACCGATTTTAACAATTTCTTCACCTATAGAAAGCTACATTGCAAGTGAGTAACATGGGATGTATTTTATTTTCAAAATAATTCGAGGTGGGGGCACGAGGGTGGGAGATATAAAAATAATAGTCTAATATAGGCAAAATATCGAATTTGTCGTATTAGGATGAGACAAAGCTCAATTTAATCCTCTTGACGCAAAGAAAAAACTCGGTAAGCCATACGGGCCCGAGAAACATGTTTTAAGGCCCTAAAACCAACCGTTACGGAGATATTGGCACCACACTACCCCTGCTCTAGGAATCGGATAAAAGAAATGAACTGCCGTAACCATGGTAACTTCAGCTCCAGGATTCTAGAGCAGCGAGATTATGCATGCACGTTTGGTCATAGCTGCCAACCAAAATTAGTACACGTAAGACTTACTATCTGGAAAATTCGAGCTTCCGTAAAGACGAAGTTTTACTCGAAAATTAAATAATCTAAAACTTGAAATCAAACACATCTAAATAATTCTAAAACTACATAATAGATCGTAACATATAAATCTGCAACTCAAAAAGGAATTCTATAAAAATTCATTTCACACATAACTAACTGGTAATGCAAATCTTAAAAGGCAAATATTCAGAAACTACCAAGAATACTTGACAAAATTTCTACAGTGGGTTCACCAAACATAATGAAGAAAAATGGGTCATATCAAACTATGCCCAGAAATGCTCAGTTTCTGAGTTATCCGTGTAACTTCTTTCATTTTAGAGTATTCGAGCAAGGGCATTCATTGGTGTCTGTTTGTTGCACTTCATATTTAGATTCCACACGTTACTACATCGCAGAAAGCTCTGAGAGTTTACAGGTGGATCTAAACGGTTATATGACTTTTCCACAATCGGTGTTGGCTTTAAGAGGAAATCTTTCTTTCTTTCTTAATACATTTACAGTCCAGTTTTGGTTTCTCCCCGTAATCAGCGAGCGATCCTACTTCTATCGCTTCAAGGGCAGTGTCCTGGAGCGTGAGACAATTGGTCAGGGATACAACTGAGGAGGAGGAACAGTACCTCGCCTAGGCTGATGTGGGATGGGAAGATTGGAAGGGATAAGCAAGGAAGAGGGAAGGAAGCGATTTTGGCCTTAAAATAGTAACCATCCCGGCATTTGCCTGGACAAGAAGTTCGTAGTCTCGATATTTTTATTAACGTATAATCATTTTTCAGGCCGTCTCTGTGGCGTAGTGGTTAGCGTGATCAGCTGCCACCCCCGGAGGCCCGGGTTCGATTCCCGGCTCTGCCACGAAATTTGAAAAGTGCTATGAGGGCTGGAACGGGGTCCACTCAGCCTCTGGAGGTCAACTGAGTAGAGATGGGTTCGATTCCCACCTCAGCCATCCTGGAAGTGGTTTTCCGTGGTTTCCCACTTCTCCTCCAGGCGAATGCCGGGATGGTACCTAACATAAGGCCACGGCCACTTCCTTCACTCTTCCTTGCCTACCCCTTCCAATCTTCCCATCCCTCCACAAGGCCCCTGTTCAGCATAGTAGGTGAGGCTGCCTGGGCGAGGTACTGGTCATTCTCCCCAGTTGTATCCGCGACCAAGAGTCTGAAGCTCTAGGACACTGCCCTTGAGGCGGTAGAGGTGGGATCCCTCGCTGTGTCCGAGGGAAAAGCCGACCCTGAAGGGTAAACAGATGATGATGATGATGATGATCATAATAATTTTAATTTGTTGGGATAGTGGTTGACTTACGAGACCTCAAAAAAAAAGACTTTACGTCCAAACCTTGTCCCGTTATGCCTTACATTTAAACATTGTTCTCTTCCAGGGCCCTTCATGTGTGAGCTGTACGGCTTTTTCGGTTCCCTCTTCGGCTGTGGCTCCATCTGGACTATGACCGTGATCGCTCTTGATAGGTACAACGTCATCGTCAAGGTAAGGCCCGTGATTTATAAAGTATCTTTCTCAATAAAGAACAACGATAGAAGTGTAACCTTACACGATGTGATTCCAGGGATTGTCCGGCACACCTCTGACGAACAAGAGAGCCTGCATGTGGCTTTTCCTCGTGTGGGCCATGGCGCTAGGCTGGACACTGGCTCCTCTCTTCGGCTGGAACAGGTGAGAATTCATTTTATAGAATTGTTGAGTAAATGACGTTAAAAATCATTTAAGATGAAAATAAAATTTTGCTTAGACCTGAAGATGTCTGCTACTATTGAGGGTGAAACATCGGCAAGAAGAAAAATTTATGGTCCCTGGATTTCTGACGCTAGTACTTGGCTATTAGAGTTGTCATGCTGGAAACGCAAAAAAGGAAACTTTTAAAACACCTGAAGATGTCTGCCACTATTGAGGGTGAAACATCGGCAAGAAGAAAAATTAATGGTATCTGGATTTCTGACGCTAGTACTTGGCTATTAGAGTTGTCATGCTGAAAACGCAAAAAGGAAGCTTCTAATACACCTGAAGATGTCTGTCACAGTTGTCGAAGAAATATCAGCAAGAAGTGGGACTGATAATTTCTAGCTTTCTCTTAGTGAAGTGTGACACAGGTAAGATAAAGAAGAACTGTGTGCACTGGGAAAGTTGGCCGTGCGGTTCGGGGCGCGCTGCTGTGAGCTTGCATCCGGGAGATAGTGGGTTCAGACCCCACTGTCGGCAGCCCTGAAGATGGTTTTCCGTGGTTTCCCAATTTCAAAATAGGCAAATGCTGGAGCTGTGCCTTAATTAAGGCCGTTTCCTTCCCACTCCTAGTCCTTTCCTTCCATCGTCGCCTTAAGACCTATTTGTGTCGGTGAGACGTAAAACAAATTGTAAAAAAAGAACTGTGTGCTCCTTCTTGCCGTAACACCGGTCTGCCAGTTTAGAACGGTTGTATTCCTAGCGACAGTAGTGGAAGAGATACAATCACGGATACGCATAAAAATGTTTTATATATACCTCCAAGTCCTGAATAAATAAATAAATAAATAAATAAATAAATAAATAAATAAATAAATAAATAAATAAATAAATAAATAAATAAATAAATAAATAAATCAACACTGAACTGCTTTTACCTAGTCTTTTCTTAAATAATCGCAAAGAATTGGGAAATTTATTGAACATCTCCCTTGGTAAATTATTCCAGTCCCTAACTCCCCTTCCTATTAAAAAATACATGCCTCAATTTGTCTTCTTGAATTCAAAATTCATCTTCATATTGTGATCTTTCCTACTTTTAAAAGCTCCACTCAAAATCATTCGTCTACTAACGTCATTCCACGTCAACTCTTCACTGTTCGTCTACTAACGGCATTCCACGCCATCTCTCCACTGTTCGTCTACTAACGGCATTCCACGCCATCTCTCCACTGTTCGTCTACTAATGTCATTCCACGCCATCCCTCCACTGTTCGTCTACTAATGTCATTCCACGCCATCTCTCCACTGTTCGTCTACTAATGTCATTCCACGCCATCTCTCCACTGTTCGTCTACTAACGTCATTCCACGCCATCTCTCCACTGTTCGTCTACTAACGGCATTCCACGCCATCTCTTCACTGTTCGTCTACTAATGTCATTCCACGCCATCTCTCCACTGTTCGTCTACTAACGTCATTCCACGCCATCTCTTCACTGTTCGTCTACTAACGTCATTCCACGCCATCTCTTCACTGTTCGTCTACTAACGTCATTCCACGCCATCTTTCCACTATTCGTCTACTAACGGCATTCCACGCCATCTCTCCACTGTTCTTCTACTAATGTCATTCCACGCCATCTCTCCACTGTTCTTCTACCAATGTCATTCCACGTCATCTCTCCACTGTTCGTCTACTAACGGCATTCCACGTCATCTCTCCACTGTTCGTCTACTAACGGCATTCCACGTCATCTCTCCACTGTTCGTCTACTAACGGCATTCCACGTCATCTCTCCACTGTTCGTCTACTAATGTCATTCCACGGCATCTCTCCACTGTTCGTCTACTAATGTCATTCAACGCCATCCCTCCACTGTTCGTCCACTAATGGCAGTCAACGCCATCTCTCCACTGTTCGTCTACTAATGTCATTCAACGCCATCTCTCCACTGTTCGCCTACTAATGTCATTCCACGTCATCTCTCCACTGTTCGTCTACTAACGTCATTCCACGTCATCTCTCCACTGTTCGTCTACTAACGGCATTCCACGTCATCTCTCCACTGTTCGTCTACTAATGTCATTCCACGGCATCTCTCCACTGTTCGTCTACTAATGTCATTCAACGCCATCCCTCCACTGTTCGTCCACTAATGGCAGTCAACGCCATCTCTCCACTGTTCGTCTACTAATGTCATTCAACGCCATCTCTCCACTGTTCGCCTACTAATGTCATTCCACGTCATCTCTCCACTGTTCGTCTACTAACGTCATTCCACGTCATCTCTCCACTGTTCGTCTACTAACGGCATTCCACGTCATCTCTCCACTGTTCGCCTACTAATGTCATTCCACGCCATCCCTTCACTGTTCGTCTACTAATATCAGTCAACGCCATCTCTCCACTGATAGCTCGGAACATTCCATAACATCTCTTCTGCGGACTGAAGGACAGAACTGGCGATATCGTGAGAATGAAACCGCGCTGATAGATTTAAAACGATGTTCTTAGCAATGGTAGTAGACCGACCATTGACTTGACTTATTCCCTTTAATTCCTAGGTGAAACATAGGGCCTTGACGAAATACCTCCAGTTTATTCTATCTACCGAAAATGCTTCACATCCCTCCATGTCTTGTTGACTCCAGCTGTCTCCCTGTCTATAGTTCTGTTCCAGGTCATCCTCGGTCTGCCATTAAATAGTTCTGAGGCCAATAAGTCGGACAGCATCAGTAGTTCTACTAGACTATGGCTCTGTTTCACTTCATTTAAAAAAAGAGTAGGCTAAATTCCTCCCACAAATAAAAGACATCATTCAGGTGAGACAAGTGTTTTCGTAATTACCATATTTACTTCATTTTTCCACCTTTTGCAACTTTCCCACAGTTTACAGCTTTAATGGTGTTGTACATTGTTCAGTAGATGATGTTAAAAATATCACACCGATGACTCAGAAGAAAATTTTTGAAAGACCTGAAGATGTCTGGCACCGCTGTGGACGAAACATCACCGAGATGAAAAATCTATTGATCATCGACGTTCTCGGAGGACTTCACACTTAAAGAAGAAGAAGAAGAAGAAGAAATAAATCTGCAGCAGTGAGGCATTATGTTGGCGAGTCAAAGGGCGTTTCAGTGAAACGCACTACTTCTGTGGGAACAAGAGACCGCAAATCAAGTAAGATGTTGTAAAATGTGATTTTCACTGTTTCCAGGTATGTACCAGAAGGCAACATGACCGCTTGTGGAACTGACTACTTGTCCAAGAACTGGCTCAGCCGCAGTTACATTCTCGTCTACTCCTTTTTCGTGTACTTCCTGCCTCTCTTCACCATCATCTACTCATACTATTTCATCGTCCAGGTACGGAGAAATGAGAGAGATATCAATCATGTTTATATTCCCCGTTTATTCTGGCTGAGTACTTTCACATTTCTCTTTGTTTTCCGCAGGCTGTTTGCGCTCACGAGAAGGGCATGAGGGAACAGGCCAAGAAAATGAACGTCGCTTCCCTGAGGTCGCAGGAGAACGCTAACACCAGCGCCGAATGCAAGCTGGCCAAGGTAAGAGCACAAGCCATTGACATCTTCTTTTTCTTCATAGAGAAATCGTTACCGATTGTAACTTTCGTTGACTGTAGTTTGAAGTAGTACTGTTCACCTCACTCCATACCAGGTCATGATATTGATATTTTGTGACGCAGGTTGCCCTGATGACCATTTCTCTGTGGTTCTTCGCCTGGACTCCATATCTGATCATCAACTGGGTTGGTATCTTCGAAGGTATGAAGATCAGCCCCCTGGCTACCATCTGGAGCTCTCTGTTCGCCAAGGCTAACGCCGTGTACAACCCGATCGTGTATGGCATCAGGTGAGTGATCATCCAGTGGACGGGGGATAGAATATGAATGATCCGTTTTATTATCAACTGGGGACAGTAATCACTAACTAAAGCTCCCGCTGTTCGTACGGATTTATAAGTAAGGATTGAAGTGGTTAAAAGAAGGTGACATCTTACAGCAGCTCTCGTAGAGGATATTTTCACCCTTCAGTTTCTGTTTCCTTCATATTTTGAAACTCGGGTTACAGGCAGTGCATGTCTTAGATCAATCAATCAATTGATACGGGTCGTGGGCAAGTCCGAGTTCGATAATAGAGTGCAAGAACGGAAATTCCTGAGAAGAATAATAGGGCCAAGGATCCTACCAGATGGAAGGCGATGGTACAAACCCAACAATGAGCTCTACCAGCATCAAGAAAACCCCATAGATGCCATCAGGAGAAAACGTCTGACTTTCTATGGACACCTATGCAGAATGGATCCTAATAGATTATCCCATAAGATCTTCAAGGTTGCTAACAAAGGCAAAGCTACTGGATTCCCCTGGACCAAACAAGTGGACAAAGATCTTGCAGAGCTTAATATTAATCAAGCCGCCATTACTGACAGAAATGCATACCGTTTAATGGTCAAAACTAAACCTTTTCTAACATCCCTTACATCAGCTAGCCACAAAGGAGCCGGGAATTGGTCAGAGGAGCGCAGGAAAGAATTCAGCGAGAAAATGAAGGAATACTGGGCCAACAGGAAGGCTCAAGAGGCCACTAAGAACACAATCCAGTATGCTAAAAGGGGCAGACGACGACAAAAACACAGCTAGAACACAAGCACCGTGGTCCACAGATGGCCTAAACGCAAAGAAAATAATAATAATAATAATAATAATAATAATAATAATAATAATAATAATAATAATAATAATAATAATAATAAAACCTTTGCTTCACGCATGAATAAAGTGGAAATGACTTACCATCTGACTAAAAATGTCTATAACAAAAGCCTACAGTATATCTCTGAATGCAAAAATCAAACACTATTGCACTGTTATCCGGCCAGAGGCTCTATATGCAGCGGAATGTCTCGTCATGAACAAAAAAGGTATGATGGAGAAATTGGAGGCCAAGGAAAGAAAGATTTTGAGGAAAATCTTAGGTCCAGTCAAATATAACGGCGAGTTTAGGAGACGGCACAACCAGGAGTTGTACTCGCATGTGGAGAAAAATAACCGACGTGAAGCGAGAAAGGAGGATTACTTTTTATGGATGGACAGATGGCCCGAATGAATTCAACACGGTTAACCGACCGCATTTTCACTTTCCTCCAAGAGAAAAAGGCAAAGGGGGCATGGTTCAGTGAGGTACAGAAAGATCTGCAGGAGATTGGGATCTCATTTGAAGATATTCCAGGAGCGTGTCCCACTTAGGAAAAAAATCCAAGAACATCAGAGTTTCCTACCAAAGCCGAAGCTGAGAACTGGAAAGGCATGGACGGAAGAACGAAAGGAGCAACACCGTATACGAATGAAGGAATACTGGACCAACATTAAAGCTCAAAGGAAACGGTTGAAATGGCGTGGTCCTTAGTTGGCCGAAACGAAATAATAATAATAATAATAATAATAATAATAATAATAATAATAATAATAATAATAATAATAATAATAATAATAATAATAATAATAATAATAATAATAATAATAATAATAATAATAATAATAATAATAATAATATAGTAAGAATACGCAGTGGAAAACAATAAGACCAGAGGGTTCCCGGAATGTAGAGAGTGACAACGATAAATGTGGTTAAAGGAAGTGATAGTTTCAATAATAACAGTTACTTTTACTTCAATAAATATACAGTGTACATTTCCGACAATTGCAGGAATAATTTCCGATGTTATACCGGGCGAGATGGCCGTGCGGTTAGGGGCGCGCAGATGTGAGCTTGCATCCGGGAGACAGTGGGTTCGAACCCCATTGTCGGCAGCCTTGAAGATGGTTTTCTGTGGTTTCCCATTTTCACACCAGGCAAATGCTGGGGCTGTACATTACTGAAGGTCACGGCCACTTCCTTCCCATTCCTAGGCGTTTCCTGTCCCATCGTCGCCATAAGACCTACCTGTGTCAGTGCGACGTAAAGCCACTAGCAAAAAAAATAAATCCGATGCGAGTTTAAGATAAGTTACACACAAATGTTAGCCCAAAATGCTTAGGTGGTTACACAATCAATCAATCAATTAATCACCAGTGATATGTGTGATATGTGTGTAGAAGGCGTACATCTGTTTGGAGCTTCTGTTGCACTCCGACCAGGTTGTCCAGCTTTACTTCACCGCTGCTGATCACACTAGCCATTGCCGATATGCAGACAGCAAATATAGTGCGACTGTACCATACCCGGCCTAGAACTATGCGGTCGAAAACGATGTTTACTGATGCAAGGGGTGCGTTAGACCGGTAGCGCTGAGTAACATGCTGACACTCCGTTTCTTATCTCTTCATATTCTGACGTAACCTGCCCGCTGGCAGTAGTTCCCCTGTGAAAATCAATTGGTAGACATCCCATTCATCATTTGTGCATGCGTGATATTTTTAAGTAGAAAGTACGGCGTTCGAGAGCCACCTGCTATATATATAGTGAGTAAAGAAGTAGAATCAGAGATAAGGCTTTCTACAGATGATGTTATTCTGTACAAAGTAATAAATAAGTTACAAGATTGTGAGCAACTCCAAAACGACCTCGATAGTGTTGTGAGATGGACAGTAGACAATGGTATGATGATAAACGGGGTTAAAAGTCAGGTCGTGAGTTTCACAAATAGGAAAAGTCCTCTCAGTTTTAATTACTGCGTTGATGTCCGGCTCCATGGCTAAATGGTTAGCGTGCTAGCCTTTGGCCACAGGGGTCCCGCGTTCGATTCCCGGCAGGGTCGGAAATTTTAACCATAATTGGTTAATTTGCTGGCACGGGGGCTGGGAGTATGTGTTGCTTCATCATCATTTCATCCTCATCACGACGCGCAGGTCACCTACTGGCGTCAAATAAAAAGACCTGCATCTGGCGAGCCGAACTTGTCCTCGGACACTCCCGGCACTAAAAGCCATACGTCATTTCATTTTTACTGCGTTGATGGGGGTGAAAATTCCTTATTAATGGGTATTAATAGAAGGAAAGATCTTCAAAGGGGTAATCACATAAATATAATTGTAAATAAAGGGTAAAGATCTCTGCACATGGTTATGAGGATATTTAGGGGTTGTAGTAAGGATGTAAAGGAGACGGCATATAAGTCTCTGGTAAGACCCCAACTAGAGAATGGTTCCAGCGTATGGGACCCTCACCAGGATTACTTGATTCAGGAACTGGGAAAAACCCAAAGAAAATCAGCTTGATTTGTTCTGTGTGATTTCCGACAAAAGAGTAGCGTTACAAACATGTTGCAAAGTTTGAGCTGGGAAGACTTGGGAACAAAGAGACGAGCTGCTCGATTAAGTGGTATGTTCCGAGCTGTCAGTGGAGAGGCGGCGTGGAATGATATTAGTAGACGAATAAGTTTGAGTGGTGTCTTTAAAAGTAGAAAAGATCACAATATGATGATAAAGCTGGAATTCAAGAGGACAAATTGGAGCAAATATTTCGTTTATAGGAAGCGGAGTTAGGGATTGGAATAACTTACCAACGGAGAAGTTCAATAAATTTCCAATTTCTTTGAAATCATTTAAGAAAAGGCTAGGAAAACAACAGATAGAGAATCTGCCACCTGGGCCACTCTCCTAAATGCAGATCAGTAGTTACTGATTGATTGATTGATGACGATGATTTAGCATTATTAATAATTATAATTTGTATGACGCTTTTCAAGGCACCGATTCTCTTATTAGTAGTTTTTCTTTTGGCTCAGATTTTGTGAATAATTTGGAAAGAAAACGTCTGCGGCTCTCGTAAGAGTACCGTGTTCGGTTCCAATTCCTCGCTGGTAATGAAGATGAGAAAGGAATTTGCAGGGCAGCCAACGTAGGATTTGAACCCGTAGTCTCCCGAATGTATTGATATAACCAGACAGCACACGAACTCTCTGACATGAGTGGGCTGAAGCTAATAGTGCTTTTTTTGCCACTTACTCCGATTTCGGATATGAACTGGGGAGTTGAGTGCTGAGATGAGATTCACACAGTAGGCTACAAGTTGTAGGTCGGTAAGCCTTTCCTTTGAGAATGGTGGTGAACTGGGTGAGTGGAGTGTATGGCCAGAATACAACTGGAAAACATCCTACGCTTTAAAAACAAAGTTGATATAGCAGTAGAGCCTTTAGTCTTATTGTGCTAATATGCATTCACTACTGTGTGTATCTGTGATGTTGTTATGTACGCAGATGAGGAGGGATGAAGAACGACAGATAACCTACTAACATCCAGTCTCTGAGCAAGAGGAACTTGCCACTCGCGACTGTGATCTTTCGAAAATCGAACTCAAGACAAGCTTCCGTTTTGACTAGCAAGAACTGCTTATGAACCGACTAGGAATCGAAACCGGGGTTCAGCGGTAAAACGACAGTGACTAAGCGCTTCACTAACGGAGATCACTCGAGGTAGCAACAACAATATCATTAATAATAAAAAATGACAATATGATATTGAATTGATTACTAATGAAATCCATAAGTGAGCCTTCAATCCAGTACCGTAACTGATTATGGTAACCAAAACACGCTGACCGTCACAATATTAAGAAATAATCTCGTTCCTAGAGCCAAATAATTTACTGCTATTTACAACTAAACCGTTCATCGTAGGCCTACTTAGCTACACTGACTGCCGAGAATTATAAACAGGCCCAAAACTTCAGTATTTAGGGTTTAGATAAGGAGGGTGTCTTTGTTATCGCATCTTCGCTGACTACTGGGTTCTCAGAACTGGCTAATTACTTCAAAAGCCTTGTTGATTGTTGTGAGTGGCAGCAAGGGATGGCTATTATTGGAACAGGTTTGGAAACCTACATCCTTTCAGAAATAACTACCATACTCCTATTGACAGAAAAAAGCTCTGCACTACGACGGCCTAAGTTTGGAATAACCGTCCATAATACAAATACACTAGTGTGCAAAAGTTAAGCATAAGTTACGAGTAAGCAGGGCAACAGGAAATAGACCGCAGATCGCACGACATATGCACCTACCAACATTACGTATAGGAAAGGAGTGTTCCCTGCTTTGACTAGCGACGTAACCCCAAGGTAAACACAGCCAGTGCCTGCGCCCCATATTACCTCAGTCGTGTTTGTCCTGTTATAGTGTGTGGAGTGTAGCCTCGTGGTGAACGTGACAACATGATGGCATAACGACGATATTTCGACGCCATTTTGCAGGGCAGAATACTCGACCGCCTGGAAGCAGGCCAGACACAGACCGAAGTCGCCGTATCCTTGAATGTGCCACAAAGTGTAATTTCTAGGCTTTGGAGACGATTTCGAGACACAGGAGATGTTAGTTGTAGGCCAGTACCAGGTCGACTAAGAGTAACCACCCCACAGCAGGACCGATACCTGGCCTTGACCGCCCGACGAAATCGGAGTGCATCTGCAAGACAATTGTCGGCGGAGCTTGCAGCCGTCTCAGGGGTGCCGTTTCCCGGCAAACTGTGTACCGGAGGCTTAGAACAGCAGGGCTGTTTTCCCGACGTCCAGCGGTGTGCGTCCCGCACACTCCAGCACAGAGATGGGCTCGTTTACTGTGGAGTCGTCAACATCGAAACTAACTATGAATGAATGCAGGCATGCGCTCTTCACAGATGAATCCCACCTCAGTTCGCAGAACGATTCCCGTCGCACATTAATCTGGAGAGAACCGGATGGCTTACGGGACCAATATGGTGGTGGTGGCGTCATGATGTGGGGGCGGCATCATGTTGAATGGCCGTATGGACCTACACATCTTCACGGGTGGTCCAAGGAACACTGTTAACGCTCGGAGATACAGGGATGAGGTACTGAGACCACATGTTCGACTCTTCAGAGGTGCGGTTGGTCCAGACTTCTTCTTAATGGACGATAATGCCCGACCGCACCGCGCTGCTCTGGTGGATTAATTTCTGACTGGAGAAGACATTCATCGCATGGAGTGGCCGGCGAGGTCTGCGGATCTGAATCCTAGGATGCATTGGGGAGGCGAATTGTATCCTGTCAGCCTCCACCAAGGACCCTCCAAGACCTTCGCATTGCCCTTTCGGAGGAATGGGATCGTCTTCCACAAGAGCTCTTGGACCATCTGATAGAGAGCATGCCTCGTCAGTGCGAAGCATGTGTGGCCTTATACACCCTATTAACAGCATATTATGTTATGGAAGACATTGCCAAGTTCTGTTAGTTGTTGTCAAAGGTGTACCTTAGCTATCAGAGCCTTTCTGACATTGTTTTTTAGACAAGTTGTGTGACATATTGTGTGTCATTCAGCTTCCATTTGTTCAGCAATCCGTCTGATATTCCTATCAGGCGGTATGGCCTCGTTTAGTGATTATGCTTAACTTTTGGACACTAGTGTAATACTGTTTTGTGTGCTATAGTTTTATCAATATGTAAAATCACTCTTCAGCTACTGACTTAAGAAACAGCCATGGGCCCCTCACAAGCCATGGGCCCCTCACAAGCCATGAGTCCCTCACAATCCATGGGCCCCCGCCCCGCGGCGTCTGCAGGGTCCTTAACGCCGCCAATACATGCATGCATGTGCAATACTCCAGGAATACATCCGCGTATCCGAGATTCAATGCAACGGCGAGTTGTAGAAAATGCGTTCTAACGTGGAAATGAAGCGTTTCCAGACCCATGTCCATATAACATAGTTTCTTCTTCTAAGTGTGCGGAATGTGTCCTGGAAATTACATATATATGGTAAACAGTATTTTAAAAGATTTAAAGTGACAATAATGGTAATTTACAGTCCCACAGTGCAGTTCGTAATGCTATCAAAAATCCTCTTCTCTAGCTTATTAATTACCAATGTTTTAACCCGTAAGTTTGATTATTCCTAGAGTTATTTAGACTAATTTGAATCTGGTTTTGTTCCAGCCATCCTAAGTACCGTGCTGCTCTCTACAAAAGGTTCCCCAGCCTCGCTTGCAGCGCTGGAACGGACGACAGCACCTCTGTCGCTTCCGGAGCCACTACAGCCAGTGAAGAGAAATCAAACGCATAAAGAACTCCATGAACGATGGATATTTGTGTATTAACGTAGCTGGACTGACAACAGAACTCAATCTTAAGAACAGATGCTTGCTTTTAACATAAACTGACTTCATTCGAAGTTGTTTGTTAAAAAAACAGAAAGCTTATTTTAATAGCATATTCTTACATTATATATATATCTCATTATAGTCAATTTATAAGATTTAGAAAAGAGCTTAGAATGTGATGTATATCAGATTGAGAATATCTCTGCGTTTTAAAAGTAAAAGACCAGCTTTATCAGTCCTAGCTTCAAACCTACGACCTATAACGGAATAAGTTTTAACTCAAATTAAAACATTACTTTTCTGAAACAATCACAAATAATCCATATCATCATCGACTTGGAAACAACAGAATCTCTGTCGGACAACGAAGTTGACGAACTGATTATCATGGCACACGGACGGGATTATGTTATAAGAAGAGGACATTCACAACACTGTGAAATGACGGTGATGCTTGTGTAGATATGTAACTCCATTTTTGTACAATAAACCTTACCTAGCATGCTACAAAAGTCTATTAGTTTTTAATTTAACATACAATCATTCCCAATCCTCTTAATTTCGTCTGAGGCATACTCATATCCAGGGGCAGTGCGGGGTATTGTTGCAGCGTTGCACAATTCCCAATAATTTTACACTTCATTTATCGTCTTTTCTTCTATTGTTTCAGTTTAATAAATCTAGCATGTATTCTAAAACATGTTTAAATCAACAATCTTTGGTTGTCCGCTGTACTAATGCTTCGTAACGGACCAATGAACGCTGCTGGCTTGGAATCAAGCTCAGGGGGTTCGCTTTCCTACGGCAACTCCCTAGCGGCCAGCGCGGCGCAATGTACCACAGCAGGGACGAGTCTAAGCCTGCATAGCATCAGGTAGGACGTTCGTCAGTATTGCTCTCAGTCAGGGAGTTGCACGGGACTAGCAAGTCCCCTACCGAGAAACAGTTCCAAATGTCCCCGTTAGATTGCTCCACTCTGTAGAGATCACTTCATTCCTACTTTCTCTCCTCTCGCAAAGGCAATTTCATTCCCAATTTTTTACATTTACAATTTTTGCTTTACATTGCACCGACGCAGATACGTCTTACGGCGACGATGGGCGTAGGAGCTGGAAAGAAGCGACCGTGGCTTTAATTAAGGCACAGCCACAGCATTTGCCTGGTGTGAAAATGGGAAACCGCGGAAAACCATCTTCAGGGCTTCGGACAGTGGTGTTCGAACCCACTATACCCCGAATGCAAGCTCATAGCTGCGCGACCAACTTGCTGGGTAATTTCTTTTCCACGCCATACCAGACCGCCCACAATATTACCAAACATCTTGCTTCAATGAAAAACAGGAGGACAAATTTTCAGTTCAAGTGAGGCAAAAGTAACGGTGCCAGGCTGAGTAGCTCAGACGGTTGAGGCGCTGGCCTTCTGACCCCAACGTGGCAGGTGCGATCCTGACTCAGTCCGGTGGTATTTGAAGGTGGTACGTCAGCCTCGTGTCAGTAGATTTACTGGCATGTAAAAGAACTCTTGCGGGACTAAATTCCGGCACCTCGGCGTCTCCGAAAACGGTAAAAAGTCGTTAGTGGGACGTAAAGCTAAAAACATTATTATTAAGAGTAACTGTAATAAGAGTAAGTGTATAATTAGCCTCTTATTCCCTGGGTTGAAATTGCCAGATATATTACAGTTTTAGTAGGAATGTAGTTCATTATTTAACGATAACAGAGTTTCTTGTTGTTTCTCTAAGCTATAAAAATGTGACACTGAAAATTTGGTGCAACACCCAGCTTCAGACACCACCAGCCGCCACTGCTCAGATCCATCCAGTGGCGACCTACAAGGTGAAGCTAAGGAAGTGCCTCTTCACCTATTTATAAAAATGTTGTTGTTTGAGTCTTCAGACCACGCTGGTGGTGGTGATGACTATTGTTCTAAGAGGAAGTACAACTAGGCAACCATCCTCTATATAACACTAATCAGAGAGAAAAAAACGGAAGGGATCCGACACTTCGAAAAATGAAGGTAACGTCCAATGGAAGGCAAGGGCCACGAAGGGCGTGAAAATGAAAGACTCCCTAGGGCTCGAGTGCTCTAACACTGTCGGGTTCGGAAAAGAACAAGAGTTGACTAAGGGAGGTCGGATAGGATAGATGAAACTGAGGAGCCTGGCACAAGGAAGTGGAAGCAATGCCAGGACTCAGCTGAAGACCCCGTGGTCGCCAAACCACGCTCCCAAGTTTAAAGCCACTGGGGTCCCTCTTAGTCGTCTCTTACGACAGGCAGGGGACACCGTGGGTGTTATTGTACCGCCCCCACCCATAGGGGGCATCAGCCCATGGTTTGGTTTGATGCAGCTCTCCATGCCACCCTATCCTGTGCTAACCTTTTCATTTCTACGTAACTGCTACATCCTACATGTGCTCTAATATGCTTGTCATATTCATACCTTGGTCTACCCCTACCGTTCTTACCGCCTACACTTCCCTCAAAAACCAACTGAACAAGACCTGGGTGTCTTAAGATGTGTCCTATCATTCGATTTCTTCTTCTCGTCAAATTTAGCCAAATCTATTTCCTCTCACCAATTCGATTCAGTATCCCTTTATTCATGATTCGAGCTATTCATCTCATCTCCAGCATTATTCTGTAACACCACATTTCAAAAGCTTCTATTCTCTTTCTTTCTGAGCTAGTTATCGTCCATGTTTCACTCCCATACAATGCCACGCTCCACACGAAAGTCTTCAAAAACATCTTTCTAATTCCTATATCAGTGTTTGCAGTGAGCAAATTTCATTTCTTAAGAAAGCCTTTCCTTGCTTGTGCTAGTCTGCACTTTATGTCCTCCTTACTTCTGCCATCGTTAGTTATTTCACTACCCAAGTAATAATATTCATCTACTTCCTTTAAGACTTAATTTCCTAATTTAATTGCTATCCAATGAGGAAATGCTGCCAGCGTTATGGGCACGTTTCCGGTTAACGCTTCACTGGACGAAGTCTTTTATCTTACATCTTACTTAGCCGGAGCGAACCAACAAGGAAACCTTGTTCGAATTATCTCATTTTGTAAACAAATGTAATAATATTTACTGTTATACAATCATTTTGAGATGAAATTTCCTGATCTAATATTAACTTACCTGCATATTTAGCTACATAGCCCACTTAAAAGATTGAGTAGTATTAATAATACCGGGCGAGTTGGCCGTACGGTTAGGGGCGCGCAGCTGTGAGCTTGCATCCGGGAGATAGTGGGTTCGAGCCCCACTGTCGGCAGCTCTGAAGATGGTTTTCCGTGTTTTCCCATTTTCATACCAGGCTGTACCTTAATTACGGCCACGGCCGCTTCCTTCCCACTCCTAGGCCCTTCCTATCCCATCGTCGCCATAAGACCTACCTGTGTCGGTGAGACGTAAAGCCAATTCTAACGCTACAATATTAATAATAATGTTATTTGCTTTACGTCCCACTAACTACATTTTTACGGTTTTCGGAGACGCCGAGGTGCCGAAATTTAGTCCCACGGGAGTACTTTTACGCGCCAATAAATCTACCGACACGAGGCTGACGTATTTGAGCACGTTCAAATTACCACCGGGCTGAGCCAGGATCGAACCTGCCAAATTGGGGTCAAAAGGTCAGCGCCTCAACTGTCCGAGCCACTCAGACCGGCAGCGTAATATTAATTAAGTAGCCTGTGTCTTAACCAAAGCTATCCGCTATAAGCCTGACAAATTTAAGCTTCATCAGTCAGGTAGATTTTACGTGAAACAAAACAAAACAAAACAAAACAAAACAAAACAAAACAAAAAGCACAGGTTTGCAAACGTACACATTTTGAGATTTATTAATGCTGCCTTTCTTTCCTTAAATCACGTTTCTCGCGGGAATGAGTTGATATTCCGGGATGATACATAGCCTAAGTTACCCGGAATTATATTACTGTATCTTTCAAATGGCGAAAGAAATGTTAACATCGGTCCGGGAGTTTCTGAGATTACGTATAAACAACCTCACAGTCTATTAGTATAGATTCACACGCATTGTCCACAGAACTGGTCATATCACTTCACACTTATACTGTTGCAATATTATTGGTCTTCTTCTAAGCCGGCGATAGATAACCAATTTCTGGAAGTTACCCAGAATTTAAAGAGAACAGACGCAAGTTTCTTTCATCTAACGCGTGTAGCGGATGTAACGGGAAATGCTATCGTGTCGGAGACCATGAATGGTGAGTAGTACATTCGCCTTATCTAAACCGCATTGAGGTGGCTTTGGTTATCACGGAACACTTGATACCTCTTAACCAAGAGGTGTCGTCCCACTTGCGATCAGTCTCATTTGCGATCACTCTTATCAGTGGCATACAAACAGTCAGGTACAGGTTGCTGTGAGGGAATTCCCTACTGAAGAACTGGTACAGGAAGACATCCCTCTAGTAACTGGCGAAACTACAGTACCGGTACCTTACATACTAGGATTCTTACGAATCGTATGTTGAAACTGATTAAATTACTTATACGTACCGTTTGGGACTGATGCATCAATATCGGGACTAACAGAGAATAAACAGGACTCAAATGAACCTTTTATTTAAGAGTTGCCATATGGCTGTGGATGTAAAGGTGGTTAAATGAGTTTTAAGAAGTAGGACCAAAAATGGGCGTATTAAAACCGTTCAATTTTACACTTCCCAATTTCCAAACAAAGTACAGTATTTTGCTGTAACACTTTGCTTCTTCGATCGTGCTATCCTTTTTGAAGCAATTTTAGCTCGTCTCAAACTTGACAGTTAACTTACACTTTCTTATACAATAGGGGATACTATTAAATTACTGCTTATATAATGCTCAAACTGTTCGATTATTCATCTGTCTGTTAGGTCATCAGCCCAGAGGCTGGTTGGATCCTCAAATAGCATCACCAAAGGCTATGCAGTTATAGGGAAACCACAAAAACCAATGGCAGAGCCCAAATGAGGCGTACTATGCAACATGAGGAGTGAGGTAGTTTGCTATTGCTTTCCTCACTGGGCCAGACAGTGCTATTGTAGCACAACTAACCCTATGAGCAACACCTTTCATGACACTCAGACACACTGGTTGTGCTCTGAATGTCATTAATCAGCACCACCCATACCCCAGCAGCTTCTATATTGTCACAGCCATGGATGAGACTGGGACTTCGGTGGAAGCTACACTTTACTCTGACCTGTGTCAAGAGATGGATGCAAAAGTACTGTATCCATCAAGAAATGGCAGCAGGCAGTCGATTATTCATACTGACACGTTAAGTAAGCAGCTGCTCAAAATATAATTAGCCTACTTTCATCTATCTGTATGTACGTCTACCACTTAGTCTCGTTTCTTGATACTGGGTCAGGATGAGATGAGATTAATTTATTGAAGATTAAGTGTGTTATGGTAAGGGGTGGGAGGACACAGCTCTGGCCTACGGATACGAACTGTACCGGCATTTACCTGGAAGTGAAAACATTAAAGCACAGAAAACCATTAGGAGAACAGCCGACGGTGCGGTTCAAACCCACGTGTTTCCCGAATGCAGAACTTGGCTCCATAGCCGTGGCGCGTTAAAACGCACCGCCACTCAGCCTACTTTCACCTACACAAATAAAATTATAATTTTTGTTTATACGCACGGATTAGATGTACAAGATTCCAGAACTTAATGTTAAGAAAATGTTTAGATTAAAATAAGTTAGAAAAATTATAATTCCATAATGATAGCGCGAAAAGGTGAGATTACATTCGGGAAATAGCGGTTCAAATCCCATTATCGGTAGCCCTGAAGATGGTTTTCCATGGTTTCCTATTTCCACAACAAGCAAATGCTGGGGCTGTACCTTAACTAAGGCCACGGCCGCTTCCTTCCCACTCCTAGCCCTTTCCTATCCCATTGTCGCCATAAGACCTATCTGTGTCGGTGCGACGTAAAACAAACCTTCAAGAGAGAGGTTGTGTGGAGTACGCCCTAATTAGCAGTCCCCTTGCTGCATGGACGTTGGAAAACCCTGATAGGCTGCTGATAATTTTACAGTGTCTGCAAATGGAACACGAACTGGTCTTTTTTCACATTCTTGTTTTCCACTGTAATGGGAGTGATCGCAAATGGGACACAACCAACCAAGACCGACTCCAGTGAAGTCGGTCTTGTCTTAACAAATGACCAAAGCCTTAGATAAACGAACGATATAGCGATACAAATCGAAGCTCATAGTTAGTGTAACCCACAGAACACCAATATGTAACCTTTTCGGGGAAATGAATTTTTTATTCAGTGCTTGATTATAAATATTATTAGGTACCCACCTCGGTTTCGCGCTGGAGCAATTATGAATTTAAGGCGATAGGTTGCTTCTGACCGAGGACTTATAAGATTGTATACAAGATTAGGCGTATTCCTTCCAGAATGGACATTGAAAGATTTTGTTTTGATACAACGCACGAAAGGGTCACGTGAAGCTGTCCATGAGATAAATCCATAGAATGCTCCTAGTCCTTCAGGCAAGCAAGTCAATGTTGAAAACATCCTAGGGATATGAGCTACGAATTTTAGGTAAATAAAATATAATAAAGTATGAGAATATATTGTGTGTCAATCTATTGTTTCACTTAAGCACCACTACGAGCGCTAATGTGAGTCAATGAATTGTTTCACTTAAGCACCACTACGAGCGCTAATGTGAGTCAACGTATTGTTTCACTTAAGCACCACTACGAGCGCTAATGTGAGTCAATGAATTGTTTCACTTAAGCACCACTACGAGCGCTAATGTGAGTCAATGTATTGTTTCATTTAAGCACCACTACGAGCGCTAATGTGAGTCAGTGTATTGTTTCCCTTAAGCACCACTACGAGCGCTAATGTGAGTCAATGAATTGTTTCACTTAAGCACCACTACGAGCGCTAATGTGAGTCAGTGTATTGTTTCACTTGAGCACCACTACGAGCGCTAATGTGAGTCAGTGTATTGTTTCACTTGAGCACCACTACGAGCGCTAATGTGAGTCAGTGTATTGTTTCACTTGAGCACCACCACGAGCGCTACTGTGAGTCAATGCATTGTTTCACTTGAGCACCACTACGAGCGCTAATGTGAGTCAGTGTATTGTTTCACTTGAGCACCACTACGAGCGCTACTGTGAGTCAATGCATTGTTTCACTTGAGCACCACTACGAGCGCTAATGTGAGTCAATGTATCGTTTCACTTAAGCACCACTACGAGCGCTACTGTGAATCAATGTATTGTTTCACTTAAGCACCACTACGAGCGCTAATGTGAGTCAATGTATTGTTTCACTTAAGCACCACTACGAGCGCTAATGTGAGTCAACGTATTGTTTCACTTAAGCACCACTACGAGCGCTAATGTGAGTCAATGAATTGTTTCCCTTAAGCACCACTACGAGCGCTAATGTGAGTCAATGAATTGTTTCCCTTAAGCACCACTACGAGCGCTAATGTGAGTCAATGAATTGTTTCACTTAAGCACCACTACGAGCGCCAATGTGAATGTAGAGAAATGCATTTCTATTCATAGAGTTAAACTCTATGTTTCTATTCGTCCTGGTTTCACAATTTTCAAAAAAAATAAAAAAAATAATCAGAAAACGCTGAAGGCATTAAACGAAATAACACATTATAGAAAGAATTGTGTAAAAAAAGTTAATATTGCTAGGATTTGAATAAAAATGAAAACGAGTAAAGAAACAAGCAATTTTAGGCTGTTTTTTCGGACCGCTTTTAGGGCGGAAGCGATTTTCGATTTTTTTTTTTTTTAATAGCTTGATAGAGCTTTCCAAGACTCACAATTTGAAACCTTTCCGGGCCCTTTAGCCCCTCAACTTTCTCTGATATGAAATGTTTTCAACACTGAAACATACTCTACTGAGATCAACTCCAGCCATGCTGTGTCTAACTCTGTGCTTTGTTAATTGTCATAATTTCCATGCCAAAGCAAAATATTACCGGGAATTTGACTCGTTTGAAATCAAAGAGGCAAATCTGAAGAAACATACGGATTGTCGTTATTAAGACGGCTTCTCTTGTTCCACAGGCAGTTAAATTACTAGCTATAATCAATCAGCCAACGGCCGTAGCCGTGTTGAAACTCCGGATCCCGTGAGATCTCCGAAGTTAAGCAACACTGGGCGTGGTCAGGAGTTGGATGGGTTGCCACGCGCTGTTGGTGGGGGGTAAGGGAATGGAGGAGCGGAAAGGAACTGGCCACCCTGCCGCACGTAAACTCCGGCTCAGGAACACCTCTGCGGAGGTTCGGACCTGCCTTCGGGCAGAATAACCCTTACCTTACCTTAATCAATCAGTGTTTCAAAATTGTCATTCCTAATCGCGTCCCATTGCATAACTATGGTGAGTGTACATTCTTCTTCTTTTGCTACCGCTTTTCCCACACCTGTGGGGTCGCGGGTGTGAACTGTGTCGCACATGTGGATTTAGCCCTGTTTTACGTCCGGATGCCCTTCCTGACGCCAACCCTATATGGAGGGATGTAATCACTATTGCGTGTTTCTGTGGTGGTTGGTAGTGTGGTGTGTTGTCTGAATATGAAGAGGAGAGTGTTGGGACAAACACGAACGTCCACACAATCAATCAAAGGCGATAAAAATTTCTAACCCAGCCGGCAATCGAACCCGGGGCCCTCTGAACCGAAGGCCTCAACGCCAATGAGTCGGACGATGAGTGATTTCTTTGAAATCATTTCGGAAAAGGCTAGGAAAGCAACAGATAGGGAATCTGCCACCTGGGCGACTGCCCTAAATGCAGATCAGTATTGATTGGATTGATTGGATTGCAGATACGTAATAACATAATAGGCAACCTCCACTTTCAAAATCAGTTTGTTGGGTGGCAAGCCGGAAAAGTGTGAAGAAATCAGAAATTCTGTAGGGTAATGAACAGCTTCTTCACTGTGTATACTGAGTAATATACTTGAACCTGGGTAGTGAATTGCCTGCCTCTTACCCGGAGACCCCGGGTTCGATTCCCGGCCAGGTCAGGGATTTTTACCTCCATCTGAGGGCTAGTTCGAGGTACACTCAGCGTACGTGATTACAATCGAGGAGCTGTCTGACGGTGAGATGGCGACCCCGGTCTAGAAAGCCAAGAATAACGGCCGAGAGGATACGTCGTGCTGACCACACGACACCTCGTAATCTGCAGGCCTTCGGGTTGAGCAGCGGTCGCTTGGTAGACCATGACCCTTCGGGGCTGTTGTCGCATGGGTTTGGTTTTTTAGGTAGTGAATTTGGAGAAAGATGACTCCCTTCGTCTTTGTGAAGTAATTTTTCTCTGTTCTGAGACCTTCGAGAATTCCTTTATTGGTCAGTTTAATTGTTACGTGATAAACACACTGTCTCGAATGCAATGTACTAGGCCTACGACCTACAGTATATTGGCTTTCCGTGTCGGTAGGATGGGCCATCATAGATTCTATATAGATAACGAAAAATCTCTGGCAAACGATCAGCTTGTAACATGTTCAACGATTGCTGGTGAAATCGGCGATAGCTCGCGCGCAGGTTTGCAATCTACTCAATCGCTCTAAAGATGGTCATTTATATTTCCTTATTTCAGAATGGAGATTGGGCGAAAAGAAGTAAACGACGATACCTCCGAATGTATACATGAAAATTACATCTGGAAATTACATTTTAATCTGCATTAATTCTTCTTTCTTTCTTTCTTTCTTAATCTGTTTACCCTCCAGGGTTGGCTTTTTTCCTCGGACTCAGCGAGGGATTCCACCTCTACCGCCTCAAGGGCAGTGTCCTGGAGCGTGAGACATTGGGTCGGGGAATACAACTGGGGAGGAGGACCATTACCTCGCCCAGATGGCCTGGTGGTGGTGATTACTGTCTTAAGAGGAAGTACAACTAGGCAACCATCCTCTATATAACACTAATCAGAGAGAAAAAAATGGAAGGGAACTGACACTTCGAAAAATGAAGGTATCGGCCAAAGAAAGGCAAGGGCCATGAAGGGCGTGAAAATGAAAGACTCCCTAGGCCTCGGGAACCTAATAACGTTGGGGTCGGAAAAGAGCAAGAGTTTGCCAAGGAAGGTTGAATAGAATAGATGAAAGTGAGAAGCCTAGCACAAGTAAGTGGAAGCAATGCCAGGACTCAGCTAAGGGACCCATGGTCACACCAGCCCACGCTCCAAAGCTCAGAGCCACTGGGTGCCCTTTTAGTCACCTCTTACGACAGGCACTGGATACCATGGGTGTTATTCTACCGCCCCCCCCCCCCTACACGGGGACCAGATGGCCTCATCTGCTATGCTGAACAGGGGCCTTGCGAGGGGATGGGAAGATCAGAAGGGATAAACAAGGAAAGGGGAAGGAAGCAGCCGTGGCCTTAAGTTAGGTAGCATCCCGGCATTTGCCTGGAGAAGTGGAAAACCACTTTGAGGATGGATGAGAAGGGAATCGAACCCCCATCTACTCAGTTGACCTCCCGAAGCTGAGTGGAGCCTATTCCAGCCCTCCTACCACTTTTCAAATTTTGTGGTAGAGTGGAATCCAAACCGGGCCTCTGGGGGTGACAGCTAATCACACTGACCAATCTGCATTAGTTACTTCAGGGTAATAAACAATTTATTTTGATAAGGATTAACTAATTAATAAATTTTAAAAGTTTTTTTTTTTTTTTTAATTTCATGGCCTTACCTGCAAACTAACATAAAAACAGTCGAGGAGTGTCTGTTGGAAAGATGCTTTTTCGACTTACAATTTTTTTAAAAAATCCATATACATTGAAGTAGTTGAATATTATTGAACGCCATGAGCAAACCAGACCAAAAAGATGTAATCCCTTAAAGTAGTACCATGCCTAGGGTTGTCACTTTTTTATATAAGAAATAAGAGACATTTACCTAAAAATACAGGATTTTTCCCAAAAATAAGGGATAGTTCATAAGTAGAAGAAAATCAAACGTTATGTACCAATTTCAATTAGATTATAATTAGTTTCATTAACAGAATAAGATATTTCTTGAAATTCGTGACTTTTGAAAAGTGTCACCACACTCCTTCTGTGAGTATATCTATCTAAATCATACACACTGCCTTTATTCCAATCATTCTTTTCTGATGAAAATAGAATACATAACCAACAGTACAGTTTATTCATTTTTGCACAACCACATAACCAATCCAGATCTATGTACCACATACCATGAAAATATTGTACTTTTCTTTTCGATTCCTTGACTAAATTTGTAAGAGAAGGCTTGGGTTTACCTTTTTCAATTATTTTAACTTATTTTCGAGGTGGAAGCGACAGCACTCATTTTAATGTTGAATACGTTATAGGCTATCCTTACCTAACATAAATTCACACTGTAACAAGAAAAGGTCACATCGTATTATAATAGAAAACAATAACAATAATATAACAATGCACTGTTGAGAATGGCAGAAAGAACGGACAGAACAGCTCAGCACCAACGTTATAAGCTACAGTATTGTTTTCACTTTCCATTGTGGTAAGACGGCAAGAGAATGTAGCAGGATACATCTCAATGTCGAGGGGAGAGGGGTCTTGCTTGGTGTAGGCGCAGTAATACTCGCCTAGTTGTAAGAAGAGATTCAAAGCATAACCACTGCATGGTGTTGGTAACAACCTCTTGCTCAGCTTTGATGGCGATGATTTACTGCAATAGAGTTCCAGGCGAAGAAACAAGAATATTAAATATTAGTAAGTATTAAAGAATACTTGATTGTAATACCTTCAAACTGTTACCAGTGGTAACAGAGGATACTAGCACGCTTCGCCACTGTATACAGTATAATGAATCTGATGTCTTCAATGAACTTTGGTAACTTCACAATTTACATAGATTTAGTCTCAAACAGCATGAACAACATGTTGGAAATTTGAATGGAAGACCTACGGAAGTAGGGGGCAGAAGACAAGGTAAATAACACAGCATTTTCCTCCTCCCCGTGAACTTGGATGTTCACAACACCACCAAGAAAATTTGCTTTAATACTGAAAAGGTTTTCAGAATATCCCCTCCACCTGTCCAGTGATTCCTTGGGATCTACTGAGTTCACCTGAATTACCCAAAATAATGTTCATTTCCTTTTTCCCTCTCTTCCTAAGATTCTTTATTACTGTCCAGAAAGGTCTCTCTGCTGCTTGACATAGCATAGACTTCTTTTTGTATTCAACAACTATTTGTTTCACTCTGTTTCTTTCATCTATGTACAATTTCTTATCTGCATTAGCTCTTGTTTGGAGCCATTTCTGATAGGCCTTCATTTTACATTTACAAGCTACTCTCACTTCATCATTCCACCAAGATGCTCACTTTTTTCCATCTTTACACACAGTTGTTCCTAGGCTTTCCCTAGCTGTTCTACTAGAGCATCCCTGTATCCTAACCATTCTCTTTCTATATCCTGAACTTGCTTACTGTCCACTGTTCAGAATTTTTCCCTAATCATATCCATGTACTTTAGTGTAATTTCTTTGTCCTGGAGATTTTCTACCTGTATTCATTTGCAGACAGATTTCACTTTCACTATCCTAGGCCTAGAGATAAGAAAAAAAAAAAGATATTTGTTTGTGGTGTCGACCTCTAGAGATATTTTGCCGCTACTTGCACCATATGATATGAACCTGCGTGTAATTGGAATTGCAGAAGTGTAGAGTGTTAGGAAAGGAACATTAAGGACAAAACAAAAACCCAGTCCCCAAGCCAGGGATATTAATAATTTACAATTAAAAACCCCTGACCCAGCCGGAAATCGAACCCGGGGCCGCCGGGTGACAGGCGGAAGCATTGCCCCCTACACCGCGGGGCCAGACAAGGTCTAAGGTAAGGGTTATTCTGCTCAAAGGCAGGTCCGAACCTCCGCAGAGGTGTTCCTAGGCCGGAGTTTACGTGCGGTAGGGTGGCCAGTTCCTTTCCGCTCCTCCATTCCCTTACCCCCACCAACAGCACGTGGCAACCCATCCAAATCCTGACCACGCCCAATGTTGCTTAACTTCGGAGATCTCACGAGATCCGGTGTTTCAACATGGCTAAGGCCGTTGGCAGACAAGGTCTGGAGATACTTAATTCACTACAGATCAGAGTGGTCTGTATCATCACAAAATCCCTGGAAAACTCATATATTCCTAACAGATTCCTGAATTTGAAGTCGGTTAAGACATAGTCTATTATGGATCTGGTACCCCTAGCCTCCCATGTGTAGCGGTGAATAGCCTTATGCTTGAAGAATGTATTTGTAACTGCTAAACCCATACTAGCACAGAAGTCCAGCAAACACTTCCCATTCCTGTTAGCTTTCATATCTTCCCCAAATTTACCAATCACCCTTTCGTAACCTTCAGTTCTACTTCCAACTTCAGCACTGAAATTGCCTATTAGCACTCTCTTATCCTTGCTGTTGACCCTGACTACGATGTCACTCTATGCTTCATAAAACTTGTCAACTTCATACTCATCTGCACCCTCACATGGTGAATACACTGAGATAATTCCTGTCCTAATTCCTCCAACTGCCAAATCTACCCACATCATTCACTAATTTACGTGCCTAACAGAAACTATGTTGTGTTCAATAGTATTCCTGATGAACAGCCCTACCCCACACTCTGCCCTTCCATTTTTAACACCCGTCAAGTACACTTTCTAATCTCCTGTCTCTTCCTCGTTATCTCCCCTTACCCGAATATCATTTACTCCTAGCACATCCAGATGGATCCTCTTTGCTGACTGAATCAGTTCTACTTTCTTTCTTCCATAAGCCCCATTAATATTAATAGCTCCCGATCAAATTCCATTTTGTTCACCAAGTTGAACTGCTACAACAAATAACACCTCCAAAATTTTTAGAATTATACGTGACTCCGTCAAGTGCACAATTAAAACATGCATTTAAACAGGCTTACTGATGTTAAAAAAAAGTATTAGTAGTTAAAATGTCATATCTTCAGAAATTATATAATGTTAAAATACAAGGTTCTTTAACAGACCCTGTGAAATGCCCAATAAAAAACTTTGATTGATAGTCCAACATTTGTCTGGCTGAATGTTCTAATGTTTTAAAAGTTCAGATGAAACTTCCTCACGAGCCAGACTGAGTGGCTCAGGTGGTTGAAGCACTGGCCTTCTGAACCCAACTTGGCAGGTTCCATCCTGACTCAGTCCGGAGGTGCTCAAATACGTCAGTCTCGTGTTGGCAGATTTACTGGCACATACAAGAACTCCTGCTGGACTAAATTCCAGCACCTTGGCATCTCCGAAAACTATAAAAGTAGTTAGTGGGACGTAAAGCCAATAAAATTATTATTATTATTACTTCCTCAAGATGCAGGCTGAGTTGCCGGATAGGTTTTATGAATCTGTGTATTATGGAGAAAATTTCGAATAAGGACCTCTCTCTCTGGCCCGGCTGACATGCATGCAGCCTTGTGTTAGACTACCCTTTCCTGAAAAGGGAATATATTATTTTTTTAAAGTATTGTAAAGGTGGAGTTTACTCAAACTCTTTTAAAACTTGCACTTCACAGAGATCTCAGGACTGGCATGTGTTTAATTAGATCACACATCCCACAATGCAAAAAACTACTCCAAGCTGTAGTAAAATGTTTATCTTCCTGTCATCTATCGAAAACGCACATCTGAATAGAAAAATTTGGCACGAATTCAAATCCAACTAAGATCGGATATGGTATTTTAACCTAATCAAACCATGGTTTTATATGGGAGAAAATGTGTTAGGATACTGGAAACTACGAGAGGTTGAAGCCACAGGTAGGAGAAGACAAGAAATAAAACACTCATATTTCATGCTGGGAAAATCTCATATATTTTATGTTTAAGGCCATATGGGTTTCATTTTTATAAAAATTAATATTACAAGCAACTTCAAAACAATCTGTTTATCCTAAGGTGATACATTAAATCCATTACAGTCTGTCAAGATGTACGATGACAGAATATGTGTAATTTTATACAAGATGAAAAGAAATCCATATTGTCAATATTAACACTACTCATGCCTGACTTCATAAATAGCACCATGATATTCAGGAATACCACATGAAAAGTAATAATACTAGGCCTATGTATGTTAATAACAGAAACTTCACGTTTTCTGCATTTTTCAAGCCTTCATTTCACAGAAATACATTTCCTCCATCTTCATACTAAAGGAAAATATGTTGGTGAATTTTAACTTCTTGTACCTATCCTTCAAATTGTTGAATTAACTATATGCGACATACCTAGCAGATACATTTTTTTAATATTTGAATGTTACCATAAGTTATTTCAAAAATTCTAAATAATGTACATATTTTTCCTCAATTTAATAATCAGTCTCAAGCCACAAAAGTTGCACAATAATCCACAAGCTCTTTTAGGGGAATGGACTCAGTTTGCTGCAAACAGGTTGGACGAAGACAGAGCAGTACAATAATTGTGGAAATATTCATATTTTGTTTAAAATTGCAAATTAAATCCATGTGTTGTTATGTCTATATGTCTGCTATCCCCTATCTCGCATCTGCTGGACAGATAGCAACACAAGATCATGTTAAAGTCCATTTCTAGGAATGTCAGTTGACATCTTCTGTGCTAGTGTCTTGTTTGGAAAGTTTCCCCTATTGTCTTCACAAGGCAAGACCAGCTTTTAGACAGACTCTCAAACTGTCTATGGCTTGGTGCTTAATAGGGGATGTGAAAATTAGCTCTTGATGAAGGCAAAGGTGGTATTTTTTTTTTTTTCAATTTGCTTTAGGTCGCACAGACACAGACAGGTCTTATGGAGACAATGGGACAGGAAAGGGCTAGGAGTATAAAGGAAGTGGTCATGGCCTTAATTTACCTTAATTAAATCAGCATTTGCCTGGTTTGAAAATGGGAAACCACGGAAAACCATCTTCAGGGCTGCCGGCAGTGGGGTTCGAACCCACTATCTCCCGACTGCAAGCTCACAGCTGCGTGACCCTAACCGCATGACCAACTCGCTTGGTAAAGGCGGTATCATCAGCACCAACCTCAGCAGTAGATGGAGGAAATCAGTCTGGTTTTTGTTTAGACTGAGTGACCGGGAGTTTCTCAAAGGCAGAGAACAGTTCTTACATCCCTCAAAGGTTACACGTCAGTCTCTTTCTTAGGACGTTAACCGCTGAGATGATAGGCTCAAATTAGACCTTTCTTACTCCTTTCCTCTAACCTGAACATAGGCTAATTCCTTTCCCCTCCATATCAACTTCTGCTGGGCAGTGAGACTCCAGTTGCTTCCTGCATGGCACTGGATGTCATTCTTCCAACAAGCAGGTGGACTAACTTCGTTTCGGTGTTTTCCAAATTTGTACGTTCCTCATCGCCAGATGTTTCATTCCAGGCTTGTATCTATGTCATGCTTTCACATGTACGTACTCCTGTTGTTATGTGACTCCCTCTCAAACTGATTCTGATGGTTCCGTCAGCTTCTGCTTTGAACGCTAGCACTGTACCATGTCCGGTGAGCCATCTGGTGATGAATGAACGTACCACTCCCATGTCTATTATAACGTCTAAATTCAAGCCTTATTCGTTGAAAAGCCTTTCTTGTGAACAGTCAAAATTTTCTTCTGATAAGGCACAACAAAGTTCTCTGCAAAACGTAAAGAATTTCACCTTATTTTCTTGACACTGCATAAGCCCAAAACCCTATGTCATGTCAATAATAAATGTATTGAAAAGGTGGGAAAGCCCTCAATTACAATTGATTTAACGTCAATACAGGTTCTTGACAATGAAGTTTATAAATTACAGTACATCTCAACTTCGGCGAATGAAGTTCTCCTCCTGATATCCTCATCTTGGATCCATTCTCTCAGGCTGATTTCACTCTCTGAGAGACAGTGAAAGTAACAGTTTCAAGAATTACTGGTGGTGGCATTCCACTGCAGTCAGCCACTTCAGGATAGCCTTTCCGCTTGCGAGAAAATGCCAATGCTGTCCGTCAGACAAACAGGAGGAAATGAAGAGCTTGACTTCAAAACAACATGCACTTGCAATTATACTCTGTACGTGCAGCATTTTTATTTTTCAAAACCCCCTCCTTCCTATGGAAATATTGAAGTTTAATATGGATGTACCCTGGGCAAGTAGAGCTGGAAAAACACACTAACGACAAAAACTTTGTTACACAGAACTTTGAAACCTAATCTAAGTCTATCAGAAAAAATTTTACTACTTGGCATAGAGAAAGAACTTTAGAGTATCCACAGCAAATCCCACCCTATTCTCGACTTGGGGATAATTATAATGAGTTTTGACTTATTATGACCATGCAGTTCTTCATTGCTATTTGCTTTACGTCGCACCGACACAGATATGTCTTACGGCGATGATGGGATAGGAAAGGCCTAGGAATTGGAAGGAAGCGGCCGTGGCCTTAATTAAGGTACAGCCCCGGCATTTGCCTGGTGTGAAAATGGGAAACCACGGAAAACCATCTTCAGGGCTGCCGACAGTGAGCTCGAACCCACGATCTCCCGATTACTGGATACTGGCCGCACTTAAGCGACTGCAGCTATCGAGCTTGGTATGCAGTTCTTCAGTTCATCGAAACTGATTCAGGGTAAAATAAATATAGAAATACGTGAAAAAGAAAACATTTATTAGCAGATTTATCCTGAAAAAGACACCATTAATTTGAATTAATCTGAATTACACTGAATTAGTTACAACTGATATCGATGCAGATGTCAAGCACCGCATCAGTGCTGGTTGGATGAAATGGCAATGTGTGATAAGCGGATGCCAGTCAAATTAAAGGCAAAGTGTACAAAACCACTATCCAGTCTGCCCTCATGTATGGCTCCAAATGTTGGGTAAGACAGAAGAAGAATAACCAGTGAACGCACGTCACAGAGATGCGTCACTCTGCATGACAAAGTTGTGCCCATCAGTGACAAAATGGAGGAAAATCAGCTCCGCTGGTACGGTCACGTCAGAAGATGTGATGAACACTACTTAGTACAGAAAGTTCTTGCCATTGAAGAGCCAAAGAGGGGAAGAGGGCGTCCTGAGGCAACGTAGAAACGAACTGCTGAGGCTGCCTTAAGGAAAAGTGAAGTGCCGTTAGGTCTGGTATATGAACGTTGGACCTACTCTCTCCAAGTCAGATGAACCGAACGTCCATTTTATGGGTGAATATAGGCCAGTAAAGAAGAAGAAATAGTAGAAGAAGTAGAAGAAGAAATTTCAATAATAATAATAATAATGTTATTTATTTTACGTCCCACTACGTACTTTTTACGATTTTCGGAGACGCCGAGGTGCCGGAATTTAGTCCCGCAGGAGTTTTTTCACGTGCCAGTAAATTTACCGACACGAGGCTGTCGTATTTGAGCACCTTCAAATACCACCGGACTGAGCCAGGATCGAACCTGCCAAGTTGGGTTCAGAAGGCCAGCGCCTCAACCGTCTGAGCCACTCAGCCCGGCAGAAGAAGTTTCAATAGACTGATGAACCTCACAGTTAAAAACTGAGGATTATAGGAGGCATACGGTGAATGTGATGACATTCTCAGTCATTAACATTAAATTTTAGGCCAGAGACAATCTGTCTCATATCAAGAAGCTTCCAGCTTGTGATCAACTCCAAATCTCCTGCCAGTCTTAAATATGGTGTCAACCAGGTTCTTCTACAGTTTTGAGTGGATATTACAGACGTATGGAGGCAGACCTTCCCGAGAGGGAGGGCAGCATCTTCTGTGTATAAGAAACAGTGTAATTGTGTGTTGCGAGTTGAAGGATTGTTGAGGATAACCAAGTCATGGAATTTAACTGTCTATGATTAAAATCCCACCACCCAGCTAGGAATCAAACCCAAGCCAGTGACACCTGCAGGCCTAGACCCTAACCACACAGCCAGTGAACCAAACAACTAAGTTTTGAATGTGAGTTAGACTTTGTCAATGCTGACCAGAAGACTATAGTGACTAAAGATTCTGAATCACAATGTAAACAATAGACAAGAAAGAAGTTAATAGTCAGTGCTTCTAAAATTATAAAATGTGATCCTTCAATGTATCATCATTCTGGTATGGTCTGGAGATACAGGATGTCCACAGTTAAACTGACGGTGTTCAGCACGGCGCAGACAAGCTGAAATGATAGGAGTAGTCTGAAATTTTGTGGATATGCCAACTAAGCAATACGTTCGCGAATTATGCCCAAAAAAAATTAGTTCCATGTCTTGCCACCAGGTGAAAATATAGTGCTGTTATCAATTAGAGTTGCAGAAAAAGGCAAGAAAGATCAAACATATGATAACGGTGTTAGGATTTATGGTTACAAACACTGTTTTATATGGCCTCCCAAGTCGGCAACATGCTGCATCCGTAATACGGCATGGTTGACATTTGCCAGTGAAATCAGAGTGACTGTCATTGTCAGGCTAGTTTTTCGATCAGGCAGAGACCGGATATGTCCCTGACAGACAAGATCCGAGAAGCAGAAGCCACATGGACTTAGGTCGGGGGAAATTGATGGTCATCGTGCATCTGGAAAATGCCCAGAGATGATGGGGTCATTACTGACGGTTTCTCGCAGCAAATCTTTCCACCTGGCAAGTGACATGTAGTATTTCCTCATTTTGCATGAAAATAACTGCAGTCGCAGTTGCTGGAATTACGTGCTGCACAAGGAGATCCCTATAACATGCAGGTGTCACTGTACACCTAACAGGCTCATGAGGCATCATCTCCTCAAAGAAAAATGGACCAAGAATGAAGGAGCTTGTAAAACCTCACCAAACAGTCACGTAAGCTGAAGGCAATGGTCGTTCCTGCAACAACCAATGAACTGACACAATGCAATTCCACCGGAACAACATTCTGACATCAGAGTTACGGAAAATTGAATGTTCCGACTGCTGGCAGTGTCATATTTTTGCCCAGTGGCAATACTTGGAACTAATAATTTTTGTGGCATAATTCATGAGCACATTGCTTAGTTGACATGTCTACGAAATTTCAGACTCTTACAATCATAACAGCCCGTGCTGTGCCGCACTGAACACTGTCACTTTAATTGTGGACACCCGCTATTATGTGATCTCGCATTTGAGTCTTCAGGTTGGCAAGGATTTCATCAGATCGAGCATACACAATATTTCAAAATGTATGCGTTACACTAGAAATGATATCCAATGTATCAGAGCAGAATAAACAGAAGAGAACATTCCAGACGACGTAGCAGGGGTCGACGTACGTAGCAGCAGATACAGACGAGCTGACCTATGCCTTCTCCGGTGCTATGGTAGTGGTGGTACCGGCAGATCCAGTCGATTGATTGTCAGCACTTTCACCTTCCCCACAAACGAGGCAAGGAAGCTTCTCCTTCAAGGCAGCGCGGTATTTGGGATGGCTGTACCGGTAAAACAGAAAATGCTTTCTAGTGATTTGCATTGACAAGATTATGCAATATTGGGGGTAAAAAATGGGGAATCAACTAATATATTGTGCACAAATTAAAAATGATAGATAAACTTAAAACAAAAACTGTTGAAATGACAGTTGTTGTTTGAGTCATCAGTCCATAGACTGGTTTGATGCAGCTCTCCATGCCACCCTATCCTGTGCTAAGCTTTTCATTTCTATGTAACTACTACATCCTACGTTTGCTCTAATCTGTTTGTCATATTCATATCTTGGTCTACCCCTACCTTTCTTACTGCCTACATTTCATTCAGAAACCAACTGAACAAGTCTGGGTGTCTTAATATGTGTCTTATCATTCTATCTCTTCTTCTCATCAAAAATTTAGCCAAACTGATCTCCTCTCATCAACTCGATCCAGTATTTCTTCATTTGTGATTCGATCTATCCATCTCACCTTCAGCATTCTTCTGTAACACCACATTTCAAAAAAACTTCTATTCTCCTTTTATCTGAGCTAGTTATCATCGATGTTTCACTTCTATACAATGCCAGGCTTCAGATGAAAGTCTTCAAAAACATCTAATTCCTATATCAATGTTGGAAGTGAGCAAATTTCTTTTGTTAAGAAAGCTCTTCCTTGCTTGTCTGCATTTTATGTCCTCCTTAATTCTGCCATCGTTAGTTATTTTACTGCCCAAGTAACAATATTCATCTACTTCCTTTAAGACTTCATTTCCAAATCTAATATTACCTGCATCAGCTGACTTCCTTCAACTGCACTCCATTATTTTTGTTTTGTCCGACTCGTTGGTTGAACGGTCAGCATACTGGCCTTCGGTTCAGAGGGTCCCGGGTTTGATTCCCGGCCGGGTAGGGGATTTTAACCTTAATTGGTTAATTCCAATGGCACGGGGGCTGGGTGTATGTGTTGTCTTCATCATCATTTCACCCTCATCACGACATGCAGGTTGCCTATGGGAGTCAAATAGAAAGACCAGCACCTGGCGAGCCGAACCAGTCCTGGGATATCCCGGCACCAAAAGCCATACGACATTTCATTTTTGTTTTGGACTTATTATTTTCAACTTGTACTCCACCTGCAAGACTCTGTCCATACCAGATAAAATAACAATATCATCGGCAGATCTCAGGGTTTTAATTTTCTCTCCTTAGATTGTAATTCCCTTCCCAAATTCCTCTTTGATTTCCTATACTGCCTGTTCTTCTTGTTTCATTGAGGCCTCGTGGACCACGTGGTTTCTAACTATGGTGTTCCTTCATCTTTGCGCCGTGCATTACTCTCCTTTCCTGAGTCAACATCACTCCCACTCCAGGAAGCAATGTTTTAGCTCGCAGTAGAGAGTGTCAGATTTTCTGATATATACACTGAAAAGGAAGGGGAAACAAACTACAGCCTTGCCTCACTCCTTTTCAGATCGCCGCTTCATTTTCAAAGCCCCTCTATTCTTATCACTGCAGACTGATTTTTGTAAAAGCTGTAGATAATTCTTCTTTCACGGTAACTGATCTCGATCACCTTCAGAATTACATATTACAAATTTCATGTTTGGTCCGTATTGAAATGTACATCAGTTTAAGATATTACCAAAATTTATTAGGATCAACCTATTCAATACAATTGAATTTCCAAAGTTAGGACTTACATCCTATTACACTAAAATTTGAAGGGACATGTTTCACCCTTTATAAGGGCATCATGAGCCTTTTTACACTCATACTTCAGAGATATAAATCAGGATCCCGATTGTCATGGTAAAAAATATAAAAATGAGAATATAAGATTGGAAATGAGTATTATACAATGTGAGAAATTGTTATGAGTTCTTAAATAATAATTTACAATTGAAATTAAATTTTAAATGTTTGCGAAGAAAAGGTTGAAGTTGGTATGATATTACACTAGTCATTTTAAAATATTTTATAAAATAGACAAACTAGGCCTTATCCACATAATAACATGAAGGTCTATGGCTAAAGTTGTCATATCAAAGTTCGAGTGAAATTCGGCTGAAGCCACTTAAGATGACACTGAAGGTCCATTAACCTTCTCTTCAACATGTAAATCAAGTTGCTTTCAGCCGAATTTCACTCGAACTTTGATACAGCAACCTTAGCCATAGACCTTCTTGTTATTATGTGGATAAGGCCTAGTTTGTCTATTTTATAAAATATTTTAAAATTACTAGTGTAATATCATACCAACTTCAACCTTTTCTTCGCAAACATTTTAAATGAAGTTTCAATTGTAAATTATTATTTAAGAACTCGTAACAATTTCTCACGTTGTATAATAGTCATTTCCAATCTTATATTCTCATTTTTATATTTTTTACCATGACAATCAGGATCTTGATTTCTATCTTTGAAGTATGAGTGTAAAAAGGCTGATGATGGCCTTATAAAGGGCGAAACATGTCCCTTCAAATTTTAGTGTAATAGGATGTAAGTCCTAACTTTGGAAATTCAATTGTATTGAATAGGTTGATCCTAATAAATTTTGGTAATATCTTAAACACCTTCAGAATCTCAAATAGCTTTGTCCAATCAACATTATCGAATGCCTTTTCTAGATCCATGAACACCATGTAAGTGAGTCTGCACTTCTCCATGACTATCAACAGAAAAGGCGTAGATTCAAATATTTTTCTGGAGAGAAATCAGCTACAATCTCTTTCTAACTTTAAATAACTTGGAAAACTAATTTCAAAAGATAACACAATAAACCAAGAAATACTTAATAGGACTCGGAAATCTTCTCAATTTTATTTTAAAATGAGAAATCTACTTACGAGATGATAAAATATGCCAGACAGCAAAAGTGACCAATTCCTACTTCATTCCAATTCCCACCAACTGTATGTACTTGAATCATGTACCCTATATAACAGGGGTGGCCACTAACTTAATTTTGGGAGCCGCAAATTTAGGAGACAAAACTGGGAGCATGTTTGGAAAATAGTTTATAAAATGAAGAGGTGTTTTTTGTTTTATAACAAATGAAGGAACCTTCATTTTCTACACTACACACAACGTTATTGTTCAGGTACACATCAAAGAATGAAATTTTACCTTTGAGAAGTGCTTTTTTGAGTGTTCATTTTTGCTGTTAGTTTTTTGAAATCTGGCTGATAATTGGTAAGCCCAGTTCGCACAAGATAACTTAAATGTTCATCAGTTAGTTAAGATCGGTATTTAGATTTAATGAATTTAAGCGTTGAGTACAGTGATTCACACACACACATGTAGTCCCAAAGATTGAGATAAGTCTCTTAGCACACTCTTTTGTTAGTGGGTATTTTTCTTCTGGAGCATTCTTCCAAACGTCTATGGTAGAAACGCCACTTCATTTGAGTCCTTTTACTCCTTCGTCCTCTTGCATTTCTAGTAGCTCCAACTCTACAGCTGCTGTATCCTTTGTTATTGGTGATGAAACAGGACAGCCATCGCCCACAACATCAACAGCAAAAGGACTTTTCAGGAATGAAAAAGAACTTTTAAATGATCTCAAATCATGAAATAACGTTAAGCCGCACATCGCTGCTACTGATTGCCGCCGGCCACGAGATGTTGTTAGTTTCCATGAATTATATAAATTAATTTTACTCTAAGCTTGGTGTCAAGAGCTGCACGAGACTGACTCAAGTGCCGCATGCGGCTCGCGAGCCTCGTTGTGGCCAGCCCTGCTATATAACAAGGCTAACAATAAAATCTAGTCAACAGAAATTAAATTCACCAGAACAATGAAAATATTTGTCCGACTCATTGGATGAATGGTCAGCGTTCAGGCCTTCGGTTCAGAGGTACCAGGTTCAATTCCCGGCTGGGTCGGGGATTTTAATCGCGTCTGATTAACTCTTCTGGCCCGGGGACTGGGTGTTTTTGTGTTTGTGTTTGTCCCAACACTTTCCTCTTCATATTCAGATAATACACTACACTACCAGCCACCACAGAAACACGCAATAGTGATTACATCCCTCCATATCGGGTGGCGTCAGGAGGGACATCCAGCCATAAAACATGGCCAAATCCACATGTGCGACACAGTTCGCACCCGCGACCCCACGGATGTGGGAAAAGCGGAGGAAGAAGAAGAAAAATGAATTTTTTTTTAATTTTCATTTTTTTTTTACAATTTGATTTACGTCACACCGACATAGATAGGTCTTATGCTGACAATGGGATAGGAAAGGCCTAGGAGTGGGAAGGAAGCGGCCGTAACTTTTTTTTCAAAATGATATTTGTTCATGGCGTCGAACTCTGTAGATCTTTTCCCACTACTTGCACCATATGATTTGAACCTGCATGTAATAGGGATGTATCACGCAAAATTTGTCCGCTAGGCAGCGTAATGGTAATACCCGGTATGCTCTTTCCGCTGCTCGAATGTTTTACATGAGACTTATTATAGAGTATTCCTACATTTGTGATCATCGAAACGAAAGTTTCTCTTTAAATGCATTAAAATGGGGTTACATATTCTGTTAATGTTTTTAACAAGACGGGAAATGGTATAGGTGCAATGACGATTGCGGACTTGGAAGCAGAATTAAAGAAAAGGCGCAAAAAAAATATCCGAAAAAAATGGAAGAGTTGATTGAAAGGTAAGGAATAAATGCAGCAACTCTTTCTTATAGCGTTTTAGTTAAGATTGAATTCTTAAAGTACAAATAGCATTTTGAAAACATTCCTAATACGGTATTTTTCTTCTCTTTGCAGGTTATAGGCGTACATAAGGCTTGACATTGGTGTGACAGCAGTGCCTGCGGCTACATCCAGTACGATTGAGCTTCATTTCCCTGCAGCGCACGAGTTTCAGGATCTTGTTTCGGACCATAAGACAAATATAAAGATTTCAAATGTGGAAGTAATGAATTATTTCCTGTTCAGGTAGTCTGAAATTGATGGTGCTCCAGTGTCACATTATAGGTCACGATGTGATTCAGCGTACCGTACCGCACACGGTGTTATGGCTGTTTTCGTACTTCTATATCTTCTTGCTCTCTGAGTTATTTCCAAGGTACCAGTGCCACACCATGAATATATCCTTAAGTCTTCGTCTTTCGCCTAAAATTATTGAAATAGGTCATATTAACTCTTCAGAATGTCACTACCATATTATTATAAAATTACTTCTTAATTAGTACTATTTAGCTTACTTGCCAGTTTCAGTAATGACATAATCTTCATTTCGAGCAGACTTTGATATCAGGAGTCATATTTTTATTTCGTAGGTCCTGCCTACGAATCGCATGCAACCACTTTTTACGGAAAGGATCTCGCTTAGGAAATTGATGGTATGAGTACGGTCGACCTTGATTTTGGTACATTAGGGCACAGCAATAGTCAGGCATCACAATTTCCTTGTTGTCTTTTTTGTCATAACGATATATTAAATCTTTAACTTCATCGTTTAACTCGGTAACTTCCATTAAAAACACATACAAACAAATGACGATCGACAAGCGCATACCGGGTATTACACGTGAGACATCTATCGGTAGTGTTTCAGTACATCCCTATTGTAATTGTGGAAGTGTAGAGTGTTGAATGTGAGGAAAGGAGCATTAAAGACGACACAAACACCCAGTCCTCAGGCCACAGATATTAAGGCCGTGGCCTTAATTAAGGAACAGCCTCAGGATTTGCCTGGTGTGAAAATGGGAAACCATGGAAAACCATTTTCAGGGTTGCCGACAATGGGATTTGAACCCACTATCTCCCAGATGCACGGCCAGCTCGCCCGGTGAACAATGAGCCAAAAGACCAGGAAGGACGGTATTAGAAACGAAGCAAACAGGAAGGAATTATGGCAGAAGTGAAAGGGGAGAGGCCAAGGAATCGACAGACAGACACAGTGAAATCAAAGGTCACCAAGAGGAATGTCAAGGGAGAGGACATACAGGAACAGAAATTATACTTCGACAGAAGTGGGAAGAGCTTGTACACCACACCCGGGAAACTGGAGCTGGAAAATAATGATGATGATGATGATGATGATGATGATGATGATGTAAAAGTCTTGTTGCTGAAAGTTAGTGAAGTTTTTTAAAGCACACTAATTACAAACTAAGATCTGTTGATATAGGTGTTGATTCCCATAGGGACCCTGAAATATACATCCCGAATGAGTAAATTTATAATACCAATATAGTTGGTCCGTTATTGGACATTGTAAATTTTCCAGCTAACTGATTCCTGGTTGCCAGCATTTTGCCCCAGTGTGCTAAGTTGGGCTCATCAGTTGGTACCTAGCACACCTACCAAGACGCATGGCTAGTACATACCGCGGAGACCCCTGTGTAAGGTACTTAGAGCCACCGGCAGTGCCAATGCACTATGTTAAATACAAATAATGTCCTAGAATTTACAGTGCACGATGTCTTCTGGTATGGGCTACATCAAATTTGTTGCTTTCATTGATCTGTCTCATTCTCACTCTTAGCTTTGACGATATGAATGTGACTGAGGTACGAGCACTGTCATTCCTTATGTAACCAGTCCCTGTTATGAACGGTGTGAAAATGTCGCTCATTTCAGGTTCCCTATGGGAATCAACATCCGTATCATCTGATGGCCAGGCAGGCATCAATGTTTGGAAATGAGACAAAGTCTCTCATAGTGCATTGGCACTGCCAGTGGCTTCAAGTAGCCTACGCAGTGGCCTCCACGGTATGCACTAGCCATGCGTCTTGGTGGGTGTGCTATTTACCAACTGATGAGCCCGATTTAATGCACTGGAGCGGAACGCAGGGCAACCAGGATTGAGCTAACTGGAAAATTTATAATGTCCAATAACAGACCAACTACATTGGTATTATAAATTTACTCATTCGGGACAAATATTTCAGGTTCCCTATAGGAATCAACACCTATATCACAAGTTTTTAAGTCAGAAATTTCTCTGCCTCCCCAAACATCGGCCTCCTTCAATATTTCCTGCGATAAAATGACGTGTGGCCTCGGAAGAGGCCTGATGAAGATCTTTTGTGTTGACGCCGTATATGCGACCTGCGCGTCTTTGAGAATGGGGCCTACCATTAATGAATTCTAATGCTGATGACGGTACTCCCACTCAGCCCCCAAGCCATTGGAATTAACCAATCAGGATTAAAATCTCCGATCTGGTCGAGAATCGAACCTGGGAACCCCTGCACCAAACACCAAAATGCTAACAATTTAGCCACAGAGCCGGACTTCCCCCCAATGATGAACTGTTCACATTGCTCACCTCTCATGATGTGTCAGATGTACCTCAGCTTTCACTGCTTGACGGTTGTTAAAAGCTCTTTTTATAATAACAAGTTGCAAAAAAGAAGGATAAAATGTTATGGTCATCTTCTCAGAATGAACTCTAATTGATTAAGCAAAGAAATCTTGGACTTTTTTCATAACAGCAAAGCTAAACCCAACTGATTTAAAGACACTAAAAAAGACCTAGTAGAATTAAAAATTACAGAAAATTCACTATTCGATTGAACAGCTAAAGTAATAACTAGAGACGAAAACATCAAGTTCCAAGACAAATCTACATTAAAAACCACACGTATTTATCTCGGAAGATGAAAGGAAACGAAGATCAGAAATAATGGGCACAAAGAAAAGAACAACACTCAGAGAAATGATTGATTCAATGTACCCCAAAGAGGGTGAAACGAAAGAAGAAAGAAAAGAGACCATTTTTACACAACATCTGTAGAACATGAGAAAACATTAAATAACTACTAGCAGACCCATGATGCTCCGCATCATTTGATATAAACAGATCAAATAATGTGTCTTGATATAAAATTTCTCCATGCGCTGCCTGGGTACTTTTATTAATATTTACTTTTAGGATTTGTATTACCTATTAAACACGTGTCGAGTGAACTTTTGTAGATTACTTTACTGTGACGGTGATTCATATTTTATGATCTATTTTGTAGCTTTAAAGTTATTGTTGTGTGTTTAAATTAAAGGAACTTCGTCCTTGCTGCAGCCCATGTTGTATGGAAAGCAGCTGATCCTTTCAAACCTTCTAATATATAAAAATGAATATTTGTTTGTTCGTCCCGAATGGACTCAAAAACTACTAGACCGATTTTGCTGAAAATTTCATAATTTTTTTCTTAGTCCTCCTGAGAGGTTTTAGAAAGTTGTTTGAACAAAATCCTGTAAGTAGGTTTTTTTAAGTTGAGTAATTTTATGTAATTAATGTAATTGCACAAGATGTGGATCCACCTTGATGGGCAGATTGCCGCTAGGCGACAGCAATTTACTCTCCACCGTGACAGTCCGTCTGCCTCCATAGACTAACGGTTAGTGTTATTAGCTGCTGTCCTCGGAGGCCCAGGTTCGATTCCCATTACTGCCAGAAATTTAGGAATGGCAGGAGGGCTGGTAATTATTACTTTATTACATGCAGCTCACCTCCATTGCGGTGAACCTGAAAAGAACCTTAGGATGAGGACACGAGTTTAGTCTGCTTCCATGGCTAAATGGTTAGCGTCCTGGCCTTTGGTCACAGAGGTTCCTGGTTTGATTCCCGGCAGGGTCGGGAATTTTAACCATAATTGGTTAATTTCGCTGACACAGGGGCTGGATGTATGTGTCGTCTTCATCATAATTTCATCCTCATCATGATGTGCAGGTCGCCTACGGGAGTCAATCAAAAGACCTGCATCTGGCGAGCCGAACTTGTCCTCGGACACTCCCAGCAATAAAAGCCATACGCCATTTCATTTCATGACAGTCCAGTAAGAAGGATACAGCAGAAGGATGGGAACACACTGCCATGTTTTATGAAGTACCTTTACGCATCTCCTACTAAACCACTGGAGCAATTTCACTCAAACTTGGTAGCCTACACTTATGACTTACTATCTGGAGACAAACACTGTGGATATGAGAAGAAAATGTCTAAAAATGACCGAGATTATGGATGAATGTGTATATGTTTCAGCGTAGCTCTCAATGAAACTTGGTGCAAGTATGACTTACTATCTGGAAAAAAATACTGTGGGTGTAAGACACCCCTAGGAGATGAGCTGATATGTACAAGTAAGAGGAAACAACCGATATTAGTGTCGAATCCATAGTTTTTGCGGTCTCTACGATGAAATGTGACACTCAGGATGAAGTGTAAGTCAAAGTCAAAGTCAAAGAAAATGCCAAAAATGACTGAGATTATGGATGAATGAGTGTATGTTCCAGCAAAGCTCTCAACCAAACTTGTTACGTACATGACTTACTATCTGGAAAAATACTGTGAGGGTAAGACACCCCTAGCACCCATAGAAGATGAGCTGATATGTAAAAATAATTGAAAACAACCAATATTAGTGTCGAATCCATGACTTCCAGGGTCGCTGAGCACCGTCCCCTTGTATCATGCATTTCTCCTGCATTTAAGCTTTTTGGGCTTTCTTTCTACTGGACAGAAGCATCACAAGTATACTGTAGTATCTGAGAATGTTGACATGTAAGAATTTTAAACCATATCAATATCCACACCGTTTTGAAAGCTCTTTATTTACACTGATGAGTACAGTAGAGGGAGCTTTCTTCCAAACAGCTGAGATTTGAACATGCTCTGCATGCTGCAGTGATTCTCTTGCAGACGGTAGCGCTGGTGCTATCTTTAGTGGATTATTTACTAACTCTATGATCTCAGCATCAAAACTAGTTCCAAGTAAATGTTATAACTTGTTTAGTTTAATATTAGTATTGAAAAGGTGGATTTTTAATTTTACTTATCTACCAGGGTAATCCCAAAAATAAGGTCTCCTATTTTTTTTATAAATACAGAACTCTGTTCGTGTGGCTGTTGGTCACATTATTATGAAGAGTGTTTCCCGCGCTTGCATATAAACATGCGCACGCCACACTGAGGCACTCAGTCTTGACTTGGCTGCCGTTGAGAATGTAGCTCCCATTGGATGTTACCGCCAAGTGCGAAGTGTGCGCAGTTATTCGTATTTTGAATGCAAAAGGTACTGAACCGATCAAAATCCATCACCAATTGAAGAACAAAGGAGCGGGAGACCGTCGATTTCTGTCGAGATAGTTGCGAAGTTTGAAAAATCATGCGTGAAGATCGGCAAATCACCCTGGATGATCTCTCCACTTTTATTTCTGAGGTTTCCTGAAGCACCGCTCACAGAATTTTAACGGAAACGTTGAAATGCCGGAAGGTGCGCAAGATGGGTGCCACACATGCTGACTGAAGACCACACTTGTTGAACAGCATCGCGCCGAGCTGGTATGACATGGGTATACAAAAACTGTCACAGCGTCTATAAAATTGGTGATTACGTAGAAAAATAGCTAAATGTTCAAGCTGTAAGATGAAGTAAACCATTGTAGAAATAAACAGGTCTATGTATTTATAAAAAATAGGAGACTTTATTTTTGGGATTACCTTCGTATTACAGGTTCTCCAAAACAGGCAAGTAGGTCAGCTATGCTGTAAAGCGTGCAGTTCATACAGAACCTTATGGGCAAATCTTAGCCACCTCTCGGAGAAAGCTATAGTTAAGTGTGTTCTCATGCTTTCGACCTAATGTTCTGTTGTTCAAGGTTGACAGATCACCAGTATCTGAATGGGTATCGATCCTTGGCTCGATAACGACACACAGTATGAAGGATAGGATCACTCATCGCTGTGTGTTATGTATTTAATTCTTGTGGTTCTGCAGCTCTGCTGTTTGTATTATGAAGCTGCGCCCAGTAAAGACATTGCTCCTTAACCGTGTGCAACCCACTAAGTACCGAATGTATTGCGGGTTAGGGTAAGCCTTCGCCTGCTAGTATTGGAGTGGTCATTTAGCGACTTGATTTTAGGATCACTCAAAGTTAACCGAGCTTAGAGACTTATCAGTGCCTGACGATTCACCGGCAGGTATTTTTGCAGAGAATAAAACACAAGTGAAGCGAATCGGTCTAGTAGAACGGACAGAAGGACAGGTCAGATCTGATTTTAGTAAACCTTTTTAATACAGTTATAATGACAATTTTTATCTGTCCCTTCAACAGTCCTATATAAAACTATTTATTATCCTTTGGTTACAGCGAGAGCCCTATCACGGACGCATCCGTTATCACGAGCGATTAAGCATGCACGATTTTTTCCATTACCGACGTTTATGCACACTGCATGCGATACATCATCTTTGGCATCGTTTCCTCACTATGTTCACTAGCGAGCTCTCTCGTCGATATTCGAAGGTGATGTTGGAGTTGATTAGTAATACCCGTCGACTGCTGTTCCGTAAGGAAAATGGAAATGAAAGAGAAGAACATGTATTCGTAATAAATGCGTAAACAACGTGTTAAATTTCGGAAAGGCTGTTCACATGTAAATTTGTAGCGAGGAGGTTATCGTTTCTATACGTGCGCTTGAAATGCGTTTTCATGATTCATATACGGTTAGATTAGGTGATGCTGTTTGAAAAAGAAAACTGGAACATTTGCCACAGAGGCCTGTGGAGTGATACTATAATTTTTTCAGAATGAAATTAAACGTACATTTTCATGTAGTACTGGATTTCTAAAAATAAAAAAAGAGCAAGCCATAGTGTAGATATCACCCGCGAAAACGCTTTAAACAAACTCATTGCCGTTTCATACTGATTTTAATGTGTATGGGGTTTTTCCTGGCGTTTATAAAAAATCATATATAACGACAATCCGTTATAGCAAGTAAATTTCTTGCTGCTATGCATTCGCACTAAACAGACTTCTGTAAACCATCAGTTGACCGAATGTTTTTGAAATCATACAAGTCTTAAAACCAGCCGCACAATGGGTATGGTGAAAATATTTACGAGGTTTTGGCTTGTAATTTTACGTCGCACTGTCACCGATAGGTCTTATAGCGATGATGGGATAGGAAAGGGCTAGGAGTGGGAAGGAAGCGGCCGTGGCCTTAATAAGATACGGCCCCATCATTTGCCTGATGTGAAAATGGGAAACCACAGAAAACTATCTTCATGGCTGGCAACAGTGGGATTCGAACCCACTATCTCCCAAATACTGGATACTGGCTACATTTAAGCCACTGCAGCTACCGAGCTTAGTGTCAAATATTTTTTTACATTCATCTCATGATGGGAGGAAAAAACATTAACAAAGAAACGCAAAAGCTAAGAAAGTAAACTCATGTCCTCGTCTGAGGAGATGCAGCACTTTCAGAGAAACCCTAATGGAAGTGAGGTGCACGTGCCCTTTAAACCACACACCAATCCTCCTATTCTTGAATTTCCGACAGAATCAGGAGCCAAACATGGACCACAGAGGGCAACAGCTCTTCCTGCTATGCTGCAAAGGCGGACAAACGACAGCGATAAACCATTGATAAGGTCTTCAGGTGACCTGAAATTATTCCCACTTAATTCCAAAAGGTCAAAAGTACAAACTGCCTCTACAATATTCTTTATCTACACATAGTTATTAAAGTCTCTCACCTGATCCCATACACAATAGGATTGTAGACGGCATTTGCTTTGGCAAACAGAGAACCCCAAATAGTGGCTAAGGGAGTAATCTTAGCACCTTCAAAGATTCCAATAAAATTGATGAGCAAGTATGGAGTCCAGGCAAAGAACCAAAGTGAAATGGTCATCAGTGCAATCTGGAAGAAAGAATAATAAATATACTGTACCTGAATTTTTAGAAAAGAAATTGCTGTTAACAAACAACGATGATGAATAAATCTGATGTTAACATCAGTTCTTCTACTGGCTACTAATTGGAGATGTAAAAAATTCTCATAATTTCAAGGACAAATCAAGTTACAGTAAAAACTCATTAAGACGTTTTTGCAGGGGACAAGGAAAAAGAACGTGTTAAGTGAGAAAATGTACTACTGAATATATAAATAAAAACTATCAAACAGGGATATGGAAACACTAGATACCATTTATTCCGACCATACGTGCTTTGAGGACCTTATCGTCTTCTTTCCCAGTGTTTTTTTTTTTTTTTTTTTTTTCACACTACCAAATATCTCTTGGACCTCTTTACTTATCATTCAACACCTAACACCAAAGTTCTAAACATCTCTTCACTGAATCTAACATGTGTCATAAATAAAATATATCATAAATGTCACAAAAGAACACTAAACTACACTATTCTATTTACTATCTACTTAAAATGTCATCCTTGTCTATTACTTAAAAATATAATCAATTTATTAAAAATAGCGTTTCTGAAAATTTTACTAAAATCTTTCAATTCAGAGATCACGTCAGTTAAATGTTGCTGGTATTTCCATCTGTCCTTGAACACTCCCTAGAGTGGTAGCTCTTCACTCCAACCTAAATGAATATGCTGTTTTTCATACATAAACACAATTGGCATTGGGCAACATGGCTGTCAGTAGAACATCGATATCAGGATCAATATCTTTCTCCTCCGTTAGCAAATTGGAGACTGATTATTTTGACACCCGAATCTGAAACTCTGTCAGTTGTTCTATTTAAAGTTTAGTGCATTCACTTTGCCCTTGACCTCTGTTGGTTGTCATCTCAATCAAAAGAAACATGAACCTGAAGATAAAACACAATGGTTAAGTTAATAAACTAAAAATGAGGGCATTTTATGTCATGTATCTGCGGTTACAGTGAAAACTATATCTACCATTTCTAAAGATGAGAGGAAGTATTAAAAGGTGTGAAAAACACGAGAAAACAAATATGAAAACATTTGCATGGGGGCCAATAAAAATATCAAAGTACGTGTATTATTGCAGATCACATTCTTTCTAAAACAAATGTTAGTACACTGGACCAGTGGGTTATTGAACATTATTTTTTTGGTCAGACTCTTAGACAATGAATTGGAGGTTACAGTCGACCATGTGTGACTGTAAGGAATTACTTAGGCCGCCATTTTGAATTTGACAAAACTTTGACCATCTTGAGGGATCGAGTCAAAACTTTGAAAGTGCAACTTTCAACCGAGATAAACAACAATATTTTAGTTAGTCTTATTTCAAGATTCCCCGTGGTGTAGGGGTAGCGTGCCTGTCTCTTACCCGGAGGCCCCGGGTTCGATTCCCGGCCAGGTCAGGGATTTTTTACCTGGACCTGAGGGCTGGTTCGAGGTCCACTCAGCCTACATGATTAGAATTGAGGAGCTATCTGACAGTGAGATAGCGGCCCCGGTCTAGAAAGCCAAGAATAACGGCCGAGAGGATTCGTCGTGCTGACCACATGACAACTCATACTCTGCAGGCCTTCGGACCGAGCAGCGGTTGCTTGGTAGGCCAAGGCCCTTCAAGGGCTGTAGTGCCATGGGGTTTGGCGGTTTTCTTTGTTTCAAGATTTGCGCCACCTTGAAGATGCGGATGCCAGTCCACTTTCTGACAGATCTTAATTTTGTCTTCATTAATAAGGAATTTCACGACTCTTTCCGAATCCATAACTAGGCTGTCACAAGACAAATATGCACTGCGCTAGTCAACTTCACACGATTATGTTCCTAATCCAGATATAGGCTATCATGTGACAAATATTTGCTACACTTCACTGCACCACTCAACAAAAAATAAATTTCTAACTTTTGAATGGAATGCAAAATACAAGCACAAACAGGCTCACTGTATTATTCAGCAATCTCACTGCAATATGGCAAGTAAAACTGAACGTCCTGTGGCTAACAGCTTGCTCCCGGAAAGTGCAACTTATCCTGAGAAGTACAGGAATTCAAGGCCTTTTCCTGTAATCACACAACTGTGGCAATGGCTGTTACCCAAGTTGGAAATCACGTTTCTTTCACAAAGGATGATCCATAACATTTTCAGGGCTAGAAAAAATGTGATCGTATTAAGCGGTAATAGCGAAAATTTGTGGTGCGATAAGTGAGGTATTTTTATATAGATTTAATACTATGAGAACTGGGACTTCAAATTTATGACGTACTAAGTGGGAAAACGTGTTAATGAGGAACACTAACAAGATTTCACTGTACATAGGAAATACTGTCACAGGCTACTTTTTGATTAACTAGAATATGGTTTGATATTTTTCATTAGGAGTGAATACTTTTAAAGTGCATTAGAATTTATCAAGCAGTAAGTCTAGCTTGCTCTCGTGTTGCCTGGCCAGCGGGAAGTGATAGCTTGCCTTAGCTGAGGTTCTGTGTTAATTGGATGACCCTTTACAAAGGAGGTAGATGCTTTCTCTCATGACTAATGATGACATGGCCTTATACTCCCTCAGCTTAAATGACCATAACCACCAATTTCTGTTGCCCACATTGACATAACATTGTGCACCTACCAATTCAAAGCTTCACTGACTACCTCCCCAAGACAGACGTACGTCATACCTTAGCCAGCTTGCACTCAGCACTCGTGTTAGCCTGCTCAGATGATCTCAGAGATGCAACGTTCATCTTCTTGGCTTGTTCTCTCATGCCTCGCTCGTGAGCAGCCACTGCCTGGAACACAACATTAGCATAACGTGAGCTCATTTTCAAGGGAAACTCTATAAAATAATAACATATAAGTCAAGATGACATGATGATTTATATCAAGTTAAGCAGGGATTATTATTATTATTATTATTATTATTATTATTATTATTATTATTATTATTATTATTATTATTATTATTATTATTATTATTATTATTATTATTATTTGTTTTTCCTTCTAGTTTCGGTCTTCTATGGACCACGCTATTTCAACTGCTTTCTCCTACTATCTTTCACACTTGCCCGGTGTTCCTGCATTCTTCTACTCTTCCTCGATGAGCATCCCTCCATTCTTCCATCCACTTCTTGCCAGTTTTCATTTTGGGTTTTGGCTGAAAACTTCGTACTTTCCCAAGTTTCTTCTTCAAAGAGTCACAATCCAAGATGTCCTCATGTGACATCCCCAGTCCTTGTAGGTCGTTTTCCACCTCTATAAACCAGATCCCTTCAGCTTTCCTTCGCGCAAAGTAGGCACAGATTCTCCTTTTGTGTATGGTGTCCGTTATCTTCTCCATGTGTAGATACAGTTCATCATTGTGTCATCTTCTGTCCTGCTCTTGTTCTTTGACCGGGCCCAAGATTTTTCTTAAAATCTTCCTCTCTTTGGCTTCCAGTTGTTCTGCCAGGTCTTTTCTATTCATCGCAAGGCATCTTGATGCATATAGCGCCTCCGGTCAAAGAACGGTACAGTAGTGCCTGAGTTTGGCCTTGAGGGACACTGATCGTTTATTGTAGGTGTGTGATATTATTATTATTATTATTATTATTATTATTATTATTATTATTATTATTATTATTATTATTATTATTATCATCATCATTGTTTGTTGTTTGTCTACTCCTTAGATCTGTTCCTGATATGGGGTTGGGGATGACGCGAGAAGAATGTAGGTATATGTCATGTTTTACGGCTGGATGCCCTTCCTGACATCAACCTCAGTTGAGGAGCTAATGAAGATGGAAAAAATGATGGTGAATGAAACTGGGTAAGGCTGTAGAGGGAATCAACTGTAGCCTATGAACAAGACCTGTCCTGGCAGTGAAAATGGGAAACCACAGAAAACCAGCTGACGGTGGGGCTCAAATCCAGTATCTCCTGAATTCAAGCTGATAGCTACTTAAACAATGTAGTGAGATGGACAGCAGACAATGGTATGAAGAGTCAAGTTGTAAGTTACACCAAGAGGAACAGTCCTCTCAGTTTTAATTATTGTGTTGATGGGATGATAGTATCTCATGGGGAACAGTGTAAGTACCAAGGTGTTAATATAAGGAATGATCTTCATTAGGGTAATCATATTAATCAGGTAATTAAGAAAGGTAACATGTCTCTTCACATGGTTATGAGAATATTTAGGATAATTAATTAATGTATTTATTATATTATAATTAACTAATAATAATTATTATGATAATTATAATAATTATTATTATAATAATAATTAACACTATATAAACAGTATTTCATAGCAATTGTAACATACGGACTAGAAACGCTGGTAACTAATAAGAGACAAGATAGTAAGATCCAAGCAGTGGAAATTAAATTTTTAATATTCTCGGTTAAGAAGAGATAGAATTCAAAATATTAAAATCAGAGAAGAGCTAAATATAGAACTGTTAGTACAGAAGATACAGAAAGCAAGACTGAGATGGTTCGGACATGTAAAAAGAAAGGGAAAGGAATGGGTAGCAAGAAGGGAATTGGAAAGAGAAGTTAAGGGAAAGAGACCAGTTGGAAGACTGAGAAGAAGGTGGATGATCAGATTTGGAAGGACATTAGAGAAGCTGGATTGGATGTGGCAGAAGTAATGGAGCAGGAAAAGTGGAAGGACAGAAAGGAGTGGAGGAGGCTTGTTAACTACACCCAGGCAACTGGAGTGGGACATTGATGATGATGATGATGATGATGATGATGATGATGATGATGATGATGATGAATAAGGATGTAAAGGAGAGGGCGTGTAAATCTCTGGTAACACCGCACTTACAGTATGGGACCCTCACCAGGAATAGTTGATATGAGAACTGGGAAAAATTCAAAGGAAAGCAGCAAGATTTGTTCTTGGAGATTTCTGACAAAGAAGTAGTGTTACTAAAATATTGCAAACTTCGGGGTGGGAAGACTTGGGAGTAAGAAGACGAGCTGTTCGACTATGTGGTATGTTACACGTTATAATTCTCGTGTTAGGTCCATATTGAAATGTATATAAATACAAAGTATGTTACAAATGTTACTTTTTACTGATCAGGATCCTGATTTTTCACCATACAGGTTTGAGTTTGAGGCTGATGATGCCCTTAATATGGGCGAAACATGTCCCGTAACATTTTATAGTAATATTTAATTCTTTAAAAAAAAAATCGTCCGCCTCTGTGGTGTAGTGGTTAGCGTGATTAGCTGCCACCCCCGGGGGCCCGGGTTCGATTCCCGGCTCTGCCACGAAAGTTGAAAAGTGGTACGAGGGCTGGAACGGGGTCCACTCAGCCTCAGGAGGTCAAATGAGTAGAGGTGGGTTCAATTCCCACCTCAGCCACCCTGGAAGTGGTTTTCCATGGTTTCCCACTTCTCCTCCAGGCGAATGCCGGGATGGTACCTAACTTAAGGCCACGGCTGCTTCCTTCCCTCTTCCTTACCTATCCCTTCCAATCTTCCCATCCCTCCAGAAGGCCCCTGTTCAGCATAGCAGGTGAGGCCGCCTGGGCGAGGTACTGGTCATACTCCTCAGTTGTATCCCCCGACCAAGAGTCTGAAGCTCCAGGACACTGCCCTTGAGGCGGTAGAGGTGGGATCCCTCGCTAAGTCCGAGGGAAAAACCGAACCTGGAGGGTAAACAGGTGATGATGATGATGATAAAAAAAATCTCTTTGTATTGAATAGGTGGATATTAACAAAATAACATTTGTAACATACTTTGTATTTATGTGGTATGTTCCGAGCAGTCAGTGGTGAGATGGCGTGGAATTACATAAGTAGATGAATAAGCTTGAGTGGAGCTTTAAAAGTAGGAAGATTCTTATATGAAGATAAAGTTGGAATTCAAGAGGACAAATCAGGGCAAATTATTTTTTATAGGACGAGAAGTAAGCGAATGGAATAAATAAATTTCCAAGTTCTTTGAAAACGTTTAAGGACAAGCTAGGCAAAAACAACTGACAGGGAATCTTCCCCCTGGGTGACAGCCCCAAACGCACATCACTGATGACTGATTAATTGACAGAAGAACTAATTTACAATATTACATAAGTGGAATCTTCATTTCATTTCCATGTATCATGGATTCTGTTCGAATTACCTGAAATTTCTGAGTTGCGGGTTTAAGATCACCAGTTTTCTACTTGCACTTCGTTCGGAATTACCTGCACAATGAACGTGTACGAATATATGATGAGAAACAGCGGCACAAAGTAGACGAAGACGGAGTACACCAGAATGTAACTGCGGCTCAACCAGTCCTTACTGAGGTAGTCAGTGCCGCAGGCGGTCATGTTGCCCTCAGGAACATATCTGGAAGAAGAAAATTACTTAACACTATTACACAGTCCTCACAAAACTTATGTACATCACTTTGTTTGGATTAAATTCCTGGAACTGCCATAAGTTACTTATGTTGCTTCCATTTCCTAATCAAACTCTGAGACAAACCCTGATCATTTCCATGACATTATAAGGAGCAGTCAAAAAGTTTCTGTCCGACGGCCATACAGTCCTGAATCGGGACGCCAATCAGGCAAATTGCCATAAGCATTGAGGCACTCATCTCACCGATGCAGAAGGTGTGGTAACCCTTTCAGACCGAGTACGCACAATTGTGCGGGTTCGTATTTTAGTTATCCCTGGCCGTATTTGATGTTTTTTCGGCGCTAGACCAGACTGCAGTGATTGTGCGGGACTCGTGGCATATATTTCAATTGCTTTTAGTATGCGCTTGACCGCCAGGGCGAAGGAAGAAGAGTTTAAAAAGCACAGTTGATCGGCGAGATGACGGGAAGCAGTAGTGCCAAAATTAAGTATTTATTTATTCCATGTATATTAATCTAGAAGCTTTACTGAATACCGGAATATATTCAATGAAGTGTGTACATTGGTTAGTGAATGTAAATTTTGCAGATACATCATCGTATGTGATACAACGAGGTTTTGAATTTTGATACGCACAATTGTGTGGGTCCTGCTTTTCGGATGTTAGTTTTTATTTTGTAAAATAAACTATCAATATGTGTACTGAGGAGCATTTTAGTAAGTTTTTGACATACAAACAAAAATTCACACCTCCAGTTTTCTTACAGGTCTGAAAGGGGTAAAACACCATGTCCAGCTGCATGAAGAAGTCCGTAACTGTTTGCTGCACATCCTCATCCAACAGGAAACGCCGACCCTTCAAGGCCTTTTTGAGGGGACCAAGGGCACGATAAACATGTGGGGACAGATCAGGACTACAGGCCCCATCCACCGCCCGCTTGTTGTTGTCCGTAATGGATGAGGCTCGCCTCCCAGATCGACCGGCATCACGTGTCAAAACGCGACTCGCACGTAACTTGGTGCACCATACCACAATGGTGGTTTTTGACAGACATGCTGCCCCATACACGTTCTCATTCTCCGACGGATGTCCACCGGTGTTTGTCCTTCGGCGGCCAAGAACAGAATAACAGCACAATGGTCGTGTTTGGACGCATTTGGTAATAACGTCGCAATAGTTCACGTGACCACATTTTATTTTTATTTTTTTTTGCTAGGGGCTTTACGTCGCACCGACACAGATAGGTCTTATGGCGACGATGGGACAGGAAAGGCCTAGGAGTTGGAAGGAAGCGGCCGTGGCCTTAATTAAGGTACAGCCCCAGCATTTGCCTGGTGTGAAAATGGGAAACCACGGAAAGACCACATTTTAAACACACACCTCGGCACGACACGACTGCCTACATGTCCGTGCTTATATACCCGCATCTGAGTCGCGCTACGTTGCATGTCCACTGCAGCAACGCCCTCAAATCAAAACTTTATTATCACGCCTTATATGATGCAAAATCCTATGACACATGCTTCTGGAGGCAAGTTGTTTCAATTGCCCTAAGCTGGGATGATGAGCCCCATTCCTTAGCAGTAAAACAATAAAAGTTACTTTAACCCAAAGCGGGTCACAGCGCAATACATTGCGTGTCAAACTTCCAAGTGTCATATCTTTGCTTCTCTATGTTTTTCAGCAATGATTCAACAACACGTGCTATATGCCATCTATTGGCTTCAGTACTGAAGCTTGCACTTGTTCGTATCCTCACAGGAAGTTCTGTAAGCTCAGTCTTTGTATGTGAATGTCTACGGCATTTGGAAATCAACTACAAGCTGACGAACATGGCTGCTCACAGTTGGGCCAAAACAAAATACTGAAGACTTCTTCTTATTATTATTTGTTTTCTTCTTCTTCCATTCCCTTTTCTAGATCTCTGGGTAGGGTAGTGTACCAAAGCCCTCCACCTTACTCCATCTTTTCACCATTCCTCTTCTGGTACTTTATTGCTACCGACTCCTCTATTTGCAATACAGTCCACAACAGACCTCCTCCATCTCATTCTAAGCCGTCCCCTAGGCCTCTTTCCAGTCTCTGTATCCATGAATGTTCTTTTTGGTATTCTCTCTCCTGACATTCTCATCATGTATCCAAACCATTTTAGCTTTGCTATATCAATCTCTTCTTGAAGTTTACACACTCCCACGCTTCTCCTTATTTCCTCATTTCGTATTCTATCTCGTCTTGTCTTTCCCTGTATGCTTCTCAAGAACCTCATTTCAGCTGCTTGTATCTTACCCTGGTTCTGCTTAGTCAATGTCCAGGCTGCTGAAGCATAGGTCAGTATAGGTTTATAATAGGATGAGTATAAAACCTTCTTGCACTTCATTGGCACATCTTTGTTCCATACAATACATCTCACACACTGGTAGAAACTTGCAGACTGCTGTATTCTTAAATCAATTTCCATCTTGTGACATCACGCTGCCCAAATATTAAAAAATTTTCACTACTTCAAGAGGTTCATTTCCTATTTTTATCACTCCCCTGGATTTTCTGTTACCTTTCATCATGATCAATCTAATCTTCATTCCAAAATTTCTTATCTCCTCATTCCATAAATCAACTTGTGTCTGTACTTCCTCTTCATTATCTCCCCAAACTACAATATCTACTTTACTTGCTCGCCCATCATCTTCTCCTTGATATTATGTAGAATTCTATCCATAATGATAATGAAGAGTAAGGGAGACAATACACTTCCCTGTCTTAAGCCTGTCTCAACTCTGAACCATTCAGTTTGACCCACTTTGGTAGTAACACAGCTTTTGCAATTTTGGTACAATGCTATTACCATCTGCATTGTTTAATTCCCAATCTGTGGTTCTGTCAATGTTTTCCATACCAAATTCCCTGGAACACTCTCATATGCCTTTTCAATATCTAGAAATGTTACTACCATATGGGTCAAATGTGGACCTACCTCTTCGGAATCCATACTGGTGTTCTGCCAATTTTCCCTGTACTCTGTCTCTTTTTGTTTATCAGTGTCACTCCTCTGTAATTTTCACATTGCTTCCTGTCTCCTTTCTTTCTTTTTTTTTTTTTTTTTGCTAGGGCTTTACGTCGCACCGACACAGATAGGTCTTATGGCGACGATGGGATAGGAAAGGCCTAGGAGTTGGAAGGAAGCGGCCGTGGCCTTAATTAAGGTACAGCCCCAGCATTTGCCTGGTGTGAAAATGGGAAACCACGGAAAACCATCTTCAGGGCTGCCGATAGTGGGATTCGAACCTACTATCTCCCGGATGCAAGCTCACAGCCGCGCGCCTCTACGCGCACGGCCAACTCGCCCGGTGTTTCATTCTTTTAGTGGCCCACTTAATCTCTGCCATGGACACCTCGTTTTCCTTATCTTCCATCTGCACTAAATCTGGTTCTTCGATTTCTCCTTGTACCGAGGTACAAGACTATAGCTACTATTTACGCTGTTAATGGATAATTATTTACTGAAAGAACATAAATTAGATGTATTAAAGTTCACAGAATCATTTCAAGATACTTCACTCATCAGTGTCACTATTCACTGTCTCAGAAGTAGGCCACTGAAGAATCTCGTCATAAAATGAGCTGTGTTTTTCAGGCACATAGTGTTTGACCTTGGAAATGTCCTGCAGCTTCCTAGAATTGAGAGGGACTTTTCCATCATATGCTTTGTCTTTCAAGAGCACCACATCTTCCTGCAGGTGGCTTAAAGTTAGATCTTCTAACAAAAATGTTTCTTTTGCCATAACATAAACTAGTCGAGGCAGCGTGTATTTTGATAAGCCCATAGTTCTTTCCAAGAATCTGGCTTTTAGAGCCTCGATATCTTCCACTTGTTTTACAGTCAGGTGTTCTCAGATGATCTCTATTCTGTATGTTAACATGGGTAGTTATTTTGGTATCGAACAACTTCAAGGCAGTTTCCAGGGAGAGAAGCTGTAGATTTTTAATTTTGTTAATTGCTTTAACTGACGTGATCAGTCTTTCCCTGAGGTGTACTGAGAAAGATTTTGCAGTCATCTATATTGTGATTCCTTGGAATTCCTCAAGGCAGTATTATCGGACCTTTATGTTTTCTTATATATATAAATGATATGAGTAAAGGAGTGGAATCGGAGGTAAGGCTTTTTGCGGATGATGTTATTCTCTATAGAGTGATAAATAAGTTACAAGATTGTGAGCAACTGCAACGTGACCTCGAAAATGTTGTGAGATGGACAGCAAGCAATGGTATGTTGATAAACGGGGTTAAAAGTCAGGTTGTGAGTTTCACAAATAGGAAAAGTCCTCTCAGTTTTAATTACTGCGTTGATGGGGTGAAAGTTCCTTTTGGGGATCATTGTAAGTATCTAGGTGTTAATATAAGGAAAGATCTTCATTGGGGTAATCACATAAATGGGATTGTAAATAAAGGGTACAGATCTCTGCACATGGTTATGAGGGTGTTTAGGGGTTGTAGTAAGGATGTAAAGGAGAGGGCATATAAGTCTCTGGTAAGACTCCAACTAGAGTATGGTTCCAGTGTATGGGACCCTCACCAGGATTACCTGATTCAAGAACTGGAAAAAATCCAAAGGAAAGCAGCTCGATTTGTTCTGGGCGATTTCCGACAAAAGAGTAGCGTTACAAAAATGTTACAATGTTTGGGTTGGGAAGAATTGAGAGAAAGAAGAAGAGCTGCTCGACTAAGTGGTATGTTCCGGGCTGTCCGCGGAGAGATGGCGTGGAATGACATTAGTAGACGAATAAGTTTGAATGGCGTTTATAAAAGTAGGAAAGATCACAATATGAAGATAAAGTTGGAATTCAAGAGGACAAACTGGGGCAAATATTCATTTATAGGAAGGGGAGTTAGGGATTGGAATAACTTACCAAGGGAGATGTTCAATAAATTTCCAATTTCTTTGAAATCATTTAGGAAAAGGCTAGGAAAACAACAAATAGGGAATCTGCCACCTGGGCGACTGCCCTAAATGCAGATCAGTATTGATTGATTGATAAATATTTGTACATGCTCTTCTTTTCAAGCGGTAAACCTTTGCAGAAGATTTCATCGTTCGAGGCTAGTCTTCCTGCTTTCCTGAAAATTAGTAGCTCCGTTTTGTCTCGATTAATCTGTAGTTTGTTCGTTTCTATCCATTCTACTAAGGAGTCTAGTCCTCTTTGAGGCTCTTCCCTGTTGTTCGACGACAGGGCCATATCGTCTGCTCGTGATCCCTTATCAACTGCAGCTACTACAGCGTGAGTTCTGTTCTGTTTAAAGAATATAATTGTAAATGTTATTCGGATGAAATTCAAGTTGTCCCTATCACCAGGCTTTGCAATACAGTATTTCCTTTGCGGTTTGATGTGAAAAGTATTCTATTCTTTTGATATTTTGGTGCTATACTATTCTTAACATGTTGTGTCTTGTGTTGCAACACATCTATTTTTCTTCACCTGAACTTGATAATTCTTGTCCATCCCCTAGTGTCCTTGTATATTCCCCGACTGCTTTTGCATTGCTATTCAAATCTTCTCCCTTTGTACCATCCATGATTTATCTCTTGTTGCCCAGCACTTGAATATGATGCTTCCACGATCCCTTTTTATCTGTAATAGACAAGAAATATGTTCCAGCGATCAATACATTTATTGTGAATGAATTATTGCACTAGTACCGGTTTCGGCCTATCTTGGCCATCATCAGCTAGCACACAAATTTACAGTCATTAGACAAAATTACAAAGATGTTACGTTAGAGCATTGGGATGTCTAATGAAAAATGGAAGTAAAATATATTGCAGTATGTTGCGTTAAAATATCTCTGATTAAAAGTGGTGATGGTTATAATAAACTAAAACCTATTGATTGAGCATGGACATGAGTACATAAACACATTAAAATATATATGCCACATCATAAGACACTAAAAAATATAGTACATTAAACACATTAAGACATGGTATATTTTAAAAACGTCTATTAAAATATGAGTTCATGTTGCGTTGCATTCGTTCTTCAATCCTCTTGTAGTTCTTGTGTTGATTAAGTTGTATTAGGTGAATATCGAGAATGTTCTATGGCTGATATACTTTGTATTGGTATGTTATAAGAACTATTGTCATTAAAATTTGAAAATTGAGTACTGTGCAATTCAACTGTTGATGTAGTCAGGTAAGATTTATATATACAGCAAGATAAGGTTTAATTTTAGAGCAGTTGGTGGTGACACCTCTCTCGTCTATGTACGTTATATGGTTGTTATTGTTGTTGCTGTGGAGGTTGTGTACCGATATGTTTGGAGATTTGTTGTGTTCTGCTACGAGTACGTCATATATATTTGAATGTGTTTATGTACTCATATCCATGCTCAATCAATAGGTTTTAGTTTATTATAACCATCACCACTTTTAATCAGAGATATTTTAACGCAACATACTGCAATATATTTTACTTCCATTTTTCATTAGACATCCGGATGCTCTAACGTAACATCTTTGTAATTTTGTCTAATGACTGTAAATTTGTGTGCTAGCTGATGATGGCCAAGATAGGCCGAAACCGGTACTAGTGCAATAATTCATTCACAATAAATGTATTGATCGGTGGAACATTTTTCTTGTCTATTACATTGAATCCAATCAATACGGAATATGAAACTTATAAATAATAAAACCCTTTTTATCTTTCGCAAAAAAAAAATCATAATAATAATAAGAACCAACCCACCACAGTTTCAATGTTTTCCTCTCATGTCAATAAGCGACTGCTTACCCTCTGAAAGCTTGTTTAAACATTTCACTTTATTGGAGACAGCATGCAAACTAACACAGGCTTTACGACAAACTTCAACCTGATTGGATCCTTTTATCTGAGGGATGATGTGTTTTCTTTGGAATTTTCTGTAGTTGGCCAATGTCTAGAAACACCATGTGTCTTTCTATCAATCCTAACAAATATACGTCTTTTTAATTTTTCAGGCATCCATTATACAAACTATCAATCAAAGCACTGAAACCAGCCATACACTTCTTACGACATCCACAATCTGGACCAGTTCTTTTAGCTCCAAGAAATAACCCTTGCTTGTGGCAAATTCTTCACCCCTTTGTCTGGCTAGTTTCTCCATTTCCTTTGACAAAATTAAAATCAGGCTCTAGATGCAAGAATGTTAGAATTTTTTTAACACCTTTTAACGTCATTTGTGTGTGTTTGTACAGTTTTGCATTAAGGTTGATGATGGCCAACCAAGGCTGAAACTAGTTCCTAGATTAGAAATGTAATGTAAACATTGCATAACATAGTATCGAAAAGGAGGACTATTATGACATAACTTTAGTTATTATTGTGATCACAATTCAATATGGATCAAAACCACGAAGTTTATATCCTGCAGGGTGCAGGCTGACCAGAGTGCAAACCCCCATTCCACTTTCCCTACACCTGTCTCATCCGTTCGGCCTGTCTTCGCCTTCTCCACCTTCCCCGCTGATCCTCCCCTCACCGCGAAATGTTTATGTGCGGTGAGCGGTGACACTGTTGCATGGGACAATGTTGCCGGTGTTAAAACACTTCTTTCAATTTGTTTTGAGCAGACAGTTTCATCTTCTTTTCCTTTGTCTTTGCAATGATATGAGTTATGCCTGGAACAAGGGACCGGCTGACAGCAATCTGAGAGCCTTCTTTAAATTACAATTAGAAATAGGCCTACTCGCACGCAATGTTTTCGTACAAGTCAAAGCAGGAAAAAATACCTTTCACATATGCATGTGGAACCAAACATAGAAATAATCTTAGCTGCTTCTCAATGCAGCTTAGGAAAAATCTTCCTTCGACAAATTCTCGTAGAATTTGAGCAAAGCCTTTGTATTGGAAAATAGATCTTTTTGATTAACTTATCACATAATTATTGTCCCACGGATTAAGCATTTGGCTTTATCGTCACGACTGACAAAGATATACGAAAGTTCCCAGTTCGACTGAAATGGACTTTCGGAAGTCTTTGCTTTCTTTGAAACAGGTTGCTCCATTATTATGTTGTTGTCTTGCGCTTATCTATTTCACTAATAAACAAGCCGTCTATCACCGAACGCTTCGTCGCTCTCAGCGCACTACACCATCCGAGTCAAGCCGAGTTGAGCCGACTGGGAACGATGCACAGTGCACGGAGTCTCTGCGCCTCGATATGCACGAGTGAGATTTTGAGCGTTTGAGAGGCCTTGCTCTAGACATTAAACTTTTTATCTAGTTAAGGACAAGTTGTTTTTAATATTGTTTTAGCTATGTTATTTGTGTTTTTTGTGTGTATATTTTAATTATCATTCAAGATCACAGCTGAAGATGGAAAACAAAACATGTACCAATGGAAAAAAAAATTTAAAAATAAATTAGTGTTATTGTAATCTGAGAAAATCGTAAGATTTTAAAGTGGTGCAACTTCCCATACAATTTGGAACTAAAATGTTTCCCGTCGCTGAAGGGTTAAAGGAAATAAGTCAAATATGGCATGTCAAACTTCTGGCACGTTTCCTGTATCCTTTCCAAACCAAACTTCTTCTCTGAGCAGACAATCAAAGAAATTTTGTATACAATATTACCCATAGCTATTTTACACATTATGGCAGCCTACCTGTTCCATCCAAACATTGGCATGATAGTCCATGCAAGAGCAAAAAGCCAGATGAACACAATCCTGAATAAAGCTGTCTTGACTGTCATTGGTTTGCCTGAGAGTCCCTGAAAAAGATAATACATTATTTACATTAATAGTAGGTACAATGACAGAAGTGGAATGGGCAGTCAAAAAGATGAAGACAGGAATAGATGAAGCAGCCATAGAAATGATCAAGGCTGCAGGATCAGCAGAACTCCACTGGACTAACAGAATACTCAAAAGTGCCTGAGGATTTGGAAAAGGGGGTTTATAATACCAATATCCAAGAAAGGAGATAAGAAGATATGCAGTAACTACCAAGGAATCACCATCAATCCCATGTTGAAAAGATAATGGAAAGGATGTTGGAAAGAAGAATTAGAGAAAAATTTACAAGAGGAACAATTTGGACTCAGAAGGGGAAGATATGGGAATCCCTGAGAAAAAAGGATGTGCCAGAGGGTGGTGAGGAAAGTTCAGATGCTGTAAGAGAACTTTACCAGCTGTGTGCGATTGGGTGACGGACATTGATCCTGGTTCAAGACCAAAAGTGGAGTCCAGCAAGGCAGTGCACTATCCCCATTATTGTATATCACCATCATGGATGATATAATGAAGAATATCAAGAAAACCTCTGGTGAACTAAATGCAATGGCCTTCATTGATGATGTTATGATCTGGGGAGAAACTTAGGAAGAAGTACAGTCGACGCTCAATGAATGGAAGGTTAAGTTCCAGGAGTTCAATCTCAAGATAAGCGAACCTAAAACAGTAGTGATGGCAATAAACAGAGAGGGACGACCAGCAAACAGGATGCTAGGAAACCATCCACTAGAAAGTGTGGAAAGCTCTACATACCTTGGCAGTGCAGTGCAAATACACTATCCACAAAGGTGCAAATAGAGTGCAGAAGAGCTCTCACTTTTACCAGCAAGTATGAACACTCCTCTGGGATCCCAAAGTTCCAACAAAATCAAAGAAAAACTCATCAAGGTTGCAGGCATCTGAGATGAAGTTCCTAAGGTCCACAATTCAAAAAACCAAACTGGACAAGTTACAGAATGATGTGCTTAGGAAGGAAGATGGGATTGTTACATCACTGTTAGATCAGGTCAGCATGTTCAGATTGAGGTGGTTTGGGCACGTAATGAGGATGGAGCCAACAAGGCCAGCATATATTAACTTGGAGAGACATGTGGCGGGAAAACAGAGGGTGGGAAGACCAAGAACCCACTGGATGGACATTGTAAAGATGGGATTGGGGAAGGACACTGGAGGATGTCATTAACAACAGAACGTATCTCAATAAGACAGAGTGGAAGAGGCTCGCCAACAATACCCGGGAAACTGGAACTATAAAACGATGATGATGATGATGATGATGATGATGATGATGATGATGATGAAGTGGAAGGTCAATAGTAGAACCAATTTTCATTCTGAGACAGATCACGGAAAAGAGCTGGGAATAGACAAAAGATATAGTAATGAATTTTATAGACTTAGAAAAGGCATACAACCACCGGTCTGACTCTTCAGCAGGCTTTAAGGGAAGCTGAACATCGTCAAAGTTTTTTTTTTTTGCAAGTTGCTTTACGTCGCACCGACACAGACAGGTCTTATGGCGAGGATGGGACAGGAAAGAGCTAGGAGTGGGAAGGAAGCGGCCGTGGCCTTAATTAGGTACAGCCCCAGCATTTGCCTGGTGTGAAAATGGGAAACCACGGAAAACCATCTTCAGGGCTGCCGACAGTGGGGCTCGAACCCACTATCTCCGGAATACTGGATACTGGCCGCAATTAAGCGACTGCAGCTATCGAGCTCGGTATATCGTCAAAGTTGGTGCTGCTTAATGAAGAATATTGTGTGAAGTCAAGTGGGGTCACGACGCTCAGTAATGAGTTACACGAGTCATGATGACTCATCATCTCCCAGAACATAGCTATGGCATGGTGGAATTCACAGGTGGATGGTATCATGTGATTTTCCCCAACCACCTTCAGTGCTCGATGGTCCCTGTCAGTCAACACACGCAGACTAAATGGTTTTGTAAATTTTTTATTATTACAATTCATATAAAATGCACTTTAGAACAAATTACCTTAACGATGACATTGTAGCGGTCTTGAGCAATCATTGTCATGGTCCAAATCGAAGCACAACCAAAGAGTGATCCGCACATTCCATAGATCTCGCATAGTAGAGGTCCTGAAGAAGGAGAAGAGGCATTTTTATGTTACACTAAGGAAAATGATATGTAAATGAGGTAACCCTACAGAAAAAGATAGAAAAATCAAGGCTGCAGTGGTATGGACATGTTAAGAGAATGGGAGAAGAGAGGATACCAAGAAAGATGTTAGAAATGGAATTTAAGGGAAGCCTGAGGAACAGATGGTTGTAACGTGTAAAGAAGAGCATCGAGGTAAGAGGAGGTAACTGGACGACGGTGACAGGAGAGATCATTAGAGTTCAATTGAGACTAGCTTCTTTTGTTGCTTTCTACACATCTGTCTCTTTCTGTACAGCTTACCCTCCTAATTCACATAAATATATATTTCTAAGAAAGATAATTGTAAGAAATTACAGACAACAATTAGGAGATGTGAAAAATACCAATATAAATGGTCCATTATTGGACATTATAAATTTTCCATTCCTGGTTTATAATACCAATGTCCAATAATGGACCATTTATATTGGTATTATAAATTTACTCATTCAGGACAAATATTTCAGATTCCCTACGGGAATCAACATCTATATCATCTGATAGCCAAGCAGGCATTAATTTTTGGTAATGCGACAAATTCTCTCATAGTGCATTGGTACTGCCGGTGGCTCCAAGTAGCCTACGCAATGGCCTCCACGGTATGCACTAGACAGCATCTTGGTAGGTGTGCTAAGTACCAACTGATGAGCCCAACCTAGCACATGGGGGCAAAACGCTGGCAACCAGGAATGAGTTAGCTGGAAAATTTATAATGTTCAATAATGGACCATTTATACTGGTATTATAAATTTACTCATTCGGGACAAATATTTCAGATTCCCTATGGGAATCAACATCTATATCACGTGTGAAAAATTCATACTTGAGACAACTGCAAGCAGGTATGAGAAAATGGAATAAAAAATATAAAAATATGACAAAAATACGAAAATTCATTGGGACATAAGACCATAATACGAAAAATTACCAAAAATGTTAAAAATGATGTTATATGACCTGTGAAAATTGCATAATTTTAGTCACCGTAGAAAAATTCATGCTTAACTAGTATTTTCCATTGCAATAATATAAAGGAAAAAAATATGACAAGTCATAAACATCCGGGCCCTGATGATGATGATGATGATGATGATGATGATGATATACAAATTAATATTAAAAAAGAAAAAAGGTGAAAGCAAGTCATATAGAGATGATATTATTATTGTACGTCCAACTCTTGTCCTATTTCTCTGCGGGGTCGAGTATGAAGTGAAATGAATCTTCTTAGCGAATTTTTACGACCGGATGTCTTTCCTGACGACAATCTCATCCGAGGAGTTAATGAAATGAAATAAATGGTATTCAATTCGATTTCCGGTCAGGTCAGGGATTTTTACCTGGATCTGATGGCTGGTTCGAGGTCCACTCACCCTACGTGATTACAAGTGAGGAGCTACCTGACAGTTAGATGGCGGCCCTGGTCAAGGAAGCCAAGAATAATGGCCGAGAAGATTCGTCGTGCTGACCACACGATACTTCATAATCTGCAGGCCTCTAGGCTGAGCAGCGGTCACTTGGTAGGCCAAGGCCCTTCGGGGCTATTGCGCCATGAGGTTTGGCTTTGTTTTCTTTACAAATACAGTTCCTCAGAATAAAAATAGATCCTCTTAATGAAGTGAGAGCAACTGGAGTTAGCAGTTCCTTGTCCAAACATTGGCTCATCCAAAGCCAGTGTAACAGTTTCGGCACCGTTCCCCACACATGAAATACGAGTCCTTTAGTGCTTGACAGACTGAAGAACTTGAAAGTTACATCCATAATCATGACTCAATGAGTGTTGCTGTGATTTCTGACTTGTTGATGGGAGGCAATGCTCATAATTAAAATGACAATTTTACTTCAAATCCCTTCCTTTACATTTCTCTGCTCAATAAAAAATTAGAATCTTTGAGACTCACCCAACACCCACGTTTCATACATGCAGTTGATCAGCATCGGCGGGCACATGACAATCATCATGAGGAAGTCGGAGAATGCCAAGTTGACCACCAGGAGATTTGACGGTGTCCTCAGCGACTTGGTGGTGGAAAAGACATAGATAACAACACCGTTACCAATCCAGGAGATGAACCCAAGGATTCCGATAGCAAAGCCAAGAATCCCATGCCACAGAGGGTTGATGGGCGGAAATTGATACCTACAAGACAAAGAGTTCAGCATTGTAAAACATACATGTAATTAATCTCATAATAGAACCGTACTGAAGATGATACATTAAAATTATAAAATTCTTTTATCTATAACCACCTATTCAATACAATACAATACACTCATTGAATTATTAAATAATCATGAAGTGTCTTAAATAATGGGACATGTTTCATTTGGCATAGCAAACATCATCAGCTGTTAATGTACAAAGACTAGGTCAGGGCCCTGAGTTTAAAAATGATTAAAATAGTGTCCTCATATTAAAAGAATAACAATGTCATAATAAAAAAGTGATAATATAACATTAGACTTAGATTGTAACAAAATATGTACAGATTAACAGCGAGAATTTGTCATGGAATGCATTAAATGATGGTAATCTGTGAAGTTAGAAACAATCATGGGGTTGTTAAAGAAAAACAATAGATATTGTGGACATTAAAATATACGTCAATACGTGAAGCGTGGATTAATTATTGAGGATGGAGTTCCTTCAAATTACATAAAAACAAGAGTTGAAATAGAGTTCATTAAATATCACGAGTCCAAACTGAACCAGTCGAAAGGCGCATAACGAACAAACTAAGATTGATATATGACGTGAACTTCAATAGTTGCGAATTTCATAGGAGAGATGATCTTGATGCCAGAAGGAAATACAAGTTAAACTAATCACTATTCACGTGCTAGCAATAAAACCAAAACTGTATGTAACGTAGAACACCAATCATGGACTCATTAAAGAGTAACGACGATCTTGAATATAGGGAGAGTTCTAGCAATCCTTCAGTGAAATAGAGCAGATTATGGCACAAATTGGAGTTTGGAATCCCCTGGGACTAGTGTGAGGTGTCCACTAGCATTGGCTGCGTGAAGCAAACTGCAAACTTCACCTGTTGTTAGGAGCTGAATCGATGGCCTCTTAGAGCTAACGTACATATGGTTTGCCATCTTCATTCAGGATCATATCACGTACTTGTTCAATATTGGCATCAGATATGGCTGCATATGGACGCCCGGATCTTTCCTTATCCTTCATGCTCGTACGACCCCTTTTGAACTGTTCACTCCACTGGTAAACACTTCGCTATGGCAAAACATTGTCCCTGTATTGTGCTGAAAGTCTTCTATGAATTTCCCCTCCTGGTACACCCTCAGACCACAAGAAAAAAGAAAGGATTATGGAACGCTGTTCTTCCCTAGTGCAAACAGAGAGTGGTGTGGCCATCCTTACGTCACAACAGCGCAAGCTGTACTGATCTGATAATGCTGAAACCTACCACAGACCTAGACAAAAGTGATATCTAGTGGCTGGTGAGTACACAACGCCATAGAGCCAACCTAAAGACAATCCGAGCAAAATTACAGATACTTATTGACTTGCCTACGTACAATCTCTCTATACACTTTCTTACTCCAGACAAGTTTTCTCACATTCTGGTGGAATGCATTGCCCTGTTGCACCCTATGTCTGGCTAATTTCCATGTCCAGCCTTGTATTCTGCATTAACTCACTCTCCAGATATTTGAAACTGTCCACAATTTATTTATTTTATTTGTTTCAACCTTTAGGATCTCGAGTCACTTGTTCAGTACGTCTTCATTCTTTCACGCCTCCTATTTCTCTCCGCTTCTGTGATTTGGATCTTGATCTTAGTGTCGGTCCATTTGTGACTTTCGACGAGCTGTTTGTAAACAGATCTATCGTGCACAGACATTAGTAGATATTTATCTATTATGCCAATAACCTTTCAATCCTCCCTAACTTCTTTCATCCAGTTATTTCCCATTAAGCATGTCGCGTTCCATATCTTCTTTGTTAACCTGTTGTCATCCATCCTCATCAAACGTCCCACAAAACTCAACCTTCTTTTCCTTAATACACTTGAAATTGGTTCTACTTTCTTGTATATCTCCTGCCTTGATCTCATCATCAACCATCTCCAGTTGCCCGGATGTGGTGTACGAGCCCCCTCCATCTTTGTCTGTCTATGAACCACTGTTCTCTCATCATCTTCTCCCAATCTTGTCCTCTCTCCTCGATATCTTTCTTCACCATATCTGTCCATTTGCCTTTGGGTCTGCCCACTGGTCTTTTTCCTTCTACTTTTCTTTCATATTCTCTTCTTGCAGTTCTCCTTGCACTCATCCTTTTTACATGGCCAAACCACTTCAGTCTTGTTTTCTGGATCCTATGAAGTAGGGAGTCTCCTATTCCCATCTCCTCTCAGACCTTTTCATTCCTGAACTTGTCCTTCCTGGTCTTCTGTACATGGTGTGTAGGAACTTCATTTCTGCAGCCGGGAGTTCTGAGTTGTCTTGTCTCGTTAACGTGGTGGTTTCCAAGCTATACGTGAGGATGGGTGTATAATATGATTTACATGATGTCATCTTTGCACCGATATTTCACCCTGCTGTTTGGTACCTCATATATCTCTCAGGATTTTTCTTTCTTCCTTTTCCAATCAAATATAAGCTCTTTTCCCAAATGTCATGGTCTCAGTAGCATACAACGCAGCGTGCCGGATGGTCATCGTATAGCATCGCAGTTTTGGCGTTTCTCGATAAGTCATCTTGGCTGTGAATCGTAGTTTCTGTAGGAGTTGTGCTTTGTCTCCCACACTCTTACTATTCTGTAGTTTGCCTGTTACATTCTCACCTAGGTAATGGCTATAACTGCAAAGCTTCGACCACCAATTTTCACACTGCATACCTGCCAACTTTTAGAAATCAAAAATAGGAAGAATTTTTAATTCTTGGATTTCATCACATATATTGCGTCACAGTCTAGGTGAAAAAAGGACGTGATAAAAGGCATATATCTACAGTTACAATGGAAAGTGACCATTAAATTTAAAATCTTAAACTAAGATAACATCAAAATGGTTACAAGAAAATGTACCTAATCTTCTCATTTATGATACATACATATATCACACCGACGCATGCAACAAAATGTATTATTAGATGGCAAAATGAATGGATATTTATAGGTATCTCTGAACACTTGCAGATAACGTTTGTTATATATTTTTAGGCCATAACACGAAGAGAAAATATCAGAAACTGTCATTGACACAACTCCCTGAAATACATGCAACTCATTAAAATTATGCATGAAATACATGAAACTACCACATTCAAAACAATTCAGTATGTCTCATACGTTATTAACATACGACTTTGACAAGGAGGAAAGCACAGAAATGTAAGAAGAAACACGTGGCCTACAACTCGAATGAAACTACGCACAGAAACGAGTGAACCACACAATAACAAACTCATTCTTTTGTCCCAATTAACTGAGTCGCTAGCGCGTGCTAGCCTCTCTTGGTTGTCAGACAATTGCCTTCCCAAATCTCCAGGTGTAGTCTAAAGCACACATGCGGCTGTGGTGAGCAGGAAACACGATACACTAATGCGACAGAAGATACATTCGTGAAATAAACAATTCAGTATGTCTCATATGTTATTAACGTACGAAAATGGTTGAAAATGAGGTTGTTAAAATACACAAGCACATAAGAATTTATCCTTTATCTAGTGGAAGAGTATTGACCATACGGGAGGTTATATTGGTCAAAAATAGGAAAAAGGAAAAATAAATTGGAAAATCGGAAGATGAGTTAAAAACCGGAAAGTTTCCGGGTAAATCAGAAGGGTTGGTAGGTATGCATTGTCTTTCCCTTGTCTTTCTCCTCTTGATATCCATCTCAAATCTACAGTCTAATGAATGAAAGGGAAATATTAAAATTACAAAACAACATAAGAGAACTAACCAATGAGAATCCACAAGGTGGAGCATGTCCTGGGGTACGCTGTCCACCACAGTCAGGTTGGTAAAGCCCTGATGCCAGGCAGCAGGCATCTTGGGTTCCATTAAGAGGGCAGCTGCTGTAACCATCTGGAACAGATAAGAAATGACCATGTAGGAAACCTAACTGACAAGGGCAACTTGCCGAGTGTAATAACCCGGATATCCCAGAAACTTCGCTCAGCGAAAGAGCGGACGAAATAAGCAAACACATGTTTCGGCTTATCCATAGACGCTCGACCGTTTCTGAGAAAATTATGGTCGAAGTTTCCGACGAGCTGTACTACACGAATGTCTCTTATCCCGCCTCTGTGGTGTAGTGGTTAGTGTGATTAGCTGCCATCCCCAGAGGCCCGGGTTTGATTCCCGAAGCTGCCACGAAATTTGAAAAGTGATACGGGGGCTGGAGGTAGAGGTGAGACAGTAAACGGATTAAAGAAAGAAAGAAAGAAAGAAAGAATGTCACTCGGGAAAGAAACGTTAACATTACTGAAGATTTCACATGTTAGCATTAAGTTTGCGACACACCATGCGTAACAGATCATTTTTGAATTTTTATTGCATGACGTCTAGTTGTGACGTCCCTTTGCTGTTCAATGAGTGTAAAACTATTTACAGGGTCTTTATTTATGCTGGGCAAGGACTTTCTCGCTCGACCGTGGCCGCCAGTGACGGTTCAGTTGCCGGCTACCGCGCGTGCGTATGTACGGCAGAATACGGTGCATATCATGCATTTTACTCACCATTTTTACAGTTTATGCTGAAAATGTCCCCCATGCGCAGCCAAACATAATCAGCATCTCCTAATGAAGTTTTCGGTTACTCTACCAAGTTCTTCAGCACTGATGGATGCAATTGCAGCTCTTATATTGTCTTTAAGTTCATCTAGTGTGTGAGGGTTGTTCCCATAAACTACTTTTTTTTTTAACATTCCCCAGAAAAAAAAAATCACAAGCTGTTAAATCTGTGCTATGAGGGGGCGACAGATTTTCACTTATGATCCTCGTACCAAACACGGTTCAGTAAGGAGAAAACGACCTTTACATCTATTTTTATTGTTTAGTGAACCTGTAGGTTTGAATCTCTTGGCCAGTCGTTTTATTGTCCGATTGATAGAAATGGGTCTCCCTGGAAATTTCACTCGAAACTTTTGTCTTGTCCTAGCGCATGATTTTCTGCACTTAATGTGAGTATTGTGCAGATATACACGTTCACCTAACGAGTAGTTCATATACATTACAGCACTATACACAATCACAATAAAACACTATACAATATGACATACAGTACGCAGTAGCTTCAATGAACACCCTACTATCTCGGAGCTCAGCTCTCAGCAACTGCAGAAGTGCCGGAAACTGCGCACACCAACGGCCGGTAGCGGCCTGTCCTTGGCGGCCAAGTTTGGGTGATAAAGTCCCTGCCAAGCATAAATAAAGACCCTGTATATTTTACAATTCATTTACCAGGCAGAACATTAACAGACAAAAAAAGAACAATGATATTGAACACAACCATTCGTGTAGTAATCCTCAATAAACAAAAGTAAAAATAAATGATTTCTTTTTTTAAATCATCGGGATTTGAACACGGGGCGCAAAAGTGTGAAGTTGCAGAAAAAGGCAAAAGCCACTGCACCACCGCAGTGGTTGAACTTGCTACCTGCTAATAGGCATGTAATGCACGTCGAAACTTCGACTGTCATTTTCTCGGAAATGGTCAAGTGTCTACGAATAATCCGAATCATGTTTTCGCTTATTTCGGCTCTTCTTTTACCGAACAAAGTTTCTGGCAAATCAGGTTGTTACCCATGGCGGGTTCCCCTTGTGAGAGACATACAGTAACTAATGGGAAGGGAAGTTATTTTTTTTACAAGCTGCTTTACGTCGCAACGACACAGACAGATTTTATGGCAACAATGGGACAGGAAAGCGCTAGGAGTGGGAAGCAAACATCCGTGGCGTTAATTAAGGTACAAAACGGGAAACCATGGAAAACCATCCTCAGGGCTGCCGACAGTGGGCTTCGAACCCACTGTCTCCCGAATACTGGATACTGGCCGCACTTAAGCGACTGCAGCTACCGAGCTTCTTGGGGAAGGGAAGAAAGAAGTGTCAAATAAAATCAAATGTATAAAGAGAAGAGCAAGGATAGGAATGCATTCTAAAATTCTAGATGCTGAGATGCCAGAATTTTGTCCCACAGGAGTTATTTTACATGACAGTAAATCTACCGACACGAAGCTGACATATTTGAGCATCTTCAAATACCACCTGTCAGGATCAGAAGGCCAATGCCTCAACCGTCTTGACATTCTAGGATTAAGACACTGACAGGTCAGTATTGGAGAAAGACAAACAAGTGTAAAATTAGAGACAGAGGAATATTTCTAATCACTACACTGTGTACCAAAAGCCTGGATTAAATTCCAAACCTATCTGCAGTGCTCATATGGAGTGAGGACATATTATGATGCTGTTGATAGTGAATCGTCCATCAGATAGGGAGATAAAGCCTTAAGCAGGCCCCTTGGTGCTATTCAACTGGAGTAGGCTATGTGCCAGCACCAGGTTTCACCCTCTCCCTTCCTACTATCATATATCTTGTCATTCATTTCATCTCATTAACTCCTCTAATGAGGTTGACGGCAGGAAAGGCATCCGCTCATAAAATCTTGCTGCGAAGATTCATCTCACTACATACCCTACCCCGTAGAGAAACGGGGAAAACATATATGCATAGAGACCACAAGAAATGAACTTCATCAGTAATCTGTATTGTCAACCTTTAAATAAGTTATCTAGTTGTTCTTTTATTTTAGTAAATCTACCTTTGCTGTACTTGTAGCACTTTATTCCTATTTTTGTTTATAAAAGGGACACGTTTGTTCTCCAAGTAGGAGACATCCTCAGCCTAAAGACAAATATGGTAATAATGCCTAGCGTTCCTAATGAACTCTTATAAACAAGTGACAGAACTGTAAGTTCTTAGAGTTAGACCATGAAGAATATTCATCATGGTTAGACATAACTCAGTCAAACAGGTCAATAAAAATATACACATGGATAAGTCTGCATATGTTAAAAATTGAAAGTTAGAAATTTCATTTAGATTAAAGTTCGATGAGTTTGATTTTTCATGCCATGCTCAACACACATCCCCGTCAGTTATCCCCACTACCCCACCCCTCAGCTCCACCTTAGTGCCATTCCCCTGTTGCTACTCCTCCTTTTAATCCTCCTCTCGCCGTCGCTTGGCCTCTGTTCCCGCACTCTTTCAGAAGCTCAGCTCCACTCCATTCACAAACTGCTCCAACACGCTGTTCAAGGTGAGTTAGAACATTTTCCTACTCTTCTTTCCGCGTTTGTAATTCCAACATGCCTAATTTAGCTTTCATTATTTTATCAGATTTCCATGGTCCCATACTGACCATAAAGGATGAAATGCTCTCTCGTTGGAATGAACTGTGGTTAGCAAGCAAAAATGGATCAGTAACCAAAGACTTATTTTTTCCAAATGTATATAGTAAGCTGGGATGTAAATATATAGTGTGCAACTTTTATTTAACTCTAGTGCTATCAGGTCATGGTAAATTCAATGCTTACTTTGAGTGATTCAAAATTCCAACACAAAATGGCTCACAGTGTTTCTGCACTGAAGACATTCAAACTGTAGAACACATTCTATGCAACTGCCCTGCTTATGAGAGAGCACGTTTTGAACTTAAGATGCATTTGTTAACTTGCAGTTGCTATTTCGAAAAACCACTAAATTTCATATTTTATAAAAAAAAATGCTGCACTTTTCAATTTTCAGAATTTATTGATTATGTATTCAAACATATATAATTTGATATTGTCTGCTTATAAGCTGTTTAACATATGTATTTTATATTATGATCTGGTATTTTAAATATTAGTACTAAGGATTGTATATATCACACTTTTTTCTCTCCAATTCTGTTCATGTCTATTTTGCTGTTTATGTATTGAATTTTATCAGAGAAATTGTATATTCCTAACATACCTTATGGTAAAATAGGGTTCTTTCTAGCTTTCTAATCTGTACAGCGGAGTGTCCCATCATGAGCTGATCGAAGTGAAGATTACCCAGTGTTGCCAAATAGTGACTGCAGGTCAGTTATCGCCTGGCTGTCACGGAAGACGTTTCCATTAAACCAGCACTGAACTATTCTACCTCCGTGCTTTGTCGTCACAGCGCACCAAAATGTCAACTATGGTAGAATGGAGTTTCCCCAGACAAATATATGTCCTTCTAATATATTAAAAGTAAGCAACAACAGTATGTTAAGGGGTTTCTATGCACAAAAATAGGATAAAATATACCATTTTACTCAGGGTTGTAGTGGAAACAGAAATAGGTTTCAGACTCACTCGTGAAATGTAATATGAACATCTGTGTAACGGGTTGGTTGAAAGAGCTTTGGACAAATTAAAACAGGAGATAATTGTATTAAATTAGTTGTAGGTACCATATTTATGTGTCTCAATACCTCTGCTTATTTGAAGAAAATGCAAAATCAGAAGGCCAAGGAAACTGCACACCACTACTATAGCAAAACATTAATGAAAATGATGTGCTTTGTTAGCTTAACTCAATGGGTTTTGTAAGTTCTAATTGGTTTCTATATTGAGACATATTTACCACTAGCACTATCAATTACTTATTATACATCTTACTTTTTTTTTAGAGTATCTGGTAAATAAATAAATAAATTAACCAATAATAATAATAATAATAATAATAATAATAATAATAATAACATACATACATTATCATTATAGACTGTTACGCCTTTCAGCATTCAGTCTGCAAGCCTCTGAGAATTTACTAAACGTCGCCACAATCCTTGATTTGCAACTAGTGTTGTGGCCTCATAATAATAATAATAATAATAATAATAATAATAATAATAATAATAATAATAATAATGAAACATTAATGAAGATGTTTTTCAAGATTTTCGAAAATGTTTTAAAATGACTTTTACCGTCTATGTCAATTTTAGATCATTCATTAGCTGACGATGTCTCATATGCAGGACTAAACATTTCCTAAAGTCCAGCTCCATGGCTAAATGGTTAACGTGCTGGTCTTTGGTCACAGGGGTCCCAGGTTCAATTCCCGGCAGGGTCAGGAATTTTAACCATAATTGGTTAATTTCGCTGGCACTGGGGCTGGGTGTATGCGATATCTTCATCATCATTTCATCCTCATCACGACACGCAGGTCAACTACGGGCGTCAAATCAAAAGACCTGCATGTGGCGAGCCGAACTTGTCCTCGGACACTCCCGGCACTAAAACCCATACGCCATTTATATTTCAACATGTCCCAAACTAATTTAGTGTGTTACTCCTAGGTACATGCAGGGCAAATAAAGTACTGAAAAGATGGAAACTCTCAATTAAAGTTGCTTTAATACAGTCAGAAAAGAACAAGAGTTGACCAAGGGAGGTTGGACAGGATAGATCAAAGTGAGGAGCCTTGCACAGCAAACTGGGGGAAAAAATGCCAGGTCTCACTAAGGGCCCCGTGGTTGCCAACCCACGCTCCCAAGTTGAGAGCCCCTTTAAATCACCTCTTACGACAGGCAGGGGATACCGTGGGTATTATTCTACACCCCCTATCTGCAGGGGGCAAGAGAGGAGGAATCAAGTGAAAGGGCAAATGGAACAGATATCCCAACTAACAAATTCTTGGTTCATTTATCCAACAAGGTGAGGAAGGCATAAAAATACAGTCCACGTGGTAGAAGTGGAGGAACATGTCCGGTCTGTTGAGTGACAGAAAAGTGTGAGATAAAAGAAAAAAAAAAAAAGTTCCACGAGAAGAGAATGGGCTGATAAAATGGATCGGCCAGGTATTACGGTCAGATGACTATCGCAAGTACACGCCACGGGGCTTCTCCCTTCGGTAAGTAGGAGTGCATATACCATGGCCAATCCGATGATTTCACCCTCCCCTCCAAAATGCCTGTGAACACCTTGCTTGTTATACTGGTCAGCACAATACCTCGATAGTTGTTGCAGTTCTTGCTGTTCCCTTGCTTACAGAGAGGCGTAATTACTGCTTTCATCCGATCAGAAGATGCTAATATATAATGGTAATCCTATTGTACAGAAAAACTAAAGTTGATGAATTTGGGACTTACCTTAAATCACAATTCAGTTGTTGGATAAGTGAAGGGAGTAATGTGGATACACTTTGGGCTAAATTCAAAGGAATCGTTTGGGAAGGAGAGAAGAGATTTGTACCTGTTAAGAAGGGTAAAATGACCTCAGACCCTGTTTATTATACAAGGGAAATAAGAAAATTAAAAAGAAAATGTAGATTAGTAAACAGGAAAATCAAAGAAGGTAGGGAGAGTAGAGAAAGTAGAAAACAGCTAATGAGGGAACTGAATAGAGTGAAAAAGGAAGCAAAGGAGAATTATATGAATGGCATTCATCAAGAGCGTAATGACCACACAGGGAAATGGAAAAAGCTGTATTCATACATCAGGAATCAAAAAGGAAAAGGAATCCAAATTCCTACAATGGTGGGAGAAGGGGGTGAACACTATGTAACAGATACTGAGAAAGCAAACCTCTTTAGTAGGGAATTTAGAGATTCAGTAGATGATTATCAGGAGTTGGAAACCGAAACAGAAGTTACAGAGGGACAGACACAGAGGGAAACAAGAAGCTTTTCGTTCACAAATGAAGATATTTTCAGAGAAATCCAACTGCTTCAGCAAGGAAAAGCAGCAGGAAGTGATCAAATTACTGGGGAGGTGATAAAGACAATGGGGTGGTACATAGTGCCTTATTTAAGGTTTCTCTTTGACTATGTCATAAATAATAGTATAATACCAAAGGAATGGAAGGAATCTATAATAATACCAATTTATAAAGGAAAGGGTGATAAAAGGAAGAACTACAGACCAATCAGCCTGACCAGCATAGTTTGTAAAATACTGGAGAGTTTAATATCAAAGTACATAAGAGGGATATGTGATGATAAAAATTGGTTCATGAGGAGCCAGTATGGATTTAGAAAGAAATTTTCTTGTGAGGCACAACTGGTGGGATTTCAGCAGGACATATCAGATCACTTAGATTCAGGAGGCCAGTTAGATTGCATAGCCATAGATCTTTCCAAAGCCTTTGATAGAGTGGAACATGGAATATTATTAAAGAAATTGGAGGGAATAGGATTGGACGTAAGGGTTACACGTTGGATAAAAACATTTCTAAATTCAAGGGTTCAGAAAGTCAAAGTAGGAATTAACGTATCGCAGGAAGAGAAAGTTTGGAAGGGAATTGCACAGGGTAGTATAATCGGTCCGTTACTTTTCTTAATATACGTAAATGATTTAGGGAACAATATAACATCAAAAATAAGATTGTATGCAGATGACATAATTGTTTATAGGGAAATAAACAACATTGAGGATTGTTCAGAATTACAAAGGGACCTTGAGAGTATCCAACAATGGGTTGAAGAGAATAATATGAAGGTTAATGGAGGCAAATCAACTGTTACAACATTTACAAACAGGAGTTTTAAAACTGAATTTGAATATACTTTGGATGGGGTAGTTATCCCAAAAGATGGCAAGTGCAAATACTTAGGTGTAAGATTTGAAAGTAATTTGCACTGGAAGGTTCATGTGGATGACATCGTTGGGAAAGCATACAGATCGTTACATGTCATACTGAGGCTACTTAAAGGATGCAACAAAAAGAGAAAAGTTACTTAAGTATGGTTCGTCCATTATTGGAATATGCAAACAGTGTTTGGGATCCTCACCAAGAATACCTAATAAAAGAAATAGATAGTGTGCAGAGGAAAGCAGCAAGATTTGTAACAGGGGACTTCAGGAGAAAGAGTAGTGTGTCAGAAATGTTAAAGAAACTAGGGTGAGAAACTTTAAGTAAGAGAAGGATAGATAGATAACTCTTTATTGCCACCCTAGTTTGCACCATCGGTTACAGACAATAAAGAGCATAAAATACACATGAACCCAAAAAACCAAACAAAACAATATAAACCAAACAAAACAATATAAACTAACATACTATTATATATAATATAAAGCTCTAACTATCTACACTAAAACTATTAACTAAGAACCCAAAAAAAACGCACAAAATAATATAAACCAAACAAAACAATTACTATCTACTCTACTTATTTAGCGGTGTCCATGTCGGCGGAATCCAGCCTAACACTGCACCAACTTGACTAAAACTATTGAGATGCCTCTGGTATGCGAGGAACTCCTCCGCATGTAAGGGCATCCCCTACCTTAATTCTAATGTACTAACCCATATCTACTCTCTACAACTAACTAAACATAAAGAGAAAAAAAAAAAAACCTTGGCTGCATGCGGCATTCCCTGTGAGGAGAGAGCCATCCCACCCTGGCCACTATCAGCCACTCCTCCCAGGTTAGATATTACCCCCACCTATAACTCGTACTTCTCTCCTCATTTTACGTGGCGAATCATAGAGGCGGTTTCCGGTCCATCATACGATCCGTCACGCATTTATCTACTGCTCCGCCTATAATCGTGTCGTCTTACTTTCCTGCCACCATCTTGATTCACTTGTTATTCTGTGAGCGGACATGTTTCCTCTTTCACCTAGGGATGGGACTGCACCATCCCACCCGTCTGTCTCTTATACCCCTCCCCCCTTCCATTCCCCTCTTACTCTTCCTTGCCTCTGCCCATCTCTCTTATAATACTTATTTGCTAACTTTTACAGATAATCATAATATTTATACACTATATACAAACGCACTTGATGACAATTTCCAGTTCCTTATTCTTGCGACTCTTAGACTAAAGCTACTTCGTAATTGCATTTTTTTTTTTTTTTTTTAATAGTTTAACTTACATATTAAACCACCGAATTGCCACAAATCAAATCTGTCTTTTCCTTTTGTTTCCTCACATCACTTATCAATCCTTTCCATCACTAAACAGTCCAACAGTTCCTCTTCCTCACGGCCACTCATTACTTATTAAAATTTTTAAGCCAGAGTTTAAAATTATCTACTATTATATTATCCAAACACCTTTTCTTGTCCACTAACCCTATCATTCATATTCAAACACTGTTTACAAATGTATTTGTTGCCAATTCTCTAGCTCCTACAACTCTTAGACTAAAACTAAAAACTACTCTCTATTTTTTTTTTTTCTAACATTAACTACCACCTCCGTTCTCTCACACGTGCAATCCTCTCCAAATATATACAAATCTTCTTTTCATCATACAATCAGATTGTACTTCGAACTCCTCTTATTGTCTTAAATTTTTATATAACCTAGCAGTTTCGTCTACCTCCTTCCTCTCCTTCCTCTGTAACCCTCTTTTACCCCTTATTCTCTTAATTTCTTTATAAATCTCATTCTAACCATATTTAAATATTTCAAAATATTTGTTCCTCTTCCCCATTCTCTGGCCAGCCAAACCGTCATCTTTTCAATTTTTTCTACTTTTTCTATCTCTTTTTTACTCAACGCTTTCTTTTTTCAACTCTTCTAACTCCCTACATTCGATGAATATATGTAGGTCCGACCATTTTTCTCCACACAGAATACATCTACCTGCATTTTCTGTACCTATCCACCCTCTGTTTCTAGGAGTTCCAAAAATCCACCAGTATAAACCTCTCTTGCCCTTCCGGTCCTCCACTTCGATTTTCGGGTTCATGATTTCTAACAATTTATTTAATACTGATAGTGAGGCTCTTTCTCTACATTCCATTATTAAACTCTGTCTCTCTATATCGGCAACTCTCCTTATAACCCTTCTCCATACCCATTCTTTCTTCTCTCTCCACCTCTCATATCCTATATCTCCTAACCCCAGTTTTCGTAATTTATTTTTGCACTTATTTACCCAATACCTCTCGTTCTCCATATTTTTCTGGAACCTATATGTGTCTTCCAATCTCATCCAATACTTCATCACCCTCTTGGCTATAGTAGTGTCTATCGATTCTTTACATACTAATCTAGCCCCCACATTTGCAGTACAGTTTGGGACTCCCATAATAATCTTACTAAATTTTGCCACCACCTGGTTTAGTTCTTTTCTATTTTCCTCTAATCCCCATATAACATTTTTCCTTTGACCATTGATTGGAACACCAATCTCTGTATTTTGTACTTTATATCCGGAAATTTATTTTCTAATATCCCCACTACTGCCAGTGCTCCCCTCCCTTTATATCTGGCTCTTCTAATCTGATTTTCCCACGTACCGTTACTACTAATTATAACTCCTAAATACTCCATTTTTTTTTCTGGTCTGATTTCTTGCTGCTCGACTGTCCAGAATTTCTTTTCTTTCTTGGCTTTCCTCTTCCTACATATCATTATCTGCGTCTTCCGTACATTTATCTTGAGTGCCCATCTTCTAGTATATTCCACTACCTCATTTAGTCCTCCTTGCAATCCCTTTGCTGTTAATGCCAAGATCAAGAGATCGTCTGCAAATAGCAGCCCCGGTATCTCCCTCTTCCCAATCCAAGGGCATTGCCATCTCTCGCCTCCATGTCTATCCAATATATTATTTATAAACAGTAGAAATAATATGGGTGATAGCTTACAACCCTGTCTCACACCCCTTTTCGATTCCATACACTTACTCAACCCACCCCCTTTTAGTTTAATCATCACCAATACTTTCTCATATATTCCTTCTATTGCCAGCCTCATTTTTTCCGATAACCCAACCTCTCTTAATCTAGTAAATAACGCCTCTCTATTCACTGCATCGAAGGCTTTCGCTAAATCTACTGCTGTTACATATAATCTCTTCCCTGCTATTTTCACATACTTCGTAATTAAAGTATCCAAAATCCATATATTATCCACAGTATTTTTCTCTTTTCGAAATCCATTTTGATAGTCCGAAATCCTTCCATATTTCTCTGCCCAATTTATAATCCTATTAGCTAAAATTCCTGTATATACCTTCGACAGCGAGTCCAGGAGTGTTATTCCTCTATAGTTGTTTGGATCACTTCGACTTCCTTTGTTCTTATATATAGGACAAAGTACTCCTTTTCTCCACTCGCTAGGGAATTTATTCGTTTCCCATATCTTGTTAAAAAATTTCACCATCACTTTCAACATTACTTCATTTGCTCCTACTTCCTTCCATATCCTGTTAGTAATACCATTTGCCCCACCCGCTGTTTTGGTTTTTACTTTACTTAACACCCTAACTATTTTATGACTTGTTATCTCCTCATCTAGTAACTGTACTCCTGTTTGTACTTCCTTTACAATATACGTCTTTTCCATACCCCCCTGACCTTCTCCCCTCCCACCCAAAAGCTCTGCAAAATATCCTATCCACTCATCTTCTGTTATCATTGTTCCTCCCCCTGTCGATCTAGTTCTCTTTATCTTATTTATAGTTTCCCAAACCCTATCAAATCTTTTCTCTTTGCAATACCTGTTCACTCTCTCAGCTTCCGCCTCTTTCCAGCACTTTTTTTTCTCATTTAGTAACTTCTTGTAATCTCTTCTTAATTTACAATATTCCTCTCTTTTCCCTTGTTCCCCTCCTTTCTTGAAGTCCGCTAGAGCTGTCATTACAACCATTAAGTAAGAGAAGGGAGAAAACTAGACTTATAGGTTTATATAGAGCCTATACAGGAGAAGCAGCATGGGGAGATATCCGCGAGAGGCTTCAGTTGGAAAATAATTATATCGGCAGGACTGACCACAAATATAAAATTAGAAGGAATTTTAGCAGAAGCGATTGGGGTAAATTTTCATTCATTGGGAAGGGTGTGAAGGAGTGGAACAGTTTACCAGGGGTAGTGTTTGATCCTTTTCCAAAATCTGTACAGATATTCAAGAAGAGAATAAACAGCAACGGAGAAAATAAATGAAATGTTAGAGGGCATTCGACCAGTGCAGGTTAATGTAAATAAAAAATGTATGTGAATAAATTAATTCCATCCCCTGGTCTAAGGAGTTTGGACAGCCAAAGTAGGGGACTGCCTGTAGGGATGAAGTACAGTGGGGACTTCGAGGGCCCTGGGACCGCTACGGTAGCTGTGAAGGCCCTTCAGGAACTCTGAAAAGTGGTGGTAAAAGGGGCTCTGGTTAAGACGCAGCAGGTCATGCTACTTAGGTTCCAGAATGGGTAAAGAAAAGAAAAAGTAAATAAATGCAATGTAAATTTTAATCTTATACCAGTTGTACAGTATCATTTGAAGTAATTCCACGTACTGTATATCAGATGACTGTATTTGTAAGTAGTACAGGAGATATAAGTAGAATTTTGTAAACAAGGTAAATTTATTAAAGATGAGCTGTGTGTTTAATAGAAAAAATTGTTAGCGTAAATTATATAATATTGTATTATAGGAAAATTTTATTCTCTTGTTAATTTAATATTTAGTGCTTGACAATAATGTATTTTAGTGTACCATTTGCCACCGAGGTAAACACCTCATTTGCAAATAAAGAGATTTTGATTCTTTGATTTGAATGAATAATTTTATTAAACACAGTGTGTACAAGAAAAAGAAACATTTAATATGTACAGAAAATGTTCGTAGTTTCCATAAAAACTCAGGGGAAATGTTCTTTTGGTGCAGTCCAGCAGGTGACAGAGCGAGCAGTGCGCACAGTGAACGAAAGCAGAGGGGATCCACATTGTGCCTATCATGTCCCAGGAAAATTCTGTAATGGCCGTTCTTGTGCATTGATGGCGGAGTTGCAAATTCTGACTTTCCACACTCCGGTAGTCCTGGCTGGAGTTGAGTAGAAAGCTGGAAGTATTTCCTTCTTTTTCCTTGTATTCTACTCTACGAGTTCCTGACTTGCTTTTGTATGGTTGATGTGTTATAACATCAGCTGTTCAACGGATGACGGAGTTACAATTAAGGCATAGACTAAACGTGATGGAGTGAATTTTGAAACTCTGAGGGATCTTTAAAAAATTGGCAGTCTTGACTCTGTTAAGTCTTGCCATATTTCTGTTGGTCAGAAAAGGCCACACTGTCTTGATGGCATACGAAGCAATGGGGGCTATCTTTTAAAAAAAAAGCACAGGCCATTTATAATGATAATAGGTTGAGTTTCTTAACAGCCTGTGTGGCAGATACTACTTTTCAGTCTGTTGAACACAAAAGTTCAAATATTACACTATAACATCCTGGTTTAAAAAAAAAACCTATTAAACAAAGGATGACATGATTCGTTCTTAAAAGAACTTGATGGTGACGTTCTAGTACAGTCGGAAGAGAACAAGAGTTGACCAATGGAGGTCAGATACGATAGATGAAAGTGGGGAGCCCTGCACAAGAGGAACCAATGCCAGGACTCAGCGAAGGGCGCCGTGGTGGTCATCCGATGTTCCCAAGTTGAGAGCCCCTAGGGCCCCTTTTAGTCGCCTCTTACAAAAGGCAGGAGATACCATAGGTATTAATTCTACCGTCCCCACCCAAAGCAGGTGAGAGAAGGAGAATCAAGTGTAAGGGTGAATGGAACAGAGATTCCAACAGCTAACAAATTCATGTACCTTACTTGCTTACAGATGAGTACTACTTGAGTAGCAAGAACTTGATGGTGATGTTTTTTTTAAATGTTCGAGTCTACTACTCCTAATAAATTCATCCTCACTCTCACCAAAACAACTTCTACCCTTCCTCATAGCACAAGCAGTCTCCACTATTTGCTGTGGCGCTATACAAATCAATTAGCTGGGACGAAGGACATTTTGTGCGTATTTTCGCTAATTTTATTAATGATTAAAGAAAACAAAGAAAAGAATTATCTGATAAGACAACAGGGCTTGTACAAATGGCTTTAAAAACAAAAAAATTCCTAGTTTCAGTCGGACAAAATGGAAACAAAATGTAATATTTTCTCCAAAAAGTTGACGATGGTGATGATTAGGGCCAGGATGTTTATGCAGTAATAGGTTAGAATGCAAACTTACTGAAGCGAGTAATAAGTAGTGTGTACCTGCATGATGGTAATGCTGTGAGGTTTGCATAAACATTAGGGGTTCGGCCCATTACAACCCCTAGAATTCATGTTACTCCCGCTACATTAGACTCTACTTATTACTCGCTTCAGTAAGTTTGCATTCTAACCTATTACAGCATAAAAATCCGGGCCCTAATGATGATGCTTGTTGTTTAAAGGGGATTAACATCTCAGCTCATCGGCCCTCTCCAAAAAGTGGGGGGCGATCACCCTCCCCCTAATTGCCGCTATTGATCTCTCCAGTGGTTCCCAACAATCTACAATGAATTATTAATTTCCCTTTACCTCCCCTTTTTATCCCTCCTTTTTTTCTTTAACATTTGCTTTATGTCGCACCAACACAGATAGGTCTTGTGGCGACGATGGTACAGGAAAGGATAGGAGTGGGAAGAAAGCAGCCATGGCCTTATTTAAGGTACAGCCTGGTGTGAAAATGAGAAACCATGGAAAACCATCTTCAGGGCTGCCAACAGTGGGGTTCAAACCCACTATCTCCCGGATACAATTACCTCCCTTTGTAAGTCTCCCTTCATCCTCTTTTTTTTTCTTTTTTCTTTTTTTATGCTAGCAGTTTAACGTCTCACTAACACATTGAAGATTTTTCTCGCTATTTGTTTTACGTTGCACCAACACAGATTGGTCTTATGGCGACGATGGGATAGGAAAGGCCTAGGAATGGGAAGGAAGCGGCCGTGGCCTTAATTAAGGAACAACCCCAACATTTCCCTGGAGTGAAAATGGGAAACCATGGAAAACCATATTCAGGGCCGCCGACAGTGGGGTTCGAAACCACTATCTCCCGGATGCAAGCTCACAGCACATTGAAGATTTACAGCAACACAAGGATGGGAAAGGGTTAAGACTGCAAAGGAAGCAGCCATGCCCTTAATTAAGGAACAGCCCCAGCATTTGCCTGGTGTAAAAATGGGAAACCATGGAATACCATCTTCAGGGGTGCCAATGGTGGAATAATAATCCACCATTTCCCAAATGCAAGCTACGTGAACTTAAATTCACGAGCAACTTGCTCGGTCTAAGACTCTTGAACGTAACTGAATTCTTGGTCTTCAGAAGCCTCGTAGTGCAGGAAGAAGAAGAAAGGTATGTTTAATACGTACCTTTATAATGCTGAGGTGTAAAGCTGGAAGTGACCTGGCTGTGGTGTGTAGAGTGCCACTCAACAAGGAGGCTCACTCGTACAGATGTGTCACTCAGCAGTTCGTTCTTATATAGCATGAATATCAATCCATGCAAGTGCTACCACGTAGGGCTTCCAAAATTAATCACATCAATATCTCATGAATACTGCATAAAAGCAGGTCTACTACTATGAATAAAAAAAGCTAATCCAAATATCCCCAGCAATAGTTCTATATGTCTTTCTCTGCAGTCAAAATCCTTTAAGTAATAAAACTGTAAGGATCCTTTTCACATTATTGTGTTTGACCTCTATTCCTATTCTTTACCTAGCTGCAAATCATCACTGGTTGATTGATTGACCAGAAGGGTTCTATCAACTAAGGTTCAGTATTTCATAAACTAAAGGGTCTCTCATATAAAGCCAGACTGACTCACAATTACAGAGTTTTCTTACGTTCCCACCTAATCAATAACTCTTTCTTCTTTATTTGTGTCAGAATACCAACTTTACACACACATAATAAAAATTTAAAAAAACATGATTTCTACATTCTTATTATACAATCACAGATAAAGCAACAATTTGAGAGCTAGATGATTAATAATACCAATATAAACGGTCTGTTATTGGACATAAATTTTCCAGCTAACTCATTCCTGGTTGCTAGCGTTTCGCCCGTGTGCTAGGTTGGGCTCATCAGTTGGTGCCTAGCATACCTAACAAGATGCTGGCTACAGCACACCGTGGAGGCCACTGCGTAGGCTACTTGGAGCCACCGGCAGTGCCAATGCACTATGAGACACTGTCTCACTACCAAAAATTGATGCCTAGCTTGGCTATCAGATGATATAGATGTTGATTCCCATAGGGAATCTGAAATATTTGTCCCGAATGAGTAAATTCCCTATGGGAATCAATATCTATATCAACTAGATGATTCTTGGCCAGTATTGAGCGACGTCAATAGTGTTTGGGGAGGTTGCAATCAAGTCTTTCATAATGCACATTGAAGAACAAGTTTGAAAATGTAAAGATCCAGATATGCCCTAATGGTCAAAGCACAGTAAATGAAATGTCGTATGGCTTTTAGTGCCGGGATATCCCAGGACGGGTTCGGCTCGCCAGGTGCAGGTCTTTCTATTTGACTCCCGTAGGCGACCTGCGCGTCGTGATGAGAATGAAATGATGATGAAGACAACACATACACCCAGCCCCTGTGCCAGTGGAATTAACCGATGAAGGTTAAAATCCCCGACCTGGCCGGGAATCAAACCCGGGACCCTCTGAACCGAAGGCCAGTACGCTGACCGTTCAGCCAACGAGTCGGACGTCAAAGCACAGTGCAAAGAAGTGTTATGAACTACATAACAAATGAATCAGTTATTATGTACCGGTATCAAATGTTCATAAAACTATTGAAAAGGTCAAGCAAAACAATATGACTACAAGAGGCATATCAAGACAAGTTACCTGACCTGTCCACTAATTATGAAAGTTTAGGTGCAATTTTTGAGGTTTCAAAATGAAAAAAGTAGAATTTGTAACATTATTGCCAATTTTGCCTCTTAAGTTTCTCTCTAATTATAAATATGATTCTAATGTGCATTTAATAACAAATAACTATTAAAATATGAGTTTCAGAATAATTTTGAGGTTATTAAATTTGTTCATGAGCTTTAATTTACTCATTTAAACCAACAATCTTACTTTAATTTTTCCTTATATACTATTGTTTCCTTTAATCTGATAAGCATTTTGCCAATTTTGCAACACATTACAATTCCTGTAACAGGTGTTACATTCAAAATAGCAAAATAACCACACAAAAAAGTGATTGTCCTTTTTTTAAAATTACATGTTTAGTTCTTCTAGAGTTTCTTTGGTCTGCAATAAAATTTGCAAGTTGCCATTAGCTGGCATCTCAGAGAGAGTTTATTGATTTTCACCATCCATCTCAACAAGAGCCTCCTTGGCTCCGGTGGCAGCGCATCGGCCTCTCACCGCCGGGTTCTGTGGTTCAAATCTCTGTCACTCCGTGTGAAATTTGTGTCGGACAAAGTGGAGACGGGACAGGTTTTCCTCCAGGTACTTCGGTTTTTCCTGTCATCTTTCATTCCAGCAACACTCTCCAATATCATTTCATTTGTCATTCATTAATCATTGCCCCAGAGGAGTGTGACAGGCTTCGACAGCCGGCACAATCCTCATTCTCGCCTCTAGATTGGGGCCCGATTCCTTCCATTCCTGACCTGGTCCAACGACTGGAAATAGGCTATGGATTTTCATCTACCTCAACAAGTGGGTTGCATTTGTGTAACAACCGTCACAGTTTTTTTTTTTTTCTTTAAATATTTAAAATACAGGTAAAAGTTTTATTTCAGAAAATAATAGCCCGTAGTACACATAAAAGTAAGAGCTATCTTTTGCAATTGATGAGATCTTGATAATTTCATTCTCCAAATATGTCTTTTTAACTGTTCAGATGTAACACCCATTACAATGGAATGCCTGTGAAGCGGCAAGGATAGGAATTGTGCCAGCTGTCGAAGCCTATTGCACTCCTCTGGGGTGATGATTAATGAATGACAGATGAAATGATATTGGAGAGTGTTGCTGGAATGAAAGTTGACAATGAAAACCGAAGTACCTTGAGAAAAGCCTGTTCTACTTCCACTGTGTTCACCATAAATCTCACATGGAGTGACTGGATTAAAGGAAAGAAACCTATTCAAATAATAGTTTGTAACAGTATTTATGGCTAGACTACTGTATGTACTTGGAACATAACTAAGTTGGTACCAAATCATCGTCATGTGGAGCAGTTTCCAACCACTGGCTCTGCTTGGAACATAAGCCTCTCCATCGTTTTCTGTCCATCCACTACTTTTCTCTCACTCTTATCCAGTTCCCTTCTCTTGTCTCGATGCTCTTCTTTACACCTTTCAGCTACCTGTCCCTCGGTCTTCCTCTATGTCTCCTTCCCTTCAACTCCATTTCTGACATCTTTCTTGGTATTGTCTCTTCTCTCATTCTCTTAACCTGTCCACACCACAGCAACCTTGATTTTTCTATCTTTTCCTGTAAGGGTACCTCGTTTACTATCCCATTTCTTACTCTGTCTGATCTTGTTAAACCTACTCGACACCTATGAAACTTCATTTCCACTGCTTATATTCTACTTTTATCCCTCTCCTTCTTCACCCGCTTTTCTGATCCACACGTCAAAATTGCCACAAAATATGACTTTTAGATCATTCTTTTACATCTCTATGATACATCCCTGTTCCATATCAATCCTCCCACATTCTTAAAGAATTCATTTGCACACCTTCCTCTTTCATTTATTTCCATCCTGTTTCCTCCATTTTCTTCAATTACACTTCCCAGGAATTTAAAGCTTTCAGCTCTTTTCAAGTGCTTCCCCCCTAATGTCATGCCATGAAATGAAATGGCGTATGGCTTTTAGTGCCAGGATGTGTCCGAGGACTTCGGCTCGCCAGGTGCAGGTCTTTTGATTTGACTCCCGTAGGCGACCTGCGCGTCATGATGAGGATAAAATGATGATGAAGATGACGCATACACCCAGTCCCCGTGCCAAGAGAATAAACCAATTATGGTTAAAATTCCCAACCCTGTCAGGAATCGAACCCGGGACGCCTGTGACCAAAGGCCAGCACGCTAACCATTTAGCCATAGAGCCGGACATGTCATGCCATCATACGTTCGGTCCTTGTTTCGTGTCGTTACCAGCACTTCATTCAGCAAGATCACAACTTCCTCCCATACATTTAGCATTTCATTAATTTAATACACACCTGCTGTTATCATACATACATACATACATACGTACATACATCTTCATTATCGACTGTTATGTCTTTCAGCATTCAGTCTGCAAGTCTCTGTGAATTTACTAACTGCTGCCACAATCCTGCATTTGAAACTAAGTTAGTTTCGTGGCCTCGTTTACTGTAGTTCCATATCTCTTATCTTTAAGCAGTCAGAATCTGAGTCAAACCACCATCATCTTGGTCTTCCTCTACTTCTCTTACCCTCCATAACTCCATTATTCTCCGCAGTAACCTATCCTCTTCAATTCACCTCACGTGACCGCACCACTGTAGCCAGTACAGCTTGAGTAATAAAACTACAGACTACCTAAAAAATAAAAATAAAAAAGGTAACAGAACAAGCCCTTGTACATGGCGTTCATAGATCTAGAAAAGGCATTTGATAATGTTAATTGGACCAAGCTATTTGTGATTCTGAACGTGATCGGGATCAGATGCCGAGAACGAAGAATTATCTACACTCATGTTCATAAAAACTAGAACACCTTGAAAGACTAGAGATAGGAAATTCATATTCACAGGACATGCAATAGTATGTTCTGAAGAAATGATTAGCATGAACCATGTCGGCCCTCAGGTTCGAGGTCCACATCGATATCTCTGTGCACCACCACCGACTGGTAAAATGTGCCTGAGGCTCTCGTTGTCCGTATAAACCAAAGGTAATGGATCAGTGTGACTTGAGCAGATGTGCAGGATGCCTTGCAGATGTATGTAAGAACTGTACCGTCAAACGTGATACATCCATCCGGGAAATTGCTGCTCGTGTGGGACGAAGTGTGTCAGCAGTGCAACGGGTGTGTACAGAATGGTTCACAGAAGGCCGCAGAACACGACGAGATGGGCCTGGTGGCACCACCCAGACCAATCCCCGAGAAGATAGACACCTCATCTGAATGGCAATTCATGACAGATCTGCGTCCTCCTCAGCTCTGGTGCAACAATAGAACACATCGTACACTACCAGGAGTGAGAGTCCGTCGCTGTTTATTACGGTATGGGTTACCGGCACGTCGTCCACTTCTCCACCTACCTTTGACTAATGTGCATAAACATGCTAGACTGCAATGGTGTATGGAACGACGTCACTGGTGACAGGAATGGCAGCAGATAGTATTTTCGGATGAATCCCGGTTCTGTTTGTTTGAAAATGATGGCTGCGTTTTGGTTCACCGCACATAGGGGGAAAGGCATCGCAATGACTGCATTCGCACAAGACACACAGCGCCAACTCAAGGCCTTATGGTGTGGGGTGCTATTGGGTACAATCACAAATAACAGCTGGTGCGTGTCCAGGGCACTGTGACCAGTTTAACCTACGTGAATGACATCCTGCGACCCGTAGCCACACCCTTACTGAACGACACCCCAGACGCCATATTTCAGCAGGACAATGCGCGACAACATGTTGCTGCACGAACACGTGCCTTCTTGTTGTCACAGGATTTTAGACTGTTGCCCTGGCCCGCCCTATCGCCGGACTTGTTACCAATTGAAAATGTGCGGGATACGGTGAAACGACGGGTGCAGCGATGTGAACCAATGCCAAGCACCAAAGATGAACTGTGGAACCGGGTGAATGCAGCATGGTTGGCTATATCCCAGGACGCCATTCGCGCCTTATACGCGTTGATGCCATCACGCATGGAACAAGTTATCAGCGCCCATGGAGGACCCAGTGCCTACTAGGCAACAGGACACACGTTGAACCTAGGTGACTGAAATGCTAATCGTTTCTGCAGAACATACTAATGAACATGTCCTGTGAAACTTCCTATTTCTAGTCTTTGAAGGTGTTCTGTTTTTTATGAACATGAGTGTACAATCTGGATAAAAATCAGTCTGCTGTGCTAAAAATCAATGGCTTTGAAAAAGAAACAGCAATCCAGCATGGAGTGAGGCAAGGCTGCAGTTTGTCCCCCCCCCCCCCTTCTTTTCACTGTTTATATAGAGCAGGCAGTAAAGGAAATCAAAGAGAAATTTGGATAGGGAATCACAATCTAAGGAGAGGAAATCAAAACCCTGAGATTTGCTGATTATATTGTTATTTTATCTGAGACTGCAGGAAATCTGGAGAAATTGCTGAATGGTATGGATGGAGTCTTGGGTATGGAGTACAAGATTAAAATAAATAAGTCTAAAACAAAAGTAATGGAGTGCAGCGAACGAAGTCAGGTGATGCAGAAAATATTATATTAGGAATTGAAGTCTTAAAGGAAGTAGATGAATACTGTTACTTGGGTAGTAAAATAACTAATGACAGCAGAAGAAAGGAGGACACAAAATGCACACTAGCACAAGCAAGGAAAAGCATTTTTAAGAAAAGAAATTTTCTCACTTCGAACATTGATACAGCGATTAGAAAGATGTTCTTGAAGACTTTCGTAAAACATGGACGATAACTAGCTCAGAAAGAAAGAGAATAGAAGCATCTGAAATGTGGTGTTACAGAATTATGCTGAAGGTGAGATGGGCTGATCGAATCACGAATGAAGAGAAACTAAATCGAATTGGTGAGAGGAGATCGATTTGGCAGGAATTTGACAAGAAGAGACAGAATGATAGGACACGCCTTAAGACACGCAGGACTTGTTCAGTTGGTTTTTGAGGGAAGTGTAGGTGGTAAGGGTAGACCTGGGTGTGAATACGACAAGCAGATTAGAGCAAATGTAGGATGCAGTAGTTACAAAGAAATGAAAAGGTTAACACAGGATAGGGTGGAATGGAGAGTTGCATGACATTTTTGGTTCTTGAAAGAACATCATCAGATTCTATCAAATCACACTCAAATTATTTAGAAATGTATGAATATCTGTGTTTATTTCTGTTTCTCTTCTTAGCTCGAATGGAGACAAAGGAGGAGTTCATTACGTTAAGTTCCAGATCCAAGCACATGTTGAGCCCTTTAGCTTGACAGTCCCCCAGTTGGACACTTACAACACAGTACTTTATGTAAAGCAGAACACAGAAATCAATAACTATTAACTGATGTCTCAAATCCTTTACAGAAAGTGACAGCTGAATGCATTATTAGAAGAATTCTTATGGCTTCACTAGTGCTTCAGATCAGTGGCAGCGATTGGATTGGGAGGGGGCAGGGGAGGACGCCAAACCCCCTCCCCCGCACTTTGTGTGGAGATAAACATTACATTTTAACTGGCTGAAACTATGAATTACAGTCATTATCATCATCAGTTAAGCGTCTCCAGTTTCCCAGTTGCGGTGAGGAATTACAGTACAGGAATTATTAAAATTTAAAAAAAGCATTTTGTACACGCCCTGTTGTCTTATCAGCTAATTCTTTCCTTTAATTATAAGGAGCGAGCAAAAAGTTTCCATTCAACGGCCATACAGCCCTGAATCGGGATGCCAAAATTGCCGTAAGCACTGAGGCACTCATCCGACTAACGCACCAGGTTCAAGATTCCTCTCTGGTAAAACACCGTGTCCTGCTGCGCAAAGAAGTCTGTAATCACCTGCCTGACAGGAAGTGTTGAATCTTCAAGACCTTTTTGAGGGGACCGAAGGTGTGATAATCGCACGGGAAGAGATCAAAACTACAGGGCGGGTGCTGAAGTGTCTCCGTAATGGACGAGGCCGACCTCCTGGATTGACCAGCGTCTCGTGCCGAAACACGACCCGCAGAACTTGGTGCACCATTCCACTTCGACATCCTGCCCCATACACAGTCTTCATTCTCCGATGTACATCCACCGGTGTTTGTTCTTCAGCAGCCAAGAACAGAATAACAGCACGTTGGTCCTGTTTGGACGCATTTGGTAATAACTAGGGAAGGATTTTAACCCTTTCCGGCCCTTAACGCCTGAAAGCGCCCGACTGTTCGTTTAGCCTTCCGGTCCTTAGCGCCCAAAAGCGCCCGGCAGCATTATCTGCATTCGTCTGCGATCTGTGCGATAGTTTTTTATTTTTCTCATCAGTGAAGTGTTTACAAGGCATTTATGAACACACAGTGCAATCTACAAGTCTTAGGAAATAAGGGAAGAGAGATAATCTGTCTTGACGTTGCCTAGGCAACGGTCCTGAACTTCCGCGAGCGCGGGTCAGCTGTTTCGTTCGTAAACATGGCAGGATTGAATATCGCTTATATTGAAACTGAGCTGAATATGGGCGAAAAAAGTGACACAGAATCCTTGAGTAGGGGTGCAGGTGAATTTTTAATGAGTGAATAATATATCAACGAAGATAATTTTAGTGATAACAGTGATATGAATGAAAACGAATATCGATAAATTGGACCTGATGGCGATGCCACGGCAATTCAGGTAACACAAATATTACGTTTCGTTACTCCGAATGATTAAATGGATGATGAACCTGCGCATAATTCGGAAAGAGTATTAGGGGAAAGAGATTGTGTTTTACGTATGTTAGGAGGAGAAAAATTATTCAGTGACATAGCCTATTGCGCATATAACAATGCAGCCTTCAAACAGTCGCATTCCGGTAAGATAAAAACAGAATGGGAAGACACTTGCCCAGATGAAATAAAATCTTATATACATGGGCATCATTCCACTTCCAAAATCACGTGATTATTGGTTTTGAGGGATTCAGACAACATGGGAATGTGACAAATGCAGACTGTCTCTGTTTCGAGTATCACGAGGAGGGGGTGAAAAACACATTAAGACTCAATAAACAGAGAAATGGATGTGATGGTATATTTTCTAATGTTATTGAAAATTTGAATTCATTGTGATCAATAGCTTTTACTGTATTTAACTTTTTCTGAAACAATACGGTCTGTTTCAGTTTTTGCTAAATAATAGGTTGAAACCTGGGGATAAGCAGAGTGAAAATGTGGGCAGGAAAGGGTTAAGGTGGAAAATATGGTCAGAAAGGTGGGATAAATAGTTCTAAAAAATACATGGTGCAAAAAAGGTGTTGATGAAAACGAGTTATTGAGGTTTACAACAGTTGCATGAACTTTCCTTATCCCATTTAATGGGTTCTATAATTAATAAATTTGTTATATTGGATTGCACACATTTGAATGCTTTTGATAGTTACGTTACTGGTGCTTTCAGCGTGGTAGATTCTCATACAGTGAGAGAAACTCCACTCAACAAGTACAGAAACCAATGAAGCCTATCTTGTCAGTACTCACAAAGGGACTTCAGTCAAAGTTACAAAGATTTCTACAGCTGGATTGTTCTTCAAATTTAATTTGAATTTGTCTTAAGCAAATCCATCAAGGTTCTCCCTAACACTCATCAACTTCTTCCAAACTCTGAACCACATCACGCAAATACTTGTAGCCGTGCACTGCAAAAAGTTCAAACACTAGGTCTTTGTTGTTGACTAACTGTTGGGCGTGCCTGATGACTTCTGCCTCTGTTGAGTCTAGAACACATGTAAAGCATTTGATTTTATCAAAATTTTCACCCAACAAAATCTGTTGAATCAGAGGAAAAAACATTAAGTATTCACTGGCATCTTGGAAGGGAGGGTGTGGTCAGTGGTTGAGAGAAAGTTGGATGAAAACCAGTTTGGTTTCAGACCACAGAGGGGCTGTCAGGATCAGATTTTCAGTATACATCAGGTAATTGAAAAATGCTACAAGAGGAATAGGCAGCTGTGTTTATGTTTCGTAGATCTAGAGAAAGCATATGACAGGGTACCGAGGGAAAAGATGTTCGCCATACTGGGGGACTATGGAATTAAAGGTACATTATTAAAGTCAATCAAAGGCATTTATGTTGACAATTGGTCTTCAGTGAGAATTGATGGTAGAATGAGTTCTTGGTTCAGGGTACTTACAGGGGTTAGACAAGGCTGTAATCATTCACCTCTGCTGTTCGTAGTTTACATGGATCATCTGCTGAAAGGTATAAAATGGCAGGGAGGGATTCAGTTGGGTGGAAATGTAGTAAGCAGTCTTGCCTATGCTGACAACTTGGTCTTAATGGCAGATTGTGCCGAAAGCTTGCAGTCTAATATCTTAGAACTTGAAAATAGGTGCAATGAGTATGGTATGAAAATTAGCCTTTCGAAGACTAAATTGATGTCAGTAGGTAAGAAATTCAATAGAATTGAATGTCAGATTGGTCATACAAAGCTAGAACAGGTCGACAATTTCAAGTATTTAGGTTGTGTGTTCCCCCAGGATGGTAATACAGGGTGTTTCAAAAAGAATATACATATTTCGAATGCATATATTCAACTGTAAGACACACGAATATGAAACTTCACACATATTTATGAACCTCTCAAGTTCAGATTACAGATGTTCAATATGTCCTCTATCAGCAACACAAACAATATCACATCGATACTCAAATTCCTCCCATACTTGGGCAAGCATGTCCTTCGTCACTGATGTTATGGCAGTACGGATCCGGTTCTTCAAGTCTTCCACGTTCTGTGGGAGTGGTGGTACATAAAAGTTGTCTTTAACGAAACCCCACAGGAAGAAGTCACAGGGTGTCAAATCCGGTGACCATGGAGCCCAGCTGAGACATGCTAAGTCGCCAGCTCCTTGACAACCAATCCAACGGTTCGGTAGAGTTTCATTCAGATATTCAGGCACTTGGCGACTCCAGTGAAGGGGTGCCCCATCTTGTTGAAAAATGTTGTCTTTGTGCAGCCTCGGAAACAACCAGTTTTGTAACATAGTGAGATACTGTTACCGTTACTGTTAACCGTGTTTCCATCAAAGAAAAATTAACTGTAAACAGATGATCGGGATATCGCACAAAACATATTGACTTTGGGCGAATCTCATACATGTTCAATGATTGCATGTGGGTTATGTAGGCCCCGAATTCGAACATTGCGTTTGATCACCTGACCACTAACATGAAAAGTCGCTTCATCACTGAACACGATGCGTTGTGCGAAAGTGTTATCATTGTCAATAGCATCAAAAATCTTGTTACAAAATGCCACACGTTTGCGTTTGTCATCAGGACACAGAGCGTGTAACAGCTGTAACTTGTATGGCTTCATAACCAACCGACGTCTCAAAACACGCCAAATTGTTGTTGTAGGCAGTTGTAACTCCCGACTGGCACGACGAGTTAATTTTGAAGGACTACGTTGGAAAGCAGTTTCAATTCGTGCAACATTTTCTTCAGGAACACGAGGGCGGCCAGGACTCTTTCCTTTACATACACATCCTGTATCTACGAACTGTCGATACCATCTGCGAATGTTCCACCCATTCAGAACATCGATTTGGTACCTCAACCTGAAACGTCTTTGCACTGTAATCACGGAATTGCACTTCGCAAACTCGAGAACACAAAATGATTTCTACTGTGGAGTAGCCATTTCAAACATATGACGCTTACCAAGCAAAACAGAAGACAACTGACATCTAGTGGCTATTAATATAAAGTAGACTATGTATTCGTTTCTCCAATAGCCGAGCCGAAGCGATCGATAGTTTCGACAAAATAATACTTTGTAATACGTATATAATTTTTGAAACACCCTGTATAATAAGTGAGATTGAATCAAGGTGTAGTAAAGCTAGTGCAGTGAGCTCGCAGTTGTGATCAACAGTATTCTGTAAGAAGGAAGTCAGCTCCCAGATGAAACTATCTTTACATCAGTCTGTTTTCAGACCAACTTTGCTTTACGACAGCGAAAGCTGGGTGGGTTCAGGATATCTTATTAATAAGTTAGAAGTAACAGATATGTAAATAGCGAGAATGATTGCTGGTACAAACAGGTGGGAACAATGGCAGGAGGGTACTCAGAATGAGGAGATAAAGGCTAATTTAGGAATGAACTCGATGGATGAAGCTGTACGCATAAACCGTCTTCAGTGGTGGGGTCATGTGAGGCGAATGGAGGAGGATAGGTTACCTAGGAGAATAATGGACTCTGTTATGGAGGGAGACCAAGACGACGATGGTTAGACTCAGTTTCTAACAATTTAAAGATAAGAGGTATAGAACTAAATGAGGCCACAGCACTAGTTGCAAATAGAGGATTGTGGCCATATTTAGTAAATTCATAGAGGCTTGCAGACTTAACGTTGAAAGGCATAACAGTCTTTAATGATAATGTATGTATGTAGGTTTAATCTTTTAAAAATGCAGATAAAAGTGCTGAAGCATGAAATAGAAGGGAAAAGGTTGCAACATGTAGTAATCTCACAAAAAAGGTGCAAAAGGAGCAACAAACTGATGAAGATGATGATGCTTGTTGTTTAAAGGGGCCTAACATCTAGGTCATCGGCCCCTAATGGTACGAAATGAGACGAAAATGTAATGACAATTTAAAAGTCCAAAATGATCCACTGACCAGAATTCAAAACATGATGACGAAGAATGAATGGATGGATATGAATTTAAAACCACCAGTGGATCCGACCCGCAATGCCCCACATTCCCAGACACTAGCATTAAGCAATAGTATTACTGACCAAAGAACAGCTTCTAAAGCACAATACTGAATCGATGATGCTTGTAGTCTAAAGGAGTCCAAAATCCAGGTCATCGGCCCCTCATAATGGTACTCATCGCTAGGAAAGTAGAACCATGATATTTGTCATGCTGCGGTACCAATCAAAAGTAGCATAGACTTGCGGTATTCCACACATTATGGTACTACTCACAGGTAAGACTATGCACTCTTCACTTTCAACACCACCTTCATCCACCCCAAAACTAACATCTTCAAAAGACGCAACTTGAGAATAGCCTATAAAACCACACACAATAATGCCAATATTTTACATAACACTAAATCCGTCAATAAAAATAATAAATATAGTCATTCAGGAGTATATCGAATAAAATGTAATCATTGTGAGGCCAGTTATGCCGGGCGTACCGGCAGAAGCTTTTTTATCCGATATAATTAACATATCAATGCCATAAAACACAATGATTTCTCATCCACAGGACAACATGTAGAAGATTATAAACATAAATTTACCAGTATCGAAAATGATATGGAAATGTTAAGCATGAATCCCAAGGGCCCATTGCTCAATATATTGGAAGAATTCTACATCAGTATGGACCAGTATGCCAATCCTAATTTTAACCTGAACGAGATCACAGATAAAGTAAATATCCTCTTTAATACAGCTATCCCTTTCTTAAAAAGCACTTGTTTAAAAAGAGTTAATAAACAAAATCCAATACATACAAATGAACCTCCAAAAGACACGCCCCGCGCTACCCTGCCCCCTCCACGAGCTGCCTCCCTCGCCCCACTACCTCTCCCCCTTCAATGCTACAATAGCTAGTCCCCGACGTTCACGAAGCAGTGTATGGCATGCTCCCGACAAACACACAACATCAAGCTAAGAACTGCACGTAAGTAACACACAATTTCATTTTCAAAACACATTCAATAGACACACTCTACTAGTAAAATCACTTTTCACCTTTTCTTTTTCTTTCCCACACAGATTACTTGACATAGTCCAATGGAACACGAGTATGATGAGGGGAGCATTCGCACTTACCAAATCTACTAACGACGCCGACACTTTAAAACATAGCAACTTGTAATTCAACATTATGACGTTTTAGTATAAAATTAAGTAGGTTAATTGCACAATAATAGATTGAGTAAATGAGCGTGTGCACTCATCAAGAACAGAGTCTCAATATACCGGCAAACATACTAGACTATTCTTCACAACTATAGGTCATTAATGCATTTTAGAACCTACCCTGAGCAATAAACGGAAATAATTGCTTATCAACACAGTTCAAGACATTTTTAAGTGTGTCACAGGAATTCTATTGAACATTTTAGACAACGAGAACTACATCCTGAAGCATATTTTAACACTATAGAATATCATTTTAATGAACTATGTGTCATTCATGATTAGATTAAGTAATGTTTTAGTATTGTACATTATTACTAGCAGGTTCTTCAGCAGCTGAAGATGACCTAAGTAAAAGGTCGAAACCAGTACTGTGATATTAGACACCTTGTATAATAAAAGTATTGATTAGGTGGAAAGTTCCCGCCTTTATATTTGTGTATACTAGAATCATCAAGGCAGACAATGAAGCTAATAGATTATGAATGTAACATAAGTCAAACGAGCTATATCTTGTCATGAAGTGCCATTCTGTGAAATGGGTTATCGGTATAATCCCACTGTAAATAAGAATGAACTGCATTGCTCACAGCAAGCCATCAGTCAATCACTCTTCAAACTAATGCCTGTGTTCATAAGGGACCTTATTCTTGAAATTGGCATGAGTGAGCTTGCCAATTTCTAAACAGAAGCATACGGGTTAGTACCCAGAAACTCAGGAATAAGATTCCAGTTTCTGTAACAAATGGGAGTGCTGTTTGAATAAGTAACCTGTTTTACTCTAGGCCTACTAGATGGCAGACCGAGTAAACCGAAACTCTTGGGCGTCTATGGCTGAGATTTAATTAATCTTGTCGGGTAAACACCAAATGTGTCACCAAGACCTGGAATTACACTATCGCTCATGTTCTTTCTCTCTCTCTCAAAGTACTAGTCGCTGGATATGACTCGCGTCGCGGATACATATTAAGATGTTATTTTGACGTGACAAGTCCATTTCCCTGTGTTTTCCAGAAAACGGGTAACCTGTAAGCGTGTGTGGATAACGCACCTAATGTGTCATGGGACGGGAGCTAGAACACATTAATTATAGGTTTCCTGCATAGTAAGGAAGACTCTCCTTGTCATCCTGCACATTGTGTAAGTCCAATCTACTAGCAGGTTCATCCTTAGCCAGATTTGTGCATGCTTATTCAGTTTCCCGGGCTCAAAAATGGCGACCAGTGCTTAGCAGCGTGTGTTTCAGTCTCCAGGTTTATCAGTGATTTGAAGGTGTAAGATCGGCATTTACATGTGGAACTTTCAACTAAGTGATAAGTAAAACTACCGTGCTACGAACAGCCAGTTCAAAGTGTATCACAAGTAATTAAGAACATAATCCTTCTTGTAAACAGCCATGCCAGGGAAAGGAAAGGTAGTAACAACGGACAGCCCAGTGAAGCGCGCCCTGAGAGACAAGGAAACACTCGCCACGCTAGCAAACATCATACAAGACCAGGTAGCCAGGGCCGTTATAGACCAACTTAAAGCTACGATAGATTTTAATATGAAAGTAATCGAGGAGATAAGGGAAGCACTCGAAGCCAGAGACAAGACAATATCAGACCTCAGGGAGCAGCTCGAAACTAAAACCGATGCTCTCGAACAATATCTTTTTTTTTTTTTTTTGCTAGTTGCTTTACGTCGCACCGACATAGATAGGTCTTATGGCGATGATGGGATAGGAAAGGCCTAGGAGTTGGAAGGAAGCGGCCGTGGCCTTAATTAAGGTACAGCCCCAGCATTTGCCTGGTGTGAAAATGGGAAACCACAGAAAACCATTTTCAGGGCTGCCGATAGTGGGATTCGAACCTACTATCTCCCGGATGCAAGCTCACAGCCGCGTGCTTCTACGCGCACGGCCAACTCGCCCGGTCGAACAATATCAGCGGCGGCAATCACTGCGTGTCTGGGGTGCGGGAATCGAGTGGTGAGGACACGGACAAAATTGTCATCGAGCTAGCTGACAGTATTGGAATACATTTAACGCACGAGGACATAGACAGAAGTCAAAGGGTAGGCAAGATGAATACAGATAAGCCACGTCCGATAATAATGAAGTTCGTGTCGTACCGCAAACGGAACGAACTATTCAAATCTAAAAAAAAACTGAAAGGAATGGGCAAAACAATTAGAGAAGACCTCACGTCAATCAGGATGAAACTGTTGCAAGAAGCTATCACTAGATTTTCTGTGTCCAATTGTTGGACAATAGACAGTACGATTATTGTGAAACACAATGGTGTAAAATATCGTGTGTCGAGCCGAGCGGAATTGGACAGGATCAAATAAACCGACAGACCGAAACTAACATGGCACTACACATTTTACAGTTTTAACTAACTTAGACACTATACTTTTAATTACTAGACTATAATTACTATTCAAACTATTACTTTTAGATTATATCTTCATTAGATTTACATATAATAACTAGGCAAGATAGCGTACAGGTTGGCAACTCAAAGCGAGAGTGCTGAACATGCTTCTATTTTCGACAAGGTTACTGGTGGTCAGCTGAGCAGAATCTCCACTCCCATACCTACACAGCCTCCTTGTACTAATCCCCTTACAAATGCTTTTAACAACTTTCCAAATTCCTTACAGGTAGTACATGCTAACATTCAAAGTCTAATTCCTCACTTCCACGAACTCCATAACATTATTCCTAATGTCAACCCTCACATCGTCATGAACAGGGAAACCTGGATGAAACCTTGGTTGTCAGATTCTCTTGTCCACCTCGAAAATTATACTTTGATCCAAAATGATCGCACAGGTAAAGCCTGCAGCGGAGTAGCTATGTATATTAGGAACGACCTAAAATATAAAATAATTTACAAAACAACTAGTGAATACTGCGCAAGGCCCGAGTTCATGTTCATTGATATTGAGGCTTTAGGTGTAAAGTGCTTACTGAGTGTTGTGTATCGCCCACCAAAGATTGGATACATCACCGACCTTGAAAACATCTTACTTGACCTCCTACCCAGGTATGAGCATGTTTTATTACTAGGAGACCTCAATACTGACATTCTTAATGACAAAATGACTGAGACTAAACAACTAATCAACATATTTAAATCTTGTAACATGAGGATTTTGCCACTTAACCCAACACATCACACAGCCACGTCACATACATTACTGGACTTAATTGTGACGAATAACCCTGACAGGGTACTGACCCACGGGCAAATGTCTGTTTGCGGACTATCCAATCACGACTTAATTTATTTAGCTTATTCACTTAAATGCCCCAAGTACAGACCTAAATTAATTACATTCCGAGATCTAAAAAGTATAAATAACGAAGCCCTATTAGAAGATGCTACAAACATACTTTGTCATAATGTCCATATTTTAGATAATATAGATGATAAAGTGGAGTTCTTAAACACACAACTGCTAGCTCTTCTTAATAAACACGCGCCAAAACGCACTGCTCGTGTAACACGCCCTGCGGCTCCATGGATGACGCAGGAAATACGAGACTTAATGACAGAGAGAGACAAAGCTTTCAGAAAATTTAAAACTAGCCAAATACCAAACGATTTTGACCTGTACAAGACCCTTCGTAACAGGACCACACAGGCCGTAAGGAATGCTAAAATAAGACACTCACAGAACATTTTGCTAACCCGAAACACGACAATAATCTGGAAAACCGTTAAAAAATGGGCATAGGCGGAAATAAAATACATACTGCTGACGTTAAAATATCACTGGATGATTTAAACCAATACTTTACTACAAGACCCGTTAACATTGACGAGACAACAAAAGAACAGACGATTAACAAAATTCTACACAATGGCAATACTATAACAATGGAGGAGAAGAGTTATATTTTTCTCTCGTAACTCCTGCAGAAGTGAGACAAATTGCACGATCAATAAAGACAACTGCGACAGGATGTGACGAGATTGTTCCACAGTTACTGTTAAAAACTCTAGACGTAATCCTACCAACTCTAACCCACATCATAAATACCTCACTGATAACCGGCATATTCCCTTCCCTTTGGAAATATGCAATTGTTCGCCCACTCCTCAAGACCAACAATCCCGTGGAACCCAAAGACTTTCGATCCATTTGCATTTTGCCATTTCTGTCCAAAATTTTGGAGAAAATAGTTCACAGACAAATAACCGCATATTTAAATAACAATATGCTTCTTGACAAATACCATGTAATTGTTCCGTTTCTTTATTGAATAGGCCTCAGTAGGTTGGGTATTTTTACCCCTGTTTTCATGTGCTTGGAGGACAGCTTGAAGGTGGAGTTTGGTGTGGCCTTTGATAAGCTTGAACTTTGAGAGCGGGTTGCTCTTTCTTAAATTTGGTTTCTGTGTGCCTTGAGCAGGCTTTACTGAGTAATAGGGAGCAAGTGCTCCTGGGCATGATTGGGGTTTTCTGCCCCTTTGTCAAACCTTGTATTTGGGTAAAGTTGGGCTAATTGCTCAAGAATTGTGTGTCTGGGTCTCGGAGCCCAAATCCTGTAACAACTGTAATTGTACATTCTTGATTTGTTGCTAGGCTACTGAGTACCTGTTATATTTGTTATTTCTTGATCTTGAAAAGAAAATAAAACCTTGTTAAATTTTCAATTAACTTTAATTTCGTATATCGAGACCTATTCATCCCAGCACCTTCTTTCACCTCTGCACATCCACAAAACATCGTAACAATAATGAATACAAACCTTAGTTGGAACGATCTTGTAACAGGTATATGTCAGCGAGTGTTTTATTCCTTACATCCTCTTAAAAATCTGAGAGATTTACTCCTCCAAAATGTAAGAAAACTGCTTATCCAAAGTATGGTAATGCCAATATTCGACTACTGTGACGTAGTATACAGTAACCTGAACGCCTCACTTTCCATCAAGCTCCAAAAGGCACATAACGCATGCGTTCGATTTATTTCAGATATACCAAGGTTTAGCCATATTTCTCCCGCATTTGCTAGGCTTTCATGGCTACGCTTAAGAGAGCGACGAAATTTACACACTCTTTCCCTGTTACATCGTATACTGAACCTTAACACACCTGAATACCTTGCCACACAATTCCATTACCTAGCATCACCTTCTAGTATTCCTACCAGATCATCATCCACCGCAGTACTAAGCATTCCCATTCACCGCTCAACTGGCTACAGTAGATCATTTATAGTCGCTGCCAGCCGAATTTGGAATTCCCTACCTGCTGAAATTAGTAGCGTGTCAAACCACCTCCGCTTTAAGAAACTCTGTCAAACCTGGTTAATAAATAATAATAATTTCTTATAACATAGTAGGATTAGATCATAGCTAAGTATTAGATTAATTAAAACATTTAATTGATACCTTAAGATATTAAACTGTAGATAATTTAGTGTATATTTAACTCTTCATGTAGGTGTATGTATGGTCGGACAGAATAGCTGGCTTCATAGCCTGAGTACCGCCAAATCTTATAAATAAAGTTGTTCGTGTCTGTCTGTTTGTTCCACCATCACGTCGAAACGGCTGGATAGATCTCAACCAAACTTCATATTTAGAGTATACTCACCCCGGGGAAGGTTTCGATATGCATATCATTTTAAAATCTTTGAAAAGACGGGGGTTTTATAGGAAAACCGTTTTTCTCTTATACTATTATAGGCAAAATATCGAATTTGTCGTATAAGGATGAGACAAAGCTCAATTTAATCCTTTTGACGCAAAGAACAAAACTCGGTAAGCCCTATGGGCCCAAAAACCATGTTTTAAGGCCCTAAAACCAACCGTTATGGAGATATTGGCACCACACTACCCCTGCTCTAGGAATCGGATAAAGAAATGAACTGCCGTAACCATGGCAACGTCAGCTCCAGGATTCTAGAGCAGTGAGATTATGTATGTACGTTTGGGCATGGCTGCCAACCAAAATTGGTACAAATAAGACTTAATATCTGGAAAAAATATACTGTTGTGTAAGGCACTCGTAGGACTCCTTTGGGCGGGGATGGAAAGGGGGTGAAGTACGAGTATACAAATCTTACTATATATAGAAATGGAAGTGTGTGTGTAAATGACACATCTCCTCCTAAACCACTGGAGCAATTTCAACCAAACTTGGTACACGTATTACTTACTATCGGGAGACGAGTACTGTGGGGGGTAAGCCATCCCTAGCACCCTTAAGGGAGAGGGTCGAGGGGGGGGGGGGGTAGGTACAATAATATCGAGAATAGTGCCGAATTCATAGTTTTTGGGGTCGCTGAGTTGAAAAGTATTACTCTAGAATTTTTTAAAAGTCCAACCCCCTTTTAGGTGGGGAGCAAGGGGGGGGGGGGGGGGTGAGATATATAAATAATTAAAAACAGTTTCAAATCCATAGATTTCAGGGTCTCTGAGATGAATAGTATTACTCCAGATTTTGTGCAAGTCCAAGTGGGGAGCGAAGGGGGTGAGATATAAAATTAATCGAAAAACTACATATAAAAATATTATCTTCTTCTTCTTACTATATATAAAAATTGATGTATGTGTGTGCATGGGTGTGCGAGTGTGTAAATGACAAATCTCCTCCTAAACCACTGGAGCAATTTCACCAAACTTGGTACACTTATCAATTAGTATCAGGAGACAAACTGCGTGAGGGTAAGACACCCCTAGCACCCTTATGGGCAGGGGGCGAGGGGGGTGGTATAAAAATAATCTAGAATATTATCGAATCCATAGTTTTCGTAGTAGCTGAAATAATTAGTGACACTCCGAATTTTTTTAAATTCATGTTCAGCCCCCTTTGGGGTGTGGGTGAGGGGCAGTGAGAAATAAAAATAATCGAAAACAGTGTCTAATCTACAGTTTTCTGGGTCACTGAGATTAATGGTGACAATCCAGATTTTATATCTCTTAGTGGTGGAGGGCGGAAGGGGGACAGTCTCATTGACAGTTGAAATCCTGTACATCGTATCTATAGTGCGACGGCTAAATACGTATAGTTATCACTTACTAATTTTTGACAGGATCAAATACTTCCCAGTCGATTCGAGCTTCCATAAGGACGAAGTTTTACTCGAAAATTAAATAATCTAAAACTTGAAATCAAACACATATATATAATTTTTAAACTACATAATAGATCATAACAACATATCAATCTGCAAGTCAAAAAAGGAATTCTATAAAAATTCACATCACACAGAACTAACTGGTAATGCAAATCTTAAAGGTAAATATTCAGAAACTATCCGGGCAACGCCGGGTACTACAGCTAACAAACAAACAAACAAACAAACAAACAAACAAATACATACATACAGTTTTCGTCATACGTTGTCATCCTTTTTGGGATCTTTGAGCAACAAGACAACTTCAATGAGACATAAGACACTGTATTTTCTGTTTATGATTACACCTAGAGAATCATGAGGCATTCCGCTTTAGAAATAAATCCCCCTAATACAATAAGTTCAGTGAAAGGACTGAACTTGAAAGTGTCATTCATTCCTGTTTCATATGAATGAGTAACATGAAAGAAAACTTGTAGTAATCATTTTTGACTGTCATGATGCTTATGTTATCATTTTATTCATATGTTGTTCAGAAGGCCAATAATACAGTTCCTTAGTTCCTTCAACATCACAATAAAGGGTACACTTCAACAGAAGAAATAACGCCTTGGCAGTTGGGAATTTTCCAATGATAAAGACATTCTGACATATAATTGTATAATAGAGAAGTCTAAATATGAATACATATTTATGCTTGTAATCGTACATCTGTTTGTTATCCGCAGTAGAGAATGCACAGTGATCTGCCAACGCGCCCGACGCATGATCCGCCCGATGACCAGTATTACCTCTCCATTTCAACCACCGTGCGGGTCATGCATCGGACACGTGAGTGGGATAAGTCCATGAGTTTGATAGAACTTGTCGTACCAGCACTCAAACATTCAAATTATTACAACTTTTATAGAGTTTCACGCAAATATCTTTCTCAGGTTGGTGGGTATGTCATGCTCTACAAATACACAGTAAACATGTTAAACAACATTTTATTTACAAACACAATATAACCCACCATAAATACTATTTTATACTCCGCTGGATCCGTCTCGTATGCTGACTCTTTGCCTCCGCCAGAGCCTCCTCCAGTACTTGAGTCATGTGCACCAGGTTTGTGGGGTCTGTCTGTAGGCACAAGTTCTGTGTCGTGGAGATCAAGTCAGGACCCTTCGTCTCTAACGACAGCTTCATTGTAATTAGAGGTGTTACTTGGTGATGTAAAGCTCTGGATGCCACCTGAAAGACACATCAGATACATCAAATGCACATCACAGAAGTTTAGGAGGGAGTTCTATATATAATGCAACACATTTTTTTCTAAAAGCAGGTTGGTTTTATCGAGGACTCAAATACACTATGTTATTTCCCAATCCTTTTGCTACAATAAGCTATTTCTCAACATAATCTCCGTTCAATGCTACGTAATGTGAGGGCCTGCATGCCTGCATGGTACCTCTCGACTGATCGATATCGGAGCCAACGTCGTGCTGCATTGATTAACTTCCCCATCATCCTTTATGCAGGGCTTCCTGCGGAGTGCATCCCTCATTGGGCCAAACAGATGGGAGTCAGAAGGCGTGAGATCCGGGCTGTACGGTGGATGCGGACAAACAGTCCACCAAAGTTTTCTGAGCTCCTGTCGGGTGCGCAGACTTGTGTGAGGTCTTGCAATGCCGAGGGGAAAGCTCACCAAGCTTTTGTCCACTGCCAGGTCTCTGTAGACATTCTGCATGAGCCTTTGAATATCTGTGATGCTAACGTTTTCTGCCAAAAGGAACTCAAGAACTACTCTGTGTTTGGTACGCACCTCCGTTACAGACGCCAAGCTGAAGGCTAGTTATAGCACTGCCACCTATCGGAAATTAATGAAATTCTACGAGATGAAGTGGGAATATTCAATGATGTCCCTAACAAAATTCCAATTTCTTAAAACCGAAATTGGCCAAGAAATAAAATGTGTTGCATTATGTAATGAATGCCTCACGTATATAGCCTGATTTTAAAAAATTGGTTTAAAGATAGTGACGTTGAAAGTTCCACCTTCACAATACTAACAAAAGTTTTTATTTTTAAAGTGAAGTTATGGGTACATGTTTCGTCCCTCTTCGGGACATCATCGGCTTAGCGAAGAACGAAAGTTAAATAGTAAAATTAGCATAGTATAAACTGGCTGTTACCTCTAGCCATCAATCCATACACAGCACACAGCTTGCCTGCCAAGACACATGACGACTGGCAAGGTTTATTACTCCACAATTGAAACCATACGACCCAAGCCCATCTTTTCAACTTATGATGGCACCACATGAAAAGTTCCCTCTGTGTTAACAGCCAAATTTTACCACACAGTGTTTATTATCCATTAAACCACTAATGGAACACATTTTATGAATAGCAACATAGAACCAAGCCTGAACTACTAGTCATGATTTTTCTCTCTTAACCTGTGTGTCAGCAAACGTAAGATTCTTTTGTACTTGAAAAACGATGAGATGTTTCCAATGGATTTCATGTCACCACATTGTTGTCAAATGGCACACTAAGACCCTTCTTTGAACTGACCACTTTTGAAGGGAATGGATGAATTCCCAAAACATGTATGGTAAAATAAATAGTTTTCTTTTCATTATAAGGTGTATTGACAAGGCAGACTCAAGTAAAAACTATTTTAAATAGTTCTGTAATAGATTCAGACAAGTCAATATGGATCAAACAACCATATTAACCTACCATGGTTAAGTTTATCAACAAAATTGACAATATGGGCTAAACATGTCATATTACTTGTACTAAAAAAATTAATCGGCTAGAGGTAAAGGCTATTAATTCACTTTTTGCAGCATTTGCAGGAGGAGGGAAAAATATTATTACCTACTTTAAAAATATTTTCAGCACATAAAACAAGTATCCAGCATACAGGCTACTGATAGTTGAGATAACTCAAAAATTACTTTCAGTTTCAGAAACTACACATTTTATCACATCCCCGGTAGACGTGTGTGTTTGTTTATGAGGACTACCGTATTTACGCAAGTGTAAGCCGATTTTCATTTTGACTTTCTTCTTGGTTCATAAAATGCCTCTCGGCTTAGTTAACATGGCCGGTAAAGCAGAAAACATCATTCACTGAGACAGCAGGAAAAGTTTCCAAAATTTTTTTATAATACCTTTTACGTCACACCAAAACAGATACGTCATAGCAACGATTGGATAGGAAAGGGCTATGAGCGGGAAGAAAGCGACCGTGCCTTTAATTAATGTACAGCCCAAGCATTTGCTGATGTAAAAATAGGAAACCACGGAAAACCATCTTCAGGGTTGCCGACAGTGGGGGGGTCAAACCCACTATCTCCCAGATGCAAGCTCACAGCTGCGCGGTGGAAGAAGAAAAGGTTCCATCTACGTCATTATAAGCAATGGAAGGAACAAACTAGGGTCATATCACGTCACGAACAGATGGGAATATAAAAAGGAACAAATAAGATATCAAATCAATTGCCATGCGTTGGTCTCACAAAAACTCGAAAATGGCTCGACCGATATGAATATTTTTTGTTTTTCGGCCTCAATACTCGGGTGGTTTAAGGAAAAAACATTACAAGAAACCCAAAGGAACAGCCGAAAAAACGAAAAATCAAAATTGGTAATTTTGTACGCGAATTGCCACTTCCGTTTACTTTCAATAGATGGCATTCATGGTACAATGTGAAACAGCTGCGCCATGAACAACTGTAATTCATTCCGTGCGTTTGTGTGAAATCGTTAAGTTTCAAATCGTTCTTTCGTAAAAAAAGGTAGTGGATTTTTGAGAATACATTTGATGAACGTGAATTTAATTACGTTTTGCAAATATTAATTTTCATCAGCCATTCTATTAAGATAAATTGACTCTGCAGGCTTAGACATAACCACAAATTTCAATATTGTAAAGTTTTCAAAGTAAGTTCGACAGATTTCAGTGACTGTGAAAACAATTCCCTGTCGTTTTACAGTGTTCACTGCAATGCCAAGGAGAGGACAAGCTGATATAGGTCGTCAAAATCAGTGAAATGCGCGGCGAGCTACTTCACATGCGACCAACAAGCGACGAATAATGAAAATAGTCGTATTGGCACGTAAATAAAAGATATTGAATTAATTTCCATTACAAACGAGTTTCATATAATAACCAAACAAAACTCCAACCGTACAAGATACGGGTTATATTATCGATCCCAATGAACTGGAGTTGGAGGGTTGATTAGGATTAATAATCGCTTATGAAGAGTTACAATCAAATCCATTTGAGGTGGTACAAAGTTCACCGGGTCATCTAGTAATAAGATTAAAACAATGGCAGGACACTGATAAGTTAACTTCTCTACCTGGACTTCAAACCGCCACTCCAGGTTCTTGTAGTGAGGTAGTTCGAGAGTGAACTGAGATAGCATCTGCCGAATCTCGTCCCTCTTGGCTTCATAGAAAGCACTCAATATTCCTTGGTGACCTTCAGCAAATCCCAACGTCAGCATCGAGTCCCGAAAGTCCATATCGCTCAACTGTCAAATCCAAACAAAGAGACATATCAATTTACACCCTAAGGCAGACAATTTAAAAAATATATATAACCCATTAGGAGTGTAAAGGAAAGATAAGAACAGGTGAACATTTTTTTGAATTGTTATCAGTCAATGATGCGACCAAACTGTTATTACATAAAATCAGCTTCATGGTCCGTATCACACTTCTATAGATTCACAATTAAGTATTTATTTATTTTCCACCTAGTCGATACAATGATTGCTTAAGGCAATTTTTAATGGTTAAAAGTGGTACATGTTTCGGATATTATCAACATCTTCAGCCACATAACACTGTTTAGATGAAAAATATATAAATTGACAAAGTAATGCTTTAGAGGAAGTGTCCTTAAAATTAACATACGATTGACAACATTAGCACAAACAAATAACTCAAGAGAAAATATATAAATTATTTCTTCAATAGAAAGCAGTCATCAAGGAAACACTTGTACAATATTCCATAGAGAATATGTCCTAATGAATATTCTTTTCTTAATAATTCATGAAAAAAGGTCAATTTACAAATTTAAAATTATACAATTTATAAGTAATTGTCGAAATGAAGAAATCCAGATATCACAGTGTGGCTCTTATTATTAATGCAGATGAAAATATAACTAATTCCTAGTTGTCAAATCTTATTAAGCCTGCTTTCCTTTGGAACAGTAACTCCTGTCATTCTGTCACAGTTTTGCATTGGGTGTAATATTGATGATGCGTTCTTCCTTACCCTTCCCCATGAGGAGGTGGAGGAGCGGGGCATATAGGTGTGTCAAGAACTTCTTGCTGTCACCTATAGCTTCAACTGAGGAGGAATAAGTTGTAGGTCTATCTGTAGGTGGAGAAATTCCAATTCTTTTTTCGTGATCTTTCTCAAACATTTTCAAATATACTAGAATTTGATAATATAATGGATTTTTATATTCTACAGCCTCATTAAGGTTATCATTTTTCTTTACAAGTTGGTCTAGATGAATGTATAGATCTTCATATGTGTTCATTAAGCTGCCCTTTTTTAACTTTTTTATGATGGTCAGGTCTTGTTCTATGTTGGTAAATTTATGACCTGTGGCAGTCATGTGTGATCCCATAGCTGAGAATCTTCTATGTTTTTCAGCATTCACATGTTCCAAATATCTAACTTTAAAATTGCAGCCAGATTGTCCTATGTATGTATTCTTGCATTCAAAGCATTTGAGTTTATATATTCCCGAATCATAGTATTTTCAACCATGATACAATAAATCTCTTGGAAAAAGATTTTTTTTAAATTCTCTGGTGTGTGAACATTTGGAGGGTGCTAGAAAGATATATTCTGGGCTCTAAGGTACCCACAGGACAGGCCTACAGGCCTACTGTAGAGGAATGAGATTAGGAGAAAATCAAAGATAGGCAATGGACAGTAATGGTGACAAAGAAATCTAAAATATACTTGCTTACGTTACCTTATGCTTACAGCTTTCCACAAGAAGAAATACCAAGCCTTCGACAGCATTTCGAATAACTTCTTGTTGAACATTCAGCTTTTCTAGAAAGAAAAATTGAAGGAAAAACAGTTTTACTCTTACCTACTAAGTCTACAACCAATGAACATTTCTTTTTATGAAAATATTTCTTGATCACCAGGACCCAGATTTTGATCTTTTAATACATATTGCTAACATACACAATTGGGAACATGCATCATTTTCAAAAATATTTTTTTTGAAAAGTACACCAATGAAATAGTACGTAAACGTATTACATTGTGGTATGTTGCCTTGTTTTATACCATTAAAAAAATATTTAATAGTGCCTTTCCGCAAGGCGAGTGAAACGGCCTCTGACGTAAGCGGCGCGCTGTGACGTCACGATCCAGTACCGCATGGAGCTCTACCAGCCGTTGTGCATCAGCCGTTGCTAAAAGCCGATTGTTTATTACTCATGATCGCGAATAACTTCGAAATGACAGAAGAAAGGTTCAAAACAGCACAGTCAGACAATCTACCATGTGTAGATGTCATCATTCTTGAAAAATGTGACTTTTGTGGCCGCAGAAATTAGCGGATAACAAGCAAGTTTGTAAGTGGCGTCTTTTATATACGTGCAATATACTGTACCCCATAGTATTAGGATAACAACGAACCTGGATAGATATCACATCACTTTCAACATTTCCTTCTAGACTGATTCCCCTATTAAAGAATAACATTACATTTTCGGGCTTTCAGCATTAGTAAAGTAAGAAATCGGATTTCAGCACTAACATAAACATATAGGTAGCATTATAGTACTAGTCCGCTTCTGTGATGTAGTGGTTAATGTGTGCCACTCCCGGAGGCCCGGTTTCGATTCCCAGCTCTGCCATGAAAGTTGAAAACAAATAGTACGAGGGTTGGAACGGGGTCTACTCAGCCTCAGGAGGTCAACTTAGTAGAAGGGTTTCGAATCGCACCTCAGCCATCCTCGAAGTGGTTTTTCGTATTTTCCTACTTCTCCTCCAGGCACCTAAGGCCACGGCCGTTTCCTTCCCTCTTCCTTGTCTATCCCTTCCGATCCTCCCATCCTCCAACAAGGCCCCTGTTGAGCATAACAGGTGAGGCCGCCTGGGCGAGGTAATGGCCCTCCTCACCAGTTTCATCACCATACTCAAAGTCTCACGTTCCAGGACACTGCCCTTGAAGTGGTAGAGGTGAAATCCCTCGCTGAGTCCGAGAGAAAACCAACCCTGAAGGATAAACTGATTAAGAAAGAAAGAAAGAAGGAAAGAAAGAAAGATCATAGTACTGTAGGTCTATAACCTATCATTTCTGAAAAAAATATATATTTATGGTTGGGGCAACTGGCCTACCCACTTCCGGGGCCCATGAAAGAGAATTAAATATCTTTGTGGAGGGAAAAAGTTAAACATGATAAAGATAAATATGACTTCATCTAGTTTTCACAAGTGAGTGGTTCAGACGGTTGAGGTGCTGGCCTTCTGACCCCAACTTGGCAGGTTCGATCCTGGTTCAGTCCGGTGGTAGTTGAAGGTGCTCAAATATGTCAGCCTCGTGTCGGTAGATTTACTGGCACGTAAAAGAACTCCTTCAGGACTAAATTCCTGCACATCGGCGTCTCCGAAAATCGTAGAAGTAGTTAGCGGGGCGTGAAGCCAATAACATTAATTACATTTGGCTTTTAACAAGCTGAGCATATCAGGAAAGAAAAGTGTCCTGGTGACATTTTAGTCGCTCAATACAAAAATGTCTTTGGGTGCTGTGACTTTTACTTTTTTTTTTTGTTTTTGCTGTTTGCTTTACGTCACACCGTCACATATAGGTCTTATGGCGACGATGGGACAGGAAAGGCCTAGGAATGGGAACAAAGCGGCCGTGGCCTTAGGTACAGCCTCAGCATTTGCCTGGTGTGAAAATGGGAAACCATGGAAAACCATCTTCAGGGCTGCCAGCAGTGGGGTTCAAAACCTTCTATCTCCCTGATGCGAGCTCACAGCTGCGCGCTCCTAACCGCACGGCCAACTCGCGCGGTATTTTTACCCTTCGGTTTATTGACTTGGCTTGTATAACCTAAAACTTAGGCTAAGTTGGATAATATTTTAAACACCTACATCACTATTTTCACCTGTGTGCAATTATGGTATTTATTTCATTAATATTATGATAATTATTATTATAATTGAGCATTGTTAACTTATAAGACCCCAACAAACAAGCATTGGTTTTGTGTAGAGTTATACATTTGTTAAATGCACGTTGTTTCCTTTCATGATGTACACGCCTATTCTTTGTTACATTATAGAGTATTTAGATATAGCCTAAATTTCTTTACCAATTAAGCTCATTAATAAAGGCATACATAACTGTCCCATGCCAAGATATATTGGTAGAATTAGAGCTGTCAAAATGGTTCATAACCCCTTTGATTTATTATCTTGACATGGATCACCCAAAACATAGGTTAGGTTTGGAGAATACTTTAATAATCAGCATTATTTAATGCACTGTTTATTACTTTCATATTCCAAGATGTAATTGAAGCATTTAAATAAAGCATCATACATTAAAATTTAAAGTTTTACCACTAGAACAGCGGACATGGAAAAGTGATTTGAAAATTCAAACAAATTCATCTTACGTTAAAATCTTCAAAAAAATAAACTGTAGACTTTCCCGATATATCACCAGCATTTCTCCGGCTCTCCAAAATCCATTTCTCCCTAGTTTTAGCGTCTTTGGAACATGTATAAACAATTTGTTTGGCATGGTATGCGATGTGCTATTGCACATCGGAACTCTACACCATTTATAAGTTTTCTGCCTCACTGTCTGCGCAGGATTCATTTTAAGTCTAAAATATACCACTCAGATTATTATCCGATGTATAGACCTCGAATTTAATCATACTAGACACTAACGTAAAGTAGAAATACGCGAAGTGTATCCTGCTTCTCACAGCGCACTATGTGTTATTTCGTCTGCTAATTCAGTCAACCTGTACGATGACGTCAGACCAATGAGATCGCGTACTTGCGTGACGTGACATTTTCGTAGATTTTTATCATGTTTGGAGTTATTATTTGTACATTCGGATCACATTTTTGAATTCTGCATGAAATTTTGAATCAGATTAGCATATTTTTAATTAAAACCCCGGATTATGCATGTTCCCTATTGCCAGAAATGCAAATTTATGAACCCTAGAATACTAACATTATTCACTAGTTGCCCAATACTAACACACATAAAATTTATGTTGAAGTCCATATCTATGGTAAAATTTCCCCCCGTGGGTGGGGGCGGTACAATGACATCCACGGTATCCCCTGCCTGTCATAAGAGGCGACTAAAAGGGGCCCCAGGGGCTCTGAATTTTGGAGCGTGAGTTGGCGACCATGGGGCCCTTAGCTGAGTCCTGGCATTGCTTCCACTTACTTGTGCCAGGCTCCTCACTTTCATCTATCCTATCTGACCTCTCTTGGTCAACTCTTGTTCTTTTCCGACCCTGACGCTATTAGGTGTGCGAGGGCTAGGGAGTCTTTCATTTTTTGAAATTTTTATTTTTGCTAGTTCCTTCACGTCGCACCGACACAGACAGGTCTTATGGCGACGATGGGACAGGAAAGAGCTAGGAGTGGGAAGGAAGCAGCCATGGCCTTAATTAAGTTACAGCCCCAGCATTTGCCTGGTGTGAAAATGGGAAACCACGGAAAACCATTTTCAGGGCTGCCGACAGTGGGGTTCGAACCTACTATCTCCCGAATACTGGCCGCACTTAAGTGACTGCAGCTATCGAGCTCGGTCTATCATTTTCACGCCCTTCATGGCCCTTGTCTTTCTTTGACCGATATCTTCATTTTTCGAAGTGTCGGATTCCTTCCAGTTTTCCCTCTGATTAGTGTTATATAGAGGATGGTTGCCTAGTTGTACTTCCTCTTTAAACAATAATCACCACCACCACCGGTAAACAATAAGCAAACTCCACATTGTTACAAGAACTAATATATTGTTTAAAAATATTGTTAGTAAAGAATAATTCAAAACACGTAAGTGGATCAGCTTCTACGTTTTGTATATACAGAAGACAAGACAGTGATTCTAATTAGGAATCAATAATATGTCACTAGGACACCACCGCAAGAACTGAATAAGCCACGTTACATAGTTTATTTAAAAATAGTGGGTTTCTTTTGTGTAACTTATGTTTTTAAGAAGGGGCTGCCTGGCCGAGGCGGTAAAGGCATGCTCGGTTCACCCAGAAGGACGTGGGTTGGATTCCCCCGTCAGGACTTCGAAACATTTAAGAAATGAGATTTCCACTTCCGGAGGTGCACATGGCCCTGAGGTTCACTTAGCCTACACCAAAAATGAGTACCAGGTTAATTCCTGGGGGCAAAGGTGGTCGGGCGTAGAGCCAACCACTCTACCCCATCAAGTGCCAAGGTTATGGATAGTGGAAGCCTTTACCTTCCACCCCTCCAAGGGCCTTCATGGTCTATATGGAGATGACTTTGCTTTGCTCCGTTTTTAAGACTTAATTTCCACTGAAGACTACTCCAAAAATGGGTTAAACATGTATGGTTAATGTAGATATATCATCTTTATAGATGTAATATACTACAACGTATTGAACAGGAGGAGGTTTTACATTTAAATTGATTTAATTGGCCAATAGGAATGCAAGTAGGTACTTCAGCAATAGAGAATGGCGAGTGCTGTCACTTTTTCAGGTTATAAAAGTAAATGTACTTCTGCGGGTTCCTGGACATCGCAATAAACAAATCTCTCCTCTGAAAGGAATTCCAAGTAAGATTTCAATAATTTCTACTTCCCTATATTGTTACAAACCTTGGGTAGCATGTTGTCAACTTTTGCCATCATCCCTTCTAGAATAAATAATTTTGACACATTCTGACATTGTATGGCTGAAATACTTACGAGCAGCAGTCTGGTAGAGTTTTATATTAGGTCCTTTCTTCAAATAATCCAGAGCAAGTTTACAGAAATCTTGTAATACTGAAAGAAAAAAAATACCAAAAAAATTAGAAGAATCAGGCCTATTAAAAGTGTGAAAACTGAAGAATAAACAAATTTAGTTAATTCATCCATTAACAAACTGATGCTCCTGTTTCTATTTCACAAAAGGGCCAAGTTGGGGACAGAAGGCCAGTGCCTCCACCGTCTGAGCCAAACAGCCTGGCCTATGAAGAAGAGTCGTTTGCCAACAGAAGAGACCTTCATCACGCATGGGAGACTGTGCAGCAGGATTGCCAATCACTAATGATGAGGTCAATGGAGCATTAAAGCAGCCATGGTAACAACCAAGTCCCAGGCCCCAGTGAAGTGCATGTGGATATTCTCAAAATGCTCAAGCAGAATGGAAAGGAACTGTCACAGAAACTTTTCAGCAGTGTATGACAAAGGAATTAACCCTGCTGACTGGTTCAAATCGAGTTTGGTTCCAATTTCTGCATAAAATTCATTCACAACAAAGTCAATGAACAACTTAGTGAAATGCAGTTTGGGTTCAGGAAAAGTCTGGGAATGCATTCAGTCACTAGTAGAAAGAGCTGATTCTGAAGGGTTCTCGATCGAGCCCAATACAAAAAAAAATTATCAAAGTTCTTAAAGGCACTGGAATCAATAACATAGTTCTCCGAAAAATTGCTGAGGTCTATTGGAAACAGAAGTCGAACACTGGAATCCATGAGCAGCTGACAACAATATTGACATTCAGCAAGGAGTTCTACAAGGTTGCATTCTTTCTGTGATGATCTTTAACATCTAGTCAGAGCAAATTTTCAGAGAAGCAGTAGCAGACATCCAAGAATGGATAATCGTAAACACCCTCCTTACAATTTTAAATATGCAGATGACACCATGCTTACTGTCAGTATTCTCAGACATTTGGAATGTACATTTAAGTTCAAATATCTGGGATCAATAACAGATGAAACCTGGAATCACTCCATCAAAAAGGGGAGCCAAATTGATCAGGCCAGAGTAGCTTTCAACTCTGTGATGTCAGTCCTCCACAGTCATGATCCGAGTTGTCCCTGCAAGCACAAGTGGTTAGATGTTACATCCCTTTTGTCCTTTCCTATGGTGTGTAAGCCTGGAAACTCACAGAAAGACATCAAGACAGCAGAACTTAAGACAGTGGTTTGGAAAGTCAAGTGAAAAAACTGTTCCAAGCTACTGTCAACAAACTTACAATAACCAACATGTTTGCCAAAGTTTGCTTACAAACAGGCCACAGCAAGAGGATGAAGAAACTTTTTTCAGCTTATACCAGGTATTACTGATGTTACTGGAGGCACACTGCTCATGTCAGAGTTTGACCGAGGGGTGAGTCACTTTCATAATAAAGATACAACTATTAATACACAACTATTCGCAACTGATAGTAGAATATACTTTTATTTTCCTAACATGGAGTATATAAAAGGAAAGATTGCATTATATGATAACAGCCTCCTCACGCCTTACGATAAATATAACACTTCAATTACTATAAACAAGAATGGTGGGAAAAACATGCTGCATTCAGTTTCGATACATATACAATCTAATTCCAGTATTAAGGCATGACATCTCCCAAGTAATGGATAAAAATATATATTTAGGTCAAACCAGATTTTAGGAGAAATTTAGTTCTTATTAGGCAAAACTGTTATATCCGATAAGCAACTCTTCATGCAACATCCTGACATTCTGATTACACTGTATAACCTCATGTTTTATACCTTGTTCTGTTTGCGATATAAGTATGCTCAAGTGTTGTTTATGATCGTCTTTCAGAATTAACAACATTTTGAGAGTAAAGACTTCTCCGTTTCTGACTGGTCTCAGCCGGAGTTCGAGTAAAGAATCAGTACTGTACACAGGTCTTAACACTTCTTCTTCGTGATGTAAATTGGGCTTCTTGTTTTACATTTGTGCCCATTAAGGTAGCAGCCAGAAAATAAACATGCAATTGAGTCCTTAAGGTCACCACGAATTGAAACTATATAGTCAGATCATGCAAGATACACAGGAAATTAAAACATTAGGAGCATCCTCTTTGATTGGGAGCACTTGCTCTTTCATTAACGTCTTCTTCTTCCTCTTCCTACCGGGGTGCCAACCCAGGAATTGTATCGTGACGCAGAGTGGGGATTATCTGCTTGCTTGCTTGCTGATGCTTATGGGCTGTGTCTACGACATTTCACCCAGTCAATACTCGCTTACTCATGTAAACACACTAGTATAAATAAAAAACTTCAGTTCAATAATTGATGCTTGAGCTGGCAAGTAGAAAACACAAAACACTGATCTTCACTATATCACATAATAACCCTAGTTTGCTAGAGCAGACTGTTCTCATACGGGAAACTTCCAATCTTGCAATCACACTTCTTCTAAAGCTTCACCCACACGAATAATCCAAAATAGCACTCTCAAGTAATACACTAATGATATGAGGAATCACTCAAATGGAACCTTCAAAAGCATGAGCAATTCTCACCCTATATTACAGACAGAATTATAACACGATATTGGCTTCATCTAGAAACAAATTTAGCACTCTAATAATCTCGACTGTAGGATTACAGAGCAAACAAGAAACACTGGTTGGTAAAACCTGCTTGAGTCGCTTGAGATTAGTCATAAGTTTTTTACGGGGGTTAGCATATAAAGAACATTCAAATAAAATGTGGTTGGAGTCGCCATTACTAATATTTGTACCACACAAACAGTTTGTATCCTGCGTTAAATGGAAACGTGATCTATATTGTGGTGTAAGGGCATGATTAAACCGTAACCGAATGATGTTAATAATATGTCGTCTAGAATATGATCCTCGTATAAACCAAGGTTTAACCAAAAGTGTTGGTTGTAAATGATAATAGAAGTTACCTTTGACTTGTGCAGTCTGTCTCCAGGAATTCTGCCATTCTTGACGCCCATCCTGTCGGATAACAACTACATAATCAGAAGCAGGAACAATATTGTTAGTATTCGGAACAGGAAGACGAGAAGCTTGTTTTGCTAGACAATCTACTTTTTCATTGCCCTCGATACCCACATGACCTGGTACCCATACTAAAGTTATGTAAATACCGACGTTGTCAAGCATATAAAGGAGACTCTTGACATTGTATACATACGGGGATTATCTGAAATAGTCTTAGGAGGACACAAAAAAACAGGGACACAAGGTTCTAAACTTCACGTCAGAGTGACCCGTCTCGACGTCTTTTCTACTTTCACACACAAGACCGGGCCGACATAGAAAGGTTATGAACGGTTAAGGAGGAAGGGATACAAAGTTTAAGGTAGAGAAACAAAAACACAAACACACACACTCAAAAACACAAAGTTAGCAATCTACCGGGTAATTCTGTGGGATTCGTAAAAAAGCATGAATGTAAGTAATTCTATCTCACGTAACCGGTGCTACAATTTGTGCAGAAATTTTTGCCGAGATGTATGAAAACTTGTGCAGTTGAACAGAAAATGATTAGCGTCGCTCGCTATATTACCACAATAACATCTAGCAGGTGTTTGAAGATGAAACCTGTGTTTATATTGGGGTGTGAGGGCGTGATTGAAACGTAATCTTATGATATTTGTAATATGTCGTCTAGTATAGTGACCGGTGTAATACCAGGGTTTTTTCCCTGCGTGCGGTTGAAGCTGATTATAAAATTGACCCTTATATGTGGATGTTTCTTGCCAAAGCTCATTCCAAGTATTGGTGCTGTCAAGCCTTATTGAGGTTAGTAAATCCATACATGGCAGGGCAATGTTTCTTATATTATCTGTCTCATTTGCCGCGTCCTTAGCCAGTTGATCTACAATGGTATTGCCAGTAATGCCCGAGTGTCCTGGTATCCATACTAACGTGATGTGTCTTCCTGCTTTTTGTAAGTCATAAAGGAGTTTTTTAACGTTGTACACGTACCAGTTGGTGGAGGGTTTTAAAGACGATATGGCCTGAAGCGAGCTCAGGGAGTCGGTAAAAATGTGACCCTTATTGTGACGTGATTGTTTGAAAAATAAAATAGCCTGTCTTATAGCAAATATTTTTGTAGTGAAAATGGATAGCGTATTAGGTAGTGACATCTTTTGATGGGTTTCCATTTGGGACATGTAGATTGCTGCTCCGACTCCCGTCGCAGTTTTTGAACCATCCGTGTAAATTTCCAAGCTGGGTGACGGGTTAGCAACCCGAAATCGCTTTATAGGTGCTGGCTTAAGTGGAAAATGGTTGTTGGGTGTATGACTGTAGTTTTTCAAAGGAAATATGATTGAGGGAGTATAAAAGTATATATGCAAACTAAAAGCAAAATGTGGCTGGGACATACACTGTAGAATATCACCTTCATACTGCAACAATTGGTAGAATGCTTGAATCAAAGCCGGCTGAGGGAAGTTACGTTGGTTAGTGCGCTGGAGAATTTCATATAAAAGTTGGAACTTGGGCAGAATGACAGTGTTAGTCATGGCCATCTTCTTAAGGATATATTTTTTAGCTAAAAATAATCTGCGTATATGTAGTGGTTGTTCTCCTGCTTCTACTAACAAAGCATTAGTGGGTGTTTATTTGAGGGCTCCTAAACACAGGCTTAGAGCTCGAAATTGAATACGCTCTATGTTTTGAAGTTGTGTTTTCTTAGCTGTGTCAAAAAGATGAGCACCGTAGTCTAATCTTGAACGGATGGTAGCTTTATAAAATACAATGGCAATAACGGGGTCCGCGCCCCATTGCCGTCTACTTGCAGAATATATAGACAATGTTGTGCTTGCTGGGTTAATGCTTGAAAATGGTATTTCCATGATAATTTATTATCCAAAATTAGTCCTAAATAGCGATGTGAGGTGGTTATAGGAATGTTGATATTATCCAAATTAATAGGGGAGGTGTCATATTGCCGGTGATGTGTAAAAACCATCGTGGTACATTTGGAAGGAGAGAGCTGCAATCCATGATCCGTTAACCATATATGAACTTCCCGTAGAGTATTTGTTAATATACTCCTACATGTGTCCAAATGGGCATGACTAGCGTAAATCAATATATCATCAGCATATGAGATAATACGTGCTGTTCGTAGAACTAATCGTTCCAGGTCATGTAAGTATAAGGCAAAAAGGATCCCACTCATAATATCCCCTTGAGGCAAACCTTTAAAGGAGTACCGGATTGGCATTGCGGGCAGGGAGCTTTGATAAATAATCTTCGACCCATCAACAACTTACGCAAGATGATGAGGAAATTGTAGGGCAACAGTAACTCTTGGAGCTTACGTAGGAGAAGATCAATTATGACATTATCATACGCTCCCTGTATATCGAGAAAGGTTGCCATTACTGTATGTTTTCGAGCTCTTGCTAGTACCGTAGTATGTCTGTTATTAGCACATTATGTGCATCCTGTGTGCTTCTCCCTGGAATGAAGGCAAATTGACTACGAGGTAGAAGGTTGTGGAAAGTGAGACACCATAACAGGCGATAGAGTAAAATCTTTAGGAATACTTTTCGCAGAACAGAACCTAAAACAATTCCCCTATAATCAGCTGGGGTCGGTGGATATCTGTTTGTTTTTGGTATCGGGACGAGAAAAAAATCATTCCATTCAGGGGGGATCAATGTAGTAACCAGAATAAAGTTGAAATGGTCAATCAAAGTTTGCATGGCTGGGACAGGCAAAGCATGTATCATAGAGTAGGTTATACAATCAGGGCCCGGAGAGGTTGATTTGTTCTTAATAATACTGAAATCCAACTCTCGAAGGGATATGGGGTGCAATAAAGTATTGAATTGGCTACTCGAGGGTTGTAATATGAGAGGAGATATAGGTAGTGCTGTGTCGGGCGTGAGTTGCTGATAGAACTCTTGAAGTGTATTTGGCTCAATTATGTTAGCTCCTGGAGAATGATTCCTATGGGTCAGAGAACGTAAGGCCTTCCAGATGACTTTGGCATTTGTCGTCATCGTAAGGGTGGAGATGAATGCTTTCCAGGCTTTTCGCCTCTTATTGTTAAAGATGCGCCTCATTACTGCAAGATGTTTCTTTAGGACAAAATAATTTTGGGGAGTAGATTCATGTCTATAGGTTTTGAATAGCTGCCTTCTCATTTGGACTAAATTATGGCATTGTTGATCCCACCAATGAATTTTTGTGGAGGCTTGTACAAACTTTGGAATAGTCATCACCAATGGATGGTGAAGATCCAAATATTGCTTGATCAGAGTTAATAAGCAATCATAAGTGAGGACGTCCTCTTTGGTTTCAGTCATGCGAGCCCAAATATAATTTCGAAAATTATCTGGATCAAAGTTAGTGAGTGATCGATGATAATAATGATATGTTTGGCATGCACTAGTCGGATGCGAGTTGCTGACACCAATTGAGATAAGGATAGGGAAGTGATCACTAAGATGCGTGTCCTTGATGGTGGTCCATGATATGTTATGTGCGAGAGGAATTGTACACAAAGATAAATCAACTGCACTTGGGGCAGATCCCGGGGCAGTTAACCTGGTAGGTGAACCGTCATTCAGAATTATGAGTTGTTGTTCAACTACTGTATGATATAGATTGTTGCCTTTTGATGAGTTGTCTACACAACCCCAGTAAGTATGATGCGCATTGAAGTCACCAGCAATAATAAGCTTTGGATAGGGTGTAAATTGATGAAGTATTGAGGCCCATTGAACTCGTGTAAGATATATGTCCGGGGGACAGTAAATATTAACAACACATAGATTGAGCAGCTGGATCGCAAGTACATATAGATTGGGGATATAGGTCTGAAACGAAATCACTCTGTAAGACAAGTTGGCTGCTGTTAAAGTAGCTATACCATCACATCCATATCCATCTATCCTTTCAATTTTATAGCCCCGCAGATGAAAGTTTGAGGATGGTTGAAACCAAGTCTCTTGTAATAAAATAATATGCGGCACATATTCCCGTATAAGTAGTCGTAGTTCATTTTGTTTTGGAAGGATACTTCTGCTATTCCACTGTAGTATTCTGAGCATTTAACTTGAACAAATTAGTTACAGTGTCCCGCAGCTTATTTACCACAGGGAAGGTCTGATCATTTGGCCCTAGGAGTTGTAGGAGCTGCAATATAGTGTTAATAATTTCTGTTTGCAACTGATTTTGTTGTTTCACAAACGTAGATGCTGTGCCTACTTTAGGCGGTGGGACTGGCAGATATGAGGTAGAGGCCTCTGTAGTAGTAAAAGTATTCTCGGTCTGGGTCGCTGGTGTAAGTATACTCGAATGGGTATCTGGCTGATGTTGCCCAATAAGAATACGATGATAACCAGCTTTATCATAACCGGGCCTCGGGACAGGTCGAGGCTCCCTAGCAACTATTGAGGTTAATTTTCTTTTCCTGGGTGTATCCACAGCTGATTGGGATGCTGGTACCTTAAGGGGGGGGGAAGTGTTGTGAGTGTAAGGTGGGGGCATATGTTGCAGGTTGTAATTGCTCAGCTGCCTCTTTGAAGGTGATATTATCCGTACACATTATTTTCTTGATATGTACCTGATATTCATGCATCGCACAATCTTTCGACCCCACTTGATGATTCCCTTGACAATGTAGGCATATTAAGCAATCCTGCTGGCAATCATTGGTAAGATGTGACAAAGCACAGCGTCCACATCGAGGTGATTTCGCACGACAATAAACTGCTAAATGCCCATAACGCTGGCAATTCTTACAGATTAAGGGGTTGAAGATAAATGGTTGGACCTCCAGGACCACACTAAATAGACTGACCTGAATAGGCAACTTTTGTGCCCGAAATGTAATTTTCACAGAACCGGTTGGTAGGTATTCTATACCATTTTCTGTGACAGCTTTGCGGTTAAGCCTTTGCACTTTGGCCACTGGGAGGACTCAATGTGCGCAAGTATCTCTGGTACTGTAAAATCCTTATCAACCCCCTTTATCAAACCAACTCTATAGACATTTGATGTAGGAATATATGCTTTTAGCTTTCTCTCCTGTAAGATAGGATTATTGAGGAAATCATTGGCGTTTGCTGCTTGATTAAAAACAACTTGTATTCTATTGCGCCCTTTTCTAACAATTTTTTTAACACCTGAGATTTTTTTATCATAAAATAATTTCCCTAAAGCCATAGCCCGCCACATTTTGTTGATCTATAGATTCTCCCATAACCAAAAAAGGGCCAAAATGTTCGCGAGAATAGGTTTCCTTAACTTCACTATTATCGGACGTGGCTTATCTGTATTCATCTTGCCTACCCTGTGACTTCTGTCTATGTCCTCGTGCGTTAAATGTACTCCAATACTGTCAGCTAGCTCGATTCTTATGACGTAACTCGGATCAAAACTTAGGAACAGAGGCCTACTTCGATTTACCTTGTATTGATGGCTATTATCAGTGGCCAAGAACTTCAGAGTCACCTCAAGCTTAAATCTCGGTGTTATTGCAACTCTCATCACTGTGTCGTGTCTTTGAATTTGCGGTGTTATAGCATCTAACAGTGTCTGAAAGTTATCAAACGTCAATCTCATACACTTTCTGTATTCTTCTTCATACTCTATCGCAAGTTCTCTCAGAATTAATGTTGATGCCGCGAGTGTATCTCCCCTAAGCCAGCTTCTTCGAGTGTCAACTCTACCAGACAGTGGTAGAGTAGAGTAACGTGGCTACTCTACTATCTACTCTACTCGCCTCGCTACTCTACCCGCGTAAACCAGCCCTACCTAACGCGGATTTTTATGTAAAAGGTAAAAGTGGGGCAAGTGTCTCTCTGCCTCTCTACTTAGTGTTGCGGAATCCAACTTAAGATACTCATGCCAGTAAATTAAAGAAGAAAAGAACCCCTTTTCAGGATGAAATACCGCAACCCCGGTGTCTCTCAAAAACCTATAACAGTTGAAGAAATATCAGAACAACAGGTCTTATGGTGACATTGGAATAGGGCAGGGTTAGGACTGGGAAGGATGTGACCGTGGCCTTAATTTGTTTCGTGTGAAAATGGGAAAACACGAAAAACCATTTTCAGAAATGCCGACAATAGGGTTCGAACTCTCAATCTGCCGACTACGTGCCCTAAACCAAGTAGCCATCTCGCTCGGTATATTATTAATATCTGCTGATATTACCTGTAAATATCGAAACTCTCATTAAGTCCTCTTGATGAGTTTGACGCCAGGAAGGGCATCCGATCGTAAAAAATTGCTCCGAAGCTTCATCTCACTACATACCCGATCCTACCGGGCGAGCTGGCCGTATGGTTAGGGGCGCGCAGCTGTGAGCTTGCATCATCCGGAAGATAGTGGGTTCGAACCCCACTGTCGGCAGCCTTGAAGATGGTTTTCCATAGTTTCCCATTTTCACACCAGATAAATGCTGGGGCTGTACCTATCCCTATCCCATTGTCGCCGTAAGACCTATCTGTGTCGGTGCGACCTAAAGCCAAATTGTATTGTTTCTCTGAATATTTACTTAAGCTTCTATTTTGCATTCATTTGCCTCTTGTATTATTTAGGGTAACATTCTATTGCATTTTCTTCTTCTTAATCGTTTCTCAAGGGCAGTGTCCTGGAGCGTGAGACATTGGTTCGGGGGATACAACTGGGGAGAGTGATCAGTACCTCGCCCAGGTGGGCTCACCTGCTATGCTGAACAGGCGCCTTGCGGGGGAATGGGAAGAGTGGAAGGGAGAGACAAGGAAGAGGGAAGGAAGCGGCCGTTGCCTTAAGTTAGGTACCATCCCGGCATTTGCCTGGAGGAGAAGTGGGAAAACACGGAAAACCACTTCCAGGATGGCTGAGGTGGGAATCGAACCCACCTCTACTCAGTTGACCTCCCAAGGCTGAGTGGACCCCGTTCCAGCCCTCGTACCTCATTTCAAATTTCGTGGCAGAGCCGGGAATCGAACCCGGGCCTCCGAGGGTGGCAGCTAATCACACTAACCATTACAGTACAGAGGCGGACTCTATTGTATTTTTTAATTATTGTAATTACCGTATTGTTAAAACATGAAGTTCCTATTCAGCACTTGCCTCAGCTTTTCTCTAAACAGTTGTTTATCTGTGCTTTTTACATTCATTTTAGCTGCCTCTGTGGATCCGTGGTAGAGTGCCGGCCTCCCGACCCCAAGATAGAGGGTTCAAACCCGGCAGAGGTAGTCGGATTTTTGAAGGGCGTAAAAAAGTCCATTCGACACTCCATGTCGTACGATGTCGGCATGTAAAAGATCTCTGGTGATACATTTGGTATTTACCCGACAAAATTAATTAAATCTCAACCATAGACGCTAGATGGCAAACAGAGTAAACCGGAACGTCGAAATTGACGAGCAGACAGTCAGATGGCGTCAGATCGAAATGTCTGCAAACGGTAGCTGAGGCCATACGATTATTGTTCCGGCCTATAAAAAATGGCTCATGATCCTTGCTATGGCTAGACCACCTAGTTGCTCGCTACCACTTCCTAGGACAGATAGCAGCACCCTTCAGCACCCAGCCGGAAGTGGTGTGGATGGAAGGGGATGAGAGACTGTTATGCTGGGGTGTAGAGATGGGCACTATCGACTGAAAACCGCTATCGACTAGTCGGGCGATAGTCCCTTCGAACTATCGACTAAATAGTCGAATGTTTTCAGTCGAACAAAAGTATTCATTACTTCCTGTCGAGAAGACTGAACAGTCGAATGATTTCAGTCATATGAAAATATTCATATAACGCAACTAGTCAGTCCATGAAAAACATTCGAATGTTTCCTGTCGAAACTCTCCGTATCGAAAGTGGAGAGTCGTACTTTTACGAATTCGGCTCATTTTAATGCAATTTACATATAATTAGAAATCACTTGTGTAGACACGCATTAAAATCCGATTTACGCACTCGTTCGTACACGGGGCTAATAGATAGAGAGATGCCCTTAATACGAACCAACATCATACGAATGGCCTTTCTTGGTGCTAAATGGACAGTGAAACGTAGAAAGACGACAATGAAGCTCTATTCCCGAACAATGTTAACAATAATATGTAAAACGCGTTGCTGTAGTACACAATCAAGATATACTGTAGATGAGAACAGCCAAACACAATACTACAGTATTTTCTAGATTATTATAGTTATTATTATTATTATTATTATTATTATTATTATTATTATTATTATTAGCGTATTCTCCCAATAATGGAAGACGTTAAGCAAACAACCTTAGAGCATTAATACTATATATATATACATATGGATATATGATCGAAGCAAACAACTCAATCAAGCTTTCTTTGGGTTCTTCTTGTTCTTCCAATAGGCTTTCATTCTCTCTGAGAAGGCTTGTTTACGTTCTTCCGACCATTTCGGTCTGCACTGTTTTTGCTTTGGTTGCTCTGATGTAACTTCCCACTTGTTGACTTTGTGTCTGAAGGTGTCTCTTTCTAAAATGTCTGTTGCACATATGTTTGCGTTTTTGAGGTCCTTTCGAAGTTCGTCCAGCCAAGGTGTTGAATTCTTAAGTGAGCTAACATAATTTAATATTCTTTTTGACAGTCGATTTTCTGATAATCTTGTGAGGTGTCCAAAGAATTTCATTCGTCTTTTCTTAATGTCAATTTCAATGTTTGAAACTTTTTCTGTTGTTTTGATTGATTGTAGCCTGTAACCATCTTGGGTATATCTTGCTCCTAGGATTTTCCTGATGATCTTCCTCTCTTGCTTTTTTATTTCTTCTAATTCTTGTTGACTGTTAAGTGACAATGTTTCACTTGCGTAAAGGACTGTTGGTTTTATGACTGTGTTGTAATGCCGAATTTTTGTCTGTCTTGACATGCATTTTTTGTTGTAGATGTCTTGAACTAACCCTAATGCCTTCTTGACTTTTTGGAGACGGTTTTGCTGTGAGATCTTCTCAAGGCCTGTCGGTTCGATGAATTCTCCGAGGTATTTAAAGTACGAGACCCGGTCGATTTTACCGTATTTTGTTCTCAGGCTCGTGATATCTGTCTTTGAACAGAAGAATTTAGTTTTCTCAAATGAAATCTGTAGTCCCACTTTTTCTGCAGATTCCTTAAGTATCTCAAGCTGCTTGATGGCAGTCTCCTCATCCTCTGTAAAAATCGCCAGATCGTCCGCAAATGCAAGGTATGGTACGTAGAGGTGGTTTTTGGGAAAGCCCAATCGGATCGGTTTCCAAGATTCACGTTTCTTGAGTTCCTTCTCCCATTCTTCCATAACCTTGTCTAGAACGACGTTGAACAGAATAGGAGAGAGTCCATCACCTTGTCTCACACCTGTTTAAATGTCGAAGGGTTCTGAAATTTCTCCCATAAATTTCACTTTAGATTTTGTGCCCGTTAGTGTTTGTCTTATGAGTTCTAGGGTTTTGGGATCTAGTCCTCTCTCTTCTAGAATTTGGAATAGTGACGGTCTGTCTATCGAATCATATGCCTTTTTGAAATCTACAAATGTGCATACTGTAGGCTTTTGTCTGAGGGCTCGTAGTTTAAGTATGGTTTTGAGGTTGAAAATTTTTTCTGGGCATGACCTGTTTGGTCTGAATCTTGCTTGAAATTCTGATAATTTGGGTTCTAATTGTTGTTGTGTTCTATGCAAGAGACAGGCTGATAGTATTTTGTATGTGACTGATACAAGAGAGATTCCTCTGTAATTGTTTACGTCTAACTTGCTGCCTTTTTTATGTAGTGGATGGATTAGAGCAATCTTCCAGTCATCTGGGAGCTTTTCGGTTTGCCAAATGTTTTGGATTATTTGTGTAATTTCTCTGAGTGAATTTGGGCCTAAATTTTTCAGAAGTTCAGCTACAATTCCGTCTTCCCCTGATGCTTTGTTGTCTTTAAGTTTCTTGATATGTGAATAAATTTCTTCTTGAGTTGGTGGTGCCGAATTTTCCGGTATGATTTCTGGCTGTACTTTCGGGAATCTCTTTTTGGGTTCTGGATAATTTAAAAGCTGTGAAAAATATGTAGGTAATTCTTGGCAGTTTTCCTTATTTGTCAAGGCTAGTTTACCATCGTGCTTCCGAAAGCAAAGGTTCTGTGGGGAATATCCTTTAATTTGGTTCGCAAAGGTCTTGTAGAAATCGTGTGTGTTGTAATTTTTGAAGTTGTCTTCAATTGACTTCAGTTGGACATTGACGTATTTCCGTTTATTTTGTCTTAAAATCTTGGAAACATGCTTGCGAACTTCGAAGAATTTCTTCTGTGTTTCTCCTGATTTGTTACAATTGTAGTTTTGAAATGCCTTTTTCCTTTCTTCTAGTGCGGTCTCACATTCTTGATTCCACCAAGGATGTTTTGGTTTCTTGCGAAGAGGGATTAGGTCCTTCGCCGTTTCGATGATTTTAGTCTGGAAATTCTCCCAACTCTCTGCAGGTCGTTTTTCCCATTCTTCTGAAATTTTGGAGTCCTTGATTTTGTGCAGATCAAATTTTGGAATCACCGATGTTTTCCTGTTGAATTTCCCTTTGGGTGTGAATTTAATTTTGATTCTGCTTAAATAATGATCCGAATCGATGTTAGCACCTCTGCGCACTTGCACATCATGAATTTCCTTTTGGTAATCATATGATATTGCCACATGATCAATCTGAAATTCTCCTAAATGATGGATGGGTGATCGCCAAGTTTTTTTGCTTTTTGGGATTCTTCCGGAGTGATGTTGACATAATTTTGAGGTTATTTTGCTGGCATAACTCAATGAGGCGTGTGCCATTTTTATTGGTGAATCTGTGGGCTGGATAGTCTCCCACTGTCCTCCCGTATTTGTATTCTCTGCCAAGCTGTGCATGAAATCACCGAGTAGAATTTTCACATCATTTTTAGGGATTTTGGCCATTTCTGTTTCAAGTTCTTCCCAGAATCTTTCTGTTTTTTCAGGCTCCTTTTTATTGTCTCCATTTGTTGGTGCATGCACATTAATAAAGGTGTATTTTTTGTTTGTATGCCTGATTCTTAAGGTCATAAGCCTATTGTTGATGGGTTTCACCTCTATTACTGAATCCAAAACTTTTTTGTCTACACAGAAGGCCATTCCTAACAATGCTGCTCCTTTACCAATTTTCTTGTTTGTTCCACTTTTGAAGATCCTATAATTATTGTAATCCATCGTTTCTGAATCAGTGAAGCGTGTTTCTTGCAGGGCCAGAATTTGGATTTTCTGCTTTGTAAGTTCTGTTGTGAGATTGTGCAGTTTTCCTGTTTGAATCAGTGTCTGAATGTTGAATGTGCCAATGAAAGTGTGAGTCTTTCGTGGAAGTTTATCAGAGCACTCCGACTTGCTCTCTCGTATTCGCCCAAGCTCCCCAGAATCCGAATGCTTGGTTGCCACTTTAGAGTGGGTGGATTGTCCACCTGGGGTAATTTTGTCTTTAATTGTACGAGTCATGTCTGCTTGTATGCAATCTTCTAGCTTTCGCTAGTGGTGTAGAACCAGGGATTGTTAGTTCCTGGAGCATATTTACAGCCGCACCTCTGGTGATCAGACGCTGACCACTTGCCGCTTGCTACAAGTCAGACGCGAAGTAGATTTGATTCGGTTCTTCCGCCCTCTCTGCCATTGGGATATGTCCTCTTCTGCCGTCGAGGCCGTTGACCATTTCTCTGTTTACCTCAGTTGATCCGCGGGTGCTTATTTGGCTAAGCCTTATTCACACCTGTCCTGCATATCTACAGGAGCTTCCCCTATCAGCCATATGGGACGCGCCGTGTCGGGATTGAGGCCCCCCACCCCAGTGTCTTACGCAGGGTTATGACTAGCTCCTACTCATTTCAGAACCAGACCCCCACGTAAGCTGACCGGGCACGGATTATTATTATTATTATTATTATTATTATTATTATTATTATTATTATTATTATTATTATTATTATTATTATTATTATTATTATTATTATTATTATTATTATTATTATTATAATAGTTATGCCTTATGTATGAATAGGGCTTAACGTAATTAACATAAACAAATATGCAACGAAATAAAGAGCATATAAACGACAAGAGAAAATCGCCATATATCGTAGGTACATATGAAGTTAACATAATTATATATTACATATCCGAAGTGACCATAAACCGATAGTTCCATTCGCTTCCATGTCGCTGTGACTTGAGTGCGACTGAATTCAGTCGACTTGTTTTGTGCTGACCGGACAGTGAAACGTGGAGAGATGCGTGGCGGGAATGCGACTGAATTCAGTCGACTTGTTTTGTGCTGACTGGACAGTGAAACGTGGAGAGATGCGCGGCGGGAATGCGACTGAATTCAGTCGACTTGTTTTTTAAAGTAGTCGACTGTTACGATAGTTTAAACTATCGACTAGTTCGATAGTTATCAGTCGATAGTGCCCATCTCTACTGGGGTGCCTCGTGAGCGGGAAGACGGGGAACATGTGACTGTTATCGAGGGCATCAGCCCACTAGTACTCAGTATTGTGTATTAATAATGTGTTATATAAGTGTCCTAAATGTAATAAATGTTGTTATTTAATCAAGTGAGTGAATTATGTGCAAAACAATTATTATTATTCTTATTACATTCATTTTACAGTACAATTCTCTGTTATTAAGTAGGATTTTTTTTATAGTTTCGTTCTTTTTTAAAATGATCGACTTTATATATTTCTCCATGTATGTCGGTTGTGCAATGGAGATGGAGAAAATAGTACGTAAGAGGAAATTACGCTTAAGTTACCCTACTTGCGTCTACCTTGCAGACGTAACAGACAGGAAAATTATGGCTGGTAAATAACTTAACAAGGATCTTTTACCAGTACGCGCTTGGGGCTTGTAACGATTACGGGAGATACTCAGTTACTGAAATAACAGCGGCTCGGCAATACTCGTGTGGACTCGGTTAACGAGGCCAGTGCGCGGCCGAAGTCGTTACCAGTAACTGTCTCCCGTAACTAGTATTTATACTAACTAGTATCAAATACAGTAGAGATAATACGCGACACTGAGCGAGATATCGAGGGACAGCTATTGGAGCTCACTCTAGCGGATAGACCTGAACAGTAGGCCTACTGATTCTCTCATAAGAGCACGTGTATTTTTGTGTGAAGTTTTTGGTGTTATTTATGCGTTTTCAGTGAGTTGACGTAATTAAATAGTAGCGTGTCATTCCTTGATATCTCCTCTCAACATGAGGGGAAAGGTATGTGCTGTGTTGTGCTGTGTTTGGCTGCAGTAATTACGAAGTAGAGAAAAATGCGCGGTCGTTCTTCAGGTTCCCTCGTGACAAGAACATGTAAGTAATATTGTGTTTGGATATATATTCTTCCAGTGACAGAGATTTTTATAGTACTTCATAATCTTCTGACCTGCTCGACCCATGTTTTAACGGGCTTAAAATATAATACGCATATTTTATTGTATAGTGCAGCAGTTAACCTTCAATACCGATGTGTTGTTGTAGGTGTGATCTGTGGGTTTTGAAATGTCACAGAAGCGGTTTGGATAAAGTGTACAAGAAAGAAGGGACGTTACGCCTGTATAAGAATTATAAGATCTGTTCAGATCATTTCCAGGCCAGCGACTTTAAAAATCCTCGACTATACAGCCAAGGGTATGTTACATTTTTACTCTAATTGTACGTAAATATTCCTCAAAGTATCACTATCGACAACATTTTCAAACTTTTCTTTCTTTTATCCCTCTTCTCAGATTAAAGCCGGGATTTTATAGATTTTCTTTCTGTTAGTAGGCTTCATGTTAAGAGGAAAATTGTCCAGCTATTAAATGTTAATTCATTGCATCATATGTGTAAGTAATGTGCCGATATTTTTATTGACAAATGTCTTAATGTGATGATACAATGTTTTTAAATGAGGAAAAAGACAAATCCAACCGTAAGATTTCAGGCAGGTATGCTAAAGCTAAAAAAAGTAATGCATAAATGAAAGATCAAGCCATTTCACAGCAGTCCATTTCACACCTTGTTTATATGTCTAATTTCAGTCTTTAAATAATAACCTTTTAAATAATTCTTCATTCATTTATCCAGAATTGCTTTAGCAACTTCGAAGTTAATATCTCAATACCACTTTCTTTCTAGACGTAATTTATTTATCCATTTCCGTATATACATTTCCAATGATATTTGAATTTAGCGCGATTTGTTCAGGTCAAGTCACTAGGAGCGCCACCGTCGAATTGTCTCCCATTTTAGCAAGGCGAAATCCGTAAGTGTCGTGTATTGTCTCTACTGTATTTGCTAGTATTATAATATCCAGTTACTGAAATAACAGCGGCTCGGCAATACGCGTGTGTACTCGGTTATCGAGGGCACCGCGCGGTCCTGCACGCTACCAGTAGCTGCCTCAAGTAACCAGTACTGACTCGTATGAAGTGGGCAAAGCCGTGCGGCCGTACTCGCTACCAGTTTCTATCACAGTAATCAGAATTTATGCAAGTTATTTCGGCTTGTAATTAACAGTATTCTTAACGGATTAAATTTTTGTTGTGTTCCTTGTTCATGCTTCTGTTAAACACTTGCCGTGGCTTTTCTTTAAAGTTATTTAAGCATGTATTTTACATTCATTTACAGTATCCTTCTGTTATTTGGAGGTAATTTTTTGTCATTCTTAAACTGATCGACTTCATGTTTCTTTCCGTGGGTGAAGTAGGCCTATCTGCGGTAGAGTGGTATTTACATAAAAGGGAATTATGCCTCTGAACTTACGCCCCTTACGTCAACCTTGCGGTTGGTACACATACTATACTTCCTTAATGCTTCCTGCTTCGAAGGGCATTTGGCCTACTAAGCGACCGCTCCTCACAACGCATGTCTGCAGATTATGAGATGACGTGTAGTCAGCGGGATGAATCCCCCCGCTCGTTATTTTCGGCTTTCTTGACCGAGGCCGTCAGATAGCTTCTCAAGTGTATAAACACATGGACCTCTCGAAGCAGCCATCAGATGCAGTTGAAAATCGCTGACCAGGCCGGCATGCTACCCCGAGACTACAGGGCTGGCACCATATTTCCTTTGTGCAGCGAATATTAGGTACCCCTCTTGTACTAGAGGTAATAATAATAATAATAATAATAATAATAATAATAATAATAATAATAATAATAATAATAATAATAATAATAATAATAATAATAATAATAATAATAATAATAATACTTTTATTGACTTAACGTCCCACTAACTACTTTAACGGTTTTCGGAGAAGACGAAGTGTCGGAATTTAGTCCCGCGGGAGTTCTTTTACGTGCTAGTAAATCTACCGACACGAGGCTGACGTATTCAAATACCACCGGACTGAACCAGGATCGAACCTGCCAAGTTGGGGTCAGAAGGCCAGCACCTCACTGTCTCAGCCACTTTTTTCGGCACTAGAGGTTATTTTTAACCGTTAACGTTAACGAGTATTTTTGTGTAACCGCTCCAGTTATAACCGTTAATCAAAAATAACTGCTAAGCCAATCCCTAGTACATACCTACTATACTGCTAATAATAAGAGTTGGTGTCTGACATTTCTTAGAGGGAGGTCCGTTTACTGCCTGCCGAGGCGGGATAAAGGGAGTGGCTGTGTGGTTGCCATGGAAACGAGGGCGGGGCGACTGCGGTTGCCATGGAGATAACACTTCAGGGCAGCTCGTCTTGCTGGGAGTTGCCAAACCTGTCACTGCCACTGATAAGAACCTGATTGTTTGTATAAGAGTGATCGCAAATGGGACGACACCGCCTGGCCAGGTAGTCTACAGTAGATCACAGCGGTCAGAATGAAGGACGGAACAAGTGAGCCGGAAGCGAGGGGTAAGAGTATGCTGGAATGTGGCAACATCGTGAAATGGCACGTAGAGTGCTCCTCCCTCCAACCTTACCTGTCAGACGCCAACTCTTATTATTAGCAGTATAGTGTCGTGCATTGTTCGAATTTGAGACGGGTAACCAGGACAGAACATCATGTGCCTTGCTGCATATGCAACCATTATCACGCATGAGAGGAACGTGTAATCTAAAATGTCCGAGTATGCTCCGATTCGTTAGACACATCATGCTCGAAGCGAAGCTTGCTGACTAGAGAGGATGGCCTTGCTTGCTCTACTGACATTGCAAGCAATGTGATTTTTCGAGATATAGGGAATCCCTTGTTTACATAGAGCAAAGCCCGGAAATTCGGAGGTATAAAAGGTTGAAGGAATGGTTGAGTTACCCGTTCGTTTTGAGCTGAAGTTCACCATGCCACGCGAATGGACGGACAGCGTTATGGCTAAAATTCAAAGCAGTGAATATAAACTAATCAAGAGAGATGTGCTCAATTCTGATGTTTGGAATAAGTTCCTGCTTGTGGTCACTGTAGATAGTCAGTAGACAGGGTATGTTCAAAGTGAAATGTGCAATGCACTGTTAACATATAAATCAGGTACAACTCATTTTAAAAAACACGTTTGTAAATTTAATGCTGGCTTTTCTCGACAAGTATTGCCCGGCATTACAAAGAAAACCATAACTAACGCGTGTGTTTTCATGTGTGCCAAAGATTTCTGACAGTTTAACACTGTTGCCGGAGAAGGCTTTAGAGAATTAGGGCAAGAACTGATTAATATCGGTGCTAAGACAGATGAAATACGAAGCGAAATAATGCCGCTGATTATTTCTGGCATGCACGACAAATGTTGCTCGGCTACTGTTGTTATGTGAACTGACCAATACAACCAAACCCATTATCTGACGCTGACTACGCAGCATATAGACAGACACTGGAAGCTGATCAGCAATGGACACACACTGGAGCCATTCATTCGACATCACAGCCTTCACTGCCATTGATTCACTCACGGCCGCTTGAGCGCTTCACCGGACTGCCTGCCACCACGAGCCCCGGCTCGCTCGCCGCCAGCTTCTCCGAGGGTCGGCCGGCAACGGCCGCCATCTTGGAATTCACAGGGCGGTCCGATCTTCTGGATACCGTCCTGTAGCCACCATTCTGCGGTCCTGCACATTCACACCAGTCGCCAACGACACCAGAAGCAGCTGCCAGCCTGCCTGCCATTGTGCGGGCAAACGCAAATTGTCGGGTTGTCCCGCCTAACCAGCACAGCAGCCCAGTAGCCTAATTCACAAAAGAGCAACTCCAAAAGAGCAAAACATGTCTTACGGCTACTTGGTCTGCCTTCCGCTGGTCTAGGTGGCATACCTAACGTCCACCGCGGGATTACCGCCACCTGGCCGGTAGTTAGGTGTCACTTTAGCGCCAGGCGGCGGCCCCAGGCCCCCCATTACTTTTCTAGTCGACTAGCGGCCAACATATCTTGCACACGTAGCTGGGTTCGTTAGCCGGTCCCACTGTGAGACTCGCCGAAACCTAACGGTGTCAACATAACCTTGTCTCACAGTGGTAAACCGTTGCGCGGTTCCTTGTGTCCACGCTCAGGCTTGTTTGACCCCCCCCCCCCTACAACCACTGCTATTTTTAGTAATTAGGATATGGCTGTAATATTGCGCAGGTATTCGTGAGGTTCCGCCCCACACCTTTCTTGCACGCCTCCTGACCTCGGCAGGAGTCACTCCTTTATGTTTTCAATTAAATTGTAGTCAAAATGACGAAAGTTGGTCCGAAACTTTCGGTCAATGTCTCTATTAAGGGTAAGCACGGGCCAGAAATGAGGGCCACAAATCGCCATACGACAAATGAGAGCAGGTCATCAGCGACCCCTTCTCCCTCTAGTGCAGCGATGACGTCATCGCTCCGGCAAAACCGCCGCACCTCGCCGGCCAACTCAAACCCCGAACGCGACAGCCCCGAGAGCCCTGATGCCTCGCCGAATCCACCTACTGACCCACCAAGTGAAGACGCTGGCTTCATCCTAGTGGAAAACAAGAAGAAGAAGAACGACGGTACGAGCTCCCCACCTCCTACCCCTATCAAGCTCACGACCAACCGTGAACCAATCACTACCAGGAACAGATTTTCCCTGTTTAACTCCCCCTCAATAGACACTCCCTCCTACACTAACCTGAAAGTCCGCAAACCCGCCTCCGCCATCTCTGCCACCTCTGCCACCCCCAAGTCCACGGCCAACCCTTTAACGACAAGCGCCACTGCTCAACCCTCTACCTCAGCTACTCCTGCCACCCCCGGGGGCTCGTCCCCTGCCACGGCAACTGCTGCCCAGCCTCAGCCTAGGCGCATCAATATTCCGCCTGTCTACATCAGGAACGTGAAAGACGTGAATAACCTCATCGCTCTTCTACGTGAAAATGAGATCGACTACAGGATGAAAGTTCTTCACGACGGGGTGCGAGTTGACACGCGCACTAGAGAGGACTACCTGCTACTGACGGAACTAGTTAAGCATTACCAAGCTGAGTTCCACACTCGTCCTCTCCTGGAGAAACGTTTCAGGAAGGTAGTTATCAGGGGGCTGCACTCCACTAACGTGACAGAGGATATCAAGGCCGAACTCACAGAGCTAGGCTACGTGATATCGTCTGTAGTTCAACTGACGTCCTACAGAACCAAACAGAAAATGCCGCTGTTCCTCGTCACGTACGACGGAACCAACGCGCAGGAGAACTCCGTGTTTGAAATCAAGCACATCCAAGGAATAGCAGTAAAGATGGAACGTTTCCGGGGAACCCAAGGCCCCGTCCAGTGTTTCCGATGTCAGCGGTTCGGTCACGGCACGTCAGGTTGCCACTGTCTAATCAGATGTGTGATCTGTGGCCAGAACCACCGGGCAGGAGAATGCCCCAGGAAAGACGACAGGGAACAGCGGCCGACCTGCGCCAATTGCGGCGAGTCGCACACAGCCAACTTCAGAGGCTGTAGTGTGTACCGCCGCATTATAGAATCCAGCTACCAACGTCTTCCTGGCAATAAGAGACGTGAAGCGGCACCTATCGACCCACAGCGACAGGCCTGGAGAAGGGATGACGTCACATACTCTCAGAGCATGGGATCGAACCCCGCACCCAGCTCCTCTACCCCCACTGCAATATTCTCTGCCACAGAATTCCCCTCCCTCCCCTCTACCTCTACCGCCACCCCGTCCCCCTCCTCGTCTGAGGGGGGTTTCATAGATATCCTTAAACTCCTGTCTGACCCCACAATCAAGCCACTCTTCTCCCTCCTACACTCCACTCTTCTTCGACTCAAAGCCGCGACTTCCAAGTCAGAACAAATGGAAGTCATAATGAGTGCAGCCCTCCAATGGTTCAGCAATGGCCCGTAGACCGAACACGAGACCCCAGCAGTTAAGGATCCTTTATTGGAATGCGGACTCGATCCTTGGAAAGATGACTGAATTAAGTCAGATTGCCAAGGAGATGTGTTTAGATCTCATCCTCATCGGGGAAACTAAACTCAAACCTGTAAACCGGATCTTCCTTCCTAACTATTCTCTCTACCGTAACGATCGCCCCGGTGATCGGGACGGTGGGGGAACAGCTATCTTCATTAAAAACACCTTAGTTCACACCCGCATACCCACTCCAGCCGACCTTCGTACCCTAGAAGCCACCCTCGTTGAGGTTGAGACCAATAAGGGACCCCTAACCGTTGCCTCGTGTTACCTACCGCCCAATGTAGAGTTTTTCCCGGCCGACCTCGACTCAGTAATTAATGGACGTCCTAGAATCATCCTAGCTGGGGACTTCAATGCGAAGAATCCTAGATGGAAGAGCAGGGTTCTCAACGACCGTGGGAAGAAGCTTGCCAGCTACTTGGACAGACACCAGTTACTCTCCCACCCACCCGACAAACCCACCCACTACCATTACTCCGGCCTACGTCCTGATACAATAGACATCGCTATCTCCCGTAACCTCAATATGTACCCTAATCTCTATACCCAAGACCCACTAGACTCCGATCACTGCCCCGTCCTACTCACCCTAGACGCCACGCCCCTTTCCGACCCCCCCCCCCTCATCCCACTACATAGAAGGAAAATTGACTGGCAGCTTTTCAGGACCACACTCGCAGAGAACATCACAGGCAATCCCAGCATTCGATCTTCGGAAGACATAGACGTCCAAGCTGAACTAATTGCCACAGCTATTAGGAATGCAGCTGAAACTTCCTCCGTGGGACCGAAGACCAGACCCCCGCTACGGCGTCCACTCCCCTCTGCAGTACTCCAGCTTCTGAAGCTCAAGAATAGAGTTAGGAAGCTGTGGCACATCACCAGGGACCCCAATATGAAGATCTTATGGAATAGACACCGGCGAAACATTAGAGTACTAATGGAACACCATCGCCGAGCTGCATTCCAGTCGAGGTTGGCCGAGTTAAGCTCTACGGATGGCTCCATTTATCGTATGGCACGTAAATTTACAGGTGAAAGGACAGGCATACCCCCACTGCACGGACAACGTGGAGTGGCCCACTCAGACAAAGACAAGGCAGAGGCATTCGCAGACACGTTCGAATCCACGTGTTCTCCGAATGAGGAGCCAGCAGACGAAGACTTTATAGATGAGGTCGAGGACAGCCTCCTCGAACATGACGATAATGACCTTCCTAGGGACTTCAAATTTGTTTCTACCAGAGAGGTGATACGTCACATCCAGCGCCTGAAAAACAGGAAAACCCCCGGCCTGGATGGGATTTCATCTACCTTCCTTAAGAATCTCCCTAAGAAGGCCATTACTTTTCTGACTAAACTTTTCAACGCAATATTTCGCTTTGCTCACTTCCCAGCCTGCTGGAAAGTGGCTAAGGTTATAATGCTGAGAAAAGGAACAGCTAACCCGACGTTCCCACAGAACTACAGACCTATTAGCCTGCTCTCAGTTATCTCAAAACTGTTTGAGGCTATTCTCCTCTCCCGCCTACAGACTGTAATAGATGACCTCAATATAGAACCGAACGAGCAGTTCGGCTTTAGGAAGGGCCACTCCACCACCCACCAACTACTACGACTGACTGAGGACATTACGAAAAACTTTAACGACAACAGGTACACAGGAGTCTGTTTTCTTGACGTCGCTAGGGCATTCGACAAAGTCTGGCATGACGGACTAGTATATAAGCTAAGAACCCTTGGTTTCCCTGGGTATCTCACAGCATTAGTCGCAAATTACCTCAGCGACCGTAGCTTCCAAATCTCCGTAAACAAGGAGCTATCGACAGCACGCCCCATCACAGCCGGAGTACCGCAGGGTGGGGTAATTTCCCCAGTGCTTTTCAAAATCTATACCTCCGACATGCCAAAACCTGAGAATGTCAATCTATATTTATATGCTGACGATACAGCTCTGTCCGCGGTCTCATGGCAGGCCCCGAGAGTCGAACACCACCTTCAGACAGCGCTGACCACTATCGAGCCCTGGCTCGAGAAGTGGCGCATCAAAATTAATGTAGGGAAATGTCAGGCCACGCTCTTCACGAAGAGACGCGGCAGACTGGCGGGCGGTCTGAACTTCTTTGGTGAGGTAATCAGATGGTCCGACAGCGCCAAGTACCTGGGGGTCACCCTAGATCGCGGACTGACCTACCGTCAGCATGTAACGAACATTTCAGGCACCGCCCATGCAAGGGTATCAAAATTATTCCCTCTGATCTATGCTGAAAACAGCCTCACACCACAAAACAGGCTCCTCCTGTACACGACGATGGTTAGGCCGCTACTCGAGTATGCCTGTCCTATATGGGGCGTGGCCGCTGATTGCCACCTGAGTAGGCTGCAGTCCGTTCAGAACCGGGCCCTGCGGCTTATTACGGGTTGCGATCGGTATACACGTATTACCCACCTCCACGACCTGTGTCAGATAGACACTGTTAGGGTGAGAATGATAAACCTAGCCAAGACAATCTACAGGAGGGCCCCACTAAGTGGTAACCCTCTTATTCACAATCTAGGCTCCTACGATACTCGCGGCCTCAAACACAAGAGACCGCTGGTACTCGTAACGTAAACTTCTCCGCGCACCTAGCGCATTTTACTTTCACTTCTACGTGCCTAGCGCCACTACTGTACAAATAACTAAGTAAAACAGCGCTCACGCGCCCGGCCATACTCTGGCCAAAGATTGTCTACATTCTCACCCTAACCCCATTCACCAGCAATATTACAGCCATGGGATTAAATTATTAATGACATAGCGCTCAAGACCGGTATCGGTCGACGGGCTAAAAAGTTCTCGCATTGAGCCTACGGCTCAATGCATCGAACATGGGGATGGCATGGCATGGCATGATCAGCAATGTGAATTTTACTACAAAATTTCCAAATACAAAGAAAACAAGTACAAGTACAATTGAGGAAGTTTACGAAAGAATGTCCGAGTTAAACATTTCTCAATGTGATTATGAAGACATTATTTTTGTAACAGATCAGGGTTCAAACATAAAGAAAGCTTTCGAAGAACATAGACGTCTGCCTTGCGCTGCTGACTGTATAAATACACCACTTGCGCACGTATTCGATGAAACGAGATTTCTTGTGGAAGATGCTCCAGTATCTGCAAAAACAATAAATGCCGCAAAAGCAGTAGTGAGGTATCTGGAAAAAAAAAAATAAAAAAGGGTTCTTGCTGCCCAGCTTCAAACAACGGTACAGCAAGAAGTAATGACGAGGTGGAATAGTCTCTAGACGATGTACAGTCTGTTTTTAAGCAGTATGATCAAATTGTTGCACTGTTGCGAAATCATAATGCCTTCCAAAAGGTAGATGGCTTCAGTTATGAGGTTGCAGAAGAGATGGTAGCTTTTTTTGAACCATTCAAAGAAGCTATTTGCTTTACATCGCACCGACACAGATATGTCTTACGGTGACGATGGGAGAGGAAAGGCCTATGAATTGGAAGGAAGCGGCCGTGGCCTTAATTAAGGTACATCCCGGGCATTTGCCTGGTGTGAAAATGGAAACCACGGAAAACCATATTCAGGGCTGCCGACAGTGGGGCTCGAACCCACTATCTCCCGATTACTGGATACTGGCCGCACTTAAGCGACTGCAGCTATCGAGCTCGGTATTCAAAGAAGCAACCGATGATCTGGGACATGACACAGCACCAACAATTCACTTAGTACTCTTGTGGTTTTATAAACTGCGGCAGCACTGCTCAGTCAGTGAATCAGACAGTGAGGTATTTGCTAATGATTGACTTCTTCATTTTCTGTCACTTAAGTAATATGCATATAGTCATTACATTAATATCATGTTAAACCTTGATTTTACTTTCAGGAAATCCGTAAAATAAAAATCGGAGCTCACAACCTATTCCTAGTTCGGAGCTAGAGTTTTTGTGCACTAGCCATAGAAAACCTTAAACAAAGAGGACAGTAGTATAATTGGACAGTTCGGCCGCCTCCTCCCGCGGGAAATTTGAATTCTGGCGGGAAATTTGAATTTTGGCGAGACATTTGAGTTTTGGCGGGAGATTTGAATTTTTAAACAAAGCCACGTGCTTTTTGACAGCTGTCATCGACAACAACGCATCGCTAACCTCAGTACTGCCATCTTGACGGGCCTAAACCTCAGTAGTGCCAACTTAACCTAACTAGCGCGAGATAAACAAAGCCACGTGTTTTTTGACAGCCACGTGCTTTTTGACAGACAACAACGCATCGCTAACCTCAGTACTGCCATCTTGACGGGCCTAAACCTCAGTAGTACCAACTTAACCTAACTAGCGCGAGATAAACAAAGCCACGTGCTTTTTGACAGACAACAACGCATCGCTAACCTCAGTACTGCCATCTTGACGGGCCTAAACCTCAGTAGTACCAACTTAACCTAACTAGCGCGAGATAAACAAGCCACGTGTTTTTTGACAGCCACGTGCTTTTTGACAGACAACAACGCATCGCTAACCTCAGTACTGCCATCTTGACGGGCCTAAACCTCAGTAGTACCAACTTAACCTAACTAGCGCGTGGTAAACAAAGCCACGTGCTTTTTTGACAGCTGTCATCCGCCATCTTTAAACTACAGAGCACTGTGCTGCCCTCTTTATCGTAGTAGATGTAAAATTCGTCACCTGTCATCGGCAGTGCTGCCATCTTGGCGGGCCTAAACTTTAGTGCTACCAACTTAACCTCACTAGCGTGAGATAAACAAATCCACGTGCAGCTGTCATCCGCCATCTTTAATCCATAGAGCACCGTGCTGCCCTCTTTAGCTACTTACCTTTGAAATGTGGTACGTCACAGCTGTCATCCGCCATCTTGCATCGCAAACCTCAGTGCTGCACTCTTTAGTTTGAAATGTGGTGGCGGCAAATTCCACGTGCTCTTGTTTGGAAACAAAGCCACGTGCAGCTGTCATTCGCCATATTTAATCCAGAGAGCACCGTGCTGCCCTCTTTAGCTACTCACCTTTGAAATGTGGTACGTCACAGCTGTCATCCGCCATCTTGCATCGCAAACCTCAGTGCTGCACTCTTTAGCTAGATACCTTTGAAATGTAGTGGCGGCAAATTCCACGTGCTCTTGTTTGGAAACAAAGCCACGTGCAGCTGTCAACCACCATCTTTAATCCAGAGAGCACCATGCTGCCCTCTTTAGCTACTTACCTTTGAAATGTGGTACGTCACAGCTGTCATCCACCATCTTGCATCGCAAACCTCACTGCTGCACTCTTTAGCTAGATACCTTTGAAATGTAGTGGCGGCAATTTGAAAAATTCTTTATGCTCCTGTTTGGAAACAAACCTATGCGCTTTTTTTTTGTCAGCTATCATCCGCCATCTTTAATCCAGAGAGCGCCGTGCTGCCCTCTATGTGGTGGTGGTAAATTCTACACGCTTTACAAACCCATGTGCTTTTCTGACAGCTGTCAACCGCCAGAGAGCACCGTGCTGCCCTCTTTGTGGCGTTGACAAATTCCACGTGCTTTTTGACAGCTGTCATCCGCCATCTTGCATCACAAACCTCAGTGCTGTATTCTTTAGCTAGATACCTTTGAAATGTGATGGCGGCAAATTCCACATGCTCTTGTTTAGTAAACAAAGCCACGTGCTTTTCTGACAGCTGTCGTCCGCCATCTTTAATCAATAGAGCACTGTGCTGCGGGTAATTTCGTCAGCTGTCATCCGCCATCTTTAATCCACAGAGCATCTAGTTGTAAAAGAGATCACGAACTATTGTTTTACAGCCGGATGCCCTTCCTGACGCAAAACTAAGATTTTAAATCGCAAGAATTTGTTTTAAGACTAGTTGCCCTTCCTGACGCAAAACTGGCAGTATCTAGCCTCTTACATCATACACTATTGTTTTCGACCGGTTGCCCTTCCTGACGTCAAAGAACTTGGATTAAGAATCTCTTTTACAACTTCTAACACGAGAATCGGGGTTTTACAGCTAGATGCACTTCTTAGATTTTAAATCGCTGTATCGTGAACTATTGTTTTACAGCCGGATGCCCTTCCTGATGCAAAACTAAGATTTTAAATCGCAAGAATTTGTTTTAAGACTAGTTGCCCTTTCTGACGCAAAACTGGCAGTATCTAGCCTCTTACATCATACACTATTGTTTTCGACCGGTTGCCCTTCCTGACGTCAAAGAACTTGGATTAAGAATCTCTTTTACAACTAGATGCTTTTTTAACACGAGAATCGGGGATTTACAGCTAGATGCACTTCTTAGATTATAAATCGCTGTATCGTGAACTATTGTTTTACAGGCGGATGCCCTTCCTGACGCAAAACTAAGATTTTAAATCGCAAGAATTTGTTTTAAGACTAGTTGCCCTTCCTGATGCAAAACTGGCAGTATCTAGCCTCTTATATCATACGCTATTGTTTTCGACCGGTTGCCCTTCCTGACGTCAAAGAACTTGGATTAAGAATCCGTTTTACAACTTCTAAACACGAGAATCTGGGTTTTACAGCTAGATGCTCTTCTTAGATTTTAAATCGCTGTATCGTGAACTATTGTTTTACAGCCGGATGCCCTTCCTGACGCAAAACTAAGATTTTAAATCGCAAGAATTTGTTTTAAGACTAGTTGCCCTTCCTGACGCAAAACTAGCAGTATCTAACCTCTTACATCATACACTATTGTTTTCGACCGGTTGCCCTTCCTGACGTCAAAGAACTCGGATTAAGAATCTGTTTTACAACTTCTAACACGAGAATCGGGGATTTACAGCTAGAAGCTCTTCTTAGATTTTAAATTGCATTATCGTGAACTATGGTTTTACAGCCGGATGCCCTTCCTGACGCAAAACTAAGATTTTAAATCAGAAGAATTTGTTTTAAGACTAGTTGCCCTTCCTGACGCAAAACTAGCAGTATCTAGCCTCTTACATCATACATTATTGTTTTCGACCGGTTGCCCTTCCTGACGTCAAAGAACTGGGATTAAGAATGTTTTACAACAAGTTGTTCTTTCTAACATGAGAATCGGGGATTTACAGCTAGATGCTCGCCGGATGCCCTTCCTGACGGCATAAGTTGCCAGGATTTGAATCGCGGTATCCATCATTGTGTCTGACTTGCAAGCTCACGCGTATTTTTTTTTTTTTTTGGTGAGATATCATGCTACTTCCGTTCAGCAGCTATAGCGGAAACTCGCAGTACTGCGTCTATTTCGTCTTACAACTTGGAGGAGACAACATGTGTACATATAATTTATGATCTTTCACCCCCAATATTTAAAAAAAAACCATGTAAGTATATAGTATCTCGCAACATTCTTATCCGTGTGTGTATCAGTGTTCTAGTCGTGTTGCAATTACTAAGCGAGTGACCCGAGCGAGTTGGCTACGCAGTGTGCTTTCTTGATTTTCGTATGACATATATCAGTGTATTTGCAGTTACTAAGCGTCTTAGCAGTGCGATGAACGAGTTAGCTACGCGGTATAGATTTTTTATTTTCGTACTAAGCAAATCATTTGAAGTGTTGCCGAGTTAGCTATGCGATATGTGCACAGTGTGTTTTTGATTTTCATACTAGGCAAGTGATAGGCGAGATAGCTATGCGATATGTGCACAGTGTGTGTTTTACACTAGGTAAATCATTGAAGTTGTACTTTTGCTCTGAACACATCAAACAATGTTCTTACAGTGTTCGATTCTAGTCTTGCTATGCTTCAATCTAATTTTCTTAGAACAAAGGTATCCCCTAACATGTTGTATCGGATCACATGTTAAGGTTAACGGCATCGAGTGCAGTGTTCGATTCTAGTCTTGGTATGTTTCAATCTAATTTTCTTAGAACAAAGGTATCCCCTAACATGTTGTACAGTGTTCGGTTCTACTTGTTTAGTGATCTGAACACATCAATCAATGTTCTGATCACATGTTGCATCGAGTGCAGTGTTCAATTCTAGTCTTGTTATGTTTCAATCTGATCTTCTTAGAACAAAGGTATCCCCTAACATGTTGTACAGTGTTCGGTTCTACTTGTTTAGTGATCTGAACACATCAATCAATGTTCTGATCACATGTTAAGGTTAGCGATATCGAGTGCTGTGTTCAATTCTAGTCTTGTTATGTTTCAATCTGATCTTCTTAGAACAAAGGTATCCCCTGACATGTTGTACAGTGTTCGGTTCTACTTGTTTAGTGATCTGAACACATCAATCAATGTTCTGATCACATGTTAAGGTTAACGACATCGAGTGCAGTGTTCGATTCTAGTCTTGTTATGTTTCAATCTAATTTTCTTAGAACAAAGGTATCCCCTAACATGTTGTACAGTGTTCGGTTCTACTTGTTTAGTGATCTGAACACATCAATCAATGTTCTGTTCACATGTTAAGGTTAACGACATCGAGTGCAGTGTTCAATTCTAGTCTTGTTATGTTTCAATCTGATCTTCTTAGAACAAAGGTACCCCCTAACATGTTGTACAGCGTTCGATTCTACTTATGTAGTGTTCTGAACACACCAAACAATGTTTTAATCACATGTTGAAGTTAACGACATCGAGTACAGTGTTCGATTCTAGTCTTGATCACTTATTTTGTGCTATGAACACATCAATCAATGTTCTGATCACATGTTGTATCGAGTACTAGCTGTCTCATAAGGAGCTATGTACAACCGCCATCTTGCGTCCGCCATCTTGCGCAAGCATCCTTAGGGCGTCTCTAGCCATCTTATGCAAGGATCCTTAAGCCGCCTCATAAGAGCAACCACCATCTTTCGCAAGCATCCCTAGGGTGTCTCATAAGGAGCCTTGTGTAACCGCCATCTTGCGCAAGCATCCCAAGGGAGTCTCAGAAGAAACTATGTATAGTGATAATCTCGCATAAGCACCTTTAAGGAGTCATGTATAGCCACCATCTTGTGCAATTAGCGTCGAGAGATGGCTGCTGTAGAGCGAGCGGATGACAGCTGACGAAATTGCCCCGCATAGGGCAGCACGGTGCTCTGTTCTTTAAAAGATGGCGGATGACAGCTAACGAAATTGCCCGCATGATAGCAGCATAGTGCTCTGTTGGTTAAAGATGGCAGATGACACCTCTCAAAAAAAAAGCACATGGCTTTGTTTCCAAACAAGAGCACGTGGAATTTACCGCCACAACAAAGAGGGCAGCACTGTACTCTGTTGCTTAAAGATGGCGGGTGATGGCTGTCAAAAAAGCACGTGAGTTTGTTTCCAAACAAGAGCGCGTGACATTTTTCAATTTGCCACCACCACATTTCAAAGGTATCTAGCTAAAGAGGGCAGCACGGTGCTCTCTTGATTAAAGATGGCGGATGATAGCTAACAGAACTTTTCAAATTGCCCGCTACTACGTGCTTAAGGTCGTAGCTATAAAGAGGGCAGCACGGTGTTCTGTGGATTAAAGATGGTGGATGACAGCTGACGAAATTGCCCGCATGATAGCAGCATGGTGCTCTGTTGATTAAAGATGGCGGATGACAGCTGTCAAAAAAGCACATAGCTTTGTTTCCAAACAAGAGCACGTGGAATTTGCTGCCACCACATTTCAAACTAAACATTGCAGCACTGTTCTCTCTGGATTAAAGATGCTAAAGAGGGCAGCACGGTGCTCTCTTGATTAAAGATGGCGGATGATAGCTAACAGAACATTTCAAATTGCCCGCTACTACGTGCTTAAGGTAGTAGCCATAAAGAGGGCAGCACGGTGTTCTGTGGATTAAAGATGGCGGATGACAGCTGACGAAATTGCCCGCATGATAGCAGCATGGTGCTCTGTTGATTAAAGATGGCGGATGACAGCTGAACAAAAAAGCACATGGCTTTGTTTCCAAACAAGAGCACGTGGAATTTGCCGCTACCACATTTCAACTAAAGATTGCAGCACTGTTCTCTCTGGATTAAAGATGGCGGATGACAGCTGTCAGAAAAGCATATAGGTTTGTAAAGCACGTGGAATTTACCACCACCACATTTCAAAGGTAAGTAGCTAAAAAGGGCAGCACGGTGATTAAGGATGGCGGATGACAGCTGTCAACAAAGCATGTTGATTTGTATCCAAACAAGAGCACGTGGAATTTGCCGCCACCGCATTTCAAACTAAAGATTGCAGCACTGTTCTCTCTGGATTAAAGATGGCGGATGACAGCTGTCAAAAAAGCACATGGGTTTATTTCCAAACAAGAGGACGTGGAATTTACCGCCACCACATTTCAAAGGTAAGTAGCTAAAGAGGGCAGCACGGTGCTCAAAGATGGTTGCTGTCAAAAAGCATTTTTCAAATTATCCGCTACCACAAAGAGGGTAGCACTGTGCTCTATAGATTAAAGATGGCGGATGACAGCTGTCAGAAAAGCACGTGGATTTGTTTATCTCACGCTAGTGAGGTTAAGTTGGTAGCACTAAGGTTTAGGCCCGCCAAGATGGCAGCACTGCCGATGACAGGTGACGAATTTTACATCTACTACGATAAAGAGGGCAGCACAGTGCTCTGTGGTTTAAAGATGGCGGATGACAGCTGTCAAAAAAGCACGTGGCTTTGTTTACCACACGCTAGTTAGGTTAAGTTGGTACCACTAAGGTTTAGGCCCGTCAAGATGGCAGTACTGAGGTTAGTGATGCGTTGTTGTCTGTCAAAAAGCACGTGGCTGTCAAAAAACACGTGGTTTTGTTTACCTCGCGCTAGTTAGGTTAAGTTGGCACTGCTGAGGTTTAGGCCCGTCAAGATGGCAGTACTGAGGTTAGCGATGCGTTGTTGTCTGTCAAAAAGCACGTGGCTGTCAAAAAACACGTGGCTTTGTTTACCTCGCGCTAGTTAGGTTAAGTTGGCAATACTGAGGTTTAGGCCCGTCAAGATGGCAGCAGTGAGGTTAGCGATGCGTTGTTGTCGATGACAGCTGTCAAAAAGCACGTGGCTTTGTTTACAAATTCACATCTCCCGCCAAAATTCAAATTTCCCGCCAGAATTCAAATTTCCCGCGGGAGGAGGCCGCCGAACCCGCTTATTATACTACTGAGGACTTTTTAAATTACTTTTGAGGTTTATATTTAACTTTATATGTTATAATGACTTTATTGAACAGTTGATATAAAATGTCTTTGGTACAGTTAGTAGTGAAATATATAGCTTATGCATTAATAACGCTTATTTAGTTTCCGTATAAAAGCAGCAAAGTATGCTAGCCAGGAGGAATACACCTGTTAGTACGTGAAATTCGGTAACCATTTCTCCGACAGATGCGATATTTACTACAGTATTTTCCAGTATTGCTTACCTACATATACGAGGCCGCCCGAGTTCCGTATAATGTAGAATCACAGTCTAAAAATACTAGTTTTAACTATTGACAGTTACATGCCCAATCATTAAGTCCACCATTGAGGCAAAAGCGAATGTTTCGATAGATAAAGGTGCGCGAGACAAACAGCAGAGTACGGCTAAACCAGGAGGGGAAGCGAGCACTCCTACCTGTGCCGGAGACAGCGCGCGAAGGAGCGAGTATGAAGGGGCAAGTTCGAACGAACATAGCTAGGCTCGCCTGTGAGAAGCAAGGTTCGGTCGTAGCCATACTCGCCAAATATGAACCGAGCATAGAGCGTGTTTTGCACGACACTAATACCTACGTAAACACTGTAACATAGTTATGTAAACAATGCAAACGTAGTTTAATAACAGAAAATAAATTTTGTAATGTATACATAAAACAATCTATTACCGGTACTTAAAATAAATATTTTGTGTACTGCTTTTCTCTAGGTCGATGAATATCAATATTTTTCTTCCTACAGCAACAAAAATATATACTGTAGTTCTGTTGCTGGTCAAGAGTGATCGAAGCGCTCACAGTTGAAACAGGGTTCTGGAAATACAGCACTTCTCTCTTACAAAGGAAACATGACGTAGAGCAACAATGATCGACACCTACAACCAGAATATTGTCATTTAAAGGTTGATATGAACCCATTCCTTTGTGTGTTAATTGTCTGAAGAAAAATATATTACAGTAGGCCCTACTTGGTCTTTTGTTTTGTTTTTTGCTAGTGGCTTTACGTCGCACCGACATAGATACTGTGGGTCTTATGGCGACGATGTATGTATATGTTCAGTCCGTCAGCGATGCCGCTGGTGGGATCCTCAACAGCTCTGCCATCAGCTGTCATAGATGGCCTAGGCATCACTGAAGAGGCATACTAGGGAAATGAGGAGTGAGATAGTTTCCCGTTGCTTTCCTCACCGAGCCAGAATTGCTATTACATATCAGTCTGCCAAGCCCACTGAAATGCATACACCAACTGACCCTATGAGCAACATTTTCACACCATTCATAGCACGGACTGGGTGCATAAGGATTGGCATTACTAGCATCGCTCATACCTCAGTCACTTTCATATTGTCAAAGCCAAGGATAAGACAGAGACAGATCTATGAAAGTAACAAAATTGCTCTAGCCTATACCAGAAGACATAGTGCACTGTAAACACTAGGTCCTGCCAGCAAAGGCGGATGGCGACGATGGGATAGGAAAATGCTAGGAGGGGGAAGGAAGCGGCCGTGGCCCCAGCTTTTGCCTGGTGTGAAAATGGGAAACCACGGAAAACCATCTTCAGAGCTGCCGACAGTGTGATTCGAATCCACTATCTCCCGGATGCAAGCTCACAGCCGCGCGCCCCTAACCGAACCGCCAGCAAGCCCCATTTTTCAAATATTGAAGGGAGCACCCCACTTAGCCATTGGCCAGTGAATGTTAATGTGATTTAATCAAATAGGAATCCGATGAGATTTGCATGTTATTTATGCAGAATGCGTGAATACAATACCAATAAGTATTACTTCTTCTTCTTTTCCTACACCGGGTGCGAACTGCGTCACACATATGTATGTATGTATGTATGTATGTATGTATGTATGTATGTATGTATGTATGTATGTATGTATGTATGTATGTATGTATGTATGTATGTAGATTTGGCCCTGTTTTACGGCCGGATGCCCTTGCTGACGCCAACCCTGTACGGAGGGATGTAATCACTATTGCGTATTTTGATTGATAGTGTAGTGTATTAATATGAAGAGGAGAGTGTTGGGACGAACACAAACAATCAAGCAATCAATCGATACTGATCTGCATTTAGGGCAGTCGCCCAGGTGGCAGATTCCCTATCTGTTGCTTTCCTAGCCTTTTCCGAAATGATTTCAAAGAAATTGGAAATTTATTGAACATCTCCCTTGGTAAGTTATTCCAATCCCTAACTCCCCTTCCTATAAATGAATATTTGCCCCAGTTTGTCCTCTTGAATTCCAACTTTATCTTCATATTGTGATCTTTCCTACTTTTATAGACGCCATTCAAACCTATTCGTCTACTAATGTCATTCCACGCCATCTCTCCGCTGACAGCTCGGAACATACCACTTAGTCGAGCAGCTCTTCTTCTTTCTCTCAATTCTTCCCAACCAAAACATTGCAACATTTTTGTAACGCTACTCTTTTGTCGGAAATCACCCAGAACAAATCGAGCTGCTTTTCTTTGGATTTTTTCCAGTTCTTGAATCAGGTAATCCTGGTGAGGATCCCATACACTGGAACCATACTCTAGTTGGGGTCTTACCAGAGACTTATATGCACTCTCCTTTACATCCTTACTACAACCCCTAAACACCCTCATAACCATGTGCAGAGATCGGTACCCTTTATTTACAATCCCATTTATGTGATTACCCCAGTGAAGATCTTTCCTTATATTAAAACCTAGATACTTACAATGATCCCCAAAGGAACTTTCACCCCATCAACGCAGTAATTAAAACTGAGAGGACTTTTCCTATTTGTGAAACTCACAACCTGACTTTTAGCCCCGTTTATCAACATACCATTGCCTGCTGTCCATCTCACAATATTTTCGAGGTCACGTTGCAGTTGCTCACAATCTTGTAACTTATTTATCACTCTATAGAGAATAACATCATCCGCAAAAAGCCTTACATCCGATTCCACTCCTTTACTCATATCATTTATATATATAAGAAAACATAAAGGTCCGATAACACTGCCCTGAGGAACTCCCCTCTCAACTACTACAGGGTCAGACAAAGCTTCACCTACTCTAACTCTCTGAGATTTATTTTCTAGAAATATAGCAACCCATTCAGTCACTCTTTTGTCTAGTCCAATTTCACTCATTTTTGTCAGTAGTCTCCCATGATCCACCCTATCAAATGCTTTAGACATGTCAATCGCGATACAGTCCATTTGACCTCCAGAATCCAAGATATCTGCTATATCTTGCTGGAATCCTACAAGTTGAGCTTCAGTGGAATAACCTTTCCTAAACCCGAATTGCCTTCTATCGAATCAGTTATTAATTTCACAAACATGTCTAATATAATCAGAAAGAATGCCTTCCTAAAGCTTACATACAATGCATGTCAAACTTACTGGCCTGTAATTTTCAGCTTTGTGTCTATCACCCTTTCCTTTATACACAGGGGCTACTATAGCAACTCTCCATTCATCTGGTATAGCTCCTTCGGCCAAACAATAATCAAATATGTACTTCAGATATGGTACTATATCCCAACCCATTGTCTTTAGTATATCCCCAGAAATCTGATCAATTCCAGCCGCTTTTCTAGTTTTCAACTTTTGTATCTTATTGTAAATGTCATTGTTATCATATGTAAATTTTATTACTTCTTTGGCCTTAGTCTTTTCCTCTATCTCGACATTATCCTTGTAACCAACAATCTTTACATACTGCTGACTGAATACTTCTGCCTTTTGAATATCCTGACATACACACTCCCCTTGTTCATTAATTATTCCTGGAATGTCCTTCTTGGAACCTGTTTCTGCCTTAAAATACCTATACATACCCTTCCATTTTTCACTCAAATTTGTATGACTGCCAATTATGCTTGCCATCATGTTATCCTTAGCTGCCTTCTTTGCTAGATTCAATTTTCTAGTCAGTTCCTTCAATTTCTCCTTACTTCCACAGCCATTTCTAACTCTATTTCTTTCCAGTCTGCACCTCCTTCTTAGTCTCTTTATTTCTCTATTATAATAAGGTGGGTCTTTACCATTCCTTACCACCCTTAAAGGTACAAACCTGTTTTCGCATTCCTCAACAATTTCTTTAAACCCATCCCAGAGTCTGTTTACATTTTTATTTACCGTTTTCCACCGATCATAGTTACTTTTTAGAAACTGCCTCATACCTGCTTTATCAGCCATATGGTACTGCCTAACAGTCCTACTTTTAAGACCTTCCTTTCTATCACATTTATTTTTAACTACCACAAAAACAGCTTCATGATCACTAATACCATCTATTACTTCAGTTTCCCTATAGAGCTCATCTGGTTTTATCAGCACCACATCCAAAATATTTTTCCCTCTGGTTGGTTCCATCACTTTCTGAATCAGCTGTCCTTCCCATATTAACTTATTTGCCATTTGTTGGTCATGCTTCCTGTCGTTCGCATTTCCTTCCCAATTGACATCTGGCAAATTCAGATCTCCTGCTACAATCACATTTCTTTCCATGTCGTTTCCCACATAGCTGACTATCCTATCAAATAATTCCGAATCCGCATCAGTGCTACCCTTTCCCGATCTGTACACTCCAAATATATCAAGTTGCCTATTATCTTTAGAAATGAGCCTTACACCTAGAATTTCATGTGTCTCATCTTTAACTTTTTCGTAGCTTACAAATTCTTCTTTCACCAGAATGAAAACTCCCCCTCCCACCTTTCCTATCCTATCTCTACGATACACACTCCAGTGCCGTGAGAAAATTTCTGCATCCATTATATCATTTCTCAGCCATGATTCAACTCCTATTACAATATCTGGTAAATATATATCTATTAAATTACTTAATTCTATTCCTTTCTTTACAATACTTCTACAGTTCAACACTAACAATTTTATGTCATCCCTACTTGATTTCCAGTTCCCTGTTCCCTTATCACCGCTCCCTAGGCCATCCCGTTTCCCTGAATGTACCTCCCTATTACCCTTCCAAACAAATTTCCTAACTTATACGTACCACTGCGGTTTAAATGAAGGCCATCCGAGCGCAGATCCCTATCTCCTACCCACCCAGTAGGATATAGAAATTTCACTCCCAGTTTCCCACATACCCACTCCATAGTCTCATTTAAATCCCCAATCACCCTCCAGTCAGTATCCCTCCTACACAGTATTCCACTAATAACAATCTCCGCTTTCTTAAACTTCACCCGTGCTGCATTTACCAGATCCCACACATCTCCAACTATGTTGGTACTTATATCAGCTTGCCTTACGTTGTTGGTACCAACGTGAAACACTACCACCTTCTCCTTCCCCTCCTCCCTCTCTTCTACTTTCCTCAACATCTGCCTCAACCTAATTCCTGGATAACATTCTACCCTGGTTCCCTTTCCTCCACACACTTTCCCCACGTGTCTAACGATGGAATCCCCCATGACCAGAGCCTCAACCCTACCCACCTCATTTGATCCCCTCCCCTCCTGGTCAGCCCTATCTTTCCTGATAGCTGCAGAAGCTACTTCCTCCTCCCTTTTCTCCTTCCCATGACCCTGTTCCACCTGTCTTTTCCTATCCTCTACTCTACCTTTCCCTTTCCTACCTTTTCCCTTCCTCCTACTTCCATGCATCTCAGCAACAGTTCCCTGTCCCTCATCTTCCCTCTGTTGTTCTACCTGGAGTGACTCGTACCGATTTCGCACAGACACCTGTCCTGAATTCTGATCCTGAATAGAGCCCTTGGCCTGCAATCTCCTTCCCCTTAGAACATTAGACCACCTGTCTTCTACAACTCCTCTCTTTCCTTCCCCTCCCTCTTGTACACCTACTGTAACCTGTACATTGTTTGAGGGAGTCCTATCTTCCTTCCTGTCTTCTGTGAGAATCCTAATTATCTCCCTCAAACTTTCCAACTCCTCCCTCATACCCCTCAATGCCTCACCACACCCACAATAAGTACACTCGCGCTCCTTAGCCATTCTTTACGGGGGGAAATTTTTAAATTAAAAAATAAAATAGTTTATTTGCAAAAAAATAAATGAACGGAGGGATATATTGTCTGAGATAGTACACAACAATAAGGTAATTAATATACGACTACACTGCAATACTACTTAGTCGTGCTCTATTTTTTTTATCCTACAACCCCTAACAGGATAAAAGCTGCTGTTAATTACTGAATATCGAAAGTAATACACAAGAACTACACAATTCCAAACTGCAATTAAGCCTATCCTAATTTCAACAATATTTTAGTAAGAGTTTCTACGGATACCTCTACTACACCAGTACTCCACAAATATTTTACAATAATAAAATAAGTACACTAAATTCTAATAGGATATTACTCGTATACTACTGTACAGTACACTACAGTAATTTTTAAACTACTTTCAGACGTATCCTAATTACGATACCGGTACCGTTCCGTATGTCACTACTAAGCACAACAGAAATGAAATTTGCAAGAACTACTGTACTCAAAGATTACCAACGAAGCTAAATGCTTAGACAAATTATTATTAGTATTACGGTCTAATAGATATACACGAAAGATAACACACGAATATAGCAGGCAAGATACGGCACTATCTAAATGTACTGTATCTATACTACAATGTATCTACACTACACTACACTGCGTTTGGTTAAATGCTTAAGTATCAAAAGGATTGCCGTACACGAAGAAAAACACGAATATAACTGGCAAGATACTATCTAATATATTATACCTTATCTTCACTTCAATTCTACTGAAATGTGGTTATGTGATTATTACAGCTGGTGGATTACTATTATTTTCCCTACTCCACGGGACGGAGGAAAAAAAGTGTCCTTAATTAGGCCTACTGAAAAATACGAGGTTGTCTACAATAATTTCTCAAATATTTCTATCAAAACTACTACTACTACTCCAGGGACTTGAACTGCAATTACTGGGATATATGAACTTTATTATTATTAGCTAACCGCTCATAAATACTGAAAGATCGAGGGAGCGAAATATAAATTACGGATACTAACTACCTACTCAGAAGTACAAATGAATGGAATACAAGGTCAGCTGATTTTTATTTATATTTACTTGACTACACTACACCCTTTGTTCACGACTGTAGCCAACAATGCAATATTTGAATATGAGGAGCGACAATAATCAATAACAATACGACTGTTAACTATTACCGTGTAATCTATTTAACTTCTTTTTAAATGGAAATTTACAGGCGTATCGTGTTTTTTAATGTAGTAAATTATTATCTTCGCGATAGTTTGAACGTATATCTATACGAAATACCGGAGAAGTTGCTGCAGAAGTTACGGTACTATTCCTTATGATAATCTGCCTTTGTAAGTACAACCAACGAACCTACAGATATTTACAAATATTTTTAAAGTTAATATTATTACCTAAAGTATTACCTAAACCTAAATTCGAAACAAGGTGCACCTAGCTAGCCTACTTAACCTAGAAAACGTAATTTACTGAAGACCAACTGAATTACTTGTTACAAAATTTAAATAATTATTACTACTCCCAATTTCTACCAACAAGCACTAAACACCACTATATAAACAGCACTAAATGAATCAGATATACACAAAATTAAGCTATTTCAATAGGTTTTCACTACTTTATCACTACAATAATGCAAGAGCTCTCTCAACAGCCAACCGTTCTCAAGCGCATCCAACAATGCAAAAAACAAACACCCAGTCCCAGAAGCAATTAAAATCTCCGACCCCGGCCGGGAATCGAATCCGGGACCCTCTGAACCGAAGGCCAGTACGCTGACCATTCAGCCAACGAGTCGGACAATATCAATACGTGATACTACAGCACATGTATCTTCGCAATCAATTTCTCTGGCAGTAATATTGTCATTATTTCGCACAACATTATTACACGTTTTCTTACAAGGACGTCGCGGGAATAATATTTCATAGCTGTCAACAAATCCCTGGTGGCTATTTCGCCTATTTCCAGGCAGCACAGTAATAAAAGTAATAATAATAACAATAATTCTAGAACGCTGCCGTTATCGACAGTGTGGAAATTGTCCCCATCCCACGCTCATCTTCGGTCCTACTTGTCTCTTACATGATCCCTGGGTGGGTATCTCCAAATAGCTTAATATGATAATAGTGGAAACTCCTGCGAGAAACTGGCGACACCGCTTCTGCGTGCCATCTAGCGACTCGAGAGGCTAACTACTCTTGCTACGGCTGTCAGCTGTGTAGTGATGTGCGCGAGTGATGCCTGAAATCGCGGTACTCGATTCTTTCGAGTCCAGGCTCGGACTCGCTTCGCTTGCGAAGGCTCGATGATAGCATGACGTCACACGTTCGCTCACTCGCCGGCTCGTAGATGGATGAAGCATGCGTACAAGCGGTCGCTGAGGGTTTATGGGATTGCGACAGCGCGGTACGATATGAAAAAACTGAATGAATGCGCAAAAGGAATAACCTAAATTTGATAATTACTTGAGAACGATAATAATGCCACTTAATACGCATAATAAGATATGAAAATATCCGTTTACGGCGTCTCGCACACACTTCACTGAATATGCCATCTATTCTAATATTGATAATATAGCTTATCTGGCCTTCATAGCCCAACTTGGCCGGTTCGATACTGGTTTATTCCGGTAGTATTTGAAGGTGCTCAAATACGTCAACCTAGTGTTGGTAGAATTATTGGGACGTAAAACATCTCCCGGGGGACTAAATGCGGTACCTCGGCATCCCCGAAAACCATACAAATGTACGTACTTGGACGTAAAAGTTATAACATTATTATTATTATTATTATTATTATTATTATTATTATTATTATTATTATTATTATTATTATTATTATTATTTCAAATCCCTGTCACGGTATGTATGTTGTAATTAGTGTATTTTAAACATGTGCTATTTGTAGACTATAGACGGTATTTCTGCACACATTGTATTGCTTCGCTACTGGTAAATTATATCTCATGTAGCCATTATGCATATACACGGGCGTAGATGTGCTAATACGATCGGTAGTATGACAGATTTATTGTAACCATAGCCTATTGCTAACCGCGTCAAAGCCTACAATCGTCCGAGGGAACAGGTGAATTACAGCAGTTTATATGTACATCATACTTTCGGCAGATATAATGTCAGGTATTAAGATGAGGCGTCCAGAATGTGACGTACTTTCACGCAGCAAATCAGCGGACAGAACGTCATTCTGTTCTAGCTAAACAGCTGACAGTTTGTTAGTGAGTCACAACCTTTAGTGCCTATGATGATGATAATAATAATAATCATAACAATCGAATTATTGACGACCGATGACTGAACAACATCAATCATCAGCAGCAAACATATTGCACTCCACACCACAAAAATATTCTGTGGGTGACCCTGAATGCCGTGCACTCCAATACAGTAGATTTTAGTTCTAAGGCATGTCCACAGATAGCGACACCAGTATGCTTGGACTCGAGTCTGGAGTCGAGTAATACCGATTCTAAGAGCACATTACTCGATTCTACTCGATTCCGTCGCTAGCCCATCACTAATATTAAGAGGCGGCCGGAGCTGGAACGGCCGGCCACCAGCTCAGTAGTTGTTGTAACATGGGTCAAAAGTTTGTAAGAGTTTCTATAAGGAAATGGATCAAGGTAAAATTATTTTGTTTTTATAGCGTACGGTAGTCTGTGATACACTGTTCATTAGTGTAAAAGCATTTTAAAAAGAAATGCAAGTATAGTTATAAAACGGTAGTTAAAATAACGAATCTCCATATGAAATTGAGCTCTGAACCGCGGTTTTCCTAAACTTGTTTTAAGTCAAAATGGTGTTCAAATTAGAAGCAAACTATACCGTAGGGAAGTTTATTTTTTTCTCTAAGCGGCTACTTTAACATACTTCAAAATTAGGGATTCTTTATATATTTAATCGTGATTTTAATAAAGCTCTGCTTATTGACTTCCGAGTGTCGGCCGAATTCTAGTGCTGGTAGTTCAGCCAGTTTCCGTCAGGTGCCGCAGCGTCACCAAGCCTTGTCCTTGAAGAGGGATGATGACAGATCAGCTCTTACCCATGCAGGGATGTGGTGAGTGAGATCTTCAGCTGCTATCAGTTGCTTCCTCACTCTTGCTTCATAACAAGCGGCAGTGGACACGCTGACAACACTTCGTTACGCGCTAGTTGTGGTATGACCTTTCAATAGCACGTTATATTTTTTACCGAGTGCATTGGAATGGCAAAATGCTTGATTTGTAATAAGACATTAAACTTTATTAAATTTTTTAACACTGGGCGAGATGGCCGTGCGGCTGTGAGCTTGCATCCGGGAGATAGAGGGTTCGAACCCCACTGTCGGCAGCCCTGAAGATGATTTTCCGTGGTTTCCCAATTTCACACCAGGCAAATGCTGTGGCTGTACCTTAATTAAGGCCGCGGCCGCTTCCTTCCAACTCCTAGGCCTTTCCTATCCCATCGTCGCCATAAGACCTATCTGTGTCGGTGCGACGTAAAACCACTAGCAAAAAATATTAACATTCATCGACATTATTCTTTAAAACACGCCGAAGAATATGACAAATATGTTGGTGAAGAACACCATGAAATTGCGAATGAACTTAAAACAGTTGCCTTATCAGAGGTAGATGTTACCTGACTTTAATGAATTTTCTTTGTTATATTAGTGACGCAATGATGCTTACTATACAAAATAAGACAATTAACTTATTTTTATTGGTAATTGTAGGTCGGAGGTGAATCGTCAGTTCGAATAAGCTACAACATATCTTACTAAAAGAATGGCTAAATGGCGTAACGTTACAGGAAGAGATGCAGTAATGGTTGAGAATCCGCATACTGAATAGTACTTGCTAGTAGAATAAGAATAAATTGCTATAAATATACGTTGTTCCTCTTTCAGTTGTAGCCTATTACAATATGGGCAGTGGAGGTTCTAGATACTTAAAAACCGAGCTGGATAGCTGCAGTCGCTTAAGTGCGGCCAGTATTCAGTATTCGGGAGATAGTAGGTTCGAACCCCACTGTCGGCAGCCCTGAAGATGGTTTTCCGTGGTTTCCTATTTTCACACCAGGCAAATGCCGGGGCTGTACATTAATTAAGGCCACGGCCGCTTCCTTCCCACTCCTAGCCCTTCCCTCTCCCATCGTCGCCATAAGACCTATCTGTGTCGGTGCGACGTAAAGCAACTAGAAAAAAAGGGTGGGGGTGGGGGTTGTTTGGAATTGAAAGTCTTGGTAACGGAATTCAAAAGAAAAGTAACCATGACAATGAATATTGAATTTTCACGACCGCATTGTAATCGAAACAGACTTTCAACGTATTAGGTCGTGTTACGAACATGTAGTACGTGTTGAAAGTCTGTTTCGATTACAATGCGGTCGTGAAAATTCAATATTCATTGACATGCCCCACAACGGGCGACTTAAACGCACTCTACAGTGTGCTAGCAGCAGTGCCAGACCTGTAGCTCAGATCCTTTCAAACAGAACAAAGATGGCCTAGGCCACCATAGCTCAATTGGTAGAGCAACCGACGCGAAATCGGGAGGTTGTGGGTTCGGATCCCACTGGTGTCCGGCTGGCCATTGTTGTTCTGTACTTAACATCTCTTCAACACGTACTACATGTACGTAACACGACCTAATACGTTGAAAGTCTGTTTCGAAAAGTAACCATGTTTATGAAAATACAATGGGCAATATTAGCGCAATCATTAACATGTTTATTTCAAATACGTTATATCTGTAAATTATCAATTTCTTTATTAATCAAGGAATTTTAAAATAATTAATTCACTAAATTGAGCCCCCAGCCCCGCCAGGGCTAGAATCGCCACTGGATATGGGTTCAAATCTACGTTTGTTACTAGTGTGCACGGAAACTCACCGCTGCACTGCTTCCCTTGCTCTCGATACGAGTTGCAGGCGGACCTCCCCTGTTTCTGCATTACAACCCTCCTTGAGGCTCCGTGCATGTGTCACTGTTTGTAATACCCTTTACAGCTGGGACAGATAGAACGCAACCGTTTCGGGAACACAACCGTTGTTGAATGAAACAATTACAAGAATATAACCGTTTTTCAGTTGCAGTGCGGTGGTGGTGATTATTGTTTGGTTTTTTGCTAGGGGCTTTACGTCGCGATTATTGTTTTAAGAGGAAGTACAACTAGGCAACCATCCGCTATATAACACTAATCAGAGAGAAAAAAATGGAAGGGATCCGACACTTCGAAAAATGAAGGTATCGGCCTAGGAAAGACAAGGGCCACAAACGGCGTGAAAATGAAAGACTCCATAGGCCTCCTTACGTAATACCGTCGGGGTCGGAAAAGAACAAGCGTTGACTAAATGTGGTCGGATAGGATAGATGAGAGAAGAGAATATCGTCTACTGCAGCTGGTTATTCAAGGGAAGATACAAGGCAAAAGATGACCAGGAAGAAGGCGCATTCCTTGGATTGATAATTTGAAAACTTGGTTCAACTGTTCCACTACTGTGCAACATCCAAAGCAAGAATCTCTATTATGGTAGCCGATCTTCTGAAAGGAGATGAATCGAGCTCGATAGCTGCAGTCGCTTAAGTGCGGCCAGTATCCAGTATTCGGGAGATAGTAGGTTCGAACCCCACTGTCTCCCCCTGTGGTTGGGGGTGGTAGAACAAAACCCACGGTATCGCCTGCCTGTCGTAAGAGGCGACTAATAGGGGGCCCAGTGGCTCTGTACTTTGGAGCGTGGGCTGTTGACTACGGGGCCCTTAGCTGAGTCCTGGCATTGCTTCCACTTACTTGTGCCAGGCTCCTCACTTTCATCTATCCTATCCGACCTTCCTTGGTCTACTCTTGTTCTCTTCCGACCCCGTCGCTATTAGGTATGCGAGGGCTAGGGAGTCCTTCATTTTCGCGCCCTTCGTGGCCATTGTCTTCCTTTTACCAATATCTTCATTTTTCGAAGTGTCGGATCCCTTCAATTTTTTCTCTCTGATTAGTGTTAATAGAGGATGGTTGCCTAGTTGTACTTCCTCTTAAAACAATAATCACCACCACCCCACTGTCGGCAGCCCTGAAAATGGTTTTCCGTGTTTTCCCATTTCACACCAGGCAAATGCTGGGGCTGTACCTTAATTGAATCGATTATTTCAGAAACCAGTCAAGCGCCAAGTCCGTTATTTTTGGGAAATGAAAAAAACTGTCTAGCATCAGACAAAATGTTATGGTAGGGGTTTTAATATTTTAGCACGAAAGTATTATATCTCTTAATAATTTCTATCTAAGGAAAAATATTTTGTGCTTATTAACTTTGCTATAAAAAACCGGAAAATATTTCCACTTAACTGGTTTCTGAAATAAACGAGTGTTGCAAACATATTTTTATGGGATAAACTTGAGTTTTGAAGGGATTTTGTCATAAACCCCATATTTGTTTTAAAAAAACATATTTTAATAGGTTTAGACTGTATTGCTGATACAAAAGGATGAAATCAGCAATGCCTGCTCATCATGACAAAAGGTAATCAGTCCTCATAAACAAACTCCACAGCACATTCTGTCTCTGTATTAGGCCTTGTAAAATGCTGTCATAAAAGTGTTCATATTCCATCAGGTAAGGTTTTAAGGCATTTAATTCACGTATCGTCTTGATATTGATGGGCACCTAAAACAAACAGTAACAAAGAATAATGTGGGGCTCAGACCAGGTACTTCCTTGTCTGAGTAAGAAATATAACCTTCTCCTTTTACCCTTGCATTCCGAATGATATTACGTGTGTGAGTTTGTTTGTCTACCAATCCTCGTTTCCTTTTTAGATACAGGTTCGTCTTCTGAATTTTTTTTTTTTTTTTTTTGCTAGTGGCTTTACGTCGCACCGACACAGATAGGTCTTATGGCGACGACGGGATAGGAAAGGCCTAGGAGTTGGAAGGAAGCGTCCGTGGCCTTAATTAAGTTACAGCCCCAGCATTTGCCTGGTATGAAAATGGGAAACCACGGAAAACCATCTTCAGGGCTGCCGACAGTGGGATTCGAACCCGCTTCTGAATTTTCAGACATATCACTAAGAATATAAAAAACACTGGACTAAACGAAAGAAACATTTTTTGAATCAGTTGTTCACAAAACTAGGAACATGCGATTCCAGAAACACAACAATGGCAACAAAAACAGATGAACAGCTGGTTATTCTGGATTCAGAACAGCAGCGCCAACCGGAAAGGTACCAGCAGTTTACTGCAGAAACCAGCCAAGCGGTGTCACTTAACTGGTTTCTGAACTAAATACGAAATTCAACGTAGTGCCTGACCATTATAGGACGACGTTTCTTGAGTGGTTTCAGCACCAAAATGTGCGTATACCCTCTTAGTAACATATTCAGCCATTAACTCATTTTTCCAATTTTTGGCACTTGACTGCTTTCTGAAATAATCGATTCAATTAAGGCCACGGCCGCTTCCTTCCCACTCCTAGCCCTTTCCTGCCCCATCGTCGCCATAAGACCTATCTGTGTCGGTGCGACGTAAAGCAACTAGCAAAAAAAAAAAAAAAAAAAAAAAAAAAAAAAAAAAAAAAAAAAAAAGAAAAAGAAAAAAAGATGACACTTGTTGAAGAGGGATATATCAAAGTGAGGAGCCAGGCACAAGTAAGTGGAAATAAAGCTTGGACTCAGCTAAGGGCTCCGTGGTCGCCAACCCTGACTCCCAAGTTCAGAGCCCATGGTTCCCGTTTTAGTCGCCTCTTACGACAGGCAGGTGATACTGTGGGTGTTATTTTACTACCCCCACCTACAGAGGGAAGTTGCAGTGCCCCTCAGCTGTGGCGTTCTTTACCAGCACCGTTTCCGAGTTTCATAACGGGTAGGTATACAAAACCGTCGTTTACAATCCTTGTATTTCTTGGAAATGGGGTTTCCCAACATAACTAGAATAACTCACATGTCAGATAGGTCATTCCGGTGAGCAGTGTTGCTATTGGCTAAAGCGCCTGACGTCACCGAAAGCGAGAATGAAGTGGTATTCTTTTGAGCTTAGTAGTTACTCTAATTACACTCCACTCAAGTCATGAAATACAGAACTAGTAGATATTTAGGTGCTGTAACATTTATTATTTAAAACTTATACGAAAACATACGACTTCAAATCCGTCTTTGTAAAGACAAAGAGACTCTCACAACGGCTCGAAGGTTGGAACGCAGGCCTTCTGCCCCTTGGCAGGTTCGATCCTGGCTCAGTGCGGTGGTATTGGAAGAAAGAACTCTTGCGGGACAACATTCCGCCACCTCTGCGTCTCCGAAAACAAGTTATTTTATCGAATTCAAATTTTAACACAATATGCAATGGGATGTTTTATACATTGTTTATATATTTCAGAACTGTTTGTTTCCAAGGGAAAAACTGTTATAAATTTGTAAGACTTTTTTTTTTACTCAGGGTCGTTGGAAAATTCCGTTCTTGGTCGCGTTACAATCTTTATCGTATGTCCAAAGTATCACTGTGTGACTAAAAAATGTGTAAATGAATTCTTCTGTTATATCAGTTCGTATTTTCATTGGATAGAATTATATTATGTATCACTTACTGGCCGGTACAGGGAAAGACGTGAGGCGGGGACGGGGTTGATGTACTACTTCATTTCAACATCGGAAACAGTGTCCGGCGTGCTGGCCGTTGGTCACAAGGGCCCCGGGTTCGATTCCCTGCAGTGTCGGGAATTTTAGCCATAATTGGTCAATTTCTCTGGCATGGGGGCTGGGTGTATGTGTCGTCTCCATCATCATTTCGTCCTCATCACGAACCGCAGGTCGTCGCCTACGGGAGTTAAATCAAAAGACCTGCATCTGGCGAGCCGAACTTGTCTTCGGACACTCCCGGCACTAAAAGCCATACTCCATTTCATTTATTTTTGTCGGAAACAGTACCTTATTTTGACTGCTTTGCTCAGCACTAACAGATGCTCAATAATTTCCTGGAATGTTTCGCATTCCGTACATATGTCAACACCATCAGCTCCGTGCAAGTACTGTATCACAACTTCCTGGTGACAGACTATGTGACGCTGGAGGGTGAGAGGGGAATCGCTCGCTCGGCCTTGGCCTTTCTTACTGCCATCTATGCACCCGCGATGTAACTATCAGTGGAGTTAGTTGTCGACATCAACGAGACTAGTGGCGATATTTTGAAATAAAAGATGGATCTTGAGCTGACTACGGTCGCCTCTTAAGCTATTTGGTATCTCTGATGGCTAAGCTCTGATGAGAGTGGATGAGAGACTAGAACTACTAGCGCCAAGTGGCTTGATACAGAAATATATCATCGAATTTCATCTTTATCCTGGCCTCTTTGCTAAGCCCACAGTTACATAAACTGCGGCTTCCGAAAATTAAAATCATCGAACTTCAACTTTATCCTGTCCTCTAGTGATGTGCGCGAGTGATGCCTGAAATCGCGGTACTCGATTCTTTCGAGTCCAGGCTCGGACTCGCTTCGCTTGCGAAGGCTCGATGATAGCATGACGTCACACGTTCGCTCACTCGCCGGCTCGTAGATGGATGAAGCATGCGTACAAGCGGTCGCTGAGGGTTTATGGGATTGCGACAGCGCGGTACGATATGAAAAAACTGAATGAATGCGCAAAAGGAATAACCTAAATTTGATAATTACTTGAGAACGATAATAATGCCACTTAATACGCATAATAAGATATGAAAATATCCGTTTACGGCGTCTCGCACACACTTCACTGAATATGCCATCTATTCTAATATTGATAATATAGCTTATCTGGCCTTCATAGCCCAACTTGGCCGGTTCGATACTGGTTTATTCCGGTAGTATTTGAAGGTGCTCAAATACGTCAACCTAGTGTTGGTAGAATTATTGGGACGTAAAACATCTCCCGGGGGACTAAATGCGGTACCTCGGCATCCCCGAAAACCATACAAATGTACGTACTTGGACGTAAAAGTTATAACATTATTATTATTATTATTATTATTATTATTATTATTATTATTATTATTATTATTATTATTTCAAATCCCTGTCACGGTATGTATGTTGTAATTAGTGTATTTTAAACATGTGCTATTTGTAGACTATAGACGGTATTTCTGCACACATTGTATTGCTTCGCTACTGGTAAATTATATCTCATGTAGCCATTATGCATATACACGGGCGTAGATGTGCTAATACGATCGGTAGTATGACAGATTTATTGTAACCATAGCCTATTGCTAACCGCGTCAAAGCCTACAATCGTCCGAGGGAACAGGTGAATTACAGCAGTTTATATGTACATCATACTTTCGGCAGATATAATGTCAGGTATTAAGATGAGGCGTCCAGAATGTGACGTACTTTCACGCAGCAAATCAGCGGACAGAACGTCATTCTGTTCTAGCTAAACAGCTGACAGTTTGTTAGTGAGTCACAACCTTTAGTGCCTATGATGATGATAATAATAATAATCATAACAATCGAATTATTGACGACCGATGACTGAACAACATCAATCATCAGCAGCAAACATATTGCACTCCACACCACAAAAATATTCTGTGGGTGACCCTGAATGCCGTGCACTCCAATACAGTAGATTTTAGTTCTAAGGCATGTCCACAGATAGCGACACCAGTATGCTTGGACTCGAGTCTGGAGTCGAGTAATACCGATTCTAAGAGCACATTACTCGATTCTACTCGATTCCGTCGCTAGCCCATCACTACTGTCCTCTTAGGTACGCCCGCAGTTACATAAACTGCGACTTTCAAAAATTAATGTCTTCTTCATGCAGCGGATTTACCTATACGATTCTCACTTGCTTGCTTCAATGTTTTCATTCCCCACCCTGAAGGGGTGGGGCGGGCCACCTAGAGGGTGTCGCCCTCTCTCTGGCCAGGAGAGATGACGGGGTTGAGAAGGAGTGAAAAAAGAGGGAGATGGGGAAAAGGTGGTTTGAATAAGTAAAGGAGATGGGATAAAGGAAGTGTAGGTTCTCTAGCGCTTTATTGGCAGATTTGTATTTGCTGTGCTTTATTGACAAAGATACAATATATTAGATACAGAGCTTTACATGACGGTGTGACGGAAAAGATGGAGGGCTAGACGATTGTAAAAAGAGGAGAAGTTAAGAAGGGAAGTGAGGATAAGGTTGAAAAGGTCCGGGTTGGGTAAGGGAGGCGTGAAGTAGTTGAGAGGTGGTGGAGTGGTGAGATGAGGACGAGGAGATTGGGGTGATGGAACGGGCCGGGGACGGCCGCGTGGCGTGGGCATACGGTGCGATGGGAGTGGAGAAGAATGGGAGGGTTCAACCCGATGATAGCGGCCAAAGATGTGGATTCCTTGATCGATGAGGCGCTGAACGTCGGCGTGCGTCGGCAGCTGGAGTCTCACCAGAAATGTGGGACCGTCGGAGTTATAAATACGGGATGCTTGCTTGACAGGTACTCCTGCCTGGCGAAGTGCACGTGTGATGGCAGCAGGCGGTACGTTAGGGTCCATACCGCGCAGAACACAGCTGTAAGTTGAGGTGCGATCAGATGGCGGTAATGGCGAAGATGGATGTGCCGCATTTTCAGAAGGATCGGTAGAAGTTCCCTCGGTAGACGTTTCCTGGTGACTTGTCTGCTCAGAGTTGGGAGGGAGAGGAAGAGAGGTCAGGAGAGGAGATGGATGGGACGAGGTAGTAGTAGTAATAGAAATGATGGGATAAAGTTGCGTAGAAGTAACAGTGATAGTGGGAGTTGTCGTGGTAGGGACCGGTACGGTAGGCGAAATGTTGGGAGAAATGGTAGTGAGGCAACCAGAAGGCGATGGAAGTGGGGGTGGATTATATGGAGGAGGCAAGCGAGTGGCAGGCGGAGCAGGTGTTTGAGCGCTGATGTTTGCTGGGGTAGGCGATACTCGATGACGTCTGCGCTGGATAACCACGCCGATAGTTTGGACAGAGTTGCATGTACTGGCAGAGTGGAAGTGAAGAAGTATCTCCGGTGCGGGAACAGAGCCGTAATAAAGACGAGTGACACTGAAGACACCGAGCGGGCGAAGTTCATTAGCAATGTCTTCAACCGATAGAGCTGGGTCAACATCACTGACTAGGAGAGTATACATGGCTGGGGATGGCCGTCAACCCAACTTGGGGACAGCCGATATGCTAATTGGCTCGGCGAAGGACGAAGTATAGATGTGGCGTCCCCTCGGCCGATCAAAAATAAAGGATGAGACGAAGAAGCGATGCGTGCTGTGTAGTGTATCTCCTCGCCTCTTGCCCTCCTGTGTTGTCGACAGAGCGTACGATTCTCAGGAACTTCAGCATATAAATTCAAAATGGAATCTATACCATCTACGAGTGCTTTCAGGAAATTAAACATAATCAGTCTTTATGAGAAACATCTTGTAACAAAATAAATACCACGGCAATGAAAAGATTGATTTTCGCGAAACACATTGAATGACTTTAACAAGAATGAGTAAATGATCCAGCACTGAAGAACAGAATATGCACAATATACGGGTGTATTCACACCGTTCAGTTTAACCCTTTACTGCATGAATTATTTTTCGTTTTCGTTTGGTGAAGAAAATTTCAAGCTTCAATGTTCAACTTACGTTCAGTGTTTCAGAATAGCTTAACACTCGTATGTGATGTGGATTGCCATAACGGGGTATATATACGATTTTTCACGATTTCACGCTAAGCTTTTAACATTACTGCCTACTGGCCATGGGTACGTATTGCAGGGGGCAAGTATACTTGCACGACCGTAGGTCGCTAATGTCTTTGAGGTTGAGCCAGAGGTACTTCTGAAGCCTGTGGTAATGTGATGGGGAGGGCCCACGTAAAATAAACGGTGGTTGGTACGCGTGGATGCTGACGGGGTGGAAGGAGTACCTTTGGTTGTAGGGCTGTTTTGTCTTATGTTATATAAAAACAACAAGGCATCACTGGTATATGACTTTAAATGACTGTACAGTTAAAGGTGTGCCGGAAAACTACCTCTGTCCACAATCTGTATCCATTTATACAGGTGAAAAGTTGTATGTTGCCTGAGGGCAACAATATGCAGTAAAGGGTTAAGTAACCGACTTCGAAGTGTAAGTTTCTCCTGCTACATTTTTTTTTCTTTCAGAGTTTGTCACAGGTTTGGAAGAGATGGCAATGTTGAGATACAGCTTTAAGTGTGGAGGGATTTCTGCTTCTATAAAATCAGTGTTGTTTTAATAGAGAGAACTTCATAGAGGCTCACACTTGACGTATAGCTCGGCGCAGCGAGGAATCCAGTCGGCCGTGAATTTTTATACAATAGGGATGTACTGAAACACTACCGATAGATGTCTCACGTGTAGTACCCGGTATGCGCTTGTCGATCGTCATTTGTTTGTATGTGTTTTTAATGGAAGTTACCTAGTTAAATGCTGAAATTAAAGATTTAATATATCGTTACGACAACAAAGATGACAAGAAAATTATGATGTCTGACTATTGCTGTGTCCCAATGTCCCAAAATCAAGGTCGACCGTATTCATACCATCAGTTTCCTAAGCAAGATGTTATCCGTAAAAAGTGGTTGCATGCGATTCGTAGGCAGGACCTAGGAGTGACTCCTAATATCAAAGTCTGCACGAAACATTTTATAGTTGAAGATTATGTCATTACTGAAACTGGCAAGTAAGCTAATTAGTACTAATTAAGGAAAATTTTATAATAATATAGTACATTCTGAAAAGTTAATATGACCTATTTCAATAATTTTAGGCGAAAGACGAAGACTTAAGGAGAACGTTGTACCTTCGATATTGTCATGGTATGGCACCGGTACCATGGAAATAACTCCGAGAGCAAGAAGATATAGAAGTAGAAAAACAGCCATAACACCGTGTGCGGTACGGTACCCTGAATCACACAGTGACCTATAATTTGACACTGGAGCACCATCAATTTCAGACTTCCTGAACGTTACTTCCAAATTTGAAATTTATATATTTGTCTTTTGGTCCGAAACAATAATCCTGAAATTCGTGCGCTACACGGAAATGAAGTTCAGTTGTACTGGATGTAGCCCCAGGCACTGCTATCATAGCAATGTCGTGCCTTATGTACGCCTGTAACCGGCAAAGAAAAGAAAAAAATACCATATTAGGAATGTTTTCAAAATGCTATTTGTACTTTAAGAATTCAATCTTAACAAATACGCTAAAAGAAGGAGTTGCTGCATTTATTCCTTACTGGTACCTTTCAATCAACTCTTGCATTTTTCCGGATATTTTTTCGCCCCTTTTCTTCAATTCTGCTTCCAAATTCGCAATCGTCATTGCACCTATACCATTTCCCGTCTTGTTGAAAACATTAGCAGAATATGGTAACTCCATTTTAATGCATTTAAAGCAAAAGTTTCGTTTCGATGATCGCAAATGTAGGAATACTCCATATAAGTCTCATGTAAAACAGTCGAGCAGCGGAAAGCGCATACCGCGTACTACCATTGCGCTGACTAGCGGACAAGTTTTGCGTGATACATCCCTATAGGATTATACTACGCAAACTTTTGCCGCTAGATGGCATGAGTGCACTACTCGAACTAGAATGGGATTGCTTTTAATCGTTGCTTACGCTATTAGACATAGCGTAAGCAACGCTTTTAATAATCCAAGTGAGGTAGGCAGGGCATCAGCTGATCGGACAGCTCTTATGCTAGCTCTTAATCTAATGATTTTATATCAGGGATGTGTATGTGTTCAACATTCGTAATTCTGGAGTTCATTTGATCTCCTGGCGAAGGTCCCCCTGTGGGTGGGGGCGGTAGAATAACACCCACGGTATCCCCTGCCTGTCGTAAGAGACGACTAAAAGGGGCCCCAGGGGCTCTGAACTTTGGAGCGTGTGTTGGCGACCACGGGGCCCTCAGCTGAGTCCTGGCATTGCTTCCACTTACTTGTGTCAGGCTCCTCACTTTCGTCTATCCTATCCGACCTCTCTTGGTCAACTCTTGTTCTTTTCCGACCCCGACGCTATTAGGTTTGCGAGGGCTAGGGAGTCTTTCATTTTCACGCCCTTCGTGGCCCTTGTCTTCCCTTGGCCGATACCTTCATTTTTCGAAGTGTCGGATCCCTTCCATTTTCCCTCTGATTAGTGTTATATAGAGGATGGTTGCCCAGTTGTACTTCCTCTTAAAACAATAATCACCACCACCACCACCTGGCGAAGGGATTATGCAAACACAAGGGGACCAGTATACCACACCCGCAATGGCGGAACCACGGTACTTCCAGTTTACTTTCTTTAAACATTAAAACGTTACATAACTTAATATATTGGCAGATTTGCCTTGTGTGCAAAAAATGTCAGTAGATGCAGAGACACTGTGGTCACGGCTGGTCCGTGGCTCTACGCCTCTATATTCGAGAGACGGAGATGGGTTGGCCCCCACCGTTGGCTGTCCTAGGAATGGTAATGGAAACAGTTCTGTGTTAATTGATAAAGTTACGTCAGTTTTGCACCACGTAAAAAATGAGCATAAATGGTTAGAAAACGGTGAATGGAAATCCTGTGAGCACGATACATTAACGGAGGAGGAAGAGAGAAAGAAAATGTGGATTAAAGGAAATTCAAGTTCATATGAAGCCTTGAAGAAAATAGTTTTAGACAAATCTTTTTTAAAAGATGTGGAACATATAAAACACTACGTTCACACCGGAAGCCTAGAAAGTTATCACAACCTTCGTTTGAAATACGCTCCTAAAAGAGTTCATTTCTCGTACAGAGGCTTAAAGCTCAGGTCAGTGATTGCTGCATTGGACTATAATTGGAACATCAATAAATTGAAAGCTGGTATCAAAACTCAGTACTCAAAATCAACAGGAGCCTGGGTGATAAAACAGAAATATGAAGCGTCAAGCGATGGATGGAAGAAGGCAATAATGAACAAAATAAATCTCTTGCAAACTAACTATAGAAGAGCCTCACCTGAAGATCCTGAAGATCAAGCAATGGATCTGTCACTGTCTAAAAACATCGCTCCAATACCTCGACCTTCCAATGACGACCTGATCAAGAAGCACTTCTCACGATTTTACTCGCAGCAATAAATGAGGTACCGGTATCGTAATTCATGTCAAAATAATACATTATCTATATTTATCATACAAACAAGCTTAGGAAACTCTTACATAATTCTACTGTTTTAATTTCATTTTTTCATTTACAGCTTGAAGCCCACATAGGTGCCATCGGGTTCCGGAAATGTGTTCCTTATGGTGTTGACAACACATGATAGTATGACAACTCTGTTCTTTTTACCAATCGTAGTCCATGAATTTACCCACGAAGTGAACTGTTTGTAACAAATAAAACGCCAAGTTCTATTTGATGGATTTAAAGCTGTTAGTAAACGTTTCCTTGTCATGTTCTTTGTTTTTAAGCTCATGTTATGCCTTGTCATTGTCAATACTTCACGGTCTAAAATAAGTCTTGTAAACGAGGGATTTCTTGTTATACACATAAATTTCTCAGATTTCACTGCTTTTACATTGTCTAATTCACAACAGCATACACTTTCTTCATCCGCATCCGTGACTGTACACTCATTACATTTACACCAAATTCGCGGGCCGGCTTGGCCTGTAGTGTTTAGCATATCCATGTCAAGATCGCTATCTGAATGGACATCAGTAAACGTCGTTCGTTCTGGCTCATACTGATACGGACGAATGATATTTACATCCATTATAAATAAAAATAAGCCCACTGACACTGGCAACAGAAGAACACGGCAGTAGCAGATGGAGTGCGGGAAAAGACTGCGCGAGTTTACTCCCAGCGTCAAGGCTGTCAGGTAGACTCTACAGCGCAGTGACGTCACGACCAGTTACTACTTCCGCACATAACTTGAGAATGGTTGGACATAGAGGCACCTGATTAACGGCATTGTTATTACATTTCCATAATACATCTTTAGCAATGAATAACGAAATATGTGTTTTTGTGTTGTGTTCTCCTTTAAATCGCGCTTTCGACATTTAGTCAAAGTTTCCACTGGTAGATTACTTAAACAAATGTGTTTAACATTCACACGTTGTGTGAGATTATCACGTCTGTTGAATGAAGCAGTACATTGTTTGCATGCATATATTCCGTAGTTATGTTTTACAGCTTTATGTCGCTCAAAATGGTATCATCTTGAAAAAATCACATTGCGAAGATCACACGTAAACAGAGTAGATGTTGTAATATTAACGTGCACACTTAGGTAGATATAATGTATAGTTTTACACTACAACCGACAATAGAATAGAACAGAATATAATAGAATAGAATACTCGCGTCTCCCAGTTCAGGATCACCTGAAGTTGGGGAGAGAGCATTCGTTTATTACAATTCATTAAATGTGATACATGACTTACATTTCCCTCTCACAATTATTAACTGTTACTATACTGAATATAATTTATTTTGTCCTAGACGTTAACAATATTATATAGTCTAGGACAACATGTATCTTCCCCTACCTTATCTTACTTAGTTAAACATTTTTATATTACTACATTAAAATGAGAAGTTAAAATCAGAATGGCAAATTTAAAATGAATTACGGCATTACGGCACACTGGCTCTTGGAGCAAGGCCATCCATGTGGAGGAAAGTATCCTCCTTTATCTCACCTGACTGACACAGCAAATCATAACATTCCACTTCTACCTCTCCTGACACGATCCACTACCATTTGTTGTACAGTCATCTTATTACATCTCTGCTGAACTTGTGTCTTATATATTGTCTTCATGTTTCTACTTAGTGCATTATTCTGTTTACATGTTACCTCTCATTACTCATAATACTACATATAATTCCAGTTTACTTGTCTATCATCACACTCATCAACATCACATTTACTAACATTTACTAACAAAGGCATTATTTTTAGTTAGTGCTAATCTCTTCTTATTTCTTTCTGCCACATGATTCTTAAAATACAGAAAAAACTTAGCTGCTCTTCCTGGGGTGATCCATTCTTTATTTAACAATTTAGTTATTGTATAACATTCCTTCTCTCTTTCTACTTTTAATTTATGTTCATCCCCAAGATATTTAGTCCTCAGTGCATTTGTCCCCTTACATGTTCTCAATAAATGAGGTTCTTCCATTATTTCGCCACAGAATAAACAATGATTTTCATTATGGTCCTCTCTCAGTCCCTTGTTTTTATATATCCCCATTAGCCACCACACATTTTAGTTCTCTATTTGGGATTCTTTCTTTTCTTATTGACATGTTTTGAATAATACCGCAAAATTCTGCTAGTGTTCTTTTGGTTTCACATTCTTCCCTAATCATCTGTTTCTCTATGTCCCTCACTCTAATCGTTAATTTTTTAATGAATCTGTTCTCTTTACTGTTCATCTCTTTGTCCCAATATTCTCCCATTCCTATTTTATCTAGCATACTTTTTACTTTCGATAACCAATAATCGTCATCTAATTGTCTCATCTGGTGTTGGTATGCTAGGTTCAATATTTCCCTCCCCTCTCCCCTTCTTAATCTTAACCAATATTTTACTACTTTCCTGCTTATCTGCTTGGATGCTGATATCTTCACATATACTTCTAGCTCCACTATTTGCTGAGCATTCTGGTAGACCCATTATTATTTTACAGAATTTATTATTTTAACATCTAGTTTGGTGCCTTTGCTGGCAGGACCTAGTGTTTACAGTGCACTATGTCTTCTGGTATGGGCTAGAGCAATTTTGTTACTTTCATTGATCTGTCTCAGCTTTATCCTTGGCTTTGACAAAATGAAGGTGACTGAGGTATGAGTGATGCTAGTAATGCCATTCCTTCTGCAGCCAGTCCCTGCTATGAATGGTGTGAAGATATTGCTCATAGGGTCAGTTGGTGCATGCATTTCAGTGGGCTTGGCAGACTGATATGTAATAGCAGCTTCTGGCTTGGTGAGGAAAGCAACGGGAAACTACCTCACTCCTCATTTCCCTAGTATGCTTCTTCAGTGATGCCTAGGCCATCTATGACAGCTGATGGCGGAGCTGTTGAGCATCCAACCAGCCTTCGGGCTGAGGACTAAACATACATACAACATCTAGTTCTTTTTTGTCTACTTCGATACCCCATATTTCTACACCATATAGTGCTCTCGATACCACAAGTGCATTGAAAACATTTTTGTGTAGCTTGTATTCCATATTTGGCATCTTCTTTTCTAAAGATCTTATACTTGATAGGGCGGCCACTCCTTTTATTTACAACCGACAATAACATTTTTTTTTTTTTTGTTGGGGTCGAGATAGATGGAGAGTCCCAGGGCGAAAATGTGCCCTTTTACTCATCTGTTTCCGAGGGATACCCGATGAGTCGGAAATTCTCTGTTCTGTTACACTGGTGGGGGACAAAATTATCTGTCAGGAAGGTTGTCTGCCTTCTGTCAGAGCTGAAACCCCCTCTTCGCTAATTAATTTGGAAATATAAGATATATATTATTTTACGCATTTATTAGAGGTGGGGAGGCTAAGCTTCCTAACAAACGGCCCCTTTCAGGGTTTAATTTCGATTTCAATTAGTGATGGTGTGGTGCAATTTGGAAAAGGCCGAAAGATTAGTTAAACAAGGTCATAAGTAAGCCAAGGGCCACGATGTTTAAGCCGAGTGTTAGGCTTCTTGGTTCTTATGACCTGTTTTAAAAGAGAGATGCCCGGTACGGTTGACGGGGTTCGCAGGATTCTACACTTGGTCATCTTAGCTATCTTCCTTACCTGAGTTCTAAGAGTCGGTATAGCCTACGTAGTTCGGACCGTATCCGCCTGTTAGATATCAGGATGAACAACTGTATATCTGTTATAAGTAGAACTGATTGTCATGTAAATATAAGTAATAACATAATTTCCTTTTCTTATATACTACAAATTCTATAAGGAGAAGAGCGAACCGCGATGTTGGCCTAGTTTTACGGTCAGATGCCATTTCCTCCTCCTCATCTGACGCCAGCCGCCATATTGGGTCCAGTTAGATATCCCTTCCCTTCTCGTCTGGTCCAGTTTTACGGTCAGATGCTCCTTCCCTCCTCCTCATCATCTGGCCCAGTTTTACGGTTAGATGCTCCTTCCCTCCTCCTCATCATCTGGCCCAGTTTTACGGTTAGATGCTCCTTCCCTCCTCATCACTGTCTCAGTTTTACGCTCAGATGCCCCTTCCCTGCTCCTCCTCAGGCCAAGTTTTACGGTTCGATACTCCTTCCCTCCTCTCCTCATCTGGCGCAGTTTTACGGTCAGATGCCCCTTCCCTCCTCCTACTCATGTGGCCCAGTTTTACGGTTCGATACTCCTTCCCTCCTCTCCTCATCTGGCGCAGTTTTACGGTCAGATGCCCCTTCCCTCCTCCTACTCATGTGGCCCAGTTTTACGGTTAGATGCTCCTTCCCTCCTCCTCATCTGGCCCAGTTTTATGGTTAGATGCCTCTTCCCTCCTCCTCCTCCTCGGGCCCAGTTTTACAGTCAGATGCTCCTTCTGTCCTCCTCCTCATCTGGCCCAGTTTTACGGTTAGATACCCCTTCCCTCCTCCTCCTCATCTATCTCAGTGTACAGTTAGATGCCCCTTCCCTCCTCATCTATCACAGTTTTACTAATAGATGCCCTCCTACTCCTCAACTGGCCCAGTTTTACGGTCAGATGCCCTTGTCTCCTCCTGAATTTTTTGAGGGGCGCAACTACACAGTCGCTATCTTGAGCCCAGTTTTCAAATATATAATGTTACATATTTGATAAGTAAAAGAAATTAGAAATTAAAAAGTAATTGTTGAACACTAATAGTGATTTTTTTTAAAATAATGCTCATACCCCGGAGGCTGCGCACCGTATAATGGCATGCGGCAGGGGTGTACAGATTTTAACAGAGGTAATAAGTTTTGCGAGTTTCGCTGTGCGGTTAGAGAAAATATTGTTATTATTATTACTATTATTTCAGAGCTGTACTTTAATTAAGGCCACGGCCCCTAAGTGGGGCTCTTAACTTGGGAATATTGCGTTGAAATGAAAATCCACAGTCTGTTAAACGTCAGGTTCCTGCATCTAAGGGCTATTTCGTGGTCTACGCAGATTACAGTCTACACAGACTGGGTTCGATTCCCTGTCAGGCCAGGGATTTTTACCTGCATGTACGCAATATACAAAGTTCATGGAACAAACTATATTTCCTCACCGCTGGATGGGGCTTCATTCCATCCCTGACGCGGTCGAAAACCGATCACAGTAGGCTACAAGCTGAATAAATCAGAACTACTGGTAAGAAGAATTATACAGAAAATACTCGGTCCGCTAAGAACAACAGAACTCTGGAAATAAAGAAGTAATGATGAGATATACTGGAACATAGAAGCGCTTGATATTTTTTAGACATTTATACAGAATGGATGACAACAGTCAACAGACAAGAAGTCAACATGAAGTCAAGAAAGAGTCGGGCAAGAACATATTGAGGCGCAAGCTGCTTCCTGGCCTTGATTCCAGCCACAGAACGGATACCAGGCATGTACTGTAAACATAATGTGATGTACCGTAACATACCCTGGGTGTGCAACGTTATTGTATGACTGGCGAACACACAACGGGGAAGGGAGATTAAAGTTGTATTGTATTGTTTTGTTTTGACATGTTATAGGCTGCGCTCAGTTTAGCGTTTTTTTTCTGACGGATGGGAATGGGAAGGATTTAGAAGGAAAGTCGGCCGTGGCCTATCACAAAGGTACCTATCCGGTATTTGCCTAATGTTGAACATGGGACACCATGAAAATCAATGTCAGGTTGGGCGAGGCAGGACTGGAACCTACGCTCTCCCGAATGTACGCTACTACAGTCGCGCTAGAGCTCTGCGGAGATTAATGCGTGTAAAATAAAACATAAATAATAGTTTTGCTGCCATCTCACTACGATCAGCTCTGAACATTTGCTTTTCTAGAAGGAGCTCTAGAGACATGTTATAGGCTGCGCTCAGTTTAGCGAGAAGAGAAGAAAAATGAAGAAGAAGAAGAAGAAGCAGAAGAAGAAGAAGAAGAAGAAGACACAACAGAGAGAGATACTTAGAAAGAAAGTGTTAAAAATGGAAGGATGCCAATCAGTCAATCAATCAATCAATCACTACTGATCTGCATTCAGGGCAGTCGCCCAGGTGGCAGATTCCCTATCTGTTGTTTTCCTAGCCTTTTCTTAAATCATTGCAAATAATTTGGATACTTATTTAACATCTCTCTTGGTAAGTTATTCCAATCCCTAACTCCCCTTCCTATAAACGAATATTTGCCCCAACTTGTCCTCTTGAATTCCAGCTTTATCTTCATATTGTGATCTTTCCTACTTTTAAAGACACCACTCAAACTTATTCGTCTACTGATGTCCTCCCACGCCATCCTTCCACTAACAGATCGGAACATACCACTTAGTCGTGCAGCTCATCTCCTTTCTCCCAAGTCTTCCCAGCCCAAACTTTGCAACATTTTTGTAACGCTACTCTTTTGTCGGAAATCACCCAGAACAAATTGAGCTGCTTTTCTTTGGATTTTTTCCAGTTCTTGAATCAAGTAACCCTGGCGAGGGTCCCATACACTGGAACCATACTCTAGTTGGGGTCTCACCAGAGACTCATATTCCCTCTCCTTTACATCCTTACTACAGCCCCTAAATACCCTCATAACTCGGGAGGGAAAGAAAACACGCTCAAAATGGAGAGGAAAAGTAGGCATAGCGAACACACGAAGGGGTATTGGAGAAAGGAGAAGGAAGAACAAATGATGAAGCGTTGAAATTGTCACGCGGTTCCTAGAGGAACCTAACGGAGAAAGAAAGAATAATAATAATAATATAAAATATTCTAATATTCTCATGTGTTCTGATAACCAGCATTCACCCTCAACTTTGTGTCACGCTTTCATGTCCCCACCCTGAAGGGGTGGGGCGGGCCACTTAGAGAACGGATAACATGTGAGGTATCTATATTACAGATAAGGCGCGGTTTATTTTATTCGGCCGTGTTAATTTGCAAATGAATGCCGGTATTCATTACGTGAGAATTGCAATCAAGGGACATGATCTGATGTGCATGTATCTACACATATTCTCTTGTCTATCCTTTTGTCCTGTATAGTTCTCTGACGTCTTTACTTAAAGCATAGCCAATTTGAGGATAATAGCTCTTCCTCTGTTAGTTCCTTTAGGAAGGATTTTCCCATGCAAACAAAGAAAATTTCTCTTTCTTCATCCGGTATGAAACAGATGAGTTAATTTATTCGCAAGACCGCGAAATCGCAAATTGTGAGAGATGTGTCCCATTCAGTACATTTGCAGTGACGTGGGCTACCACTAGACTCAGTTTATCACTTTTCGATGGTTGGTTTAGCGAACGTCAAACCTTAAAGCGTGTTGAGCCACCGGAGTAGCCTGCTGTGTTGTCAAGGCTGTTCCACAAGCTGCTCCCACCACTTTGTGGAGAAAACATTAAATTTGTATTCCATTTTAGCCGGCTGACACTAGGAATTATTTTAAGAAAACATTGGTAAAACCACTGCTGTCTTATAAGCTAATTCTTTCCTTTATTTTCTTTAATTATTAACAAAATTATTCACGGAAATACCCCCAAAATGTCGTTCGTCCTGGCTAACCGATTTGTATAGCGCCACAACAAGTAGTGGAGACAGTTTGCCATGCATTGCATGTAAGCTTTGGGAAAGCATCCTTTCTGATTATATTAGACATGTTTGCGAAATTAATAACTGGTTCGATAGAAGGCAGTTCGAGTTTAGGAAAGGTTATTCCACTGAAGCTCAACTTGTAGGATTCCAGCAAGATATAGCAGATATCCTGGATTCAGGAGGTCAAATGGACTGTACCGCGATTGATCTATCTAAAGCATTTGATGGGGTGGATCATGGAAAATTACTGGCAAAAATGAGTGCAATTGGACTTGATAAAAGAGTGACTGAATGGGTGGCTATATTTCTAGAAAATAGATCTCAGAGAATTACAGTAGGCGAAGCTGTATCTGTCCCTGTAATAATTAAGAGTGGAATTCCTCTAGGCAGTATTATTGGACGTTTATGTTTTCTTATATATATATAAATGATATGTGTAAAGAAGTGGAATCAGAGATAAGGCTATTTGCAGATGATGTTATTCTGTACAGAGTTATAAATACAAGATTGTGAGCAACTGCAAAATGACCTCGATAGTGTTGTGAGATGGACAGTAGGCAATGGTATGATGATAAACGGGGTTAAAAGTCAGGTTGTGAGGTTCACAAATAGGAAGAGTCATCTCAGTTTTAATTACTGCGTTGATGGGGTGAAAGTTCCTTTTGGGGATCATTGTAAGTATCTAGGTGTTAAAATAAGGAAAGATCTTCATTGGGGTAATCACATAAATATGATTGTAAATAAAGGGTACAGATCTCTTCACATGGTTATGAGGGTTTTTACGGGTTGCAGTAAGGTTGTAAAGAAGGGGTCATATAAATCTCTGGTAAGACCCCAACCAGAGTATGGTTCCAGTTTATGGGACCCTCACCAGGATTTCTTCATTCAAGAACTGGAAAACATTCAAAGAAAAGCATCTCGATTTGTTCTGGGTGATTTCCGACAAAAGAGTAGCGATACAAAAATGTTGCAAAGTTTGGACTGGGAAGACTTGGGAGAAAGGAGACGAGCTACTTGACTAAGTGGTATTTTCCGAGCTGTCAGTGGAGAGATGGTGTGGAATGACATCAGTAGACGAATAAGTATACGTAGATGACGTCATATGCATATATGATAATAACATCACTAATACAGATCAGTTATTTAACACACTAAATTCTTTACACAAGTCCATCAGTTTCACAATGGAGCCAGAAACTAACAATAAAATAAACTATTAAGACATCACAATCAACAGGAATAATGACAACCTATCTTACACAGTATACAGAAAGTCCACTCAGACGTCGCACACTATTGACGAGTCGAATCTCCTATATACACCAAAATAGCAGGACTGAATACAATGATACACACAGTTATTTCCATACCAATGAGCACAGCGGATTTCAATGACGAGGTACAAATCATTAAACAAATCGAGAAAAAACCAACCTCCAGGCACAGTAGATAAATTATTAAATAAACATAAGAAAAATCGCAGGGAAACCTCCACACATGACTGCTACGTCAACAAGAACACATACAAAGTAGCTAATATTTTCAAGAAACAAGGTGTAAAAGTCGCCTTTAGAACAAACAACACACACAGAGACACATCAGCAAGTGCAACCTAAACAAAAAAGATCCTTTCTCAAAGTCAGGAGTATATGAACTCAAGTGCCAAGAACCTAACTGCAATGCCACATAATTATATAGGTCAAACGAAACGTAATTTCCGCACAAGATATAAAGAACACAAAAACGCAATCAGATATAATCGGCATTCAGCCTTCAGGGAGCACATATACGACTGTTCACACCATTTCACGGACATCAACACCGATCTAAAAAGTTTACACATCGAAAATAGAAGTAAATCTTTGAATACAAAGGAAGCAGTCGAAATTTACACCGCAAAATATGCAAATGTATCCAGCCTAAATGACCATACACACTTAAAAAATTCCCCCCTCTTCGCTCTACTCTCATAACATCTGGGCAACACTTACTCATTAAATTAGCTTTTATTATTATAATATTTTATAGTTAGTCCCTGTTTCAATTCCTTGCTTTATTCACCTATAATCATTATTTTGCATTCATCCATATTACATAAAGTACAGTATAACATGAAGTAGGTTAATAACCTTCTCTCCCCTCTCCAATGTTGATAGAAGGTTCCACAGCGTTCAATTCGCTCCTCCGTACTTCCCTCTCCCCTCTCCACCATACACTATACTATATTTAACATCCAATAGGAGGGATCCACAATGCTCCACGCGGCCCCTCTCATGCTTCCCCTCCCCTCCCACAAGCAGTGTGCTTTACCCAAAACTTCCCATTTGCATGACCACAGTCCTGAAATAGTGTTTGGTGACAACAGAAGTAGCATCGGCAATCTAGATTATATTAATAATTGTAAATCAATCAATCAATCAATCAATCAATCAATCAATCAATCAATCAATCAATCAATCAATCAATCAATCAATCAATCAATCAATCAATCAATCAATCAATCAATCAATCAATCAATCAATCAATCAATCCTGATCTGCATTTAGGGCAGTCGCCCAGGTGGCAGATTCCCTATCTGTTGTTTTCCTAGCCTTTTCCTAAATGATTTCAAAGAAATTGGAAATTTATTGAACGTCTCCCTTGGTAAGTTATTCCAATCCCTAACTACCCTTCCTATAAATGAATATTTGCCCCAGTTTGTCCTCTTGAATTCCAACTTTATCTTCGTATTGTGATCTTTCCTACTTTTATAAACGCCACTCAAACTTATTCGTCTACTAATGTCATTCCACGCCATCTCTCCGCTGACAGCTCGGAACATACCACTTAGTCGAGTAGCTCTTCTTCTTTCTCACAATTCTTCCCAACCCAAACTTTGCAACATTTTTGTAACGCTACTCTTTTGTCGGAAATCATCCAGAACAAATCGAGCTGCTTTTCTTTGGATTTTTTCCAATTCTTGAATCAGGTAATCCTGGTGAGGGTCCCATACACTGAAACCATACTCTAGTTGGGATCTTACCAGAGATTTATATGCCCTCTCCTTTACATCCTTACTACAACCCCTAAACACCCTCATAACCATGTGCAGAGATCTGTACCTTTTATTTACAATCCCATTTATGTGATTACCCCAATGAAGGTCTTTCCTTATATTAACACCTAGATACTTACAATGATCCCCAACAGGAATTTTCACCCCATCAACGCAGCAATTAAAACTCAGAGGACTTTTTCTATTTGTGAAACTCACAACCTGACATTTAATCCCGTTTATCAACATACCATTGTCTGCTGTCCATCTCAAATGTTATCACTAAACTCTCTATCATTGACAAATTTACGCAACGTGAACAATACTGTACAAATTTACACATGTTTTAAATGATTTGTTAGTATCTGAGGATGTTCTTGTAGAACGAAACACGTCGTTCTTTTTAAAATAGTGTGCATTTTTCAGGGATGTTTATAGTGTTATAATTTATATTGTTGTATATATATATACATAAAAGGGATGTCATTTGCACATGAACAAATAGATACAAAACACTGATACAACATTTAAGAAAGGTATTTCTGCATCTGTGTTGTGATTAGATAGTTCACAACAGTCTTCTTTACTGTCACCTGAATCAATAATACCTTCATCATTGTCGGACTTTTCCTGCACATGAGCTCTGATTACTGTCCTCATCCATTCCTCCAATCTAATGAACAATAAAGGACTGTTTATAGTAAGAAGACAATAATCTAATGAATGATAAAGCTACACATATTAAGAATACAATAGGCCTAATATCAACAGTGACATATAGCAATACGCATACAACCTCATTAATCAGTAGTGGGAATATTACTTACCCGCAAACAAATTCACAACAACGCACAGCAATGCAAAATTATGTACACAGAAATGTTTCACAAACGGTAAAGTCCACGAGTACATTAACTAGCTGTTTACTTCTTCCAAGAGAAAGAACACTCGAGTCACATGCAGTAACGTGTAAAGCGAACATGTGAATGAAGGCAGACAAAGCATTAGCAGCTCAGCCAACCAAACATAAACAGACCGTGGTGGTCTAGCAGCACACCGCGTTGCCATTATAGCGTATACCTAAAAAGCGCAAAAAATAAATAAATTCGAAGGACTAGTTGAAGCGCAGGAGGTGGTATATTTATTCCAGCATTTAAATAGATGTTTTCGAAGATTATTGCATTAATTGGCGATAAAGTTGTGCCTCTTCGTAATGATGTCGACTGAGATGCAGAATACCACGACAAGCCAACATTATTGCCTTATCATGAGACATTAGAAATGTCGTTATATGAGATGACTCTCTGCTTTCAAAGAATTCTTGTAATTGTGTGAGACCAGGGCTGGATTAAGGGGGGAGGGGCTAAAAGGGTTGCAGCCCCGGGCCCCGCATGCTCTTGGCCGAACCTAAAATTGTATAAAAAGGCCTGCTGCTCCACCTCCGTGCATGTATATGAATATTTACGCTCGTAAAATACAGAACATGCACTCTTCTTTCCTTCCTTCCTTCCTTCCTTCCTTCCTTCCTTCCTTCCTATCAGCTGTCCACGTTAGTATTTCATCAATACTAGAATCAATTACCGTCCGAAGACACGAATCCTCGCTTCTTACGCACTGTAATTATTGTAAAGGTCATAGTTGACGAAAATTTAATCTGGCAGCTTGCGAGTACGGGCTGAGGGGGAAGGGGGGAAGAGGTCTAGGAAGTGAGTGGGAGGGGACAGGGAACTTCCAGTTCACCTCTGATTTATTGAACCATTTGTAAGTTACAACTGTAATGTTCTTGTAAAGTGGATAGAAAATGTCCTAGTGTTGCCAAAAAAACGTAAATTAAAGGAACAACATTTGAAAGAAATTGAAAAGTTGCCGAAAATATCAACATTTTTTGACCGGAATTCTACAAGTGCATCGACGACTGAAGAGACTATTACTGATGAATTAGTATCTTCTACAGGTAAGCGAATAGTGTAATATCTAAGTCTGCTGTTTTAAGAGAGATTAGGTCTTTATGGAATTGGAAAGCATGAGCATTAGGAAAATGGTTTTAGGAACAATGAAAGGGATTCCTAATGTGTATTTTAAACTTCAGTCACATTGTATGGAATACTCGGAGTCGTAAATAATAAATAGCCGATCTCGTTGGTGTAGTGGTAGCAACAATGACTGCCACCCCCGAAGACCCAGGTACCGGTACCTTCCCTGGCGCTGCCTGGGGGAGAGGGGGGAGGAGGCTTGGTTACGAAGAAGGGGCCCAACATTTTTAAATAGCCCAGGGCCCCCAAACACCTTAATCCGGCACTGCGTGAGACATCTCTTCCATATTACTAATGGGAGGTTTTTAAGCTGAATTTTGTTAACTGGACAGATCATTAATAACCACAGCAGCACAATCATATTTGAAATTAGGCCTGCCATGTTCTACATGGTGTAGTAGCCTACATGTGATTATGATCTTCATTCCTTTCTATTTATATTTCAAAATACAAAATGTTGTTTGTTACATGTTAACAAGTGAATGGAATATCAGTATATGATACACATTTGAAGAGCCAGGCGCAAGGATCAGACAGCTCCACTTTTTGGTCAATTCCTTTCTTTTTCTGTAAGCTATCATAATAAAGCTCTATCTGTCGGTGCAAGAACTGCACTGCTCTACTGATTTCGTGCGTAGTAGGAGTGTGAAAAAAAAAACTGTCGGGGTTGTATTAACTGTTTCCGCCGGCGCATGAACACAGGCAGCTCTTGAAGTTGTCTATTTCTTGCAGCGGCTATAGTTCAATGTTCGACCACTGTGACCGGACCTTTGGTGCAATCGAAAAGGAGAAACGAAAGTAAGAGAGAATATATTTGCCACAAAATGATCGTACCCTGGTAGAGAACGCGAGTTGCAAGTTCATTGATGTTTTTGGACTACGTAACTCAATTCAAAACCTTCTTCAAAACATAGGCCAGTCTTTGTAAAGGTGAAACGTTGACAGTGCACGTCAAATACAACAGGAATGAACTGCCGTGCAGTGTCAATGCGAGTACCATGGTAAGGGATGTCTTTGATTTTTGGAGAAAGCAGGAGCTACTCTTTCCTTAACAGACGCATCAAGTGTTCTACATCGCAGTATCTTAAAAGTCAATACAAATAAGGCAAAGAGTGTTAAGGATATAGCTTCGAAATATGTTCCACCTCACTGTTTGTGGTTCTACAACCAGATAGTGATGATGCACCTGGTGATTTCCTTGGTGTATATAAATCTTGTAACGATATTTAGCAAACCAAACCCCATGGCACTACAGCCCTTGAAGGTGTTTGGCCTACCAAGCGACCGCTGCTCAGTCCGAAGGCCTGCAGATTACGAGGTGTCGTGTGGTCAGCACGACGAATCCTCTCGGCCTTTATTCTTGGCTTTCTAGACCGGGTCCGCCATCTCACCGTCAGATACCTCCTCAATTCTAATCACGTAGGCTGAGTGGACCTCGAACAAGTCCTCAGGTCCAGGTAAAAATCCCTGACCTGGCCAGGAATCGAACCTGGAGCGTCCGGGTAAGAGGCAGGCACGGTACCCCTACACCACAGCACCAGCAACGATATTTTCGCTCACAGTAATTTCGCTTTATAATAAAGTACCTTACATTGATAACTCAGGTAAATAGTACTGCTTATTGCCTTCTGTTGCCTTTGCTGGCAAGATGTAGTGTTTACAGTGCACTATGTCTTCTGGTATGGGCTAGAATAAAATTGTTACTTTCATTGCCCTGTCTCAGTCTTATCCTTGGCTTTGACAATATGAAAGTGACTGAGGTATGAGTGACTCTAATAATGCCATTCCTTATGCATCCAGTCCCTGCTATGAATGGTGTGAAAAATGTCACTCATAGGGTCGGTTGGTGTATGCATTTCAGTGGGCTTGGCAGACTGGTATGTAATGGCAACCTCTGGCTCAGTGAGGAAAGCAACGGGAAACCACTTCACTCCTCATTTCCCTAGTACGCCTCTTCAGTTACACCTAGGCCATCTATGACAGCTAATGGTGGACCTGTTGAGGATCCAACACACATTGCATTCTGCATAATAAACTTCAAAACTTTGAAAACAAGACAGCTCCGGTGGTTGTGTAAATAAACTGAGAGGAGGTGACTTTAACTGTAACCTACTTAATACGACTCATGACAGTAAACGATTAGGCCTAGTAGATTTGTTTACAACTTGTAACATGACTATTCTCCCACTACAACCCACGAACCACGTGTATGCAACAAATCGTTTATCACACACACTCATAGATCTCATTATAACGAACAACCCAGGTAAAGTAATAACCCATGGACAAATCCCTGTACCATCCATTTCGACCCACGACCTTATATATTTATCCTATTCCCTCAAAGTGCCTAAACACAAACCCAAGTACATAACTGTCAGAAATACGAAGGACTTAAACTTGGATTACTTGAAATATGACGCTTATCAACTACCGTGGGACGATATACGGAGTCTAAATGATACTGACGCTAAAGTTAACTTGTTTAATACGATGGTAAAGAACTTATATGACAGACATGCCCCCAAACGTCGAATAAAAGTTTCTCGCCCTTCTTGTCCATGGCTAGATGATGAAACGAAGAGAATGATGGCCCACCGTGACTCTTTATTTCGACATTATAAGCATACCCTAGATGACGCAGACTTCGAGTCTTACCGGATCTTAAGAAATCGCACAAAGCAATGAATCAGAAATAAAAAAATGTGCATATTTCCGGAATTTAGCTAATAACATAAATTCTAATCGTGCATGGGACCAACTTAGAGCTCTGGGAATAGGAAAACAGAGACAGACAACTCCTGACATTCCACTTGACGAACTGAACGATTACTTTAGTAGAATAAATATTCAACCTACCCCAATTAACTGCACCGTCTCACCACCCGCCCCTCCAGCCAATCCACCATTCACATTTCACAGTGTCACAGAAAATCAGGTTAAAAAGGCTTTGTACTCGATTAAATCAAAGGCCACAGGTGTAGACGATATTCCTATTGCTTTTATACATAACATTATGGGTGCTGTCCTGCCTATACTGACGCACATACTGAACGTTTGTTTACTAAACGGAACTTTCCCAACTGTCTGGAAAACAGCCAATATTATACCGGTACCTAAGAGTTTAGACCCACAATCACCCTCTGACTATCGTCCGGTGTCCATACTCCCTGCGCTTTCTAAAGCCTTCGAACGTTTAGTATACGAGCAGGTTCTGGAGTACCTAAATAAAAATGCTCTCTTGGACCCTTTGCGGTCTGGATTTAAGAAGGGGCACAGTACCGCGACAGCACTTTTGAAGGTTACTGAAGATATTAGAAATGCTATGGACAAACGACTGCTTACTATACTTATCCTTCTTGACTTCAGTAGCGCCTTTGACACTATAGACATTCAGACTATGATAAAGAAAATGGAACCACTAAATTTTGACCTGGCTGCGCTTAAGTTTTTTAGTTCTTATTTGAGTAACCGTCAACAGCGTGTAACAGTAAACGACAAGGTCTCTAAATGGAAAATGAAACTTAGTGGTGCCCCACAGGGTCTGGATTTAAGAAGGGGCACAGTACCGCGACAGCACTTTTGAAGGTTACTGAAGATATTAGAAATGCTATGGACAAACGACTGCTTACTATACTTATCCTTCTTGACTTCAGTAGCGCCTTTGACACTATAGACATTCAGACTATGATAAAGAAAATGGAACTACTAAATTTTGACCTGGCTGCGCTTAAGGTTTTTAGTTCTTATTTGAGTAACCGTCAACAGCGTGTAACAGTAAACGACAAGGTCTCTAAATGGAAAATGAAACTTAGTGGTGCCCCACAGGGCAGTATTCTAGGGCCCTTACTTTTCTGTATTTATATCAATGACATATCATCGGTGACAGGAAATAACACACACCACCTCTATGCTGACGATCTTCAGATTTATCGACACTGCAAGACTTCAGACTTAGATCAAACAATACAAGATATTAACAATGACCTCCCACGACTCAGTATATATGCACAACGAAATTCTCTTATACTAAACTCCACAAAATCTCAGGCAATCATAATAGGAACACGAAAATTACTGAACTGCTCAAACAATATTGCAATCCCGCCTATCCTACTGAATGGTAACATTATTCCCTACAATAAAACAGTTAAAAATCTCGGCGTAATTATGAATGAAACACTTGATTGGTCTGATCACACGAAAATCATCTGTAAAAAGATTTTTGGAGCGCTACACTCTCTTAAACGGCAAAGGGATGTATTTCCATTTGAGCTTAAGGCCAAACTAATACAGACACTGGTTCTCCCTATTCTTGATTATTGTGACGTTGTTCTAGTTGATATGACAAGAGAAGAAACACTTAAACTTCAACGAGCACTGAATTCCTGCCTGCGATTTATTTACAATATTGGGTACGATGTTCATATCACCCCATACTATAAGGCTCTCTCATGGCTACGTCGGCAGCTACACAATTTTAACGATGGTATTTAGAGTACTAGCGGAAAGTCAGCCACTGTATATTTCTTCTAAATTCACCTTTCTATCATCATTTCACAACTTAAATACACGTTCCAGATCCACACTTTCTATTCCAGTGCACCGCACAAATAAAATTAATAGATCGTTTGTAGTGACCGGCGCCAGATTATGGAATTCCCTGCCAGCTCAGGTCAGAGAAACTAGCTCTTTACAAAGGTTTAAGGTCGCCTGCCGAGACTACCTGCTGAGGACAGCTAACTGAATGGTTGAAGTATGAATGTGTGCGCGCCTGAGGATAAGTCATTATTAAGAGTTCTTACTTTTAATTAGTTTTATTATTAACTTAGTAATGTATTTAAATTTGCTCTCAATGCTATTAATTTTTTGTTTGGTTTTAACTATTTTAAATATCTCATAACTTTATGTATGGTTTTTATTAGTATGTGGTTAAGTGGAAGAGAGGGCCTCGAGCCCTAACTTCGCCACTGAAAAAAAGGCATAAATAAATAAATAAATAAATAAATAAATAAATAAATAAATAAATAAATAAATAAATAAATAAATAAATAAACAACCCGTACCATTTCCACTTCAGTATGTATATTACTACTGCTTCTAGCTAGTGCACGTAGATTACCCTTACTTTTTCAACATATAATTATTTTATGAAGTTTTATGTATCTACCGAAAAGTTTTATGTTTTGGGGCTGTCTGGTTCTTGCACCAGGCTCTTCAATTTACAACAATTCTTTTTTTTTTTTTTTTTTGCTAGTTGCTTTACGTCGCACCGACACAGATAGGTCTTATGGGACAGGGCAAGGCTAGGAGCGGGAGGGAAGCGGCCGTGGCCTTAATTAAGGTACAGCCTCAGCATTTGCCTGGTGTGAAAATGGGAAACCACGGAAAACCATTTTCAGGGCTGCCGACAGTGGGATTCGAACCTACTCTCTCCCGAATACTGGATACCGGCCGCACTTAAGCGACTGCAGCTATCGGTTTTACAAGAATTCATTTTATTTTAGATTGCAGTCAAAATATGGTTAAGTGTAAGAGGGTGTCTACAGCTCTAACTTCGCCACCGAACAAGGCACTAATAAAAAAAATTAATGTCTCCCGTAATTATGCGAATGACCCCGTTACATAATATCTCAGTGCAATCAGCAATTGCTGCACTGGAGATAGAGGTGAATTTCTTCCTGTAGGTACTATATATATATTTAATAGTTGCTTTACGTCGTACCGACACAGATAGGTCTTATGGCGACGAGTGGATAGGAAAGGGTTAGGAGTAGAAAGGAAGCGGCCGTGGTCTTAATTAAGGTACAGCCCCAGCATTTGCTTGGTGTGAAAATGGGAAACCAGGGAAAACCAACTTCATGGCTACCGACAGTGGAATTCGAACCCCCTATCTCCCGAAAGCAAGCTCGCAGCTGCGCGACCTTAACCGCACGGCCAACTAGTTCGGTCAGTAAACTTATCTGTTGCTCTGTATGGATCTGTAGTTTTTCTTTTAATCCATATGCCATTTACATGAATGGGACCGTATAATACCGTAAGAACTTTTCGTCCCCCTGTGGGTGGGGGCGGTAGAATAACACCCACGGTATCTCCTGCCTGTCGTAAGAGGCGACTAAAAGGGGCTCCAGGGGCTCTGAACTTTGGAGCGTGGGTTGGCTACCACGGGGCCCTTAGCTGAGTCCTGGCATTGCTTCCACTTACTTGTGCCAGGCTCCTCACTTTCATCTATCTATCCTATCCGACCTCTCTTGGTCAACTCTTGTTCATTTCAGACCCCGACGCTATTAGGTTTGCGAGGGCTAGGGAGTCTTTCATTTTCATGCCCTTCATGGCCCTTGTCTTCCTTTGGCCGATATCTTCATTTTTCGAAGTGTCGGACCCCTTCCATATTTTCACTCTGATTAGTGTTATATAGAGGATGGTTGCCTAGTTGTACTTCCTCTTAAAACAATAATCACCATCACTAAGAACTTTTCGTCCTTCCTTTCCAATTTCACCCGTTTAGAGTCACCTCCTAGATATATACAGGGCCTCTCATATAAAGTAAGACCGCCTAAGCGGCGTTTTTACTCTTCGATACGTAAGCTGTAGTATGGGAGGCGCGCTCATAATTCTTGACCTTGCAAGCAGCCTGCACCTGTTCGACTTGGCAAGCATGAGTCGCCAGTCTCAATCTCAGCTGTTAACATGATGAGACAGTTATCATTGCAACATCGTATTTTCGTACGTACATGTTCTGGTTTCATCTTAATGGTCGCGGGAACTGTCATAAGTCTCCCTATTCATGTGCAGAAACACCCTAATGGTGTTTATGAAGTCCCGTAGCCGTATTGAAACACCGGATGCCGTGAGATCTCCGAAGTTAAGCAACATTGGGCGTATTCAGGAGTTGGATGGGTTGCCACGCGCTGTTGGTGGGGCTAAGGGAATGGAGGAGCGGAAAGGAACTGGCCACCCTACCACACGTAAACTCCGGCTCAGGAACACGTCTGCGGAGGTTCGGACCTGCCTTCGGGCAGAATAACCCTTACCTTCATTATGACAGGAAGATTGGTGTTTGGTGTGCTGTTAGTGCAAGACAAATAATTAGGCCTAGTTTTTTTGAGATGGCAGTAAATGCAGAGAGGTACCAAGGTGGCATTTTGACGCCTTTCTTCCGTCAGTTAACATTGGTGGTTTCAATAAGATTCAGCCCTTGCTCATACAGCAGAATATTCCCTTCTTACAATCTCGGAAGTGTTTGCAGACAGAGTGAACAGTGCTGGTCTATCTCCCCCTCGTTCTCCAGATGAAACAGTGTGTGATTTTTTTTACTGTTGGCGTAAACTGAAAGAAAAAGTGTATCGAAAAAAATCCTCACACATTGGAGGAACTGAAAGAAAACATTACAGTGGCAGAACTCACTCGCATCAGCCAGACTGTGGTTACCAGATACAATGCCTGTATAACGCAGGAAGGAGGACACTTCCTGCATCTTTTATAAGGTAAGATTTCATATAATATTGAACACACGCTTAGAGCAGGGCGGCCGCGCGTAACATAAGTTCGGCCGAGGCAGCTGCCATAGCGCAGAGTACCTACACCGCGCGTTCGGTCTTAGTTTATATGAAAAAGGTAGTCTCTGTGGTATATAATGCTTTCGGCAAACTGTCTTAAATTCGCATTACATGATATCACTTTTTATTGTTATTTATTATTATTAAAAATTAAGAATGACCCGTATATCCCAAAAATAAATCTATGAACCCTAGTGTTAAGAATGCTTCAAACAGTAGCTCGCCGAGCATTCGTTCACTTATCTCATCGAACAACAAGTAGAACGTTCTAACGCCAAGCCTAGCGTCAGTGTTTTGTTTCGAGAGCATGCGTGACGTCATTAATTACCGGAAGTGCAAAGCCGCAGGTTCAATGCACACAGACAAGACACCGTAGGTACACTATTACATGAACTGGTATCATAGCGAAAAGATTGTCTTCCTCGATGGCCTTCAGCTGTGTCCCTGGCCTTAGTCGGCTGGCTGAACATGCACAAGAAAATTAGAATACACTCTTCCTTTCGTTTCATTCGGAGCATGGCGTTGTGATATAATGTAATCTAGGGATACCGGACGACTCGTTTTATCCAGGGCAGTCCCGATTTTAAGGATTCTTGTCTCACTGTCCCAGAGAAGTCTAAATGAGACGCGAATTCTCCGTTTTCACATAAAGATTCTCATTAACGATATATTATTTCCGTGTATGATGTAGAAGGTACTGTCGTTTTAGTGAGAACGTAGACATGGTTTAATATTACTCTCTTGTCAATACTATTGCTGCTTTTGAACTTGGTTCGACCCCCACTGTCGGCAGCCCTGAGAATGGTTTTCCGTGGTTTCCCATTTTCAGACCAGGCAAATGCTGGGGCTGTACCTTAATGAAGGCCACGGCCGCTTCCTTCCAACTTCTAGCCCTTTCCCGTCCCATCGTCGCCATAAGACCTATCTGTGTCGGTGCGACGTAAAGCAACTACTGTACCAAAAAAAAAAATGCTTTTGAACTTGTACGGAAATGAGCATGCAAGTAACCGTTTTGGATCTACCGAAAATATTTCTCTTGGGCTGCACACACAAGTCTTCAAGATTCTTCTCCCAGATTCGAGATTGTTCCAATAGTGATGTATGGTCTAGAGCACTGGTATTCAAACTTTTTTGTTGACGTACCCGTAAAATCCCAATTGTTTTTACTTTCCGAAGTACAGGTATTCGGCGATCATACCAGAAATAACAAATTATTGTTGCTGGGTGCCAAATCTATAATATATTAAACGAGTTTAATAAAAACAGCTTTGGCAAATCCGTCCATTGGACCGATTAGCTTCATTTCTCTTTCATTCTCTCCGGAATTACCTGACGGTGAATCATAAGACATTGATAGGTCTCTACGTTCAGCCAACTTTGAGTATTCATGAAATCAAATAATTAAATGATCACTTCAATAATTGCAGGCGAAGGCTTACCCTAACCCGCAATACATTCCGTACTTAGCAGGTTGCTAAGCGACTAACACTTTCATCAAATTTCTGATATATGTAATCATCCTTAGTAATGTAATTGCATGCAGACATGTCTTAGGCCTACTACCTGTGAAGCCAGAGAATATACACTTCCTCTGATGATGAAAGAATACTATTCTCTGCTAGATACTCTTTGATTCTCTGACCTTCCCCAGCTTTTGAATATACTCAACAGATGGCAGAACGTTCCTAATAACTTACATGCTGCTAAGAGAAAACAGTCTACGTACGCACAAGTCGACTAGCGTTCTGCGTGAGTAGAGGCATGATTTTTTCGCAGTAACGATAAACGCGAAAAAAAATATTTTAAAGCGATTTTGCGATATCTTTACGAATCATATGTTTCTGGTTAAGAAAATATGGATATTATGTTCGCGAATTAAAGCAAATTAAAGCGATAAGGTCATTTTAAAGCGAAATTAAATTATTTCGCCATAAGCGCGATATTATAACGAAATCTGTAGTGAATAATGAACTTGATATTTTGTTCCAAGATTATGTATGAAAAGGAAAGGAAGAGCGAACAAAGATTCACCAACAGGAAAGAAATATGTTATAATTAATGTTCTGGAAAATCTCTTTAAGAGGCATGAAAGAAAACTGGGTTGGCTCCACGCTTCTTCATCATCAGCATCTGTTTACCCTCCAGGTTCGGTTTTTCCCTCGGACTCGGCGAGGGATCCCACCTCTACCGCCTCAAGGGCAGTGTCCTGGAGCTTCAGACTCTTGGTCGGGGATACAACTGGGGAGAATGGCCAGTACCTCGCCCAGGCGGCCTCACCTACTAAGCTGAACAGGGGGCCTTGTGGAGGGATGGGAAGATTGGAAGGGATAGGCAAGGATGAGGGAAGGAAGCGGCCGTGGCCTTAAGTTAGGTACCATCCCGGCATTTGCCTGGAGGAGAAGTGGGAAACCACGGAAAACCACTTCCAGGATGGCTGAGGTGGGAATCGAACCCACCTCTACTCAGTTGACCTCACGAGGCTGAGTGGACCCCGTTCCAGCCCTCGTACCACTTTTCAAATTTCGTGGCAGAGCCGGGAATCGAACCCGGACCTCCGGGGGTGGCAGCTAATCACGCTAACCACTACACCACAGAGGCGGACTCCACGCTTCTTGCCAACCGAAATGTTTGGAATGTTGTTCTTGTGGTGGCTGGTAATCCCACCCCAGCCTGTCTCCTCACGGCATTGTGCAATCCTGGAACAACTAATGACGCCTACAGCAGCACAATTGACTGGTGTATTTCGGTTTCGTGGTCAGGTAAAATTAAAGAAGTGATCACAAGACAGTAGTGAAGATGGGTCGCTCGACAAGTGTTACGGTGCACAGTAGAGCTAAACAGTTAGCGATTGAAGGTTTATACGTTTCGGAAAGCAACATTTTAATGTGTAAATTTTGTGAAGTTCGTATCGAGTGGGAGAAAAAAAGATACTGTCTCAAAACATTGTTTTAAAAATAAGGAACATTCAGAACGTAAATTTAGCACTCCAACAGTGAAACAGCAGGAAACAATAGAACTCTTAGTAGATATGCAAAAGCTAAGAGTGAAAAAATAGAATTTATTCACGAAACAACAGTGATGCTACTCAAAGCCAACATCCCGCTGGAGAAGGTAGACGACCCTGCAGTCCGGAAATGGCTTCAAAAGTATCTACCAGGTATGTACAGTCTATCAATTAAACCTCCACAATCAACGATCAGTGATAGTAATGGAACCTTTAATGATTAATTTTAGAATTTCATTAAAGGGAAATTAAAGCGATACGGCAATAGCTATTTCGCGAAATAACGCGAACAATTAGTATCCTTCTCGCAAAATCGTTCAAAAATTTATGCGGAAAAATCATGCCTCTATGCATGAGCATTAATAAAGCGCAGGGGCAAACTGTTGAAAAAGTTGGTGTGTACTTATCCGAATCAGTGTTGAGCCACGGCGAATTGTATGTAGCACTATCTCGGGCAAGATCGTTTAGAAATGTTCAGACCCAGATACGGCGAATGGTCTAAGCACAGAGAATATTGTATGGAAAGAAGTTTTATAAACTATATTACCGCTATTAAATGTGAGTGGTGTGGGAAACTATGTGATATATATCACTCCCCAGCGCGTGCAAGGAGGACTATTTCGATTAATAAATTGTGCAGTGAATAGTATTAATTACATGTTTGTTTCATATACTGGTTATTGGCTTCAATAAAGATTTGTATTTCAATTTATTTAATCCTTTTACTGTTGAGGGTTGGTTTTACCCCCGGACTCAGCGCCTCAAGGGCAGTGTCCTGGAGCGTAAGAGATTTGGTCTGGGGGATGGAACTGGGGAAAAGGACCAGTACCTCGCCCAGACGGAGGCGGAAATGATGATGTTGTTCATTATTATTATTATTATTATTATTATTATTATTATTACTGTACTGGAGCTACACCTGCTCCGTACATTTAAACAGAGCGCCTTTTATAAGGCCATCTGTAATGTGAACCTTGAACTGTGTATTGGAAGAAGTTTGAACTTTAAACTTCAGATGTCTCTACTATCCTCTGGTGGGAGGATGGACAATTTATTTTCAAAGAAATTTTGGTATTTCGAGGTTTTCTAAACTGAAGTGTTTGTAGATTTTTTTGTGTTCTAAAGTTACTAGCACTTCTATCTCTTCCCTCTTCATGATATTATTAGCCGATCAGAAATGTTGGATATTTATTCAATTAGCCAATCAAAATTCAGGGTGTGTACAGACCTTCGGTCTAGAGAGTTCTGCAACTTTCCCCCTCTGGTATAAAAGCTGGGACCGAGCGTGATAGCTGCATCCCTTTCCCACCTCTAGACTCCTATGTCCTCACACAATTCCAGCGATCCTACCGCCGAGCCCTAGACCGAGACAACCCAACCCTTAACCAACTCCTCCGCGGAGACCTACCCCCCAACCCCCACTTCACCCAAACCCCGTTCCATCTCTACCGGTCCCTCCCCCCACCCGATGAGGGTACCACATAAGAAAAGGAAGCTGTGACGAAAATACCCCACCCCATAAGCCCCTAACCCCGTAAAATCCCACCCCCTCCCACCACAGGTAAAGCAACCCCAACACCCTAAGAACCACTGGCGACCTCCCCCCCCAACACCAGAATATATGTCAAATGTATTAACGAAAGCCTTCTATGTTCCAGAAGCAGTGCATTCCAATCACAACCGAGATAATATTATAAAACATCAAGCAACAACAAATGTAAATCTGCTAACCAACAACTGTAAATACCCAGATCAACTTGTAAATAACTCCATAATGGACTACAAATAACTATGTAAATCAAGACAATGTACTGTAAATAACAACGCATTGTAAACAACCAAGCACTGTAATAATCAAGTGTAAATAGCCAAGTTCTGTAAATAACCAAGTGTAAATAGTCCATAGCTTAACAGTTGTAAATATCCTAATAACCCCCAATAAAAAAAATAAAAAAGAGGAGGGGGGGAAGGGATATATTAAAAACACGGTAGGCATCACAAATAAACAAGTAAATATTACAACACATGAATAACAATCTCAATGTAAAAATCCAAAAAATGTAAAAATGTAAAAACTATAACCAAACTGTACATAATTGAAAGAATCAATAAATACTTAGTCAAGAGGTCGAGACCCCCTCCCAACTCCTTCAACTTAGCAAAGCTCCATCCCTCTCTACCAATCCCAACAAATCCCCAAACCCCGCCAAATCTCCTGGCCAGAGAGAAGGCGTAACCTTCTAGGTGGCCCGCCCCTTCCTTCGGGAAGGAGAATGAAAACTTCCCCCTTGGTCCTTGGTGATAGCTGCAGTCGCTTAAGTGCGGCCATTATCCAGTATTCGGGATGGTAGGTTCGAACCCCACTGTCGGCAGCCCTGAAGATGGTTTTCCGTGGTTTCCCATTTTCACACCAGGCAAATGCTGGGGCTGTACCTTAATTAAGACCACGGCCGCTTACTTCCCACCCCTAGCCCTTTCCTCTCCATGTTGTCTTATTCATCGCTCCAGTCTAGAGGTTTAGAGTACATTCCTAGTAGAGGCAGCGGCAGCCTTGCCAGCTGTCGGAAGGCCCACCAGCTCAAGGTAATGGCAGACATCCTTTAATTATGTTATAGTTTCAGATAGATGACTTGAGGGGAAGGTTTTAAATTTCATTCTCAATGTAATTTCTAACTTAGGGAATAAAGAATGTTCACCCTCTTTTAATTCCCATTCAACTTGGTATTAGGGTGACTATGATTTTGTAAAAAAACTTTAAATTTTATATCTTATTTTGCAGCTTAATATTTTTCTCCATCTAGTCACCCTCTATAGTATAGGCTTAGCCTCTGTAACTTAGGGCCTGGCTGAGTGGCTCAGACGGTTAAGGCGCTGGCCTTCTAACCCCAACTTGGCAGGTTCGATCCTGGCTCAATCCGGTGGTATTTGAAGGTGCTCAAACACGACAGCCTCGTGTCGGCAGATTTACTGGCACGTAAAGGAACTCCTGCGGGACTAAATTCCGGCACCTCGGCGTCTCCGAAGACTATAAAAGTAGTTAGTGGGACGTAAAACAAATAACATTATTATTATTATTATTATTATTATTATTATTATTATTATTATTATTATTATTATTATGTAACTTAGGGCCACAAGCCCACATACTGTAGGATCTTAAGTGTTTCAAGGCATATTTCAAAAGGAGTACAAGTATTTCGCAACCTAGCAATTTCTTTATGCCCGATTTCTTAAACCTTTTCTTTTGATCACTAAGGCCATGTAGAATGGGCCTTATTGCCCCCTGTTAATTTTTTCTCATAGTTTATTGTGGATCTGACTCTCGAGCTGAAAGGACAGTGAACAGTGTTATCAAAGGAAGCTAATGTAAAATTTGGATTAGAAACTTGTGTTTTGGAGAGGCTGGCATGTTGTAAACGTTGGAGTTCAGTCTCCTCGAGTTTAAGCGAGTGGAGAAAAAGTGCTCTTTGTAATAGTGTAACTTTGAGCGACCAAAGTGTATCTTCGAAATCATTATTTCTATAGTACCTGATTGTTTTAGGTTTTCAAATCACTATTGTTACAAGAGCGGCCGAGCTCACCATCCACTGTTATTGGTTGATCAAGTTTGAAGTCAGAAAAAAAAAAAAAAAAAAAAAAAAAAAAGAAAGAAAGAAAAGAAATAAAATTTTAAACGGTAGTGTTTTAAATGTCCGCCTCTGTGGTGTAGTGGTTAGTGTGATTAGCTGCCAACCCCGGAGGCCCGGGTTCAATTCCCGGCTCTGTCACGAAATTTGAAAGTGGTACGAGGGCTGGAATGGTGTGTCCACTCAGCCTCGGGAGGTCAACTGAGTAGAGGTGGGTTCGATTCCCACCTCATCCATCCTGGAAGTGGTTTTCCATGGTTTCCCACTTCTCCAGGCAAATGCAGGGATGGTACCTCACTTAAGGCCACGAACGCTTCCTTCCCTCTTCCTTGTCTATCCCTTCCAATCTTCCCAGCCCCCACAAGGCCGTTGTTCAGTGTAGCAGGTGAGGCCACCTGGGCGAGGTACAAGTCCTTCTCCCCACTTGTATCCCCTCGACCAAATATCTCACGCTCCAGGACAACGCCCTTGAGGCGGTAGAGGTGGGATTCTTCACTGTGTCCGAAGGAAAAACCAATCCTGGACGGGAGACTGACTAAATAATAACAACAATAATATAAACAAACTCCATGGCACTACAGCCCTTGAAGGGCCTTTGCCTACCAAGCGACTGCCACTCAGCGCGAAGGCCTGCAAATTATGAGGTGTCGTGTGGTCAGCACGACGAATCCTCTCGGCCGTTATTCTTGGCTTTCTAGACCGGGGCCGCTATCTCACCGTCAGATAGCTCCTCAATTCTAATCACGTAGGTTGAGTGGACTTCGAACCATCCCTCAGGTCCAAGTAAAAATTCCTGACCTGGCCGAGAATCGAACATGGGGCCTCCAGGTAAGAGGCATACTACTACTCCTACACCACTGGGCCGGCTAATAACAACAATAATAATAGCCAACAGAACAGGTTTAAGAATATCTGTAGAAAAACAAATTTATGACAATTATAAAATATGCCGTCCGCCTCTGTGGTGTAGTGGTTAGCGTGATTAGTTGCCACCCCCGGAGGCCCGGGTTCGATTCCCGGCTCTGCCACGAAATTTGAAAAGTGGTACGAGGGCTGGAACGGGGTCCACTCAGCCTCGGAAGGTCAACTGAGTAGAGGTGGGTTCGATTCCCAACTCAGCCATCCTGGAAGTGGTTTTCCGTGGTTTCCCACTTCTCCAGGCGAATGCCGGGATGGTACCTAACTTAAGGCCACGGCCGCTTCCTTCCCGCTTCCTTGTCTATCCCTTCCAATCTTCCGATCCCTCCACAAGGCCCCTGTTCAGCATAGCAGGTGAGGCCGCCTGGGCGAGGTACTGGTCATACTCCCCAGTTGTATCAACCGACCAAGAGTCTGAAGCGCCAGGACACTGCCCTTGAGGCGGTAGAGGTGGGATCCCTCGCTAAGTCCGAGGGAAAAACCGAACCTGGAGGATAAACAGATGATGATGATGATAAAATATGCTCCAGAATTACTAATAACAGAAATTGGTCTAATAAGGAAAGTAAAGAAATTCAAATATTTGGGAGAGACAGTTCATGAAAATGGTTTGGAAAATCCGCTGTAGAAGAAAGGATAAACAAGATGGAAAGAGCATACAGTATAACTAGAAATATTCACAACAAAAGGTGTTTATTTAAAAACATCAAAATACAACACTACAACACAGTAGTCAATCCAGGAATGAATGTCGGGTACTGAATTACAAGATGAATAAATTTAAAGTAGGTACTGGGAAAAAACATTGTACGAAAAATACTCGGTTCAGTGAGATCTCTGGGAATCAAGAAGTAATAATGAGATATACCGGAACATCTATATATATAAAATAAGAGTTTTGTCTGTACATTGCTCAGAATTTGAAAATAATGGTATTTCTGCATCGGTCATGTCCATAGTAACAAGAAAATGCACTTTTTACTTTTCCGTAATTTCTGTCTGTCTGTCTGTCTGTCTGTCTGTCTGTCTGTCTGTCTGTCTGTCTGTCTGTCTGTCTGTCTGTATGTATGTATGTATGTACACGCATCACGAATAAACGGTTGAAGAGAATTTAATGAAAATCGGTATGTGAAGTCAGGGGATGAGCCTCTACAATCTAGGCTATAGATCATTTTAATCACGCTGAGTGAAATGGTAGTTTAGGGGAAGGACTAAAATTGAATTCTCAACTATTTATGTTATTAGTGGTCTAATGAAAATCGGTATGTGAAGTCGGGGGATGAGTCTCTACAATCTAGGCTATAAATCATTTTACTCAAGCTGAGTGAAATGGTAGTTTAGGGGAAGGCCTAAAATTGAATTCTCAGCTATTTATGTTATTAGTGGTCATATTTTAAAGAAAATGGGTATGCAAAGTTGGGGAATAAGTTGCTACAATCTAGGCTATCAATAATTGTATTCACGCTGAGAAAAATAGTAGTTTAGGGGAAGGCCTAAAATTTAATTCTCAAATATTGTTGTTATTAGTAGTCCTATCTTGATGAAAATCGGTATTCAAAGTCAGGAAATAAGTTGCTATAGTCTAGGCTGTAAATTATTTTATTCACGCTGAGTGAAATGGTAGTTTAGGGGAAGGCCTAAAATGTAATTCTCAAATATTTCTTAATAGAGGTGTAATCGATGAATGCTACATAACTAAGGTTATATAGTATTAAATTTCCTATTATTCATGTCTTATACATTGTTACCGTACTGGCTATGATCACAAACATATTCATGAAATTTGATTTTTGTTACTAGTCCATATCAGCGCCGAGTAACGAGAAAATGGGTAAACAGTATTTAATGAAAATCGCTATATAAGTCGGAGAATAAGAAACTACAGTTTACGGTATAAAATATTTTACAAATCACAGAGTCGAAAGAAAACTAAATGTGAAGGCCTACAATATAGAAAGCTTCTAACATTGATCAACAATAACATTACATTGGCCATTGTTTGTCGTGATGTGGTTTGTGTCTTCTGTTGCCCTTCATCTCCGGTAGATAGGACTACTGCTGCGTACAGAGTATTTTTTATTTGATTTACGTCGCACCGACATAGATAGGTTTTATGGCGACGATGGGATAGGAAAGGGCTAGGAGTGCCTTAGGTCTTAATTAAGGTACAGGCCCAGCATTTGATTGGTGTGAAAGTGGGAAACCACGGAATACCATCTTCAGCGCTGCCGACAATGGGGTTCGAATCCACTATCTCTCGGATGCAAGCTCACAGCTGCGCACCGCTAACCACACGGTCAACTCGCCCAGTCGTACAGAGTGTAACAGCCTGCCAGAATATTGATGGGAAGTAGCTGGGGAGTTAGATAACTTTCTTCTTTAGCATGCCATTCCCCTGGTTTATAAATTTTCTGATACTACTGGTACGTAACACACTGGATCATCATAGCATTCGGGCTATTCAATCCCTATTCTGAGGCACTGATTGGAATGAACAGTGTGCATATTTAGCAGAATAATGGCAGATGAGTGTTCATGGCAATCTGCGGCCTGATCATCCCAGCTCTGGAACTGTGGGCTATTAGATTGGCACCGCAATCTGACCGCAGCACTGTTCGTTAAAAGTGATAAAACGTGCGGCTTTCCATTTGATCCAGTATTTTATAAGATAGCATTGCTTTTAATCGCTACATTCATACTTACGTTTTTGTAATGACGTATGTTGATTTCAGTTAAGAAAACCACAAAGTCAGTCTTTCTGAGAATCCCGTAGCGAAGCACGGGTACATCAGCTAGTAGAAAATATAACAGATACAGTGCGGAAGAGAAGATTGATATTTTTTGGACATTTATACAAAATGGATGACAACAGGTTAACCAAACAGATCTTCAAATATCTTTGGAACAAAAAGTCAACAACAAGATGGATTCATGAAGTCAAACAAGGTTTGGAAAGAAACCATATAAGGGAAGAAGAAACAACAGAGAGAGAAATATTTAGGGAGAAAGTGTCAAAAATGGAAGGATTCCAAGGTCGGGAGGGAAAAGGACAGCCTCAAAATGGTGTGAGGAGGGGAAAAGGTGACATAGTGAGCAGATGTAAAGGATGAAGCATTGAAATTGTCAAGACCCTAACGGAGAAATAATAATAATAATAATAATAAGTTTGGGACAGTCTGGTCCAAAAAGGAATTGGACAGGGATTAATAAAAATGATCAAGGCATTGTATAAGGAATGTTGTAGTTGCGTGCAAACACAAGTTGGCAGGGCAAGTTGGTTCAAAATAACTAGTGGGCTGAGGCAGGGAAGTGTTCTATCACCAATCCTGTTTACATTAGTCATGGATGACATCATGAGAACAGCAAAAGCAGCATATGGAGGAAGAGAAATGAACATGTTGTTATTTGCAGATGATATTGTGATTTGGGGAGAAGACGACAGGAAGGTTCAAGAACAGTTGGATGTGGTGAATGGGAAGATCGAAGAATGTGGATTGAAAATAAGTGTAGAAAAGAGTAAAACTCTTGTTATGACTAGAGGGGAGAAAGAAGGGAAAGGTCAGATTAGACTTGCAGACAAGCCCCTGGAAGTAGTGGAAACGTTTAAATACCTGGGAAGTGAATTAATGGAGAATGCTCGACTGGATGGTGAAATTAGTAAGAGGATTCAAGATGGAAGTTGTTTCTATCATAGTGTAAGAAACATGTTATGGGACAAAGATGTGCCAACGGAAGCAAAGGATACTATGTACAAGATGTATTACGTACCCATAACAACTTACGGAGCAGAAACTTGGACAATAACAAAGAAGGATGAGAGTCGAATACAGGCAGCCGAAATTAAGTTCTTGAGGAGTATGATACAGAAGAGTAGAAGAGACAAAATAAGGAATGAGAAAATCCGGGAAGAAATTGGAGTGGAAAAAATGAATGATAGAATTGAGAAGAGCCGACTAAGATGGTTTGGGCACATAAAGCGAATGAGTGACGAAAGAAAGCCAAAAAAAGGTGATGGAAATGCAAATCCAAGGAAGGAGAGGCCGTGGACGACCATGATTAAGATGGAAGGATACCATCCAACGCAGCATTATAGAAAGAAACCTGGACTGGGACACAGTGTTGGAGGAGGAGTGGTGGAAAGACCGAAAAAAATGGAGAGGAACCATATTTGCCCCTACCCGGCTACAGCTGGATAAAGGGAAATGATGATGATGATGACTAATAACAAATTTAGGTGTGTTTTCTAGGCCTATTTTTGGATTGTAACGCCATACATTATTCCACTGGCCCAGTTTGGATTAAATAGTAAATGAATCTCTGCCCTGTGACGACAAAATGAACATTGGTACGTACTCGTCACACTTGACAGAACCTACGTAATGGCTGTTTACAGGTGAATAAACTGGAAGTTGTTGTAGCGGCCAGGGAAGTAATGAGGTACAGCCTGCGGCGTTCAGCACCGCTACCAGCAGCTGTGTCTGCTATTAAAGATGTATTAGCCCGGGATCTGCCTGGTCACTATAATAGTTGTAAAGTGAGGTAGCTGAAGGGACAGGTCAAGGGCAGCTGTAACGCGACTGGTAGGCGGGAGCACGCTGCAGCTTTAATGAGAGAAATCTCTAAACGAGCAAAATGTCTGCGAGAATATGACTGTTATTACTAGAGCTAGGATTTGTATGTGATTACAATCTGGCCGAGGACGTAATTATAGGGAGGAAGTGGGGGGAAGGGGGGTGACCAAGAGGCTCCGCACCTCCTCCGAAATTTCCTCACACCGAACGAGTTGTCCTTGTGGTAGCTGCATTCGGGAGATGGTGGGTTCGAATCCCACCTTCGATAAGCCTGTAAATGGTTTTCCGTGGTTTCCCATTTTCACACCAGGCCACGGCCGCTGACGAAAATGAGGGCTATTGTATTAGACAAAGGAGTGCTTGAATGGCGGGCTAAATTTCTTGAAAAATCAGAGATATTCTGGACATGAATATACAGCTCATTGTTATGCCGATGACTATATTTATCTTTGTCTTAAATTGGGCCAATAATTTTCCTTTAAATCCTTCTTTCTTTAATTTCCAATTTTTTAATAATAATAATAATAATAATAATAATGGCTTTAATTAACCTTAACTACACTTACGATTTTCGGAGACGCCGAGGTGACAAAATGTAGTCCCGCAGGAGTTCTACGTGCCAGTAAATCTACCGACAAGAGGCTAACGTATTGGAGCACCTTCTAGTAACACCGGACTGAGCCAGGATCGAACCTGCCAAGTTGAGGTCAGAAGGCCAGCGTTTCAACCGTCTGAACCACTCAGCCCGACCCACTATTTCTATCAGACCTTTCATGTTTATTATTATTATTATTATTATTATTATTATTATTATTATTATTATTATTATTATTATTATTATTATTATTATTATTATTATTATTATTATTATTATTGTATGTGAATTAAACATCCCGCTTGAAAAGAAAAGTAGGAATAGGGGTTACTTATCGCCTAAGGAAGAGAAAAAAACAAATGGTATTTTAAATATTAGATATGTTTTAGCAATCACTGTTTCTGTTCCTCCTATGGGTGGGGGCGGTAGAATAACGCCCACGGTAATAATAATAGCGTATGGCCTCCGGAGAGGCCTGGTGCGGGTCTTTTTCTCGTAGGCGGCCTATTAGACGACCTGCATGTCTATGAAGATAAGGGCCCTACCTGGGATGATTTCTAATGTTGAAAACACCACACACACCCAGCCCCCGAGCCATTGGAATTAACCAATTAAGGTTAAAATCCCCGACCCAGCCGGGAATCGAAACCGGGACCCTCTGAACCGAAGGCCAGTACGCTGAGCATTCAGCCAACGAGTACACCCACGGTATCCCCTGCCTATCGTAAGAGGCGGCTAAAAGGGGTCGCAGGGCCTCTAGACTTGGGAGCGTGGGTCGGCGACCATGGGGACGTTAGCTGAGTCCTGCCATTGCTTCCACTTATACTTGTGCCAGTCTCCTCACTTTGACCTTGCTCGGTGAACTCTTGCTCTTTTCTGACCCGGACGGTATTAAAGCATTCGAGGCCTAGGGAGTCCTTCATTGTTTTACGCCCTTCATGGCTCTTATCTTTCTTTGGCCGATACCTTCATTTCCCAAAGTGTCGGATCTCTTCCATTTTTCTCTCTGATTAATGTTATATAGAGGATGATTGTCTTGTTGTACTTCCTCTAAAACAATAATCACCACCACCAACACCATTGTTTCTGTCTTCAAATCAATACTTTTTTGCTTTACGTCGTACCAGCACGGATAGGTCTTATGGCGACGGCGGGATAGGAAAGAGCTAGGAGTGGGAATGAAGCAGCCCCAGCATTAGCCTGGTGTGAAAATGAGAAACCACGGAACACCATTTTTGGGCTGCCAACAGTGATGTAGAACAGTTGGATGTGGTGAATGGGAAAATAGAAGAATGTGGGTTGAAAATAAGTGTAGAGCAGGATTTTCTCATTCCTTATTTTGTCTCTTCTACTCTTCTGTAACATACTTCTCCTGCCTGTATTCGACTCTCATTCTTCTGCTACAGCTGGATAAAGGGAAATGATGATGATGATGATGATGATGATGATGATGATGATGATGATGATGATGATGATGATGATGATGATGAGAGAAATAAATACACGTGAAGAATAGGACAAACGGCTGTGAAATGTATGTTACATCGAGATACTGAAAATTCGAATAATGCGGGTTCGAAATATCAGTCTAGGTTGAGCAAGCGGTGAGTGTGGACGCGTTGTGTAGTGCGTGCCGTGAAGTATGGTGGGAGTGGAACAGTAACGGGCCGCGATTGGCAGGTGGCAGTGGAAGCAGGGGAAGAATTCCAAGAATGGTTTGCAGGTTTGAGATATCGTGGTTCGACCGCAGTAGTGTAACTCCTCCAATACATTCCTCCGTGTATCTCGATTGCCCAGGTTCAACCGAATCGGAACCAGTTGGCGATGCATTGACATGTAGCGCGATGACTTATGAATGCTATCTGATATCGAGCTTTGGTTTGGTTTAAAATATATATAAAATAAAAAAAACATTTCTTACCGAGAGGGAGGCTGCGTGGTTTGTCGTCTTCTCCCCAAATCACAATATCATCTGCAAATAACAGCATGTTCATTTCTCTTCCTCCATATTCTGCTTTTGCTGTTCTCATGATGTCATCCATTACTATGGTAAACAAGATTGGTGATAGAACACTTCCCTGCCTCAGCCCACTAGTTATTTTGAACCAACTTGTCCTGCCAACTTGTGTTTGCACGCAACTACAACATTCCTTGTACATATCCATGATCATTTTTATTAATCCCTGTCCAATTCCTTTTTGCACCAGACTGTCCCAAACTTTAGTCCTGGGGACACTGTTATATGCCTTTTCAATGTCGATGAATGTCATCACCATATCATTCCCGTACTCCCATTGCTTTACCATTAGCTGTCTCATAATGAAAATGGGCTCTATTGTTGACCTTCCAACTGATTTTCCAGTATCTGATTCTCAACCTTCAACCTTATCCTACTTTCCAGTATCCTGTCCATTATCTTAGCAACATGGGATATTATAGTATCCTGTCTTCTAAAACGTTATTATAATAAGGTTATAATTAAAGCAGGTAACCCATGAGTGAATTTTCGTGAAAATCGATGAAAAAAATTGAAATTTTGATTTTGACGTTATAAGATACCCCAGGTCTTCTTCTATCGAAATATTGCATCGCCGAACCGCAACCGCCATTTTTAATGTCCCTGCAGCGATTTAAATGTCTCGCGGAGCCCACTTCTTCGGTCCATGCATCACTTAGTTTTCATTTACATTTTCGTTGCATTGTGTTTGAATGCAAGAAGCGAGGTTCTACCAGTGGAAAGGACCAGAGAAAGAAGAAGAAGATTGCTAAAGCATCAGGAGAGCAGGAGAAAAAGAAATTTGAGGGCCCCACATATGTACCAGGAGGATTTTATGGTGAGTAGTGCATGCAGATCTTTAATTGCTGTTTTCTCATACTTCAAATTTTCAGTACCTTCCTGCATATAAAATGTCCCTTGCGTTACAGTTTTTGAGATAGGCAGTTCAAACTTGCTACATTAGTTCACAGATGTATGATGAATTAAAATTGCGAACAGTTTTCTTCTGGGAAAAAAATTACTATTATTCTATTTCAAATTACTATTTTTTTGCTGATATTTAAGAAAAAATTTATGAATGCTAAATTTAAAAAAAATTCTAGTGGAGTATCTATCATTAGCACATTAAAACCAAAAGCAATTTTAAAAAGTGCATGTTTTATGAACATGTTAACAAAATATGGAGTTGAAAAAATCAAATTTGCAATACGAGGAACTTTTTCTATGCATCCCATAAAAATGATGTAATTTGACCATATCTTCTGAACCATTAAAGCTACAGAATTGAAAACTTATAAACAGTCCTCTGATATCATATTACATCTTTGGTATAAATTTGAAAAATATAGCTTTGATAGTTTAGGACTTTTGAATTTCACTCATGGGTTACCTTAAAGCGATGGCGTAAAATATAGTTTGCTTGTATATTATTAAATACTGTTAAAAATAATGTATTCCGTATAAGCCCGTAGATACATATGATTCAATTATATGCTTTACATGCTCAAAAACGATATTCTCTATATCTTGAAATTTCGATAACTCGAAGGCGATTCGAGATATCGAGGTTCCACTGTACCTAAGGATAGTGGACAGGTCGAAATGTATGTAATGTATTTTATTATTTACTAGTTGCAGTACTCGGCGTTGGCAGGACAATAATATAGAATGTGCAAAGTTTTCTAACTCCCCAGCTACTTTCCACTAGAGTTGTGACAAACGGTTATTTTTTGTGTAACTGCTACATCTGGCACTGCTACAATAACGTAACTGTGAAAAGTAACAGTTAAAAATAACATCTAACGTTACTCACCTTTTATTGGTCACGGCTTCAAGCTTGTCTCCTCACAGCACATGCGCGCACGCATCACTACACTGTTGAAAGTCGGTGCAGCAAAACACGCGTTCCTATTTGCTATAAAGTTAACGAGAGGCAGACAACGGATGAAATGTGAAGACAACATGGCGTCTTTTCTGAAATCTAGAGGAGTGAGTTTGACAATGCCCCGATCAAAGATAGAAGACAAGAAAACATGATGATCTGTCTGCAAAACCTCGACACAAACCGGTACAAGAGGATCGATTATGTACATTGAAGTAATGTTATGTTATCTGTAATATTAATATGGAAAGTTAGCATGCTCATTTATTTATGGTACAAGAAAAATTATACGGGTGAAACTGATAATAATATTATAATGTAGGTAGCCCTGCGTGATGTCTGAGTCAACGATTACCCCTGAGCAGTTGAATATGTTGTAACAGTTTACACTTTAGTTACCGGATGACAGCAGCGACTTATATATAATAAACTCTATAGTGTATTTGAATTAAAGCAATCTCCTACAAAAGCGCTCTCACTTGGAAGACATGCGTACTATCTGAACTTTGAAGGTCACATTCTGTGTCTGTAAGCCGCTACTAGTGACAGTTACCACTTCCCAGTTACTGTTTTCACTAGTACGTTATTCTGTTGTCGTTACTCGGTGACCGGTTATTTTTTGTCCTCGTTACATTTGTAACAGTGACAAGCATGTAACTGTGACAAAGTAACTGCTATGTTATTTTTCAGCCATCTCTACTTTCCACCAGTATTCAGACACGCTGTTTTACTCGGGACGCAGCGGTAATCCCACCTATCGGAGATGATTGGCAGCAGAAGAAAGAAATAACATCGCAACATTGGTCAATATAATGTTACTGTTGATCAGTTTTATGAGCTTCCGATATTGCAGGCCTTCACATTTAGTTTTAGAGCATCTAATGTAAAGGCAGCCCTTTCCTTTTTCATAATTCTTTCTTGTCTTGTTCTTCAACCGAGCGTTCCTTTACGATATTTTCTCATTTTTTTAATAAACAAATTCACATTTTCCCTTATCGATACGCACCAATGACCGCACAGTTTTTACATCTTAAGAAAACCATGACAAAAACCATCGCCAGTTAACACGATTAAATAATACCTCACGTATTACTTATTCTTATTCTTCTTCTTCTTATTATTATTATTATAGTCGGCACGGTAAAACCGGTATAAGACATTGGAGCTTGTATCAAATACAGTAGAAACAATACGCGACACTCTGCGAGATATCGAGAGACAGCGACTAGAGCTCTGTCTAGCGGAATGACCTGGAGTTACTGATTCTGTCATAAGAGCACGTGTATTTGTTTGTGAAGTTTTTGGCGTTATTTATGCGTTTGCAGTAAGTTGACATAAATAAATACTAGCGCGTGTCATTCCTTTATATCTCCTCTCAATATGAGTGGAAGGATATGTGCTTTGTTTGGCTGCAATAAGTTACCACCACAGAAGAATTCGCGGTCTTTCTTCCGTTTCCCTCGTGTCCAGGCAAATGCTGGGGCTGTACCTTAATTAAGGCCACGGACGCTTCCTTCCCACTCCTAGCCCTGTCCTGTCCCATGTCGCCATAAGACCTATCTGTGTCGGTGCGACGTAAAGCACCTAGGAAAAAAGTTTCCCTCGTGACAAGAACATGTAAGTAATATTGTGTTTGCATATATATTTTTCCAGTGACAAAGAGATTTTTATAGTACTTCATAATCTTCTGACCTGCTCGACCCATATTTTAACGGGCTTAAAATAGAATACGCATATTTTATTGTATAGTGCAGCAGTTAACCTTCAGTACCGATGTGTTGTTGTAGGTGTGATCTGTGGGTTTTGATTTAATTAAGGAAAATGCATATGTGTGTGGCTGGTTGTGTTCCAAATTACCCCATTTGGAATGCCGTAATGTGTTGCCAAGCACTGAAGAAAATATGGGTGACTTAAGAAATGTACGTATTTTGTTGAAACAAAACGATGATGCAAATTTGCTTTACCTTAATGTAATGGCAAGTATTGCTTATAGCGAAAATTTTAATTTTTTGAGGCTAAATGTATGGATTTTCTTTCTGTCAGTATGCTTCAAGTTAAGAGGAAAATTGTCCAGCTCTTAAATGTTAATTCATTGAATCATGTGTTTAAGGAATGTGCCAATATTTTTATTGACGAGTGTCTTAATGCGATGATACAATTTTTTTAATGAGAAAAAAGACAAATCTAGCAGTAAAAGTTCAGGCAGGAATGCTAAAGCTAAAAAAGTAATGCATAAATGAAAGATCAAGCCCTTTTACAGCAGTCCATTTCACATCTTGCTTATATGTCTAATTACAGTATTTAAATAATAACCTGTTAAATAATTCTTCATTCGTTTATCCAGAATTGTTTTACCAACTTTGAAGTTAATATCTTAATAACACTTTCTTTTTAGATAATTTATATATCAATTTCCGTACATGCATTTCCATTGATATTTGAATGGAGCGCGAATTTCCAGGTCACGCCACTAGGAGCGCTACTTGCGAATTGTCTCCAAGACTAAATCCGGAATTGTCACGTATTGCCTCTACTGTATGTGCTTGTATTCTCTGTAAGTTTTTGTTACGGTTTGTACTCTCCGCGCACTGGCGTAGCCAGGGGGGGGGGCAGGGGGGCCGGGCCCCCCCCAAAATATTTCCTGAAACTAGAGCGAGGATTAGCCGTTGTTTTACGTACGGTACGAACAACTTAAAAACGTACGCCGAAATGTTAAATTAACGTAGCGACAAGAATCTATTAGTAGGGCTCAATAGGGACATACATAATTCTCCATATTTGTACTGCTTGAATGAAAGGAAGACACTTAGGATTGTGATGCGCGAGGATATTTTCCTGTAGAGGCCTCAGTATTGGGAATGAAACTGTGTACTGACAAATTTCAAGACATGAAGAAAAGGCCAATTAGCAAGGGATTACTCAGTAGGGGGCCGGAACGTGACCACCGAGATAACGGGGGCCACGTCCAGAAACAGCTGCAAGCTTACAACATCATGTCAGCTTTTGCAGATCGGTTCCAGGAAACAACAATGTCCTAGGGATCCCCGGGTTGCACCGTGGTTGAGAGATGTGCTGTGTTTGAGTTGCAGCGTTGGGAAGACTGTGACAGGATTGTGATCTGCACGTTAGTTCCTCATTTTGTGCCATATAAGTAACATTTTTTGAAGAGGGACCGTTTTGTCACTGAAAAGCCAACACTATGTGCATCCTCGGTAAGTTATGAAAAAGTTTTTTTTTTTTTTTAATTCTTACAGTGCCAAGACAATCGCGGATGCTTGCCTAAGTTCGATAGGTAGGCCTATATATTTTGTCAAATGCCCGGGGACTGATTGGAACCTCAAATGGCACCATCAAAAGTGCAGGTAAATACTTTATAATTGGCGGGCATGATAACTCCGTTCCAATGCTTCTATCTTCTCATCAGGACGGCCCAGGCTTGTATCGCAGTCGATACATGAAACATTTTTAAAATGGGTAGTCACGTTCTATTGATACGGATTCTACTTAAAACACTAGATCCCGTCCCTTACCTTTCTTTATACTTTTGAGCCAGAACCGCATCATTTATGGTGGTGTATTTTGAGTATCCAACCATTCTTCGGACTTACCTTGTACCTTAAATGGTGAGTGGATGCAGTGGCGTACCCACAAAATAATTTCAGTGGTCCAGGCCAGTAGTGTGGATACAACTTTCCCTGGGAAGGGGTTGTGAAAAGATTTTTTATTTTTTATTTAGAATTTGCTTTACGTCACACCGTAGATCTTCAATGGCGACGATGGGAAAGGAAAGGGCTGAGAGTGGGAAGAAGCGGCCGTGGCCTTAATTAAGGCACAGCCCCAGCATTTGCCTGGTGTGAAAATGGGAAACCACAGAAAACCATATTTAGGGCTGCCGACAGAGGTGTTTGAACCCACTATCTCCCGGATGCAAGCACACAGCTGTGCGCCCCTAACTGCACGGCAAACTCGCCCGGTGAATACGAAAAGAAAGCCGGTCCTACCGAGTGCGGTGACGGATCTTCAGTAGATATTGTTGGTTTTGATTGTTACCATGTACAATCATAGCTTTTGTACTTTTAACATAAACCGGCTGCATTATTGAAACTGTTCGTAAAATTGATAATATCGTTCTTCGTTTGTGAGGAAGTAGAATCTTCATTTAATTTGTCTTCTTAAAAAAAAAAAAAAAAAAAAGGAACCACTTTGGTACTACACCCCGTGAAGGTGACTACCTTCCAGGCCGTATATATTCGATTACGAGAGACTCAAGGAAAACTCTACTGCACCCAAAAACAAGGCTGTATCCTCCCCATCCCATGCCTTTCTTAACTCTGTCAGTGCCGGGAATCGAATGCAGGATGTCTTAAGTCAAATTCGAAAATAAGGAGACCTAGAAGTACCAGCCGGCCCCACAGTGTACGGGTAGCGTGCCTGCCTCTTACCGGAGGCCCCGGGTTCTATTCCCAGCCAGGTCAGGGACTTTTACCTGGATCTGAGGGCTGGTTCGAGGTACACTCAGCCCACGTGTTTATAATTGAGGAGCTATCTAACGGTGAGATGGCGGCCCCGGTCTAGAAAGCCAGGAATAACAGCGGAGAGGATTCGTCGTGCTGACCACACAACACCTCGTAATCTGCAGGCCTCCGGGCTGAACAGCCGTCGCTTGGTAGGCGATGGCGCTTCGGGGCTGTTACGTCATGGAGTTTGATTTGGAAAAGTGAACAGAGAAGGAAGCGACACCCCTGCAAGGTTCCTTAGCTTCCAGCTAGTTCTTCTGTCCGGCCTCGTGCGTTTAGGACAGTAAGAAAACGTACGCCTTAATAAATGCTCCTCATAAAACCTTTGTAAAAATACTAGCTGCATCTATTTATAACAATAATCACAAACGCCTCCTTTTCATGTGGCTCAGTTGGTTGAATCGCTCTCCTTCTGAGTCTGAGTTCGCAGGTTCAAATCCCGGATTGGATCGGTAACCCTTAAAACGGTGTTGAAATGGCAACAGCTCAGTGTCGTTGATTTCTGGCACGTTAATAAAAATTATAGATACGAATATTAGCGTCACGAAACTCTAACTTTATACTACTATATTCTGTATCCCAGACTTGCGTGGAAAAGTAATTAACAATTTACTTTACGTCACACCGACACAGATAGGTCTTATGGCGACGTCGGGATAGGAAATGCCTAGGAGTGGGAAGAAAGCGGCCGTGGCCTTAATTAAGGTACGGCCCCAGCATTTGCTTGGTGTGAAAATGGGAAACCACGGGAAAACATTTTCAGGGCTGCCGACAGTGGGGTTCGAATCCACTATCTCCCGGATGCAAGCTCACAGCTGCGTGGCCCTAACCGCGTTGGAAACTAACAGGACAAGGTAAACCCTACATAGCATTTGTTGTAACGTGTATTTTTCTTTACCAACTAACAAAATATCTATACCCATACGCTTTACATTATTTATTTATTTATTTATTTATTTATTTATTTATTTATTTATTTATTTATTTATTTATTAGTGCCTTCAGTACAGTGGCGAAGTTAGGGCTCCAGGCCCTCTTGTACACTTAACCACATACTAATCAACATCTTAAATAAAATACTGAGATTCTTAAAATAGTTAAAACTACATAAATTAATAGAATTTAAAATAAATTTAAATAAATTACTTACTAAATATTCGGTGGTGGAGTCATGTGAGCCGAATGGAGGAGGATAGGTTACCTAGGAGAATAATGGACTCTGCTATGGAGGGTAAAAGAAGTAGAGGTAGACCAAGACGACGATGGTTAGACTCGGTTTCTAACTATTTAAACATAAGAGGTATAGAACAAAATGAGGCTACAACATTAGTTGCAAATCGAGGATTGTGGCGACGTTTAGTAAATTCACAGAGGCTTGCAGACTGAACGCTGAAAGGCATAACAGTCTATAATGATAATGTATGTATGTATGTAAATTAATATTAGAACTAATTAATATTAAAAACTCTTAAACATGGCTATTCCTCAGGAACGCACACATTCATATTTCAACCATTCAGTCAGCTGTCCTCAAGCAGGTAGTCTCGGCAGGTGACCTTAAATCGTGATTTAAAAAAGCTAGTTTCTCTGATATGAACTGGCAGGGAATTCCATAATCTGGCGACAGCCACCACAAATGATCTAATAATTTTATTTGTGCGGTGCAGTGAAATAGAAAGAATGGATCTAGAACATGTATTAATATTGTGAAATGATGATAAAAAGACGAATTTAGAAGAAATATACATTGGCTGACTTCCAGCTACCACTCTGATCACCGTCGTTAAAGTGTGCAGCTGCCGACGTTTATCAGACATCAGCCATGAGACAGCCTGATAGTATGGGGTGATATGAAAATCGTACGGTACTCGATATTGTAAATAAATCGCAGGCAGGAATTCAGTGCTCGTTGAAGTTTAAGTGTTTCTTCTCTCGTCATGTCAACTAAAACAACGTCACAATAATCAAGAATAGGGAGAATGAGTGTCTGTATTAGTTTGGCCTGTAGCTCAAATGGAAATACATTCCTCTGTCGTTTAAGAGGGTGAAGTACTCCAAAAATCTTTTTACGTATTTCTTTCGTTTGATCAGACCAATCAACTGTTACATTCATCATTACGCCGGGATTTTTAACCGTTTTACTGTAGGGAATAATGTTACCATTCAGTAGGATAGGCGGGATTGCGACATTGTTTGAGAAGCTCAGTAATTTTCGTGATCCAATTATAATTGTCCGAGTTTTTTTGCAGTTTAGTATAAGAGAGCTTCGTTGTGCATATACACTGAGTCGTCGGAGGTCCCTGTTAATATCTTGTCTTGCAGTGTCGATGTCTGTCTGTTAGGTCATCAGCCCAGAGGCTGGTTGGATCCTCAAATAGCACCACCAAAGGTTATGCGGTTATGAGGAAACCCCCAAAACCAATGGCAGCACTAAAATGAGGCGTACTAGGCAAGATGAGGAGTGAGGTAGTTTGCCATTGCTTTCCTCAGTGGGTCAGAAAGTACTATTGCAGCACAACTGACCCTATGAGCAGCACCTTTCATAACACTCAGATGCACTAGTCATGCTCTGAATGTCATTACTCAGCACTACCCATACCCCAGCAACTTCCATATTGTCACAGCCATGGATGTTGACTGGGACTTCGGTGGAAGCTACACTTTACTCTGGCCTGTGCCAAGATATAGCCTATTTAAAGATCGTCAGCACAGAGGTCATGTGTGTTATTTCCTGTCACAGATGGTATGTCATTGATATAAATACAGAAACTTAGGGGCCGTAGAATACTGCCCTGTGGGGCAACACTAAGTTTCATTTTCCATTTAGAGGCCTTGTCGTTTACTGTTACACGCTGTTGACGGTTACTCAATGTTATGTATAAAAGTAATAGGAATATCATATACACCTGTAGTCTTTGATTTTATCGAGTACAAAGCCTTTTAACCTGATTTTCTGTGACACTGTGAAATGTGAATGGCAGATTGGCTGGAGGGGAGGGCGGTGAGTCGGTGCAGTTAATTTGGGTAGGTTGAATATTTATTCTACTAAAGTAATCGTTCAGTTCGTCAAGTGGAATGTCAGGAGTTGTCTGTCTCTGTTGATGTTTTCCTATTCCCAGCGCTCTAAGTTGGTCCCATGCGCGATTGGAATTTAAGTTGTTAGCTGAAATCCGAAAATATATGCATTTTTTTAATTTCTGATTAACTGCTTTGTGCGATTTCTTAAGGCGGTTAGATTCGAAGTCTGTGTCATCTAGGGTTTGTTTATAATGTCGAAATAACGAGTCACGGTGGGCCATCATTCTCTTGCCTTCATCATCTAGCCATGGACAAGAAACCTGTATTCGACGCGCGCGCAAGCGCGCGCGTGTGTGTTTGTGTGTGTATCTTTACCGCATTATTTGTATAAAATGTCACTTCTTTATTGCTTATCACATGACCATTATTATTATAACATTACCGTATTTGTTCTAAACCAGAATATTGCATCCTTACTCAAAGTGTTTATTCTTGCATTCATTTCACTTCTACGCGGAATATATGAAATGCTGCAGTTATGTTGGGATGGGAGTAACAGAGGTAGCCGAGACCGGGGGTTGTCGTCCAAGGAGTCCAGACACCCCAGGAGTTTTAACGAAAGTTCTTTTATTGAGCATTTTATATATAACTAGCTGATGTACCCGTGCTTCGCTACGGGATTCTCAGAAAGACTGACTTGGTGGTTTTCCTAACTTAATCCAACATAGGTCATTACAAAAACGTCAGTAGGAATGTAGCGATTGAAAGCAATGTTATCATATAAAATACTCGATCAAATGAAACACCGCAAACTTTCTCACTTTCAACGAACAGTACTACGGTGCCGATCTAAGAGTCCGAAGTTCCAGAGCTGGAATAACCAGGTCGCAGACTGCCGTGAACACTCCTCTGTCATTATTCCGTTAAACATGCACACTACTCATTCCAATCAGTGCCTCCGAGTAGGGATTGAATAGCTCGAATACTATGATGAACCAATGTGTTACGAACCAGATATATCAGAAAATGTATGAACCAGAGGAATGGCATGCTACTTCCCGCCAATATACAGGCAGGCTGTTTCAGTCGGTACGACCAGGCGAGTTGGCCGTGTGGTTAGGGGCGCGCAGCTGTGAGATTGATATATATAGATTTATCTATACGACCACTAATGACATAAATAACTTATTTGAGAATTACATTTCAGGCCTTCCCCTAAACTACCATTTCACTCAGCGTGAAGAAAATAATTTATAGCCTAGAATGTAGTGGATCATCACCCGACATTACATGACGATTTTCATTAAATTCTCTTCAGCCGTTTCCTCTTGATGCGTGTACATACATACATATAGACGGACAGACAGAAATTACGGGAAAGTAAAAAAATGCATTTCCTTGTTACTGTAGACATGACAGATACAGAAATACCATTCATTTCAAATTCTGAGCAATGTACAGGCAAAACACTTATTTTATATATAGATTACATTTCAGGCCTTCCCCTAAACTACCATTTCACATTTTTCTCAGCATGTATAGCCTATATTGTAGCGACTTATTTCACATGTTTGACTACCGATTTTCATTAAGACACGACCACTAATAACATAAATATTTGAGAATTAAATTTCAGGCTTCCCCTAAACTACCATTTCACTCAGCGTGATTAAAATCATTTATAGCCTAGATTGTAGCGGTGCATCACCCGACTTTACATTCCGATTTTCATTAAATTCTCTTCAACCATTTTCTCGTGATGCGTGTACATACATACATACAGACAGACAGACAGACAGACAGACAGACAGACAGACAGACAGACAGACAGACAGACAGACAGACAGACAGACAGACAGACAGACAGAAATTACGGAAATGTAAAAAATGCATTTTCTTGTTATTGTGAACATGACCGATACAAAAATAGCATTCTTTTCAAATTCTGAGCAATGTACAGACAAAACTCTTATTTTATATATATAGATGTGCATTAATATTAGCTTCCGGAGTCCGACTCATTGGCTGAATGATCAGTGTTGAGGCCTTCGGTTCAGACGGTTCCGGGTTCGATTCCCGGCTGGGTCGGGGATTTTAATCGCGTCTGAATAATTCTTCTGGCTTGGGACTGGGTGTTTGTCCCAACATATTCATATTCATACAACATACTACATTACCAACCACCAAAGAAACACACAACACTGATTACATCCCTCTATATAGGGTTGCGTCGGGAAGGACATCCGGCCGTAAAACAGGGCCAAATCCACATGTGCGACAAATTTCGCACCCGCGACCCCACAGATGAGGGAAAAGTGGGGAAGAAGAAGAAGGAAATTACTATTAGCTTCCGGAATCCGCACGAATCCACCACTCTTACTTGGATCCAAGGACACTCATTTCCTTTTTCGGTATTCTACACCACCTAAACTATGGAAGTTTGGACATCTATCAAAATAAAATTCTGGATGAATGGGCCCCCCCCAAACTGAAATCCTGGCTACGCTACTGTCTCCGCGAAACATTTTGTGACACTTTGTTTTACGGGGTTGAGAAGTAAGGGGGAGCTATAACGGTTCCGGTAATACTGCCAACTGAATGGAAATGAAATCTGAACTGAATCGATAGTATGATCGATCGATGTGAATTTTCTAAACCGTCGTTTCCGTGTAGGAGTTCCTGTGATGTACTTTGATTGTACTCACTCATGTTCAATCCTAACCTATATTTTGACTTTGCTGTGTAAACAACAACAGTACGTAGTGTTGCAATTATACCGCCAGATGTCTCACGGCGATGCATACTCGATTCATGTTTCTTGTGTCAGAGGTTGCCAATACGAATCTCAAAGTTAACCGAGGTCTACCGATTCGCCACTAGGGAGCTTAAGTATCACTAAAAGTTTCGCGGATAGTAATACATTTCGATTGTACCCATAACATAGGTATTTAAAACATTACATTTTAGGCACCTTCTCCTAAATTACCATTTCATCCAGCATGAATTAAAATAGACCGCAGCACCTTATTCGCAGACTTTACATACCTATTTCCATTAAATTCTGTCCACCCATTCTCTCGTGCCTCGGCGTTGATATAAACTTACGAACATAGATAGAAATTCACGAATATCTCTGTTATCATAGCTGGTACTGTAAAACAAGACATAAACGATCGGAAATGTAGTTATGTATAACTTGAGTTATGCAACATTTATCGATAGGACTATTAATAACATAAATATTTGAGAATTACATTTTAGGCCTTCCCCTAAACTACCATTTCACTCAGGGTAAATGCAATTATTTATAGCCTAGATTGTAGTGAATCATTTCCTGACTTTACATAGCGATTTTCATTAAATTCTCTTCAGTTATTTTCTCGTGGTGCCCGTACAGACAGACAGAAATTACGGAAAATTAAAATGTGAATTTCCTTGTTACTGTTGACACGACTGACACAGAAATACAATTCGTTTTTAAATCTGAGAAATGTACAGATAAAACACTTTTTTATATATACAGACTAGCTGATGAACCCGTACTTCGCTACGGGATTCTACACTGTATGCAGAACTGGCGGGAAGTAGCTGGGGAGTTAGATAATCAAATTATACTAAAGAACATCAAACTGGGCAGTTCCAGAGTTTAAGTACTTGGGTAGTAAAGTATCAAAAGACAACCTTGAAAAATACGAGGAGGACAACCGAATTAGCAAGGCAACACACTTTTACATTCCTGCCATTATTCAGGCAGGCTTTTATACTCACTACAGTAAGGCCCCATTCACAATGCAAACGTAACCGTAAACTTAACGTGACATTTGTGGTATTCACAATGGAGGAACGTAACGAGTACACAGCAGCCAATCAAAACACTGCCATGTTATTTAGCAAGGAAATAGGGTTTTAGGCTATCTCGCAGTTTTATATTTTAATACCTCGACGGAATCAAACAACATGGTCGTGGAATTCATATTACTTCAAACATCTCTTGCTTTGCTCCTGTAGGCTTACATGAAAAGAAGAACTAAACAACGGTGCAGAAAATGGGTTCATCCCTTGAATGAAAGAAGGTTATCTCAGGGCGATTTCGGTAATCTACTCTAAGAAATGACCCCCATCAGTTCGTTTTGTACATGCGGATTAAACCTGAACTGTTTACACTATCTTACGATTTGATTCCCCTTTCCTAATAAAAAAGAAGTGTAAGGCCTCCTTTGCCGACATTTATGCGTCTAGCTATCACAATCCGATGAGATGTGTGGATGATACCGTTTTCGTAAACAAGGAGTTAAGAAAAATAGGACACTGTTTTATCTATGATAGGGATTGTCTCTCGCCATTTCCCGTCAGATTTCATTGCTACAATATATTTATTTCCACGTATTCTTTTTTCCTTTTATCATACATACGCACAAAGATTAGGTTGAACGAGAATTACAAGTGTTTCGTCGAAAGAAGTCATTACATCGTGCACAAAATACAATGTTTACGTCTTCTCTGATTGGCTGGTTCTTAAACCTAACGTAAAATTAACCGCATTAGCTTTGGAGTTTTGCAATCCTTTAATTTTACGGACTCTCAGTTAAGTTTACGTCGGCGCATTGTGAATGGTTCCATCAGATAACATGGCCGCTAACTTATAAGTCAACATTAATTTTTAAGTTTACGTTACGTTACGTTTGCATTGTGAATGGGGCTTAATCCCATCTATCGCAGATCAGTGGCAGCAAAAGAGACACACAGCACATTACAACAAACAATGGGTAATGTAATGTTATTGTTGATCAATTTTATGAGCTTTCGATATTGCATGCCTTCACAGTTTTCTTCCAACTCTGTCAGAGAGTCAGTACTCCTTTCTTTCATGACTCCCTCTTGTGCTATTCTTCAAGCCATCATTTCTTTACGGCATTTTCTCCTTTTCGTAAACATCTTCACCATTTTCCGTGTCGACACAGGCCGATGACCACGCATTTCTACACTTTAAGATAATCATGACATAATCCATCCTCAGTTAGTTCTATTGAACAGTATTTCCTTGTCAGCAATGCTCGGCGCTGATATGGACTAAGCGACAAAAGTCTAACCCAGGGATGTCCAACGTTCGTTTCTACGCGAGCACATTCACATGATAACTAAGGGTATTTATTGGTACTACAACGACTATATAATAATAATAATAATAATAATAATAATAATAATAATAATAATAATAATAATAATAATAATAATAATAATAATAATAATAATAATAATAATAATAGTAGTATTTATTCATTAATCATGTCGTTTACATATTTACAGGACTCTGTTTTATGTATACATAACTCTTCTAATAACATTATTACTTGAGAAATCTTATAACTAAACCACATATATTACATAAGTAGTAGTATTATCAACGTATTAATACTTAAAATAAATTGAACTTCTAACTATCTCTTGCACACATTAAATAAATTATTATTATTATTATTATTATTATTATTATTATTATTATTATTATTATTATTATTATTATTATTATTACTATTATACAAAATCACACCAACCTCAACAGAGTCGAGTAGATATCAGTAAAATACCACGTAAGGTGAAACCTTGTGTGTGGTAATTTAGAATATTAATTACATAGTGAGAAATAATAATAATAATAATAATAATAATAATAATAATTCTAGAGTTAAAAATTATATGAAAATATATTTACTCACATAATTAATGTGAAATTTGGCACTGCATGTTCGCTGCAAGTTGAGGAAAGTCTGGTGTGTAACTGGAACAGGCTGCTCTTAACGCGTCATCCAGGTGTGAGTCTGTTAGGCAGGATCGGTATTTGTTTTTTATTATGTTCATAGTCGAAAACGCGACTTCACAAAGATAGATTGAACCAAAACAAGATTGCATCTTCAGAGCAACACTGCGGGTAATGGGATATTTTTTACCGTCCACCAGAGTCCAGAAATTGCCACATGTTGCGTAGGAGGATTTCAAAGAAAGGTCTGACTGAAGGCTTAAAATTTCCATTTCTAATTCTTCAGGATTATAATTTTCGAATATTTCACACACCCTCCCTCCAAGCTCACAAACGTCAACAGAAGCGAAGGGATTATTGACAAACATGATCACTGGTTAAAGCATTGAAAACTAGCTAAATCTGCTACCAAATTCGGACCCAAGAGTTTCAAGATGTTTAGCAAGATATCAAAAATCACGCTTACCGCCATTTACTGTATCTACCATAGATTTAAAATTTGGAAAATATGAAAGGGAATTTATATTTAAATGGACAATCCATTCCTTAAGTTTCTTTTCAAATGCATTGACAATACTTATCATACCGGAAATATTATGATCTTTTCCTTGCAATTCGAGATTTAACTCATTTAAATTTGAGGTGATGTCTGCCAAGAATGCTAATTCGATTAGCCAAGATATATCTTCAAGTTCGTGATAATATTTCCCAGGAGATGATTTCATAAAGTCTCGTATCTCATCCAACAGGCAGCAAAACCGTTCGAGTGTTTTCCCCCTACTAACCCACCTTACGTCTGCATGAAGGATGACGTCACCATACTCCGAATCTGACATACTTAAAATATTTCTGAACAATCGATGACGAGTAGATGACGATCTTATATAATTCACGACATGAGTTACAATTTTCATGACATGATCGAACTTTTAACACCTTTGCGCATAAAGCTTCTTGGTGAATAATACAATGATAAGAAAGAAATTTTGGAAATTATTCATCCTTAGCGCAAAGAGAAAGAAATCCATTATTTCTATCAGTCATAGACGGTGCCCCATCTGTTGTTATAGCGACAAGCTTTGACAGTGGTAAGTTACTTTCTTTGGTGAATTTAACGAAAGCATTAAATATGTCTTCTCCCCTAGTACGTCCATGAAGTGGCAATAGCTTGACAAATTCTTCCTCTGCTGTAAAATCATTAAAAACCATTCTAGCAAATACACACAACTCAGCAGTGTCAGACATATCAGCACTTTCATCAAACTGGAGTGAAAAATGTTCACACGATTTCAAATCCTGATGTAATTGAGATTCCATATTATTAGAAATCTGTTCAACCCGCCTAGCAACAGTTTGGTGAGACAACTGAAGTCCTTTGATTGAAGATATCAATTGAGATTTATCCTTGTGAGATTCGAACAGAGATTCAGAGGCATTTAGCATAGCTTCTTTCACTACTTTCCCATCACTAAAAGCTTTTTTCCTTTTAGCTAGGACGTAACAAACTTTGTAAGAAGCTATTGTCACGTTACGCGTTTGCTGAACTGGCTTCTTAAACGCACATTTTTGCATTGCTAATTTAGATTTTAGGTCTTTCACTTTGTGTTTTCTTAGTTCAGAATTAACAGGAAATTCACTGTCAAATTTTTTGTGATTAGTCAAAAAATGTCGCTGTACATTACTTCTTTTAGGAACAGACACGCTAGCATTACACAATAAACACACAGACTTTCCTTTGTTTTCAATATAGCAGTACTCGTCCTCCCATTCACTGTTAAAGTTATAATTTATTTGCCTTTTAGCCATGTTAAGAAGAGCTATGTTTAATGAAACGTAACTGATTATAAACTGAATAATTTAAAGTTTAAATAGTAATGAAAAAAGCACACGAAACATGTTGAATGTACAACTTATCACAACACAAGGCACTCAAAACGTATTCCATGAGCCCTGCATAAGCTCACAAGTAATATGTCCCAAATAAGTGTTATTGTGTTTATGTAACCACTGTAAGTGGAAATAAAGTATTGAATAGGTGGATCAATGAACACCATTATTATTTTTGAACTTTAAATTTTCAATACGGACCAAAAATGAGGTTTATAATATGCAATATGGGGAGTATGCCATTTCCAAGCAAAAAGTCTTTCTTCACCGCTCTACGCATGATGAGTAAGGCTTCAAGCGTTGTGAGGTGTGTGTGTGTTTAGTTTCCATTGCCTTTGAGTCCGCTTCGTCTGTAAACATGAATTATGTTTTGATCCATAGTTATACACTTGTTTTCCCGTTCTGCACCATTTAAGGTTAAGTGAGACTCGTTGAACAGCCATGTCTAATAATGGGAACTTCCGCAAACCTATTGGACATTGCTAATAATATATTCAATCCTACATGCCACTAGACTGTCAGTGGATGCAGTTATCTGTTAATGTTTTTTTTGAATTCTTGAGGAGTATACTTTCTACGTGTATAATCAATGAACTTCATCTTTGAAGTGTTCTATGGACATTTCCGCTAGTAACGTTTGTTCTCTCATTTAAAAAATTTTTTTTTGCTTGATGTTTGAAATTATGTAAAGTGTTGTGGCTATTTTCAGCTTAGTTTACTACTTTGTCTTTGGACAGGTACCTGTCTCTGTTATCCCCTCCCCCTTTCTCTTTTTTCTCTCTTATATTTGTCGTTTTGATATAAAGTATGTGCGATGGTTGGGTAACATCAATATTTGTAAAGATCTGTAGATTGCTTGCAAATTTGTAAATTTTGGTATTGTTCTTTTTAAATGAATTTTGTTGTCAAAGCTATCAGTGCTTTTTTCTCTTTCCTTGGTAATCCTGCTCCGAGCCTAACCCGAATTCCTAAGCTCAACACTTATTTATTTTGCTCCTCATTTCATTCCGACACAGATTTCAAACTTTATTCTTAGTGTTTCCAGTTATTGCTTCCACTGCTTTGTTATTAATTTCTATTTGAGTTGTGATCGGAATGTACCTTATTATTATTATTATTATTATTATTATTATTATTATTATTATTATTATTATTATTATTATTATTACCACGGTCTCCAACTCCCCCTCATTACAATATGGTAACAGAGCATTACACTTCTGACTCCAACTTGGCAGGTTCGTTCCTTGCTCAGTTAGTTGGTACATGAAGGTGCTCAAAATACGCCAGCCTCATATCGATAGATTTACTGGCACGGAAAAGAACTCCTGCGGGACCAAATTCTGGCACTTCGGCGTGCCCGTAAAGCGTAAAACAAAACAGTTAGTGGGACGTAAAGCCAATAACATTATTATTATTATTATCTACATTAATTAATTCTCTTATTATAGTCATCCCCCTGTTGGTGGGGGTGATATAATAACATACACGATATCCCCTGCCTGTCGTAAGAGGTGACTAAATGAGGCCGCAGAAGCTATGAACTTGGAAGGGTGGGTTGGCGACCATGCGGCACTTTGCTGAGTCCTGGCATTGCTTACACTTATTTTTGCCAGACTCCTCACTTTCATCCATCCTATCCGACCTCTCTTGGTCAAGTCTTGTTCTTTTCTGACCAGGACAGTATTACGTATGGAGGCCTAGGGAGTCCTTCATTTTCACGCCCTTCGTGCCCCTTTAGGCCGATACCTTCATTCTTCGAAGTGTCAGATCCCTTCCATTTTTTCTCTCTGATTAGTGTTATATAGACAATGGTTGCCTAGTTGTACTTCCTCTTAAAACAATAATCACCATCATTACATCATTACAACTACCACTCTTATCACAGTCGGTACGTTAAAACTGAATAAGGCATAGATGATCGGAAACTGTATTCTTTATAACTTCTGTTATGTAGTACTTTTCGATAGGACCAATAACATAGATAATTAAAATTTGAGCTTAGTCGCCTTCCTCTAAATTACCATTTCAACCAGCGTGAATAAAATTATTTATAGCATAGACTGTAGTTCCTTATCCCCTGAATGTACATAGCAATTTTCATTAACTTCTGTTTAGACATTTTCTCGTGGCTCGGCGTTGATATGGATTTAGCGACAAAAATCCAAATTCATTAATATCGCTGTTATCATAGCCGGTACGGAAAAAATGTATAAGACATAAATGTTCGGAAATTTAATACTAATAACTTGAGTTATGTAGTAGGGGAGGGAGGGCAATTGCACGCATCTAAGGCAAAACACCTGTATAAGGTACTATGATGGATCCAAAATTTCTACAATACTTCAGTATGATAGGAAATATATTTGAGAATACGGAGTGTGGAATACTAGTACACAAGTAGTCAAGTTCCCGAGTCTTCTATAAAAATATGCAGATTGGTTTTGCGCACCATTACCCACCCATGTAGGGCAATGGCACGCATGCACTTCTTTCACTACATAAGTGACAAACATCGTTGGTGGTGTTCCTCCGTGGCAATACAGACACCACTTCTTCCGTGTAATCATTATTTTCATCATTTTGACAAAGTTCATCATCACATATTTCATATGATGAACTGCTGCCTTGGAAAAGTATCTTCTTTGTCTTCTTCATGTTCGTGAATTTGCAACTCGATTCTTCTTTATAATATGTATAATCGTTTCTTTCTTTTCTTTTCCAACTCCTCTAATACTGACTTTCTGGGTGTGGCTGTCAAAATTTCAGAGTGCTACTTAGGCCTAGACTTTTGTGTTTTCGGACAAAATGTTAATGCTCTGATAGGGATAGGAGAGGAATTGATTCAACAACAATTCCATTTTCTTGCAGAAATTAAAGGAGGAAAGTGATGTGTGACTCGAAATGAAGAATTGGATTCTTCACTGATGATGGCGTGTGTGCAGCGAAATGCTTGAGCCACGTCAGGAACAAGTCATCCATCCTGACTTGGAGCACACGTAAATGCTTCCTGGAGGGCCTCCACGTGTTACTGCAGTGGGCATCCTCACATCTGGATATAGAGCAGGGCCTCTCAGGGTGCATGCGCGTGGTGCATGCACTGTGCACGGTGCAAAAGACGACTTGGCTTGGTTGACCAGAGTGCAGACCCCCTACTCCTCGATTTGGAGCAATAGCGCTTACTCTCTCTTTCCTCACGCCTCTCTCGCTCGCTCCGCCTGTCTCCCTCTGCCCCACTTGCGCCGTAGCGCTCATAATTCGGGCTGACTTGAGCCGAGTATAGGCGAGTTGAGCCGAGCTTAGCCGAGTAGCTCAGAGACGAAGCGTTGATCCGAGCCATGCCGAGCGGCAGCGATGCACAGTGCACGGAGCTCTTACGCCTCGCTCTGCACGCGTGAGATTTTGGGCGTTTGAGAGGCCCTGATATAGAGTATAAACATGGGTGGTATATAATTACCCCTTGGATTCATGGCAAAACATACAGTAATATTTCGTCCTCATTCTGAGCTGGTCGCTCTCCTTACTTGCTTTTGACCTTTGCGGGCAATTATGGGAGGTGACTTCTGGACGGTCAAAATTCAGGTTTCGTCAACGTTATAAATACTTGAATGAGGAAACATACGTTTTTCACTGACAGTCAAGAGATTGTCATAAAGTATGTTAACTTCTGCTTTACTGAATGATAAAATTCTGCTTACGCTAGTAGCCTCGTGCTTCCGCAGACTGAGTTCTGGGTTTCTTGTCAAGAAAACTTGCGGCCAATCCTTGCCGGGCAGCTAATTTAGTAGTGTTGTTAAAATTGTTAAAAAGATCGTTCCTCTCCGCAAATTCATAGGCAACACGACGTAGTTTAATTATCGTCATGCCGTAAAATAGCCTACCTTCCATATTGAAGAAGGCGAGAACAGAATTGTAGGCAATGACGAGGTAATGAGACGCAGAGCGCGTACGATTACCCCTCTAGACACCTTCACACCTTCTGTCCTGCCATTCTATAACCGATGAAGGAAAAATGGAAATCACGTGCGTATCACAAGATGTCGCATTTCACGTTAAGAAAACTGAAGACTTTCGAGAAAAAAGTGGACCATTTAGTACGTACGTACGTAAATTAAATTCTTCTGATACAAGGTGATGTATCAAAACGAATATTTCTGCATGGCACAGGAAACGTACGCAACTCAGGCTGACATTCTGCTCGCATCAACGTTATGGTGATTCCCTATTAGATTGAAGCAGATTACAGAATGCTTCCTACCATGGGAGGGGATTTAGAGGAGTGCGTCCCATTACCCCTCTCTGCCCTACTTATCGATAGGACCACTAATAACATAAATATTGGAGAATTACATTTTACGCCCTCCCCTAAACTACCGTTTCACTCAGCGCGAATAAAATTATTTATAGCCGAGCTTGTAGTGACTTACCGTATTCTCCGACTTTACATATCGATTTTCATTAAATTCTCTCTAGCCGTTTTCTCGTGATACGCGTACATACATACATACATACATACATACATACATACATACATACATACATACATACATACATACGGACAGACAGTCAGGCAGACAGATAGAAACTACGGAAAATTAAAAGGTGAATTTCCTTGTTACTGTGGATACCACCGATACAAAAATACAGTACTATTCTTTTTAAATTCTGAGCAATGTATAGACAAAACTCTTCTTCTTCTTCTTCTTCTTCTTCGTCTTCTTCTTCTTCTTCTTCTTCTTCTTCTTCTTCTTCTTCTTCTTCTTCTCCTTCTTCTATAAAGATTAACTTAATCCGCTTACCGTCCAGAGTTGGTTTTTCCCTCGGACTCAGCGAGGGATCCTACCTCCACCGCCTTGAGGGTAGTATCCTAGAGCGTGAGACATTTGGTCGGGGGTACAATTGGGGAGGAGGACCAGTACCTCGTCCCGGTAGCCTCGCCTGCTATGCTGAACAGGGACCTTGTGGGGTGGGGGAGAATGCGAATATTGCAAGGGATAGGCAAGGAAGAGAGAAGGGAACGGCTGTGGCCTTAAGATATATATATAATTAAATAGGTACCATCTCGTCATTTGCCTGGAAAAGAAGTGGGGAAACCAGGGAAAACCACTTCGAGGATGGCTGAGGTGGGAAACGAACGCTCCTCTACTTAGCTGACCTCCCGAAACCGAGCAGACCCAGTTCCAGTCCTCGTAGCACTTTTCAAATTTCGTGGCAGAGCCGAGAATCGAACCCAGGCCCCAAGGGCTGCAGCTAATCGCAATAATCACCACACCACAGAGGCGGACTGTAATGTATTTTAACTATTATTTTCCTAATATAATTATATTAATGTAAATGTTGTTATTTTAACATACCGTATTTTGATTAAATTTAAAAATTATAATTATTATAATGTGTGCATTTAAATAGTGCTCTAAACTTCGTACCTACATAACTGTATCGTCGTTCGATCTGTAGGGTTATATGCAACAAACAGATATATTGGAAATTTCGAGGTTTTTCATAAAAACATGGCTTTATAAGCGTTTTGTCGCATCATGTGCTTGGCTTGCACACCTTTGTATTTGCAGGAAATCTGGCATCAGTGTGCCCCCTAGAGAGTGACGCTCTCTCTCGGGCCGGGAGATGGGAAGAGAGCAGTGCGATGTGGCTGAATGAAGACGATGGGTAAAGCGATGTGAATATTTATTGAGAAGGGAAGATGGCGCCCCATTTTTTTTTTTTTTTTTGGTGTTGTTGGCATTGAAATGGAGAGTCCCAGGGCGAAAACTATGCCCTTTTACTCATCTGTTTCCTAGGAATAGCCGATGAGTCGGAAAATCGCAATCATGCACTGGCGGGGGAGAAAGCGATCTGTCTTACAGGCTAAGCCTGCAAGTCAGAGGAGAAACCCCCTCTTCGCTAGGTTTTTGTTTTCAGCTAATTAAAATAACAGGCTCAACGGAGAAGAAGAAGGAGCATTCTTAACAATCGGGGCTTTTCAGGGTGTAATTTCTAGGTAGTTATTGAGTAGTTAACGTTAGAATTTGGAAAAGGCCGAAAAGGTTTTCTTAAGACCTGTCATACAGGAGCCAAGGGCCGCGATACTTATAACATATCGCTGTAATAAAGGCTATTACATAATTGTTTAGCAATAACTCATTTTCGACAAAAAATAGCCTGTTTTGTATAGACCAATTCAATTACAATGGATCCTGCCATCTATTCAGCGCTGAAAATGAAAGTCCACAGCCTGTTTTCAGTCATTCGACCGGGTCAGGAATGGAATGAATGAAGCCCCCATCTAGCGGCGAGGATAAGAACTGGCTACCGAAGCCTGTCGCACTCCCCTGGGGCAATTATTAATGACTGGCAGATGAAATGAAAGGGTATTGGAGAGTATTGCTGGAATGAAAAATGACAGGGAAAACCGGAGTACCCGGATAAAAACCTGTCCTGCGTCCGCTTTGTCCAGCACAAATCTCACATTAGGATTTGAACCACGGAACCCAGCGGTGAGTACCCCCTGTGGGTGGGGGCAGTACAATAACACCCACGGTATCCTCTGCCTGTCGTAAGAGGCGACTAAAAGGGGCCCCAAGGGCTCTGAACTTTGGGGCGTGGGTTGGCGACCACGGGGCCCTCAGCTGAGTCCTGGCATTGCTTCCACTTACTTGTACCAGGCTCCTCACTTTCATCTATCCTATCCGACCTCTCTTGGTCAACTCTTGTTCTTTTCCGATCCCGACGCTATTAGGTTTGCGAGGGCTAGGGAGTCTTTCATTTTCACGCCCTTCGTGGCCCTTGTCTTTCTTTGATCCATATCTTCATTTTTCGAAGTGTCGGATCCCTTCCATTTTTCCCTCTGATTAGAGTTATATAGAGGATGGTTGCCCAGTTGTACTTCCTCTTAGAACAATAATCACCACCTCCTCACCAGCGGCGAGTGGCCGGCGCACTGCAACGTGAGCCATGGAGGGTCTAGACAGCACTGCTCATATCAATCTCAAATCCCTTTCACTAAGAAGAGCAATATAATTATTCAAGCTGTGTCCGTAGTCCAACAGCTCTGCACTCTGACCGGCCAACCGAGCAGTGGAGGGGTGGTCACGGCTTCTACCGTGGTTCTACGCCTCTGCATTCGGGAGATAGGACAGGGCTGGACCTCACGGCTGACCCCAACCGTCGGCTGTCCTGAGAATGGTTTTCCGTGGTTTTCCATTCTCCTGCACTAAGGCTAATGCCGAAACAGTTCCTAGTATAGGCCATGGCCGCCAACCCCTCACCTTCTCCGTGCATCTCCTTCACTGTAACAAATCTCCCGGCCTGTGAGGGCGTCACCATCAAAGAGGCCCGCCTCCCCCTTCAGGGGAGGAATGAAAACATTTTGGAAGTAGTATTCAAGCTGAAAGTTGGTCCAGTAGAATGGTATGCAATTGAGATAATATGGCCGTACCTTTCATACAGAAATCAGGATCATTCGACAGAACTAAAGTTAGATACATAAAAAGAGAACTCGACATCTCAAAGTTTTCACCACATCGACTTGTATATCAGCTAGCAGGAACATCTCCCTCCATAGAAGACCTGATGACAACTTATATTCCGAGATCAACCCCACGCACCAAAACGTTCCTGGAGGAACGACTCCAGAAAACCGAGAAATTGACCCAGATTTCTTTAATACTCTCGCCATGAACAATGATGAATGGAAAGCAGCCAATTTTGAGCTACGTCACCTCTCCATGAGAGGAGCAATTCACGGTTTTCATCACCGTATTTGTAATAAGAAAGGTTTTCACCAGATATCCAGCGACTGTGTTTGTGAAATCTGCAGCTCACATTGTTCACTATACCGTACCATTTGTTCGACTGCACACAAAGAACACTTCCTCTTTCTCATTATGCAAAAGATGAAACCTTATATTGACAGTGAATTTCTCTACTTTTAAAATCATATGTTTACAATATGTTTAACATTAATTATTAAACGAAAGCCGGTGCTGACAGGTGTGAAAACTACCGCACTATTAGTTTAGTATCTCATGCCTGCAAAATTTTAACACGTATTATTTACAGAAGAATGGAAAAACAAGTTGAAGCTGAGTTGGGGGAAGATCAATTTGGCTTCAGAAGAAATGTAGGAACACGTGAAGCAATCCTGACTTTACGTCTGAACTTAGAGGATCGAATCAAGAAGGACAAGCCCACGTACATGGCATTCGTAGATGTAGAAAAGGCATTCGATAATGTTGATTGGACCAAGCTATTCATGATTCTGAAGATGATAGGGATCAGATACCGAGAACGAAGAATTATCTACAACCTGTATACAAATCAGTCTGCAGTGATAAGAATCGAGGGCTTTGAAAAAGAAGCAGCAATCCAGAAAGGAGTGAGGCAAGGCTGCAGTTTGTCCCCTCTCCTTTTCAATGTTTACATAGAACAGGCAGTAAGGGAAATCAAAGAGAAATTTGGAAAGGGAATCACAGTCCAAGGAGAGGAAATCAAAACCTTGAGATTTGCGGATGATATTGTTATTTTATCTAAGACTGCTGAAGATCTCGAGAAGTTGCTGAATGGTATGGATGAAGTCTTAGGTAAGGAGTACAAGATGAAATTAAATAAGTCCAAAACAAAAGTAATGGAGTGCAGTCGAACGAAGGCAGGTGATGTAGGAAATATTAGATTAGGAAACGAAGTCTTAAAGGAAGTAGATGAATATTGTTACTTGGGTAATAAAATAACCAACGATGGCAGAAGTAAGGAGGACATAAAATGCAGACTAGCACAAGCAAGGAAGAGCTTTCTTAAGAAAAGAAATTTACTCACTTCAAACATTGATATCGGAATTAGAAAGATGTTTTTGAAGACTTTTGTGTGGAGCGTGGCATTGTATGGAAGTGAAACATGGACGATAACTAGCTCAGAAAGAAAGAGAATAGAAGCTTTTGAAATGTGGTATTACAGAAGAATGCTGAAGGTGAGATGGATAGATCGAATCACGAATGAAGAGATACTGAATCAAATTGGTGAGAGGAGATCGATTTGGCTAAATTTGACGAGAAGAAGAGATAGAATGATAGGACACATCTTAAGACACCCAGGACTTGTTCAGTTGGTTTTTGAAGGAAGTGTAGGTGGCAAGAATGGTAGGGGTAGACCAAGGTATGAATATGACAAACAGATTAGAGCAGATGTAGGATGCAATAGTTATGTAGAAATGAAAAGGTTAGCACAGGATAGGGTGTCATGGAGGGCTGCATCAAACCAGTCTATGGACTGATGACTCAAACAACAACAACAAGTTTAAGAGGAGCTGATAACCTCGACTTTTTGACAAGAGTTAATAGCTGTGTCTAAGAACTTGCTGAAGCAAGATTCCTTGGAATTAGTCTTACGTAAACATATAGGTTCACTCACGTATTCTCAGAGGTCAGTGTACCAAATATTCCGTCTCACGGCCGTGAATGTACTCAAGGAACTGATCTTTATCAGAGGCCACTGTCATGATCGTAGCTGCTTAGGTAGAAAGTTTTCAATGAAAGTAATAGCATTTGCTTGAGGTATGAGTTATCACTATAATCAGTATTATTGGACCCTTATGTTTTCTTATCTATAGTAATATATAAAGAGGTAAACTTTGTTTTTATGTAATGGCTAATCTCAGGAACTACTGGACCGATTCTAAAAATTATTTTACTAATGTAAATATACATTATAAGTGAGGGTCATGGGTTGTATTTTATTTTCAAAACAATTCGAGAGGGGGGGATGCGACGGGGGAACATATAAAAGGATGTACAAGGACGAGAAAAAAACCTCATTTTAAGCTCCTTGACGCAAACAACAAAACTCGGTGCGCCCTACGGGCCCGAAAACCATATTTTAAGGCCCTAAAACCAAACATTATGGAGATATTGGCACCACACTACCCCTGCTCTAGGAATTGTGGCGACCACGGGGCCCTCAGCTGAGTCCTGGCATTGCTTCCACATACTTGTGCCAGGCTCCTCACTTTCATCTATCCTATCCGACCTCCCTTGGTCAACTCTTGTTCTTTTCTGACCCCGACGCTATTAGGTTTGCGAGGGCTAGGGAGTCTTTCATTTTCACGCCCTTCGTGGCCCTTGTCTTCTTTTGGCCGATATCTTCATTTTTCGAAGTGTCGGACCCATTCCATTTTTTCTCTCTGATTAGTGTTTCGTAGAGGATGGTTGCCTAGTTGTACTTCCTCTTAAAACAATAATCACCACCACTCTAGGAATTGGAAAAAGTAATGAACTACCGTAACCATGGCAACGTCAGCTCCAAGATTCTTCAGCAGCGAGATTATGCATGTACGTTTGGGCATAGCTGCCAACCAAAATTGGTACACATATGACTTACTATTTGAAAAAAAAAAAATCTTTTATAAGACACTCACAAGACTCCTTTGGCTGGGATGGAAAGGAGGTAAAATATTTTTAAAAAAATAGAACGCGACCTGTATTAATGTACAATCCATAGCTTTTAGAGTCGGTGAGGTGAATAGTCACACTCCAGATATAATTTAAGTCCAAGAATAAGGCCAAAATGATCGAGATTACGGATGAAAGTATATATGTTCCAGCATAGCTCTCAACCAAACTTGGTACACATAGGACTTACTCTCTGGGGAGGGGATGACGTACATAAAATGAGTATCGGTCCTACCGAAAAGTACATTACTACGTAAAAAAAGTTATAGAGAAAACAATTTCCGATCATTTAAGTCTTATACAGTTTTACCGTACCGACTATGATAATAGAATTCATGAATTTAGACCTCGCTTGCTTAGTCCATATCAACGCCGAGCATTACCAACATGGAAATATGGTTCAGTCGTGTTCACTGGCAATGGTTTTCGATATGATTGTTTTAAGATGTAAAAACGGCATGGTCATCGATCCATATCGACAAGGAAAATTGTGAAGATGATTTTAAAAAAATTAAAAAATCGTAAAGGAATGATCTCTTGAAGAATAAGGCAAGAGGGAGTGATGACCGAAGAGGATTTAATGAAAATTAAGTCGGCGAATGAGGCACTACAATCTAGGCTATAAGTAATTTTATTCACGCTAAGTGAAATGGTACTGTAAGGGAAGGCAAATGTTTAATTCTTATACACTGACTGAGCAAATTGCATGGGATAGCGGAGCACTGATGCGCAGGTATGTTGTCTGCGCACCACATGCCCCCTGTGCCAGCGGCAGTTGTATAGGAGACCTTGTGAGCAGTGGCTGTGCGTGTGACAGGTGTAACATGGAACGTCGTCGTGAGCTGACACCATTCGAACGGAGTATGGTGGTCGGTGCCCGAAGGATGGGAAGTGCGATTTCGGAAGTGGTGCGGGAATTCGGCTTCACACGATCAACCGTGTCCAGGATGTATCGTGAATGGTTGAATGCGGGTGTCACCGTCCACGACAGACGAACGACCGGCCGTCCAGCCACCCTCGATGACCGTGACCGGCGACATCTGAGGCGGCTTGTCAATAGTGACAGACGGGCAACCGTGCAACAAATCACGGTTCAATTGAACACAGGCCGTGCTAGACACGTCTTCCAGTGGACAAACCGTAGGGACATGGGTTCTATGGGATATGGGAGCCGGCGCCGCACACGGGTGCCACTGTTAACCTAACGTCATCGGGCACAACGACGCGCATTTGTCGCCAGTCACCAGGAATGGACACTCGAACAATGGCGTAACGTGATATGGTCGGACGAATCACGATTTCAACTGCACCATGCCGATGGGAGGCACCGTGTATGGCGCAGACCACATGAAGCGATGGATCCCGCCTGCCTCGAAGGTGTGGTCCAGGGCGCTGGTGTCTCTGTTATGGTCTGGGGTGCATTAGCCTGGTATGGAATGAGCCCCATAGTTGTTCTGGAAGAGACTTTGAATGGTACGCGGTATGCTGAGCTGCTCGGAGACCATCTCCACCCATTTTTGGCCTTCCAGCGCCGAGACGGTTCTGCGGTGTTTCAAGACGATAACGCGCCGCCACATCGCTCCCACGTCGCCCGGGAATGGTTCCAGGAACATGCAGCGGAGGTCAAACGACTGCCATGGCCACCCATGAGCCCCGATATGAACCCTATCGAGCATATCTGGGATGTCCTGTAACGCAGACTCCGTGCCATGGATCCTGCACGCACGAACAGACCAGCATTGGCGGCCGCTCTGCAAACTATTTGGTGTCAGCTGCGTCCAGAGGACTACCAGGGACTTGTCGACTCACTTCCACGGCGTTTCACTGCAGTTCGCAGGGCCAGAGGAGGCCCCACACGCTATTAGGTGACTATCCCATGACATTTGCTAAGTCAGTGTATATCTATGTGATTACCTGCCAAGTTGGGCTCAGAAGGCCGGCACTCTACCAACTGAATTACTAATATCTTTTAAACGCCCACAGTTTCCAGTGAAGATGCCATTTACCATCATAATAAATAAGTCACAGGGACGAACATTCTCAGTTGTGGGAATCGACTTGAGGAAAGAGTGCTTTTCACATGGACAGTTGTATGTTGGCTTATCCCGAACTGGATCACCCGAAAGACAATATATCTTGATGCCAGAAAATAAATGAGGCGCACGGTTCCAAAATCCACCTTAACCATTTTTTGAAAATGAAAATTGAGTTCTTAGCTTATCTCTATAACTCATATGATTTAGCATCTTTTTCAACAAGCACACTGTTCCTAAACCCGCTTTGTTGCCATGAAAATGTAACACAAATTCAGATGACGTTTCCAAAACCCGTCTTATCCTAAGATGTTGTTTCCAAAATCCGCCTTATCCTAAGATGTTGTTTCCAAAATCCGCCTTATCCTAAGATGTTGTTTCCAAAATCCGTCTTATCCTAAGATGTTGTTTCCAAAACCCGTCTTATCCTAAGATGTTGTTTCCAAAACACGTCTTATTCTAAGATGTTGTTTCCAAAACCCGTCTTATCCTAAGATGTTGTTTCCAAAATCCGCCTTATCCTAAGATGTTGTTTCCAAAACCCGTCTTATCCTAAGATGATGTTTCCAAAATCCGCCTTATCCTAAGATGTTGTTTCCAAAACACGTCTTATTCTAAGATGTTGTTTCCAAAACACGTCTTATTCTAAGATGTTGTTTCCAAAACACGTCTTATTCTAAGATGTTTCCAAAACACGTCTTATCCTAAGATGTTGTTTCCAAAACACGTCTTATCCTAAGATGTTGTTTCCAAAACCCGTCTTATTCTAAGATGTTGTTTCCAAAACCCGTCTTATTCTAAGATGTTGTTTCCAAAACCCGTCTTATTCTAAGATGTTGTTTCCAAAACACGTCTTATTCTAAGATGTTGTTTCCAAAACCCGTCTTATCCTAAGATGTTGTTTCCAAAATCCGCCTTATCCTAAGATGTTGTTTCCAAAACCCGTCTTATCCTAAGATGATGTTTCCAAAATCCGCCTTATTCTAAGATGTTGTTTCCAAAACACGTCTTATTCTAAGATGTTGTTTCCAAAACACGTCTTATTCTAAGATGTTGTTTCCAAAACACGTCTTATCCTAAGATGTTGTTTCCAAAACACGTCTTATCCTAAGATGTTGTTTCCAAAACCCGTCTTATTCTAAGATGTTGTTTCCAAAACCCGTCTTATTCTAAGATGTTGTTTCCAAAACACGTCTTATTCTAAGATGTTGTTTCCAAAACACGTCTTATTCTAAGATGTTGTTTCCAAAATCCGCCTTATCGTAAGATGTTGTTTCCAAAACACGTCTTATTCTAAGATGTTGTTTCCAAAATCCGCCTTATCCAAACATGGAGCAAGATGAGCAAGAAACGTTTTTATCGTCTCCTGAAGAAATTGCTAAAATGGATAAGGCGGATTTTTGGAACTGTGCGCCTCATAATATAATATCAAACATTGTCTACAGAGAAGCGTTCAGATGATATACTTACTTATTCTGCTGATAAATTTAAGCCCGTCGAAATTGATTAATACCACTCTTTGTTCATGTCTCCAATGATACTGCATCAAACATTGTATGCAAATAAGCTTAAGTCAGAAATAAATTTCACGCCTACGAAGTCGCGGGTACTGTTGGTATAGCCTATATATATAAATATGTGTAAAGAAGTGGAATAAGAGATAAGGCTTTTTGCAGATGATGTTATACTGTGCAGAGTAGTAAATAAGTCAGAAGACTGTGAGCAACTGCAAAAAGACGTCGACAATGTGGCGAGATGAACAACATCAACGGCATGATGATAAACGGGGTTAAATGTTAGGTTCTGAGTGTCATTAATAGGAAAAGTCCCCTGAGTTTTAATTACTGGTTGATGGGGTGAAATTCCTTATGGGAATCATTGTAAGTACCCAGGTGTTAATACAAGGAAAGATCTTCACTAGGGTAATCAATCACATGAAAGGGATTGTAAATAAAGGGTACAAATCTTTGCACATGGTTATGAGGGTATTTCAAGGGCGCCCATACCCGGGGGCAAGGTGGGACCGCGCCCCCCCCCCCCCCACTCTGGCTCTCAGGGAAAGGCAAAAATCTAGTCTAGTCAGGTATTTTCCTTTCAAGAAAATGATGTAAAAGTCAGTATTACGTAGAAGCGGTAGTACCTTCCCCACCAAAAGGCAGGGAACACCGTGGGTTATTCTACCACAGAATACAAGTCGCCATTTATATTCCAAAATATTAAAAATACTACGTACCCCCAGATCTGCACCCCCCCCCCCCCCCTACAAACTGTCATATGGGCGCTGATGGGATATTTAGAGGTTCTCGTAGGGATGTAAAAGAGAGCGCATGTAAGTCTCTGGTAAGACCCCAACTAGAGTACAGTTCCAATGTATGGAATCCTCACCAGGATTATTTATTTTGAGAACCGGAAAAGTCCAAAGAAAAGCAGCTCGATTTGTTCTGGGTTATTTTTCGACAAAAGTGTAGCGTTACGAAAATGTTGCAAGATCTTTCCTAATTACTTTTAAAACCTCGACTCAAACTTTTTCGTCTACTAATGTCATTCCACGCCATCTCTCCAGCAACAGCTCGAAACATATCACTTAATCGAGCAGCTCGTCTCCCTTTTCTCGCAAGTCTTCCCAGCCCAAACTTTGCAAGTACTCCTTTCTCGGAAATTACCCAGCACAAATCGATCTGCTTTTCTTTGAAATTTTTTTCCCCACTTCTCGTATCAAGTCCCATACACTGGAGACTCTTAACTGCCTATACTCCGTCTCCTTTACATCCTTACTATAACTCCTAAATACAGTTTTTGTGAAGCATTGCATTAGAATGTACATCATAAATAACTATTGTCTTGATCATGGTCCGTTCGGAAATGATGCCATAATTATGGTACACCTGATAAAATAAAGAGAACATTGTTTAACATTCTCGATGACAATCTAATTCTATTGTAAAAGCATGACTGATTACTAATCGTACGGAACAGAACAATTCTTCCTCTTAAATCTATTCTGTTACAGCTTTATAACAGTGACTTGTAGTGCATTGAAGTTTGAAGTCTACGATTCGTCTTTTGTTTGCTATACGGCATGAAATCTCTTATTGCCATTGTTAGAAGGCGGCGACAATACCGAACTGCCTCAAGGTCAAGGCATATGGTCGTGGTGGTGGGGGGTGATGGCACTGAGCAGGAGAGGGAAGAGATCCCATCTTGACCAGCAAGGAGTTTAGTTGAGTCCGTAGCACAGCTCGGACCAGCAGTGTGTTGTTGTTATTCGTGACACACGCTGTATTTCAATATTCCGGTTTGAAGGAAACTAAAAAATAAAGTGCGTCTGTCGAGCTGTGTTAAGAGAAGTGTTTTAAAGTGCTAAGAGTATGTGCTACTAGTGGTGACTTCTAATCAAGGAAATTAAGCGAAAAGAATAAATGAGGAATCTCTACGTGTTCCTTGGTAAGTTACTATCCATAAATACGGTATGTTTTTCTGTAATGGTTTAGCAATAAAAGATTCAATTCAACCATTGAAAAAATTAATAAGCGTGGAAGATCCGTGCCACCTGACTTGTAAAATAGCTAATGGTGTGGATCGAGAGATTGTAATATAAATAAAAGGCCAAAAGGTCAGGGATGGGCAATACAGTATTCTATCCTTTCGGCACATGATGTATTTTTTACTAGCTGATGTACACATGCTTCGCTAAATCCTTTACATTTTTTTAACATTTTTATAATCATCTTCACAATTTTCCTTGTCGATACGGATCGATTACCACCCGGTTTTTCAGTTTAAAACAATCATGACAAAAACTATCGCCACCTAACACGACTGAACAGTAATTCCATGTAAAATTAATTAATTCTCTTATCGTAGTTGGTGTCCAGCTGGTTAGCGTGCTGGTCTTTGGTCACAGGTAGGGTCGGGAATTTTAACCAAAATGGGTTTATTTCGCTGGCATGGGGTCTGGGTATATGTGTCGTTTTCATCATCATTTCATCCTCATTGACGCGCAGGTCGCCTGCGGGGGTCAAATCAAAAGACCTGTTTCTGGCGAGTCGAACTTGTCCTCGGACACTCCCAGCACTAAAAGCCATACGCCATTTCATTTCAACACAGTCGGTATGGTAAAACTGAACTAGACAAAAATGATCGAAAATTATATTCTCTATACATTTTGTTATGTAGTAGTGGTGTAGTGGTTAGCGCTGTTAGCTGCCACCCCCGGAGGCCCGGGTTCGATTCCCGGCTCTACCACGAAATTTGAAACGTTGTATGAGGGCTGGATAGGGGTCCACTCAGCCTCGGGAGGTCAAATGAGTAGAGGAGAGTTCGATTCCCACCTCAGCCATCCTGAAAATGGTATTCCGTGGTTTCGCACTTCTCCTCCAGGCAAATGCCGGGAGGGTACTTAACTTAAGGCCACGGCCGCTCCCTTCCCTCTTCCTTGTCTATCCCTTCTAATCTTCCCATCCCCCTACACGGCCCCTGTTTAGCATAGCAGGTGAGGCAGCCTGGGCGAGGTACTGGTCCTCCTCCCCAGCTGTATCCCCCGACCCAATGTCTCAAGCTCCAGGCTGAGTCCCAGAGAAAAACCAACCCTGGAGAAAGAAGGAAAGAAAGAAAGAAAGAAAGAAAGGAAGTACTTTTCGATAGAACCATATACATAGGTATTTCAAAATTACATTTTAGGCGCCTTCCGCTAAACTACCATTTCATTCAGAGTGAATCAAATTATTTTTAGCCTAGCCTGTAGTTCCTTATTCTCGGTCTATACATACCCATTTTCATTTTCTGTTTACCCATTTTCTCGTGGCTCGGCGGTGATATGGACGTAACAACAAAAATCCAAATTCATGAATATCTCTGTTATCACATCCGGTACGGTAAAAAATGTATAAGATATAAATGATCAGAAATGTAATTCTATATAACATTAGTTATGTAGTATTTATCAATAGGACCACTATTAACATAATATATTCTTGAGAATTCAATTCGAGTCCTTCCCCTAAACTACCATTTCACTCAGCGGAAATAAAATTATTGATAGCCTAGATCGCAGTGCCTCACTCCCCAACTTTAAATTCCGATTTTTATTAAATTCTCTTCAGCCATATTCTCGTGATGCGCGCACATACACAAAGGCAGAGACTTAAAAATGCATTTCCTTCTTACTGTGGACACGACAGATACAGAAATACCATTATTTTTAAAATTCTGACCAATGTACAGACAAAACTATTATTTTATATATATAGATTTAGAATTGTACTTTACGTCGCACAGACATACATAGGTCTTTTGGCGACCATGGGACAGGAAAGGTTAGGAGTGTGAAGAAAGCAACCGTGGCCTTAATTAAGGTACAGCCCCAGGATTTTGCTTGGTGTGAAAAATGGAAAAACCATCTTCAGGGCTGCCGACAGAGGGGTTCAAACCCACAATCTCCCGAATGGTTTTGCTGATTATTCCCATTTTACCAGATCATACCTTGTCTCGCACACATGTCTGGTGTCCTCCGGTATTAGAATTCGTGACCACAAAGGACTACGCTGTCACAGCATTGTCCGGCTTCTTCAGATTCAAGCCGGGAATTATAGCTGTATGCGATTAATTATTCTGGCTCGGTGACTGGAAATTTGTGTTCGTCTGGCGTCAGAAAAGGCAACCGGACGTAAATAAAAAAAAGGATTAATTTACATGTGGTAACCCCTTGTCAGTGGGGGCGGTAGAATTAACACCCACGGTATCCCCTGCCTGTCGTGAGAGGCGACTGAAGGGGACTCCAGGTCTCTTACCTTGGGAGTGTGGGTTGGCGACCACGAGGCCCTTAGATGAGTCCTTATTTTGCTTCCACTTGTGCCAGGCTCCTCCTATCCGACCTCCCTTGGTCAACTTCTGTTCTTTTCCGACCCCGACGGTATTAGAATATTCGAGGCCTAGGGAGTCCTTCATTTCCACGTCCTCCGCAGCCCTTGTCTTTCTATGGCCAATATCTTCATTTTTCGAAGTGTCGGGTCCCTTCCATCTTTTCCCTCTCATTAGTATTAATAGAGGATGTTCGCCCAGTTGTACTTCCTTTTAAAACAATAATCACCACCATCACCAACACATTATTATAATTGTTATTATTATTATTATTAATCTGTTTACCCTCCAGGGTTGGTTTTTCCCTCGGACTCAGCGAGAGATCCCACCTCTACCGCCTCAAGGGCAGTGTCCTGGAGCTTCAGACTCTGGGTCGGGGGATACAACTGGATAAGATGACCAGTACCTCACTCAGGTGGCCTCACCTGCTGTGCTGAACTGGGGCTGTATGGGGATGGGAAGATTGGAAGGGATATACAAGGAAGAGAGAAGAAAGCGGCCGTGGTCTTAAGTTAGGTACCTATCCCAGCATTTACCTGGAGGAGGAGTGGAAAACCACAGAAAACCACTTCGAGGATGGCTTAGGGGAAATCGAACCCGGGCCTCCGAGGTTGGCAGTTAATCACACTAACCACTACACCACAGGGGCGGACATTATTATTATTATTATTATTATTATTATTATTATTATTATTATTATTATTATTATATTGCTATTTTAGAATAATGTTTAAGTTAACTCGTAAATTTATGGTATATGAAATTACTGCACATATTTTAACAATTACAGTTTCTCAAGCCCACCTGGCCTCCACGATCTATAATAATACTAATAATAATAAATAACGTCACCGAGTGAGTTGGCCATACGGTTAGGGGCTGACAACTGTGAGCTTTCATTCGGGAGATAGTGGGTTCGAACCCCACTGTCGGTAGCCCCGAAGATGGTTTTTCGAAGTTTCCCATTTTAACACCAGGCAAACTCTGGGGCTATATACCTTAATTAAGGAAAACGCTACTTCCTTCCCACTTCCAGCCCTTTCTCATCGCATCGTCGCCATAAGACCTATCTGTATCGGTGCGACGTAAATCAACTTGTAAAAGTACTACATTTTTTTGGCTTTCGGAGACGCCAAGGTGCCTAAATTTTGTCCCCCATGAGTTCTATTACGTGCCAGTAAATCTACCGTCACGAGGTTGCGTATTTGAACACTTTCAAATACCACAGGACTGAGCCAGGATCGAACCTGCCAAGTTAGGGTCAGAAGGCCAGCGTTCTACCCCTGAGCTACTTTGCCCGATATTTATTATTATTATTATTATTATTATTATTATTATTATTATTATTATTATTATTATTATTATTATTATGCATTTATTTATTCACGAATTATAGGCCATGATACTATATGTAAGGTTCCCAAGTACAAGACTATACAAATACATGTTACACCATTAGTATATACATTTTAAATCACTACATGCATGCATATATCCAATCATATAGTTCAATGGTAGAGGGTTGAAACCCGGCAGAAGTAGTCGGATTTTTGAAGGGCGGAAAAATGCCCTTTCGACACTGCATGTCATACGATCTCGGCATGTGAAAGATCTCTGGTGACACATTTGGTGTTTACCGACAAAATTCATTAAATCTCAGCCATAGACGCCCAAGAGAGTTTCGGTTTACTCTGCTGCCATCTAGTGGGTCTAGAGTAAAACGTCGAAATTGAAGAGTTGACAGTCAGACGGCGTCAAATTAAAATGTCTTCACACGATAGCTGAGTTTATATATTATTATTATTATTATTATTATTATTATTATTATTATTATTATTATTATTATTATTATTATTATTATTATTATTATTATTATTGTCCGCCTCTGTGGCCTAGTGGTTAGTGTGAATAGCTGCCACCCCCCGAAAATCCAGGTTCGATTGTTCGATTCCCGGCTCTGCCACGAAATTTGAAAAGTGGTACGAAGACTGCAACGGGGTCCACTCAGCCTCGGGAGGTCAAATGAGTAGAGAGGGTTCGATTCTCACCTCAGCCATCCTTGAAGTGGTGTTTTGTGGTTTCCCGACATTTTCTCCAGCCAAATTCAGGAATGGTACCTTACTTCAAGCCACGGCCGCTTCCTTCCCTCTTCCTTGTCTATCCCTCCCAATCTTTCATTCCCCCCACAAGGCCTCTGTCTGTTCAGCATAGCAGGTGAGGCCGTCTGGGCGAGGTACTGGCCTCAAGGGCAGTGTCCTGGAGCGTGAGACATTTGGTCGTGCATACAACTGGGGAGAATCCAGGTTCTATTTGTTTGAAAATGATGGCCGCATTTTGGTTCGCCGCAGACAGGGGGAGAGGTATCACATTGACTGCATTCGCACAAGACATACAGCGCTAACTAACGACCTTAAGGTGTCGGGTGCTATTGGGTATAACCGCAGATCACAGATGGTCCATGTCCAGGGCGCTGTGACCAGTTTGACCTAGTGAATGACATCCTACGACCCGTAGCCATACCCTTTCTGCACGACACCCCAGACGTCATATTTCAGCAGGACAATGCGCGACAACATGTTGCTACACGAAGACGTTGCCTTCTTGTTGTCACAGGATGTCAGACTGTTGCTTGACCCGCCCGATCACCGGACTTGTCGCCAATCGAATATGTGTGGGATATGGTGAAACGACGGTTGCGGTGCTGTGACCCAATGCCAACCAACAAAGATGAACTGTGTAACCTGATGAATGCAGCATGGGTGGCCAAACCCAGGACGCCATTCGCGTCTTATACGCGTCGATGCCATCACGCATGGAACAAGTTATCAGTGCCCATAGAGGACCCAGTGCCTAGTAGGCAACAGCGCACTTGCTGAACCCAGGTGACTGAAATGGTTTGACAATCGCTTGTGAAGCCCGGTGTAAAGCTGTAACTGGAAAGTTTCACCATAATGCCGCTGGAGCGCTGGCCTCCTAAGTCATTCAAACAACGTTTCCAGTTTTTCTGTTGTACGTGTTGGTAATGTGTTCTCAATGAGGTGTTTGTTGGCTTGCCATTGAGAGTTGATTGTTATGCGCTAATTGGTTTTTTACTGTGTAGTGATTTGATTTTTAATTGTGTTTACAAATTCTGGAATATGTGATATTGCTTTGCGCCTTTTTTAATTCGAACATAATTTTTTTTGTAAACAAGAACAAATGTAATGAGCGGGTCAAAGTGATTACTCGCCGTAACTTTGCCCTAAATAAGAATTATAATTTATGAGCAAATTTTTCAGTTTTTTATTGTGTTGTGCAGTGACTTGTTTTTCTTTAACTGTGTTTGGAAATACTGGAACATGTATTGCTGTGTGCATTTATGTACTTCGAACAGGAAAAAGAGCAAAGGGGAACTATCATTTCACGAATTTCTTGTAGACGAGGACAAAACTAAAACGTGCCTCAAAAAATTTTCTCACGATAAATTTTTCCCTAACGCTAATTCTCCTTCTTCTGTTGTCTGTAGCCTTCATTTCAGGAAATCACTTGAAAGTTTTTTTTCATTTTTCAGTTATCATTTATTGCCTTCCACTACAACTAGCTGATGCAAAGCTGAGAATACTACGTTGAAATCTATGAAACAATAATCTGATGAATTCTTATATTGTTGAGATTTACTTAAAAATTCATTTTTAAATGCCAGTTTGATTGTAGAACAACTAGCATAAAGCGGATATATGCCTGAAATAGAAATGACATTACCAGCACAAGGATGACTGAAACATATAAGTTTGTATTACAGCTCCCTACAACCACCCTTGAATTAGCACTTTCATCTTAGTTTTCCGTGTCTGTTTTCGGCTATTTATTACCGACAAGATTTCTTTCATTGAATAATCCTTTAGGTGGAGTCATATTTGAGCCTTATATTTGAATAAGTTTTTCTTTAAGCTAATTGTAGATATATTCTTTAGGTTATAAGTTGATATTTTTTTTGTTATTATCCACTCTCTATTTATCCTATAATTTTTCATCGGTAGTAACCTTAATTAATTGTATTATTGTAATTCCTTATCTGACTTACATATCTCAATAACAGTAATTGATAACAATGATACTTTAGATTGTTACTGTAAAAATTAAAAAATTGTATGTGGTTAAGTGTAAGAGAGGGCCAAGAGCCCTAACTTCAACACTTAATTAATAAATAAATAAATAAATAAATAAATAAATAAATAAATAAATAAATAAATAAATAAATAAATAAATAAATAAATAAATAAATAAATAAATCAATCAATCAATCAATCAATCAATCAATCAATCAATCAATCAATCAATCAATCAATCAATCAATCAATCAATCAATCAATCAATCAATCAATCAATCAATCAATCAATCAATCAATCAATCAATCAATCAATCAATCAATCAATCAATCAATCAATCAATCAATCAATCAATCAATCAATCAATCAATCAATCAATCAATCAATCAATCAATCAATCAATCAATCAATCAATCAATAAATAAATAAATAAATAAATAAATAAATAAATAAATAAATTTGCCACATGACAGCAACACAATACATTTTTTCCAAGATAATCTCAAATTTAGCATTTAAATACTGACAAGTAGGAATCATTACTGTTACAACAGTAAGGCCAACGTATGAAGCTAATGAAAAGCTGTGCAATTAACAGTTTGCCAAGTATTTACTCAAAATACTTTTCTCTCACTGAAATTTTACTGAAAATTTTAGTGCAAGGTATAAATGGAATGTAATCTGAGACTGTATATATTGAAATTAAAATTTAAACATGATTGAGTCAAAATATTTATGTTATCTATACACCGAATATTTAAGTAGAAAAAATAAGACTTTTATGTTTCGACCACGCTCCCTTTCTGACAGCAGCAATTGCAGAATTTTGAAACTCTAATCGAACAATGACTTTGAATCTCAAGATGAAGTTCTGCTGTGTATCTAAATGCTATGGATAATAAAAGCAATTACTATTATTCCTCACAGTTAAGGAACATCAGTTGGACTATTCTATTTATCCGCAGTTTCATTTCACGTTATTTTCGAAATAACGTTCCGAAAGAATTCACTATTCAACTGCCCCAGTCATTCGAATGGAAATTCAAATGAATAATCGAACAAATAAGTGATTCAGGAAGGTCAGGAAGGGTCTGAAAAAGTGGACTAAATCGTGAAGACATTTTGAAGACAAGTACCAGAAGAACAGCAAAACAGCGGGTGGACAGCAGAAAGGAGACAGGCTGCCAGAGGGAGAATGCGACGATACCGGGCTGCAAAGAAAGCTTCTAAAAATGTGTAAATGTTGCTTCTGGTTGTCTCTAATGGCCGTAAGCGTCTAAAAAAAAAGCTATTATTTTATATAGGGGCTACCTGACCGAGGCAGTAAAGGCGTGCTCGGTTCGCCCGGAAGGACGTGGGTTCAAATCACCGTCAGGAAGTCGCAACATTTAAGAAACGAGATTGCCACTTCCGAAGGTGCATATGGCCCTGAGGTTCACTCAGCCTACACCAAAAATGAGTACCAGGTTAATTCTTGGGGGGAAAAGCGGCTGGCCGTAGAGCTAACCACTCTACCCCATCACGTGCCGAGGTTAACAATGGTGGAAGCCTTTACCTTCCACTCCTCCAAGGGCCTTCATGGCCTGTACGGAGGTGACTTTGCTTTGCTTTGCTATTATTTTGTATTCGATTATCCTGTCACTACTTGAGAGCCTATTTAATGCACCTAAAATAACATTTTGGCACCTTCTTCTTCTTCTTCTTCTTAATAGGCTTACCCTCCAGGGTCGGTTTTTCCCTCGAACTTAGCGAGGGATCCCACATTTACCGCCTCAAGGGCAGTGTCCTGGAGCGTGAGATATTGGGTCGGGGGATACAACTGGGGAGGATGACCAATACCTCGCCCAGGCCGCCGCACCTGCTATGCTGAACAGGGGTCCTGGGGATGGATGGGAAGATTAGAATGGATAGACAACGAAGAGGGAAGGAAGCGGATTGGCCTTAAGTTAGGTACCATCCCAGCATTTACCTGGAGGAGAAGTGGGAAACCACGGAAAACCACTTTAAGGATGGCTGAGGTGGGAATCGAACCCACTTCTACTCAGTTGACCTCCCGAGGCTGGGTTGACCCCGTTCCAGCCCTCGTACCACTTTTCAAATTTCGTGGCAGTGCCGGGAGTTGAACCCGGGCCTCCGGGGGGTGGCAGTTAATCACACTAACCACTACACCACAGAGGGGGACTAGATCTACTAATACGCAGTATAATATTATGAGTTGTGTTTAACCCACCCGTTATTCCGTAAAACTCAATATTTCGAATACTCGACACCTTCCCAGTCCATACTAGGTCGAGTTTGCATGATCCTACAGTAATAACTAGGAAGCGGATGTCATTTCTCCCTTTGCATTAGAATGTTGCTGTGTACTATACAAATTCAATCTGCGATATAACGAAGAATGATTGCGTGTTTTAATTTTGCATTTACCGGGCGAGTTGGCCGTGCGGTTACGAGCGCTCAGCTGTGAGCTCGCATCCGGGAGATAGTGGGTTCGAACCCCACTGTCGGCAGCCCTGAAGATGGTTTTCCGTGGTTTCCCATTTTCACACCAGGTAAGGCCACGGCCTCTTCCTTCCCATTCCCAGGTCTTTCCTGTCCCATCGTCGCCATAATACCTATCTGTGTTGGTAAAGCAATTAGAGAAGAAAACATTTTGCACTTTTTGCCAATTTGAACTGATCAGTCATTGTTTCATATTTTAAGAAGGTTTATAACATTTTAAAAGTTTAAAAAAAAAATCATTAATGTACTCTTTATTGTCAGGCTGATAAAAATCCACAGGTAGCAATATACAGAGGGTTTCTCATATAGACCCAGAGCGAACGCGCGTGTTTGTATTCTGCATAAGGCAACTGTAGTATGGGAGGCGCGCGCATAGTTCCTGACTTTGCAAGCAGACTGCACGTGTTCGACCTGGCAAGCATGAGTCGCCAGTCTGAATCTCAGCTTCAGGTGTAAACATGGTGAGACAGTTATAATTGCAACACCTTATTTTCGTATGTAAAAATTCTGGTTTCATCTTAATGGTCGCTATTGGTGTGCAGAAAATCCTATTGGTGTTTATGATAGGAAGATTGGTGTTTGGTGTGCTGTTAGTGCAAGACGAATAATCGGAACTATTTTTCTCGAGATGACAGTAAATACAGAGAGGTACCGAGCTGACGTTTTGAAGCCGTTCTTCCATCAGTTAACGGAAGAAGAAAAATAGCGTGGGTGGTTTCAACAAGATTCAGTTCCTGCTCATAGAGCAGAATATTCCCTTCTTACAATCTCGGAAGTGTATGCAGGCAAAGAGATCAGTGTTGGTCTATTTCCCCGTCGTTCTCCAGATCTAACAGTGTGTGATTTTTACTTTTGACGTAAACTGAAAGAAAACACCAGGAATGAAATCAGAAACATTACAGTGTCAGCCGGAATGTGGTTACAGTAGAAGTCCGATAGTCCGGCACGTTCGGGACTGTCCCGGTGCCGGATTATTAAAAATGCCGGACTATCGGTGGGGGTACCTCTTACTACGATATAGGTTAAGGCGTACAGCGAAAACAGCTGCAACACGGCATTTTGCAGTAAAATGTTGATCGGCAGAATCATTAGTTTAATAACACACTCCTCTTTTCAATCGCGTTGTTTCTTATTGCCATTTCATAATAATGCCGGAGTTCATCCATGTTCTTATCTGTAAGTCTCCCTTTACCATTTAGAGTGTTTCCATCTACAACTTCTCTTTTCCTTCTGTCCGCTGCAATTTTTGAAGGCATGTTCCCATCTGTTTTTTTGAACGTGACCCATACATTCAATTTTTGAAATCTGTTTTTTATCATATGGTTGGCTTTCCAGTACTCAGTCTAGCACACAGCCTTATAGAGTGAATATATCCAGAGATAGAGATATTTAAGTAAGTCAATGCATAACAACTGGATTGTATCAGATACATTTACATTATTAACTTTGAAATAATAAAAACTACTCTTCCAATAGTTTCGACAAATAATGCATGAAATTGTTTAGGAGAGATCATTATTAACACACAATAACATTAAAAAGTCCTGGAATGGTGCCGGACTAATGGAATTCTACTGTACCAGATACAATGCCTGTATAATCCAGGAAGGAAGACACTTCCAGCATATTTTATATGAGATTGTAGACATGCTTGAAGCAGCGAGGCCGCGCGCATCACAAGCTGGGCTGAGGCAGCTGCTGTAACGCAAAGTACAAACACCGTGCGCTCGGTCTGGGTTTAAAAGAAATACCCTGTAAATTTTTCTTACAAACTGTTGAAGTTGCTAAATACTTTTCATGACCAAGCAAAATGATCAGCAGTTGTTGGTGACTACGGAAAGTATTTATATATACCGTATACAAGTCTTATGTTTCCGAGATATGTGCAAGAACACATTACAGAACTCTGATAATTAGGAGAAAGTATTTCATATCGTGTCTCAAGCACAAGCAATGCACCTGACCGCATCCTTCCCTACAGCCAATCATTCATCCGCCCCTCCCCCCACCAACGCGTACAACGAGGTCAAGAACAAATGGAAAAGAGAAGGGTTTGGAAACAACAGTTAACTTTCCGCTTCAGGACAGAATTATCCTCCGAAGTGTGTACCGTGGTTCTCTGTAGGGAAAATGCCATTGAAACCACCACAAAGTATACTTTAAATCAGCTAGTGAATGAATTTGGGAAAGACGTGTTTACGATAGGTGGGGGTGTTTTATTTTGTGCAGTAAATTAGTGGATAATTATTTCTGTAAAATCAAGAATTAAAACCACAATAACCAGAATTCGGTTTGGTCGCATATCTTAGTCATTTTAAGATTTATTTTACCGCTTTCTTCCATAATTATAAGGGCATTTTATTGATCATTTTCAGTGATTTTTATATCATCAACATTAGCCCAATAGTAATAACAATACACCACCACCAAGATACTAATCAATCAATCAATCAATCAATCAATCAATCAATCAATCAATCAATCAATCAATCAATCAATCAATCAATCAATCAATCAATCAATCAATCAATCAATCAATCAATCAATCAATCAATCAATCAATACTGATCTGCATGTAGGGCAGTCGCCCAAGTGGCAGATTCCCTTATCTGTTGTTTTCCTAGCCTTTTCTTAAATAATTGCAAGGAATTTGGAAATTTATTGAACATCTCCCTTGGTAAATCATTCCCAACCTAACCCCTCTCCTTTAAACGAAATTTGCCTCAATTTTCCCTCTTGAATTTCAACTTTATCTTCATATTCTGATATTTCCTATTCTTAAAAACACCACTCGAACTTATTCGTTTACTAATGTAATTCCACGCCATCTCTTTGCTAGTAGCTCGGAACATACCACTTAGTCGAGCAGCTCGTCTTCTTTCTCCTATGTCTTCCCAACCCAAACTTTGCAACATTTCTGTAATGCTTCTCTTTTGTCAGAAATCACCCAGAACAAACGAACTGCTTTTCTTCGGATATTTTCCAGTTCTTAAATCAAGTCATCCTGGTGAGGATCCCATACACTGGAACCATATTCTAGTTGGGGTCTTACCTGAGACTTATATTCCCTCTCCTTTACATCCTTACCACAACCCCTAAACACCCTCATAACCATGTGCAGAGATCTGTACCCTTTATACAATCATATTTATGTGATTACTCCGATGAATATCATTATATGAATACCTAGGTATTTACAATGATCCCCAAAGGGAACTTTCACCCCAAATTCTCGTAACTTGTTTATTACTCTATACAGAATAACATCACCCGCAAATGCCTTATCTCTGATATCAGGATTTTACGCACATAATATTGGCTTGAGGAATTCCCCTTTAAATCGCTACAGTGTTAGACCATGCTTCACCTTCTCTAATTCTCTGAGTTTTATTATCTAGAAACATAACCACCCATTCAGTCACTCATTTGTCTACACCAATTGCACTAATTTTTGTTTGTAGCCTCCCATGACCTACCCTGTCAAATGTCTTACGTAGGTCTACCGCGACGCAGTCCATTTGACCTCACGAATCTAGGACGTCTGCTATATCTCACTGGATTCGTAAAATTATCCAATATTTATCCTGCTGCACCCTCGACAGCCATTTCTTAGCGTGACATTTGCTGTATAAATCCATTGTGACGGCAGTACATACCCCGAACTTTCAACAAACTGTTAAAACTATTGTCCCTGTTCGCGATCACGTTTAACGACCACATAAACCAAATCCATTAATGATAGCCGTTAAGTTATCAGAAGTTAGTACCTGCTCCAATAAGGAACAGAAAAGATTGTTCGAAACAAAATCTTAAATACTGACAGTCATGACTAGAGCCCGAAAGTGGATATATCGAAGTGTCGCATAGAGACGAACATGTTTGGGTACATTTGGGAATGGTACGACCAGTTATGTCACATAGATACGAAATGATTCCGTACATTTGGGAATGGTACGACCAGTTATGTCACATAGGGACGAACATGTTTGGGTACATTTGGGAATGGTACGACCAGTTATGTCACATAGAGACGAACATGTTTCCGGACATTTGGGAATGGTACGATCAGTTATGTCACATAGAGACGAACATGTTTCCGGACATAGAGACGAACATGTTTGGGTACATTTGGGAATGGTACGACCAGTTATGTCACATAGAGACGAACATGTTTGGGTACATTTGGGAATGGTACGACCAGTTATGTCACATAGAGACGAACATGTTTGGCTACATTTGGGAATGGTACGACCAGTTATGTCACATAGAGACGAACATGTTTGGGTACATTTGGGAATGGTACGACCAGTTATGTCACATAGGGACGAACATGTTTGGGTACATTTGGGAATGGTACGACCAGTTATGTCACATAGGGACGAACATGTTTCAGTATATTTGGGAATGGTACGACCAGTTATGTCACATAGATACGAAATGATTCCGTACATTTGGGAATGGTACGACCAGTTGTGTCACATAGAGACGAACATGTTTCCGTACATTTGGGAATGGTACGACCAGTTATGTCACATAGAGACGAACATGTTTGGGTACATTTGGGAATGGTACGACCAGTTATGTCACATAGAGACGAATATGTTTGGGTACATTTGGGAATGGTACGACCAGTTATGTCACATAGAGACGAACATGTTTGGGTACATTTGGGAATGGTACGACCAGTTATGTCACATAGGGACGAACATGTTTTAGTACATTTGGGAATGGTACGACCAGTTATGTCACATAGAGACGAATATGTTTGGGTACATTTGGGAATGGTACGACCAGTTATGTCACATAGAGACGAACATGTTTCCGTACATTTGGGAATGGTACGACCAGTTATGTCACATAGAGACGAACATGTTTCCGGACATTTGGGAATGGTACGACCAGTTATGTCACATAGGGACGAACATGTTTCCGTACATTTGGGAATGGTACGACCAGTTATGTCACATAGAGACGAACATGTTTCAGTACATTTGGGAATAGTACGACCAGTTATGTCACATAGGGACGAACATGTTTGGCTACATTTGGGAATGGTACGACCAGTCATTATTTTGCCTTTTTGCCTATTTTAGTTTTCGTAGCCTATTTGATAATTTAATGCCTTTTTTGTCTCTTTTAGTTTGTTGTGGATATTTTAGCTGTTACTTACGTATTAAAATTAATCAATGGAGAGAAATTAGTACATCATCCAACAAGCCTATAATGGCAATAATTAAGACATGAGTATGTATAATTTCCACACGAGTGTCTTAATTACCATTATAGCCGAGTTGCATACGACTGTTTATTCTCGACGATAACTCTACTTTTTAAATATTCATAAATTTCCGTCGAGATGTCACTTGACAGTTGCTATTTGCTTTACGTCGCACTGACACAGATAGGTCTTATGGTGACGATGGGATAGGAAAGGCCTAGGAATGGGAAGGAAGCGACTGTGGCCTTAATTAAGGTTCAGTCCCAGAATTTGCCAGGTGTGAAAATGGGAAACTACGGAAAACCATCTTCAAGGCTGCCGATAGTGGGATTTGAACCCACTATATCCCGATTACTGGATACTGGCCGCACTTAAGCGACTGCAGCTATCGAGCTCGGTGCTTGACAGTTGAGTTTACTGAACAAAGTGCAGAGCGCATGCGCTGGGTTTTCGATTTTCCGTGAGTGGATCAGAGAGACCTTGGCAATGTCATATGTTTTCAAAGCTTTGATAGAAGGTTATCATAACCTAGCTTTATTTCAAATTGTTTATTGTACAGTTGGTGAAGTGAATTTGCGGGAATGTGTCGTGTGCTTGTGGAATATTGCAAGCAGAAGGTGCATTGATATGTGTCCCACATGTTTGATTTTGGAAACAAGTGCGAAGCTAGTGCGTTGAGTGCAGGTGCGATGTTATCCTTACCTAATTGGTCGAACAATTGTATCATAATGAAAATCTGAACTCTGATTGGTGGAGAACCTGTATCATAATGAAACTTGAACTATAATTAACCTCATTAAGAAGCAGTTTTCTGACATATAATATTTATATTTCGGCATCGTCGAGCATATAATTCCAATATAGTATATTAATGATAAAGAAAAATATTTTAACTTAATAGATACCAGATAGTCCGCCTCTGCGGTGTAGTGGTTAGCGTGATTAGCTGCCACCTCCGGAGGCCCGGGTTCGTTTCGCGGCTCTGCCACGAAATTTGAAAAGTGGTACAATGGCTGGAACGGTGTCCACTCAGCCTCGGGAGGTCAACTGAGTAGAGGTGGGTTCGATTCCCATCTCAGCCATCCTCGAAGTGGTTTTTCGTGGTTTCCCACTTATCCTTCAGGCAAATGCCGGGATGGTACCTAACTTAAGGTCACGGCCGCTTCCTTCCCTCATGGTTGTCTATCCCTTCCAATCTTCTTATCCCCCACAAGGCCCTTGTTCAGCATAGCAGGTGAGGCCGCCTGATCGAGGTACTGATCCTCCTCCCCAGTTGTATCCCCGACTCAAAATCTGGCACTTCAGAACACTGCCCTTGAGGCGGTAGAGGTGGGATCCCTCGATGAGTCCGAGGGAAAAACCAAACCTGGAGGGTGAACAGATTAAGAAAGAAAGAAAGAAAGAAAGAAAACAAATAACATTTACACAAATGATATTTTCATATTACACGAATCTCTACCGAAAACTCCACATGCCAAATGGTGGAGAGGTTCGCCAAGTCCCGTCCTTGCTACCTAAAATGAAGTGCTGGTGGTGATTATTGTTTTGAGAGGAAGAACAACTTGATAACGATCCTCTACTAACACTATTCAGAAGGAAAATGGAACGGGTCCGATACTTCGAAATATGAAGGTATCGTCACAAGAAAGGAAAGGAATACGAATACTACCTAGGAATCGCAAATCTACTACCGTGGGCGTCAGAAAAGAACAAGAGATGACCAAGGGAGGTCGGAGAGGAAAGGTAAGAGCGAGGAACCTGACACAAGTAAGTGGAAGTAACGCCAGACTCAGCTAGAGAAACCGTGGTTGCCAACGCACACTCCCATGTTCAAAGGCCCTGATCCCCTTTTAGTAGCCTCCTCTTACGACACACAAGGGATACCGTGACGTTATTCTATCATCACAACCCATGGGGAAATGTACGATTAAGTACTAAAATGTGAGGTAGATGTGTGTTAATAAAGCATCTTTATTGTTTTAGTGCCCATTTTTTGTCATTATAAATGCGTATTTTAATTCTTCGTCTTCATATTTCCTAAATCTTAAGTGCTTATTTGCCTGCCTATTTTAGCAAAAATAAATGCCTGAACTTTCGACCTCTATTCATGACGTCAGTTTTATAACAATTCCAACGCTTTGACGCTGTGGCTGTTCTTAACGGTGAATAAATGGCATTCTTCGATTTTGTTTGGAAACGATCTTTGTCAGGAACTGGATGGTGAGAAATAAACATTTACCTTAAGGACTACTTTTCAGAAATTCGGAATTGCCATCTCTCCTGAAATATTTTTTGACGGTTTGTCAAACTTATTTCTATATACCTAAACATCTTGCAATATTCCGTATTTGGTAACTATATCTGTATTCCGAAGAAGATACAATATTAGATTTTCATTGTCACTGTCGGAAACTTCACTGCTGTTTGCTGAAATTCTCAAACATACTGTACTGCTGCCATGTAATGACTAAGAGGGGGTTCCACAGGGCACTACTGTTGGACCTTTCGTGTTCTCATACTACGGAAAACGTAAAATTAAGCAATTTCCGCAAGTGTGCCGAAAGTTGAAGGGCTAAAGGGCCAGGAATGGTTTCGAATTTTGAGTTTTGGATAGCTCTATCAAAGTAAAAGTAAACACATTTCTAAAAAAATCACTTCCGGCCTAAATGCTGTTCTGGAAAAGCACCCTAAAATCGCTTGTTTTTTTACTCGATTTCTTTTTTGTTCAAATCCTAGCCAAATTAACTTATTTACATAATTCTTTCTGTAATGTGTCCCTTGGTTCAATAGCCTTAGGCTTTTCTTGATTTTTTGAAAAATTGTCCACATCGAGTGTAGCTATTAGGGCTTAAGTGAAACTCAGCATTGACTCACATTAGCACTCGTAGTGGTGCTTAAGTGAAACTCAGCATTGACTCACATTAGCACTCGTAGTGGTGCTTAAGTGAAACTCAGCATTGACACACATTAGCACTCGTAGTGGTGCTTAAGTGAAACTCAGCACTGACACACATTAGCACTCGTAGTGGTAGAAAAATGCAAATTGCTAATTTAATCCACCGGATAAGGATGATTAGAAAAAAGGACTGTAATTTTTAAGAAAAATTAAAGAATATATTCTCATATTTTATTTTACTGGAAGCGTGCTGGGCCCATAACCGAGATGACCGTGGATCGAAGCCACGCTCTGCTCATATTATATTATATCTTTATTAGCTAAAATTCATAGCACATATCCCTAGGATGTTTTCAACATTGAGCTGCTTGCCTGGACTATGGATTTTATAACGATATGACTAAAAAACTTGAATCACAGATAAGGCTATTCGCGGATAATGTTATACTGTATAGAGTAGTAAATGAGTGGCAGGATTCTGAACGACTGCAGGAGGACCTAGATAATGTTGTAAGATAGCAGTAATTTGATAATCAAAGCCCGGATTCTCATACCGTAACAGGTTAGATTGCAAACTAAATTCGGTTATTAGGAAGTGTCGGCCACTCGCTCTTCCATAATGTAACAAGAGTAACATAAATTATAGGAGTTCTGACGGGGCCGTACCCCTAACGTCTATGCAAACCCCATAGCATAATCGTTGTGAAGGTAGACGGTACCTGCTGCTCGCTTCAGAAACTTTGCATTCTAACCTATTAATGCATAAAAATCTGGGCTCTAATGATGATAAACGGGGTTATAAATCAAGTTTCAAGTTTCATTAAGACAAGTCCACTCAGTTTTAATTACTGTGTTGATGGGGTGAAAGTACCTACTGTGGATCACTGTTAGTTCTTAAGTGTTAATACAATCTGTGACAAAAAAGTTCGGTGAATAGTCCTATACTATCAACACAGATGAATAATGCACGACAGTGACCTTACTGTCCTTCGAAATAGTCCCCTCCCATAACTATGCACTGCTAAGATCGGCAATGTATGTCCTGGAATCTTTGCAAGAAGGCTTCCTTTGGGATGGTGTTCAAAAGCTTCGCCACATTTCGTTGGATGTCAGGAATATCGTCAAATCTCTTTCCTTTCAAAGTGAGTTTGATGCGTGATTTTCGGCTCTGACTTTTTTCCGACGAGGGGATCCTGGAGAACGCCATCCCATGCTTTGCCGTTTCGTTTCAGGGTCGTACCTGAGACACCAGGTTGCATCCTCAGTGACAATACAGTTCAAGAAATTTGGTGTCTCATCCGCCGTTTCGACAGGATCCTGTGAAGCCTCTAAACGTGCCTGCTTCTGATCATCAGTCAAGTGATGTGGCACAAGACGAGAACACGTTTTCCTCCTTCCTAACTTGTGGGTAACAATTTGTCGTACGGATTCACGGTTAATCTGCAGTTCATCCGCTATCATGCGCACAGTTAATCGCCGATCGTTCATGATTAATGTCCTCACCTTCTCAATGTTTTCTTCACTGACGGCGGTCGCCGGTCTTCCGCTACGAGGGTTGTTAGAAACACTTTCCCGGCCTCCTCGAAAACGGGCGAACCACTCGTACACACACTTCAAGGAGAGTGCTTGATCTTCATAGACACGTACCAGCACCGCATGCGTTTCTTTTGGTGTCTTGCCAAGCTTAAAACAAAACTGTACATTGATCTTTTGGCCGTTCATGTTCCTGTTCGCAGTTCAGAACCAACGCACTAAACGCATACTGTGTTAAACAGGTCTTACAGGGCACACACACGCTGCTCAACTGAACAACGTTGGGAGCAGGTGGTCAAAACCTGCTGCTACGCAGGTGCAGCGTTGTGTGCCGCCAGTGTTGCCGGATCGAACGTTCTGACTTCATTCACCGAACTTTATTTTCACAGGTTGTATAAGGAATGATCTTCGTTAGGGTAATTATATTAACGTGGTTGTAAAGAAAGGTTTCAGATCTCTTCACGTGGGTGTGAGGGTATTTTACGGTTGTAGTAAGGATGTAAAGGAGAGGGTGTGCAAGTCTCTGGTAAGGCCCTAGTTAGAATAAGGTTTCAGTGTATCGGATCCTCAACAGGAATATTTGGTACGAGAACTGTCAAGGATCGAAAGGAAAGCAGCTCCATTTGTTCTGGGTGATGCATGACAAAAGAAAAATGTTACGAACATGTTGCAAACTTTGGGCTGGGCAGACTTTTGGGTAAGGAGACGAGTTGCTCGACTACGTGGTATGTTCGGAGCTGTCAGTGAAGAGATGGCGTGGAGTGACATTAGTAGACGAATAAGCTTGAGCGTAGCTTTTAAAAGTAGGAATGATTTGGCCCCGTTATACGGACGCGTGCCCTTCCTGACGCCAACCCGATATGGAGTGATGCAATCACTAGTGCGCGTTTCTGCGGTGGTTGCTAGCGTATTGTGTTGTCTCAATTTAAAAAGGAAAGTGATGGTACAAACACGAACACCCAGTCCCCAAGCCAGAAGAATTAATCAGACGCGATTAAAATCCCCGATGCGGCCGGGAATCGAACAAGAGGCCCTCTGAACCGAAGGCCTCAATGCTGAGTATTCAGCCAAGAAGTTGGACTACCTACTGCTAGTTTATATGGACAAAACAATAGTTGTGTTCAGAATAATGTCGTGGATGTATCGTTCTTCTTATTCATCAACAAATTCTGGGTCCGAATCTATATCTAAAGCTAGAACACACTGAAAAATCAGGCATTTAGCGAGTTTCATCTTAAAATAACTCAAGCAACGAATGCCGGTTTTTTTAACTTATGCGATCAAGAATGTCCTAGAAAGATCTGCGCAAAATGACAGATATCCTTGTGGGGCATGCAGCATCTTCCTCATTTACATACAGCATGTAGCTTCTATCAGGAATTGTATTCGACGTTGTCACAGCTCAACCTTCAGCCCTGTTGAAAGGCCACAGAGCGGTTACCACAGAATGTTATTAACTTTTTCAGTCTGTCGGAGACACTATAATATACCTGTAAAAATATTTCATTTTTGTTACATGGCCTGCCTGCTTCCTTCAGCGAGCCAGTGCTTGTTCTCCATCAGGCATTAGAGATTTACTTCTTTGCCTGAGTTCCTAAGTGAACTTTAAGACATCATATCATGACAAGAATATCATAACGATATATTTTGTTATTATTAAAGCCCGGATTTTTATGCAGTAACAGGTTAGATTGGAAACTAATTTGGTTAGTAGGAAGTGTCGGCCACCCGCTCTTCCATAATGTTGCAAGAGTAACATAAATTATAGGGGTTCTGATGGGCCGTACCCCTCATGTTTATGCAAACCCCATAGCATAATCGTTGTGAAGGTAGACTATACTTGCTACTCGCTTCAGTAAGTTTGCATTCTAACCTATTAATGCATAAAAATCCGGGCTCTAATTATTTAACGTAATGTTATAATTATTCCTCCAACATTGTATTTGTCTGTTATACATATGTTTTAGTTATCACATGGTCTGTTTAATTTCATTTGGCTGAAGATGGCCACTAAGTGGCTGAAACTAGTCCCAAGACTTACGTAGCCTTCAAAGCTTGTAACAGAAACACAGATATTTTACACAATACCAATTCTAATAATCTTAATATAAAGTTCACCAAGTTAGGTGTTTATAGACTCAATTGTAATAATTGTAACGCTTCTTATGTCAGTCAAACAGGCAGGAGCTTGATTTACTTGATATATTGTATTGAAAAGGTGAACTTGTGAATTTATTCTTATATGATATTGCGTTGTCATGAACACAAAATATTAGCAACCCAGTGTATCACTCCAAGCCTTCGTCCAGGAAAATCTTTAAATTGTGAGATGAAGAGGGCAACTACGACTTCATACAGGTAATTTTAGCGATATTACTGATGTAATTTACAAGCTTCAGTGAACATATGGCTGTACTGCATAGAGTTTTGTAGGGTGTCGTCATAATAATGCGTTAAGAATATTGTGCGTCTATGCCTGCCATCTAGCGGACAAATTTTGTCGCAGCCTATTCTCAAAAAGCCTCGCATAAAGCAGGCAGTATAAGGGGAACGAGACTGCGCGGCGTTGGTACACGCCGGGTGTGGTCAGGTGGGCCATGAGTGTTGGGTGTGGCTAATTTGCGGGGAGCGGTCAAGTTTTCTGTGGAAAAAATCCCTGTAGTTTGCAAGTTTTCAGCACAACACTAGGTCGTGAAAAATACAACTAATGTTTCCTCAAGTTAGAAGTATCCCAGGGAGATTTCAAGACAGCAGCCGCCGGCACAGATGTGGCAGGGAGAATGAAGCACTGGGTCTCGTCTTGGGGAAACTGCCCTTACGGTGATACATTGAGAAACGCCGGCCATCATAAAATAAGACCGTTCATTGCCGAAGAGCTTCGTGGAAAGTGTTATACCGTTTACGAAGAGGTTCACGGCGTGTCATCGAACAGGAGCACCAGAATTAACATGACAGCAAGAAAAATTCTTTTTTAAAAATTTCTTTAAAATATTGGTCATCGGCTTCTACACACTTAGCCCATCTTTCAGGTAAGTTATGAATACCATGCCAGAAAAACTGCTTGTCTTTTGCGGCGAACCATTCGTCCAGCCACTTTCCAACTTCCTCGAAGTTGCTGGAATGCATGCCCCTTTGATGCGAAAAGATGATAGTCAGATGGCGCCAGATCAGGGCACTACGGCGGGTGCGGAAGGATATCCCATCCAAGCGATTTTAAGGTGTCTTTCACTGGTTTCGCTGTGAGAGACGGCGCATTGTCTTGTAACAAAATCACTTTGCCAGGTCCTGTGACCCATTCCGGTCGTCTTTCGACTAATTCGTGATTTAAAGTAAACATTTGTTGGCGATGGCGTTGTGCATTAGCGAATTCGCCGTGCGTCAAGAGTTCATGATACACAATACCGCTCTGGTCCTACCAGACACAAAGCATGGTCTTCTTGCCGAAGCTATTTGGCCTTGGTGTTGAAGGACCGGCTTTGCCATGATTTTCTCCGCTTCGGGTTTTCAAAATAAATCCATTTTTCGTCACTCGTCAGAATTCGGTACAGAAATTATTTTCTTTCTTGGCGTTGAAGCAGCATTTCACAAGTGACTTTGTGCGGTTTCCCATTTGCCGTTCATTCAAATCGTGTGGGAGCCATTTACAGAGTTTAGTTATCTTCCCCATTGCTCGTAAGCGTCTGCTGATTGTTTCTTGTGACATGTTTAATGCTTTTGCCAATTGCTGCTGAGTTTGAATTAGGTCATCATCCAAAGCGCGCACTGTCTTCCACATTGAAATCACCACATTCAAATTGTCAAAACCATGTCTTACATGTTCTAATCGACGGAGCGTGTTGACCATATGTTTCTACCAGCAAACGATGACTTTCCAGGGCCTTTTTCTTTTGATTAAATAAGAAAAGCAATGCGTGTCGCAAATGTTCTTTTCCAGACACAAACGTCGACATGATCACTGAACAATACAACAAAGACGCTAGGGTTTGGCGGACTCAACTTGTGTGTGTTGCAGTGGCGTATGCTGGTATCAAGACGTGGGCTACCCTTTTCGATAGTTGGTTTAGGGAACATCAAGCCTTAAGCATTTTGAGCTGCAGCCAACAGCCAACGGAGCTGCCCACTGTGTTGTCAAGGCTGCTTCACAAGCTACTGCCCTGGTCTCTGCCACCGCCAATACTCAACACCTGATTAATCGAGTTGGTAGCCTAAGGTTTAGCAAATTGAAGTCCAGCTTTGAGGCTAAATGGATAGAATGCTTGTCTTTGGACCGACGGCCCCGGTTCAATTTTCAGAATCAACCCCTCATAGTGTTAATTCCCCTGACTTGGGAACTGGGTTTTTATGACGTCTTTGCCATTCATTTTATCCTTATTAGGTTACCACCAAGCCTATGTAGATGTCATGCACCATTATTATTATTATTATTATTATTATTATTATTATTATTATTATTATTATTATTATTATTATTATTATTATTTAACATCATCATCATAATCGTTAAATAACAATGTTGAATTTTACAGCGGTCGTACCCATCGTTCAATGGTTAATTATCTTCCTCGGAAGATTAGTGGTGGTGTCCGACCCATGATCACGGGTTCGATTCCAACCAACAAAAGAGAACACTAAACCTGAAAGATTGCGTTTCGCCGGGCTGAGTGGCTCAGACGGTTAAGGCGCTGGCCTTCTAACCCCAACTTGGCAGGTTCGATCCTGGCTCAGCCCGGTGGTATTTGAAGGTGCTCAAATACGACAGCCCCGTGTCGGTAGATTTACTGGCACGTAAAAGAACTCCTGCGGGACTAAATTCCGGCACCTCGGCGTCTCCGAAGACCTTCAAAAGTAGTTAGTGGGACGTAAAACAAATAACATTATTATTATAGATTGCGTTTCATTTTAGCAGATCTACCAATAAAAAGAAAACTATATTACTCATATAACAGCAGGCCTGCAGTGTCTTCCTAATCCTACGAGGATATAGAAGTAAACGGGAGTGAAATGCCAGCATTCCGTGAGATGAGGAAGTATATACAATGAGTATATATGGTGATAGCAGTGGCGATCTGACGGACCGAAGCCTAGCACAGCTATCCTCCGCCGGTCCCCGCACCTGTAGGCAGACAGCAGCAAGCCGCGTGAGGCGAGTCGATGGGAAGAGACGACAGTCTGGGCTGCAATATCAGTCTCCGAAGCCTTGTTCTTAGAAATACGTGCGACGTGTTTTCTCATTGCTTTCAAGTTTTGCAAATGGAACAATGTGTCAGATGCTTACAATATAATGTGCTTTAGATTTCCATCGTTCGCATTTGAGGTTTGGGCTTCACTGATAGCCTTGGTAGCCCTCAGAATACGCCACTGGTGTGTTGGTAGGTTAATTTCAGACGAACAAACTGACGTATGTGTTAAATTCGTACGCTGCGTACTGTTCGCTGGCGCCATCTCTTAGTGAAACCGGAAAGGACTTGTGCATACACCTGGTACGTTTTCACCCCACTGAATTCCTCTCTGACATTTTACAACTTTCTGCAAATGATCCATGCGAACACGATGAAAACAATTTGACCTAAGACATTTGTACTGTAAATACAAGCACTTCCTTGACTTCTCCGTATTGGCAAGTACAAAGGAATTGGATTCGCTTTCGATTCCTTTCCATAGCTACCAGGCTTCAATTGCTTTGCCGTTTGAGGTGTTCCTAAAATACAATCTCTTTCCATTGTTCAATGAAAAAAGAAAACTCTGGTTGGATTCTTTCATTGCGCAGTCTTATCAGCGGGAGAGGAAGTGACCTGAAAGTCTGTAATTGCCCGGGTAATTAAGAGTACACAAGAGTCTAGCAGTAAGCATCAGGCTATTGCCATTCTGAGCCACACCAACAAAAGAACTCTAATAGCAGTCTCTGTATGGCATCTTGGATCCTGTAGAACAATCCAGTGAGACCGGATTGAAAAGTAGAATTCCCAAGGGTGGCGGTGAAACACTCTATAGCTCATTCCACGTTAAGGAAACAGTATTGCTCTTATGAAACTACAAGGATTGAACACACCCCCTCTGAGACACCCATAATTCCTCGCGATTAAGGGATATTATACTGTACTTTGTAATGCATTATGAAATAAAGATAAAACGGATGAGGTGTTTTTGCACGTGAGTTATTAAAATAACTACATAACATTTTCTTTTTTCATAAATTCATTTTTAGGGAGGAAGCACAATGGTGGGAACAGCCATAGCTTCGTTGCCTTCCTTTATTTTCCTTCTTCTATATTGCCGTTGCCTACGTAAAATACAGGGCCAGGAAGAATAGCGGGACACTTTAAGTTTGTAGTGTTACCAGTACATGTCAGGGTTATGGGCTGTATAACTTGGTATAAGATTCACATTAAATGCCTGATATGTTTGCAGTTTATTAATGGTTTTCTCGGTATCTTTTGGCGTGCTATAACTGTACGAATTATATAACCTTTATAGATGCGCCCAGTTATAGTTTTTTCCTTCATTAATTACTAATAATGTTACATCTTACACCGTCTGTAAGTTGGTTTCGATCCGCGTGGTTATTTTTTAGGTTGATGATGGTGATGCGTGTTGTTTAAAGGGGCCTAACATCTGGACTATAGGTCGTTATTTGTAGTTTGTTCATATAATTTATATTGACGGAGCATAAAGGCTTTCATTCAGTTCAACAGCAGCTAGGTTTGCTAGCCTTGTAGCTCTGCAGTCGGGAGGCGCATAGTCTGGTTCCCACCGTCGGCTAACCTGAGAATGATTTTCCGTGGTTTCCCATTTCTTCTGCACTAAGGCAAAGTTTGGGACATCTCTTTTTGTAGGCCACGGGCACCACCCCATCACCGTCTCCTCACCTTAAAATCATGGCTTCAAATCTCCTTGGCCTGAAAAAGTGCGTAGCCCGCCTTACTCCAATAAGGTACAAAATAAAATCGTTTAATAATAGTAAAAATTTATAGGATGTTACTACGTCTACTTCTGTAGCAAAACACCAATACTGTCAATACTGTGATAATTATTGCAGGACCAAGTCATGTAATGTACATTTCGTGCACAGTATGGGAATGTGAGTAATTGTGGGGGGGGGGGGGGAATTGAGCCAACTGCACGTGGTGTTAACAAGCGGTCACCCATCCAAGTACTGACCACGCCCAATGTTGCTTAACTGCGGTGATCGGACATAGTATGACCGTTGGCGGAATATGAGTAAAGTACTGGTATTAAAAATGGTGCACTGATTTGCTCCAATATGTACTTCAAACAGTGCAAAGAAAGAAACATAATGTGACGTTCCAACTGTTTCTTACTGATCCAACCTTACTAGTGAAGTGGAAAATCGATCTTCGAGGTAAGGCAAAAAACTAGGGTTGTTTAATGGTTACCAAGAAGAAAGTGAATAGCAACCATTTCCTTGAATCTGATCTTAGTGTTAGCCTCACAAAGAAGAGGCTTCTTCCAAATAAATATCATCCAAATTTAGTGGTTACCCCACTCATAAACAAATATGTGCCAAACGCAGAAGTGATCCCACCCCAGATTAGATTAATCTAAACCAGAAATAATTCAATCAATTGCAGCTTCACCTACGGAGAAACGCCTCAATCTCCGATGACAAAAGTAGCAATTCTGCTACAGGCCTACTCCAAAAGAATCCCGAAGAGCTGAGTACAATAGAAACAAAAGGAAATTTATCTTGCCGAGTAATTCAATTGATATAAATATAATAAAGTAATTTATAAGCTACGACAGAACTGAAAGGATTAAAATCTGAGAAGAAGGCGAAAGCAACAAAATACAGAAAAAATTAGATCACCCAGACCCGTACGGAAAGAAAAAACGTCAAATTTGGTGAGATTACTTAACAAAACTGTTTTGTGGCATAGAAAAGCATGGTCACTTAAAACTTCCACACCGAAATACATTAAGAAATTACATTGGTTACACTAATGGAGAGGCTGGAATATCTTGAAAATGTAAACGATTCTTCAAAATATTACAGAGCGACAGGTACGGAGTAAGTATTATGTGATCTAAACCGATTTATTTTTCGTAAATTTTTCCCTTCCTTATTGCATTTTTATGAGTTTATCAGGCGAATATCAACATACTTTTGTTCTTTCCCATTTAAGAGCATTGTCTAAGTCAGCCCATAAAGATGACATCTAGCGGCGTATTTTGAAACTTGCCGCGATCCCATCAGCTGGCCAGCATTTTCAGGCCTTGTTGCTCTGGTACAAGCCTCTTGTAGTCCCTCACTCTGTGAACCGCCGGCAGCTCACTTCTGTAGGCAAGCCATCTACAGTATTTATTTATTGTGTCGGTTTTTTAGCCTTTATTGCCTGAATGAATTTATTAAATGCAATAATTAAATACAACGCTCACCCATCCAGCCCATAAAAAGTATTTGTCTATTTTCTCCTCCGTTACACTTCAATGCTGAAGTTTTTTATTTGCCATCAGTAGCGGTGATTAGGGGGGGGGAGCGAGGGGGGCAGTCGCCCCCCACTTTTTGGAGACGGCCGATGACATTAGATGTTAGGCCCTTTTAAATAACAAGCATCATCATCAACAACTTTTTCGACAAAATATTATATTTTTATTCTATTTTAGCCGGCTGAAACTGGGAATATAGGTATTATTTAAAAAGCCCTGTTGTCTTATCAGATAATTCATTTCTTTAATCATTGCCAACATTTTTTGCAGAAATACGCACAAAATGTCCTTCGTCCCGGCTAGCCAATTTGTATAGAGCAATAGCAAATTGTGTAGACTTTGCCTGTGCTATGAGGAAGGGTAGCAGGGCTATATATTTTTGCTAAGGTCATACATAGACATTCAGGTATGATTCACTAATTTTCCGCGTGCATTCGTCAGTCTGACAGTCTCGCTAGTGCCCCTTAGGTTTTTAGTGTGTAGTCAAGTACTAATTGCATAATCACAGCAGATATCCTGGATTCAGGAGGTCAATTGTACTGAATTGCGATTGACCTGTCTAAGGAATTTGATAGGGTAGATCAAGGGAGACTACTGGCAAAAATGACTGCAATTGGGCTAGATAAAAGAGTGACTGAATGGATGACTCAGTCTTAGAAAATAGAACACAGAGAATAAGAGTAAGAGAAGCTTTATCTGTCCATGTAATAATTAAGACGGGGAATTCCTCAAGGCAGTATTACTGGACCTTTATGTTTTCTTATATATATAAACTAGCAAGATACCCGTGCTTCGCTACGGTATTATAATGAAATTTATAATTATTGAATAATTAACGTTTTATATATAATCCGTCGAAATTCGCGATCTAACTCGATTTCTGACAGAATCCGCCAAAATTCGTGATCTGACTCGTTTACTGAGAGATTACGGCAAAGTTCCTCCCATTTTCAATCTTTCTTTCCAGCAATCGATTTCATACTTCCCGGGCTAGGTCCAGGCCACCCGGCCAGTTGCGTCCCTAAATCTTTGCCACCTTTTCCTATAAGCATTTTAATATGGATGAAATCCTTAGGAGATCCGGCGTGGTGTCGTCTTGGGTGCCTTAGCAGTACTGAAACCGCGGCCGGACTGCAATCGTAGTCATTACCCGGCCAGGACCCGTTTCCAGCGCGGTCCGCACATTTCGACGACGGTCCAGAACATTATTATTATTATTATTATTATTATTATTATTATTATTATTATTATTATTATTGATGGTCTGGAACCCACAGCTAGATGCAAGACCGCTACTTGGCGGTAAATTACATCCTCTGCCACTGTCATTGCTGACAATGTGACCAGCACCATCGTCGCGCGTAGGCTAGTGCGCGAGATTTCTGGCGACACGAATGATATACTTCCGTGAATTATTGACCTTATTGTTGATTCTCCCCCCCACAGAAAAGCGTGTTTCCTTATGTTTAAAGGAGATTCCAAATACCAATGTTCACGTCTGTTACCTTCAGTTCTGAGATATAAGTATCCCCATAAAAATAATTCACTTTTTTCACTTCCTTTCACACACACCCCCCCTTAAGTGAATTTCCAGTTAAAAATACGTTTCTTTTTAATAGTAAAGGGATCTTCTAAAAACCAATTATCACGACTCTAACATCTTCAGTTTTTGAGATATGTGTCCACAAAAAAGGAATTCAACTCCTTTTCACCCCCGCCCCCAAAATGATTTCGCCCAAAACGCTTTTTCTTTGTTTTTAAAGGAGATCGAAATATCAGTTTTTACGTCTGTAATAACATTATTTTTTATTAGATGTAAGTATCCTCATAGAATTAATTCAATTAATTTTTCACCTCCCCCCACTCACTGGAATTTCCGAGAAAACGTGTTTGTTTAATTTTAAAGCAGATTCCAAATAGCAATTTTCACGTCTGCAAAATCTTTCGTTTTTGAGATAATAGTATCCTCATACAAATAATTCAACTAATTTTTCAATTTCCCTCCTCCCTTTAGGTGGATTTCCGAAAACAAAAAAATACGTATCCCTTTATTTTTAAAGGAAATTCCAAATGCCAAATTTCAGTTTTTGAGATATCAGTATCCTAATAAAAATAATTCAAGCCCTTTTTCAGTCATTTTTACCCCCGACCCAAGTGGTTTTTCCGAAAAAATGCATGTTTCTTTACTTTTAATAGAGATAAAAATACTATTTTTCACATGTGTGACATGTTAAGTTTTTGAGATATACCGTAGAAATGCTCATTTTAAAATTTCACCCCCTTTTTAGTTCCCCTTAAGTGGAGTTTTCAAAAACAATCACCTATGTTTCTTTACTTTTACAGGAGATTCCAAATACCAATTTTTACGTCTGTAACATTTTACGTTTCTGAGATATAAGTATCCTCATTTAAGACATTCAACCCCTTTTTCACCCCTCCTATTGGGATTTTCCGAAAACAAAAAGTATGTGTTTCTTTATTTTTAAACGGGATACTAAATACCAATTTTTACATCTGTACTCTTTAAAAGTTTTGACCGAGCTCGATAGCTGCAGTTGCTTAAGTGCGGCCAGTATCCAGTATTCGGGAGATAGTAGGTTCGAACCCCACTGTCGGCAGCCCTGAAAATGGTTTTCCGTGGTTTCCCATTTTCACACTAGGCAAATGCTGGGGCTGTACATTAATTAAGGCCACGGCCACTTCCTTCCCACTCCTAGCCCTTTCCTGTCCCATCGTCGCCATAAGACCTATCTGTGTCGGTGCGACGTAAAGCAACTAGCAAAAAAAAAAAAAAAAAAAAAAAAGTTTTGATATATATGTACACTCATTTTAAAAATTCACCTCCCTTTTCAACCCCCCGTTAATTGGATTTTCCAAAAAATGTGTTTCTTTATTTTTCAAGGAGATTCCACATACCAATTTTCAGGTCCGTAATATCTTCAGTTTCTGAGATATAAGTACCGGTATCCTGATTAAAGGCATTCAACCAGTTTTTCACCCTTTTTCACCTCCTCCTATTGGGATTTTTCGAAAATAAAAAATATGTGTTTACTTAGTTTTAAAGAAGGTTCTAAATACCAATTTTTTACATCTGTAAACTTGTAAGTTTTGATATATAGATACAATCATTTTAAAATTTCACCCCCGCCTTTTCACCCCCTTAGCGACGGAATATCCAAAAATCCTCTCTTAACGAGTACCTACATCGTAATATGAATGTATCCTCAAAGTTTCATTTCTTTATGTCCAGTAGTTTTGGCTCGGCGATGATGAATCAGTCAGTCAGTCAGTCAGGACAAGTTATTTTATATATCTAGATGATATGTGTAAAGAAGTGGAATAAGGCTTTTTGCAGATGATGTTATTCTGTAAAGAATAATGAATTACAAGATTGTGAGCAACTGCAAAATGACCTCGATAATGTTGTGAGATGGACAGTAGGCAAAGGTATGATGATATATTGGGTTAAAAGTCAGGTTGTAAGTTTCACAAATAGGAAAAGTCCTCTGAGTTTTAATTACTGCGTTGATGGGGTGAGAGTTTCCTTTGGGGATCATTGTAAATACCTGGGTATTAATATAAGGAAAGATCTTCATTGGAGTAATCACATCAATATGATTGTAAATAAAGGATACAGATCTCTGTACATGGTTTTGAGGGTATTTAGGGGTTGTAGTAAGGATGTAAATGACAGGGCATATAAGTCTCTGGTAAGACCCCAACTAGGGTATGGTTCTAGTGTATGGGACCCTCACCAGGATTACTTGATTCAAGAACTGGAAACAATCCAAAGAAAACCAGCTCGATTTATTCTGGGCTATTTCCGACAAAAGAGTAGCGTTACAAAAATTTTGCGAAGTTTGGGCTGGGGGGACCTGGGAAAAAAGGAGACGAGCTGCTCGACTAAGTGGCATGTTCCGAGCTGTCAGTGGAGAGATAGGGTGGGAGGACATCAGTAGACGAATAAGTTTGAGTGGTGTCCTTACAAGTAGGAAAGATCACAATATGAAGATAAAGTTGGAATTCAAGAGGATAAATTGGGGCAAATATTCATTTATAGGAAGGGGAGTTAGGGATTGGAATAACTTACCAAGGGAGATGTTCAATAAATGTCCAATTTCTTTGCAATCATTTAAGAAAAGGCTAGGAAAACAACAGATAGGGAATCTGCCACCTCGGCGACTGCCCTAAATGCAGATCAGTAGTGATTGGATTGATTGATTGATTGATTGATTGATCGATTGATTGATTGATTGACTGATTGATTGATTGATTGTATTTCTTTTTAATTGCAATGAATGTGCAATATTGTTCCTTTGGTGAACGTTTTATTGTATAGTATTGAATCACAATCTCAAAAAAAATCTATTATTACCGCATTTAAGTTGGTAAACTGTCAGTCTTTACCTCTCTGTCCAAATTCGCTGAGAGAACTTAAAAAAAAAAACCTTACCATTTTGTGGCCCTTTTGTAAGTTTTGATGTACATACCCCTCTCCCCTCATGCGCTATATCCCACAAATCCAGGTAGTATTTTCTGTCTGTATATTTTTTTTTGACACCGGGCAAGTTGGCCGTGCAGTTAGAGCCGTGTGGCTGTGAGCATGCATCCAGGAGATAGTGGTTCGAATCCCACTGTCGGCAGCCCTGAAGATGGTTTTCCGTGGTTTCCCATTTTCACACCAGGCAAATGCTGGGGCTGTACCCTTATTAAGGCAACAGCCGCTTCCTTCCAACTCCTAGCCCTTTCCTATCCCATCGTCGCCATAAGACCTATCTATGTCGGTGCGACGTAAAGCCACTAGCAAAAACAAATATTTCCTCCCCCCCCCCCCCCCCGCACTTTTAATTCCCGATCGCCGCTACTGTGTGCCATAGTTTACCCCTGATTTTGTACAAGACAAAAATAGCCCCTGTAGACCTCCGTCCCCATCAGTTCATAAAAATAATTTGTAGCTTAGTTTCTTCCGATTTGTGTCTTAAACTTAAATACTGAATTTCACAAATTTATGTACCAGCGTTTTCCCGTGATGGCGTTGAGCAGAGCCGTTCGATACGGCAACCCTGTTGTCATAAGAGCAGTTCTGTTTTCTTAAAATTGAATGAACTATAGAATCTTTCACTATAGTAGGCTGCTCGTCACGCGAGGTTCCACATTTAGGCTCGTATTCACCAGCGCGAGTAAAAGCTTTTATCTTAGTTTAAAGCTACGTAAACCGAGATAACAGTTAAGTTTGTATTCACCAACAACATTATCTCGGATAACGGGCATTATCTCGGTTTAATATTTTATCGGAGATTGCAGTGTTTCCAACTTAGGAATTTTACCCCTAAATTTAGGGGGATTTAATCGTCTCAGGGGGGAAGTTGGCTGGATAGAAGAGTCAGGGGAAATGTTAGGGGGAAATTTACTTTTCCAGAAATTTTGAGGGGCTATCGGGGTGACATAATTATTTCATTGCAACAGCATGCTTGGTTCTGCTAGTGTGTTGGTTTTATCTTGAGTTTTTTCTGCTGTTGGCCAGCCTGCGTGTCTCAGGCACCGCAATTTTCTCTTTTAGCAGCTGTTAACGTACGATCCCTTCACGTGCTTTGGGATTCCCTCTTCTCGTTTCTTTTTTGAACGTAGCTGTCACCTTATTCTTTACATTTTTATTGACTATCAGCTGATAGGTGTATTTATACAAAATCTACTGATTTATTTAATTAATCACAATCTACCGATACATCAAAATATTGGAGACATCCGCAGGAGCATTTTTTTCTTTTTGGTAGATGTTACGGAGAATCACGCACTTAGCTCATTGCTCCGCTTCCAGAGTGAACGTCACTACTTGTCAACGTCATGTAGGAGGGAAATCCCCGCAGTACGTGAATGTAGCAGTCTGATAGAGTACCCATGCAGTTTTCGCTGTGACTGCAGTTCGTGCAGTTGTAAGGCTTTCTGCTTGATGTGTTAACAAAAATAAGGCGATATCTGTGATGTGTGAATAATTTTCTGGAGTTATTTATGATTTTGTGAATAATGGCAGTGCTATTATTATTATTATTTGGGGGTTTATTTTCTCATTTAGAGAGAAGTGATCTAGGGGGGAATTTGAACTTAGGGGTTAGCAACACTGGGAGATTGGTTCGCCGGTGAAATGGGAAATCTAAGATGGCAGCTCGTAGACGTCTGGAATATCTAAATGAAAGAGAAAATCACAGCGACGAGTAATATGATCTAGATTATGCAATAAAACGTCCTGGGTGGATAAACGAACGTGCGAAATACTTCGAGGACTACGACGACACTGATTTTCAGACACATTTTAGGTTATTTAAAGTTTCTACGCTGTCAGTGTTATCCATGGTCGAACATAACCTGCAATTCCGAACATATAGGTAGGCCTAAGATTCTCGATTGTAGCTTACATCTTGTACGGTTCACGATTGCATGACTTTTTAATGAAGAATTAAGGAATACTGCCTTATATTTTGAGTGAATTATACAATGTGCAGGCTACTGGGTGACTTTTTAATCAAGAATTAAGGAATATTGCCTTATATTTTGAGTGAATTATACAATGTGAAGGCTACTGGGTGACTTTTTAATGAAGAATTAAGGAATACTGCCTTATATTTTGAGTAAATTATACAATGTGAAGGCTACTGGGTGACTTTTTAATGAAGAATTAAGGAATACTGCCTTATATTTTGAGTGAATTATACAATGTGAAGGCTACTGGGTGACTTTTTAATGAAGAATTAAGGAATACTGCCTTATATTTTGAGTGAATTATACAATGTGAAGGCTACTGGGTGGCTTTTTAATGAAGAATTAAGGAATACTGCCTTATATTTCGAGTGAAATATACAATGTGAAGGCTACTGGGTGACTTTTTAATTAAGAATTAAGGGATTCTGCATTATATTTCGAGTGAAATATACAATGTGAAGGCTACTGGATGACTTTTTAATGAAGAATTAAGGAACACTGCCTTATATTTCGAGTGAAATATACAATGTGAAGGCTACTGGGTGACTTTTTAATTAAGAATTAAGGGATTCTGCCTTATATTTCGAGTGAAATATACAATGTGAAGGCTACTGGGTGGCTTTTTAATTAAGAATTAAGGGATTCTGCCTTATATTTCGAGTGAAATATACAATGTGAAGGCTACTGGGTGACTTTTTAATTAAGAATTAAGGAACACTGCCTTATATTTCGAGTGAAATATACAATGTGAAGGCTACTGGGTGGCTTTTTAATTAAGAATTAAGGGATTCTGCCTTATATTTCGAGTGAAATATACAATGTGTAGGCTACTGGGTGGCTTTTTAATTAAGAATTAAGGGATTCTGCCTTATATTTCGAGTGAAATATACAATGTGAAGGCTACTGGGTGACTTTTTAATGAAGAATTAAGGAATATTGCCTTATATTTCGAGTGAAATATACAATGTGTAGACTATTGGATGACTTTTTAATTAAGAATTAAGGAATACTGCCTTATGTATTGAGTGAAATATACTATGTGAAGGCTACTGGATGACTTTTTAATGAAGAAATAAGGAATACTGCCTTATGTATTGAGTGAAATATACAATGTGAAGGCTACTGGGTGACTTTTAATGAAGAATTAAGGGATTCTGCCTTATATTTTGAGTGAATTATACAATGTGAAGGCTACTGGGTGACTTTTTAATGAAGAATTAAGGAATACTGCCTTATGTTTTGACTGAAATATACAATGTGAAGGCTATTGGGTGACTTTCTAATGAAATATTAAGGAATACTGCCTTATAATATGAGTGAAATATACAATATGTAGGCTATAATTTGTTTCCTTATTCACTATGCTGTTAATGCTTTCTGCCACCAAAGTCAATAAAAATTCACTCTCTTGGGAAGTCATTTTAGGCTCCTTTCTTCGTTTCTGCTCACTAGCGGACATAATTTATGCAAATTATATTTGCAAACCCCGAATGGAATCAAAAACTTGTTTATATTTCGATACTGGCGGCATCACATAGTCATTTGTTTTCCATGCATCAAAATGAAACGAAAATTTAGTTTTGGTAAACCGAGATAATAAATTTTGTGGTGAATACGGAAGTGAGCGGTATCCGAGATAATGACATTCTCGGAGTTTTGGAAATCTAAGATAATAGTAAAGGTAACTGACGTTTGTGAATACGGGCCTAAAAGGCAAATATTGCCGCCCAATTCTCTTTGTTTTTTTAATGGCTCGTCTCTGCTGCCAACTTGATTAGTTACATATTGAAATGACGTGACATAACCATCAACGAACTAACCGCACTGTAAATATCAATAATGGACGTGCCCTTACCCAAGTAAATTGTAATAAATAATAAATGAAAATATTCAAAATTAAGTCGGTTTTCAAGCTTAATCAGTAATTAAGGAAATACACACACTCTCTCTCACACCCTCACTCAGTGTAATGTTATATATTTCTGCCTTAATTTGATATACGGTACGCGTTGCTACGGAAGTCGATCATATATAAACAGGATTTTTGTTCCTGAAAATCAACAGTTGGTAGGACTGGTCCTGCGCTTCTGCTATGTTTAGGCAAATACAGTAGAGACAATACACGACACTTACGGATTTCGCCTTGCTAAAATGGGAGACAATTCGACGGTGGCGCTCCTAGTGACTTGACCTGAACAAATCGCGCTAAATTCAAATATCAATGGAAATATATATACAGAAATGGATAAATAAATTACGTCTACAAAGACAGTGGTATTGAGATATTAACTTCGAAGTTGCTAAAGCAATTCTGGATAAATGAATGAAGAATTATTTAAAAGGTTATTATTCAAAGACTGAAATTAGACATATAAACAAGGTGTGAAATGGACTGCTGTGAAATGGCTTGATCTTTCATTTATGCATTACTTTTTTAGCTTTAGCATACCTGCCTGAAATCTTACGGTTAGATTTGTCTTTCTTCCTCATTTAAAAACGATGTATCATCACATTAAGACATTTGTCAATAAAAATATCGGCACATTCCTTACACATATGATGCAATGAATTAACATTTAATAGCTGGACAATTTTCCTCTTAACATGAAGCCTACTAACAGAAAGAAAATCTATAAAATCCCGGCTTTAATCTGAGAAGAGGGATAAAAGAAAGAAAAGTTTGAAAATGTTGTCGATAGTGATGCTTTGAGGAATATTTACGTACAATTAGAGTAAAAATGTAACATACCCTTGGCTGTATAGTCGAGGATTTTTAAAGTCGCTGACCTGGAAATGATCTGAACAGATCTTATAATTCTTATACAAGCGTAACGTCCCTTCTTTCTTGTACACTTTATCCAAATCGCTTCTGTGACATTTCAAAACCCACAGATCACACCTACAACAACACATGGGTATTGAAGGTTAACTGCTGGACTATACAATAAAATATGCGTATTATATTTTAAGCCCGTTAAAACATGGGTCGAGCAGGTCAGAAGATTATGAAGTACTATAAAAATCTCTGTCACTGGAAGAATATATATGCAAACACAATATTACTTAGGCCTACATGTTCTTGTCACGAGGGAACCTGAAGAACGAGCGCGCATTTTTCTCTACTTCGTAATTACTGCAGCCAAACACAGCACATACCTTTCCCCTCATGTTGAGAGGAGATATCAAGGAATGACACACGCTACTATTTAATTATGTCAACTCACTGAAAACGCATAAATAACACCAAAAACTTCACACAAAAATACACGTGCTCTTATGACAGAATCAGTACCGTTCAGGTCTATCCGCTAGAGAGAGCTCCAGTAGCTGTCCCTCGATATCTCGCTCAGTGTCGTGTATTGTCTCTACTGTATTTGGTTTAGGCGGGACCGTTAGGAGTGGGGAGAGCGTGCTGTTAGATATTTCCCGCAGTTTCGTCACTAACGCTCACGATGTCGGAGCAACAGGTGCACCCCTCCACTGCACAACGCATAATCATAACATTTCTTGCTCGTGAAGGAGCGGGGGATATTTGCCAGATTTTGACTGCACAGTTTCAGTGATCAAACATTGTCAAGGACACGTGTGTTTGTAGGCATAGAAAGTTCAAGGAAGGATGAGAACATGTGGAAAAACAGTAACGCGATCGCCATCCTCGGACCAGCATTACAGAAGTGAAAATTCCTGCAATTAAAGACATTATTGACGACGATCAGCGGGCGATAGTATCAGAAATTGCACAAGAAGTCGGAATCAGTCATGGGAGCTGTCAAGCAATCATCACAAACAACCTACAGTTCCGTGAAGTGCGTTCCAGATGGGTCCCTCGCCATTAGACCGAAAATCTAAAGTTGAGACGTTTGTAACTACAGGAAATGCACTGGAGTACACTTGATCATCCTCCTTACAGCCCGGACTTAGCTCTAGGAGGGCAACGATTTGAAGATGAGGAGAGTGTGGAAGACTTCGTGCGCAACTGGCAGGTGACAGGATCCTACAAAAAGCTGGGACAAGTGCATTTCCAAAACAGGAAACTATGTGGAAAAATAAATTGTAATTGCCATGTGTTTTTCAATAAATGAAATTGAATAAAAAATAAAATCCTGTTTATATTTGATCCCCCATCGTGCAACTGTATTTTTCGGTGTTTGTCTGGTGTTATATAATGCAGCTCTCTTCTTGAAACTTGATATTATTTGTTGGACTGAAGAGAAACCACACTGTAATAACACACACAAACAAATATATTACATGTACCTATTTCGTAAGCCGGGCTGAGTGGTTCAGGCGGTTAAGGCGCTGGCCTTCTGGCCCGAACGTGGCAGGTTTGATCCTGGCTCAGTCCGATGGTATTTGAAGGTACTCAAATACGTCAGCCTCGTGTCGGTAGATTTACTGGCACGTAAAAGAACTCCCGCGGGACTATATTCCGGCACCTTGGCGTCTCAGAAGAACGAAAAAGTAGTTAGTGGGTCGTAAAGCAAATAACATTATTATTATTATTATTATTACCTATTTCGTAAGAGGGGCCGCCTGGCCGAGGCGGTAAAGGCGTGCTCGGTTCGTCCGGAAGGACGTGGGTTCGAATCCCCGCCAGGAAGTCGTAAAATTTAAGAAACGAGATTTCCACTTCCGGAGGTGAATATGGGTTCACTCAGCCTACACCAAAATGAGTACCAGGTTAATTCCCGGGAGCAAAGGCAGCCGGGCGTAGAGCTAACAACTCTACCCCATCAGGTGCCGAGGTTAACAATGGTGGAAGCCTTTACCTTCCACTCCTCCAAGGGCCTTCATGGCCTCTACGGAGGTGACTTTGCTTTGCTATTTCGTAAGTCAATAAGAATACAGAAAAGCTAAGTCTTCAAACCGTACTGAAGTCGCGATAAGATAAAGTTAGGTTAAGTTAGGTTGATAACGAAATTTCCTTCCGTTTGTACTGAACTGATATTTATAGAGGAGGTAAAGTTTCTTTCCTTTTCGGAGGAGTTCGTTCAGATCATTTTTTTTTTTTTTTTTTTGCTTCTTAGACATCCTAATCGAATTCTATTCGTAATTACTGGACGAAATAAGCTCGTAATTAATACAATGTTGCGTTTGTCATTTCACACTAACTTGCCACAATTCTACTTACCTGGTATTACCCAAACAGATTCACAGTCCCACAGGAAAACAAAATATAAACGAATGTAACACTATGTTAACAATATGTCAGTGACAATACGTAATTGTCCGGCTCCATGGTTAGCGTGCTGGCCTTTGGTCACAGGGGTCCTGGGTTCGATTCCTGGCACGATCGGGAATTTTAACCATCATTGGTTAATTTCGCTAACACGGGGGCTGGATGTATGTATCGTCTTCATCATCATTTCATCCTCATCATGACGCGCAGGTCGCCTACGGGAGTCAAATCGAAAGACCTGCACCTGGCGGGCCGAACATCTCCTCGGACACTCCCGATACTAAAAGCCATCCACCATTTCAGTTTTCAATACGTAATTCTCGAAAATCACAAAATAAACTATGACTGTACAGTTTCAACGTGCCAGATTAACAGTAACTCTAAGACGTCGTATCGGCAAGTAGGGTTCCTAAACTGTATGGTTAGCAACACTGAATCGAACCCAATAGTATCACTACCTTCAGTAGTGACAGGGGTGAAAGAGTAACCTTGTGCCCTTAGTGTATAAGCTTACGTGCCAGAGAGTATAGACAGGGTGTCTCAAAATTCAATGGCAAAACTTTAGGAATACATTCCCCACACAGCTGGGCGTCAGCACTCGTGTGGCCTGCCGCCAAACGGAATGGTGAGGATCTAACTTTGTCAACTCTATAGAGGGCCGGACGTGTTGTTCCAGGGAGGGTGGTTTCTTTTTCTTTCCTCTCCAGGGTGGGACAGCACACCCGGTCAGTAGTTATAGGACCGAGCTCGATAGCTGCAGTCGCTTAAGTGCGGCCAGTATCCAGTATTCGGGAGATAGTAGGTTCGAACCCCACTGTCGGCAGCCCTGAAAATGGTTTTCCGTGGTTCCCATTTTCACACCAGGCAAATGCTGGGGCTGTACCTTAATTAAGGCCACGGCCGCTTCCTTCCCACTCCTAGCCCTTTCCTGTCCCATCGTCGTCGTAAGACCTATCTGTGTCGGTGCGACGTAAAACAACTAGCAAAAAAAAAAGTAGTTATAGATGTGGCGTCTCACATGTGGATTGGTTACCGCCTGTGTGAGGGGTCACAAGATTACGTTAAGATATTTAGAATTATAGGGGTGGCGCTTACATGTGGCTAGGTCTCCCGTCCATGTGAGTGCCCACATAGTAGATTTAGAGTTTTTATTTTATTTTATTATTTGGTTTGTAGGGGGACATGTATTCAATCAATCAGTCAATACTGATCTGTATTTAGGGCAGTCGCCCAGGTGGCAGATTCCCTATCTGTTGTTTTCCTAGCCTTTTCCTAAATGATTTCAAAGAAATTGGAAATTTATTGAACATCTCCCTTGGTAAGTTATTCCAATCCCTAACTCCTCTTCCTATTAATGAATATTTGCCCCAGTTTGTCCTCTTGAATTCCAACTTTATCTTCATATTGTGATCTTTCCTACTTTTATAAACGCCACTCAAACTTATTCGTCTACTAATGTCACTCCACGCCATCTTTCCGCTGACCGCTCGGAACATTGCGGAAGCCTGCAATGTTCAGCAAATAAATCATTACCGTAACATTCACCCACCACCCCCACACACAGAGAATGACGAGTTTAAAATTTGATAGATAATCTAAATAAGTAACAACAAATAACAGTTAAAGTGCTCGTCACCTTAGATAAGTTCAAAAATCAGGTACAATAGAGAAAGTTATAAACACAATATTTACAGGGATGAGCAATATAGCTCTGAAGATGCACTATTTTACAAGAGCAAACTGCACCAGGGATGATGACATGGCCGGACAGCAGTAGAAGTAGGTCGGTAGTTTATTTGTCATTTTTTGTTATTTTTTATTTATTTTAATATCCAGCGGGGTCGATGGACGTGCCATGTAGGGACTGAGGATGACTGCTGTGGTGACCTTTCCTAGGGAGTGTCACGTTTTCGGACCTCATGGCATGCCCAAGGGGTATCGTGTTTTTTTATTTTTTTTATTTTGTAAGTTGTTTTCATTGTGAACATGTATTTGGGCTGAACGCCTGTTATGTTCAATAATAAATACAAATACACGAGCATACTTGTTCTACTTATTTTCATCGTCTAGTAGTTTGAGCTTCAAAGATTAATACAATCCAGCCTCTTAGAGGCACAGGTTTCTTACACAATCATGCTTGACAAACTTCAGATAATACGTCATTTCTGCTCGTCAGTCTGTTACACACTGGACAATTTAAACAGGGGCAATGAGTGCCTTAATGTACAAACTAAAAAGGTTTAAGACGATCGGCCATGAACAAAAGGCTAGGAGGCGAAGCACTTGCTCTCCTTTCTGAAAGACACTTAAAATCCTAAGTGCGTTTATGGCCCGAAGTTACAGAGGCTAAGCCTATACTACAGAGGGGTCACTAGATGCGGAATCTTAAGCACCAAAGCAGTGTGAAGAATTTAGAGGTTTAGAATTAACAGAGGGTGAATACTCTCAATTCCCTAAACTACATGTTTCCCAGCAGGGATTTGAATAAAGTCCTCAGACTTGCCGAAAATTTACATTTAAACAGAGATTTTAGAACCTTACATTAATCAAAGAGGTTTGAAACTTTCCCCTCAAGTTATCTGCCTGGACATATCACATGTTACGAGATGTCTGTCATTACCTTGAGTTGTTGGCCCTTCCGAATGCGGGCCTACAGCCCCTGCTTCGTATTACGCACACTAGAGTGGAGCGAGGAAGATGACAATACGGCCCTAAAGGGCCCAGCTTTTATAGTATCTCAGAGGGGAAAGTTCCAGAACTCTCTTGAGCTAGACAGAATGCCTGTACACACCCCTAATTTTAATTGGCTACAGAAATATACACAAAATTCCTAATTGGTTAATAACTAAGGAAGAAGGTGGCCATAGGAGTGCTGACAACCTTAGCACATAAAAAAGTTCTACAAAACTTAAGGTTTACAAACACTCAAAATTGAAAATTCTCTTAAAAATGAATTGTCCTTTATCACGCCAGAGGGGGCACATAGGCCGATAGTAGAGACATACAAAGGTTAAGTCCGGCTCCATGGTTAAATTGTTAGCGTGCTGGCCTTTGATCACAGGGGTCCTGGGTTCGATTCTCGGGATGGTCGAGAATTTTCACCATAATTGGTTAATTTCGCTGGCACGGGGGCTGGTTATATGTGTTGTCTTCATCGTCATTTCATCCTCATCACGACGCGCAGGTCGCCTACGGGAGTCAAATCAAAAGACCTGCATCTGGCGAGCCGAACTTGTCCTCGGACACTCCCGGCACTAAAAGCAATACGCCATTTCTTTTTTTACAATGGTTCAAGGTCCAAGTACCTTGAATTACATGAATTCAGGATTCACAGCTGAGATGGCCTTCTGGAAGGCACGCTGTTCAACGGGACGGAGAAGGTGTACCGCCGGTATTATTATTATTATTATTATTATTATTATTATTATTATTATTATTATTATTATTATTATTATTATTATTATTATTATTATTGTTACGGAGTTTTTCCGTGGTAGGTAGAGGTGAAAGAAGGTGCGGGTGTGAATAGGTCTCCAGCTACGAAAGCAAAATTAATTTAAAATTTAACAAGGTTATATTTTCTTTTCAAAAACAAGAAATAACAAGCATGGCAGGTACAAAGTAGCAAGTCAAAAAGGGTAGTTACAATATTTACAGGAATTGGGCTTCGCGCCCTGATTTTACACAGCTTGGGCAATCAGCTCAGTTTTACCCCAAACACGAGTTTTAACAGAGGGGCAGAAAACCCCATTCATACCTAGGAGCCCTTGCTCCAAATTACACAGAAAAGCCTCCACGAGGCATACAACACTTAATTTTCAAAAGAGCCACTCGCTCTCAAAATTTAAGCCTCTCCCAGGCCACACCAAACTCCACCTTCAAGTTGTCCTCACTGGACATAGACACAGGGGTACAATACCCAACCTACTGAGGTCTATTAAATGAAAAGGGGCAATTACATGACCTCTAAAATAACAATTTGAGAGGAGGCAATCTGCACTCCTAATACACTTGTTTTTTAAAAAACCTAATCTGGCTCTAGGCCACTAATGCAAGGGCTAATCCCATACTACCGAGGTGACTTTAGAAAAGAGCAATTTGTTTTACATTAACGAAGAATAGGTTGAGAAAATAAGTTCACCTCAAAACAATAAGAGTGGGAGCTCGAGAGGGTTAGCACTCTCTATCCCAGAAGGTAGCTTAAAAGAGAACAGAAGAAAGATTGTTACATTTTAGGAAAAGGTTACATGGTGGAACGCTTCGCACCCGCCCCGAGAGTTAAACTGCTGAGCTAGCAAAGAAAGAATTTATTAATCGGCCATTACCTTATTGATGACCGCTGCCGAGGAAAGAGGCGCTTCCCGCCTCCTGCTATGTACTTTATACACTGAAAGATGGAACAGAAGTGGCCCGGAGACCCTAAAATCAGCAGTTTAAATCCTCTCGCGGAAGTTTCTAGGCGTTAGGGGAATGAAAACACCCGCCCACAATTACTTTATTGGCTAGGGTACAGAAACATATCCAAGATGGGGGAAGATACATCGGATTGGTCGGAAATTACTAAAAGAAATTCGGGATTGGATAAATCTAAAACAAGGGGGAAAAGAGGGGTATACAGCCAACTTAAACAATAACAGAAAGAAATTTAGCAAGAAACAAACATTTGAAATAAAAATTTCTCCAACAAAATAGTTCTTTGACTCCGCACTAGGGTGCACTATTGTTGATCTTCAGTAGTGTCCTCTAGAAGAGAAAGTTCACACTTCTTACTTCAAGCGAAACAAAAACACATCAAAAATGACACAGTTCAAAAACTCAAAATTTTCCACGTGGTGACATCTTCTGAGAAGGTAAAGAATTAATAGCGTAGATAAAGTTCAGACTTCCTCCAGCAGAGGAGTTTCAACTGGCGCACATTTTAAATTAGCGGAGTGGAGGTGTACCTCCCGGTACAATTATTATTATTATTATTATTTGTCTCTGTGGATCAGTGGTAATGTGTCGACCTCCGGATCCCAAGATAGCGAGTTCAAACCCGGCAGAGGCAGTCGGATTTTTGAAGGGCGGATAAAAGTCCATTCGACACTCCATGTCGTACGATGTCGGCATTTAAAGGATCTCTGGTGACACTTTTGGTGTTTACCGGACAAAATTTATTAAATCTCAGCCACAGACGCTCAAGGGAGTTTCGATTTACTCGGTCTGCCATCTAGTGGGCCTAGAGAAAAACGGAACGTCGAAATTGAGGAGCAGACAGCCGGATGGCGTCAAATCAAAATGTCTGCACACGGTAGCTGAGGCCATACGATTATATATATATATAATTTGCTGAGGCCATCAAGGACCACGTTAAGTCTTGTTGCATTTGACACTGAACTTGGCCTTCTTTAGAGCCCAAATTTCCCTCATTCTTTATGAGTGGGCCTGCTTACGCTCCTCTGTCCAAGGGGCACCGTGTCTTCTCTTCGGTTGCTCGTCTCAGTTTAGCCCGTTCGTCAATAGTTTCTTGCGGAATTGATCTCTGTTAAGGGCGTCTTCAGCTGAGATATGTAGCATTTGCAGGTCTTCTTTGGTATTTCTAAACCAGGGAATTGTGGTTTTGGGGTTTGAATCAAAAAAGTGAAAGATTTCTTTAGTTAACTTTCTTCCGTCCATTCTTTTCAGATGACCGTAAAATCGTGCCCGTCTTTTTCTGATTGTGTCGATAATTTTCTCTATTTTGCTGTAGACTTCCTTGTTGGATCTCTTTTCATGGATTCCATTTCTGTACTTTGATCCCAAGATTCCTCTCACAATTTTGCGTTCTGTTTCCTCCATTTCTTCAAGGAGTCATTTGTTGGAATTTAGAGACAGGGTTTCGGCTGCATATAGAACTACTGGCTTCAGAACTGTTTCATAGTGACGTATCTTGGTGTTTTGGGAAAGGCATTTTTTGTTGTAGATTGTGCGGGATGTTTGGTAGGCTATTTCCAGTTTGCGTACTCGCTCCTGAAGTGCTTCTTTGTCCAGTCCATTTTTCATGATATCTCACCCAGGTATTTGAATTTGTCTACTCGGGTGATGTCCCCGTATTTTGTATGGAGTTTTTGTGGAGCCTCTTTGATGTTAGTCATTACTTCTGTTTCCTCAAACGATATCTGCAAACCAGTTTGTTCGGCAATTTCCTTTAAAATTTCAACTTGAGCTCTAGCGGTTTCTATGTCGTTTGAGAGAACAGCAATATCATCGGCAAATGCTAAGCAGTCTGCTGCGATCCCCTTGGTTTTGGTTCCTATTCTCAATGGACTGTAGTTGGTTTCCTGTAATCTCACCCGCCAGGTTCTGATGATCTTTTCAAGAACGCAGTTGAAGAGTATCGGGGATAGCCCATCACCTTGTCGGACTCCTGTTTTGATGTCAAAGGAATGCGAGAGACATCCGTGGAACTTCACCTTGGATTTTATATCGGTCAGGGTGGCTCTAATTAATGCCAGCAGTTTCAAATTAACTCCAAATTCATTTAAGATGTTTAGCAGGACTTCCCGGTAAATGGAGTCGTACGCTTTCTTAAAGTCCACAAAGACAGACACCTACTGCTTGGACCTTAGTGTACAATATCTGATGATCGTTTTGAGATTTTGGATCTGTTCAGCTGTTGAGCGACCTTTTCTGAATCCTCCTTGGTATTCACCTATTTGATGTTCGACTTGTGCTTCCAAACGCTCCAGGATGGCAAGTGATATAATTTTGTAAGTCACGGGTAGCAAAGATATCCCTCTGTAGTTGTTGATGTTCTTCATGCTGCCTTTTTTGTGTAGTGGATGGATCAAAGCTATTTTCCAATCTTCGGGTAGGGTCTCCTTGTTCCAAATTTCTTCTATTTGCTTTTGCATGATATATTATTATTATTATTATTGTTATTATTATTATTATTATTATTATTATTATTATTATTATTATTATATCGAATAAGTCTATTAGGACTATGCAAAGTATTTAGAGGCGTGCATTTGCCCTCCTTCATGCCCATACTTCTTTCATTCTTTTTCTGTGGTCTTCCTTGGATGACTTTTTAATGAAGAATTTTTGGATGCCGACACCCGCGCTCTCGCCTCGCCCAGGCCCGGCACGTTAGCGCAGACCCACTTCCCTACCAAGCCCGACACGCCCCGATCCTCAGAGCCAATCCTTATCCCGAAGTTACGGATCCAATTTGCCGACTTCCCTTACCTACATTAGTCTATCGACTAGAGGCTCTTCACCTTGGAGACCTGCTGCGGATATGGGTACGAGCCGGCGCGACACCTCCACGTGGCCCTCTCCCGGATGTTCAAGGTCCGAGGGGAAGATCGGGACACCGCCGCAACTGCGGTGCTCTTCGCGTTCCAAACCCTATCTCCCTGCTAGAGGATTCCAGGGAACTCGAACGCTCATGCAGAAAAGAAAACGCTTCCCCGATCTCCCGACGGCGTCTCCGGGACCTTTTGGGTTACCCCGACGAGCTACTCATTCGAGGGGCCCGACTTGTTACGGTTCCGCTGCCGGGTTCCGGAATAGGAACCGGATTCCCTTTCGCCCCATGGGGTCCAAATGCCAGCGGCAAGCCCTATAGCCGCTTTAGAAACCATTATCACAAGAGTAACCAATTTCAAACTTCACCACTGGATTTCTTAAGTATCCATTTCCGACCTTAATGAAAAATTAAGGAATACTGCCTTATATTTTGAGTGAAATATACAGTGTGTAGGCTATTGGGTGACTTTTTAATGAAGTATTAAGGAATACTGCCTTGTATTTTGAATGAAATATACAATGTGTAGGCTATTGGGTGACTTTTTAATGAAGAATTAAGGAATACTGCCTTGTATTTTGAGTGAAATATACAATGTGTAGGCTATTGGGTGACTTTTTAATGAAGTATTAAGGAATACTGCCTTGTATTTTGAATGAAATATACAGTGTGTAGGCTATTGGGTGACTTTTTAATGAAGTATTAAGGAATACTGCCTTGTATTTTGAATGAAATATACAGTGTGTAGGCTATTGGGTGACTTTTTAATGAAGAATTAAGGAATACTGCCTTGTATTTTGAGTGAAATATAGGCTACAATGTGTAGGCTACTGGGTGACTTTTTAATGAAGAATTAAGGAATACTGCCTTGTATTTTGAGTGAAATATACAATGTGTAGGCTATTGGGTCACTTTTTAATGAAGAATTAAGGAATACTGCCTTGTATTTTGAGTGAAATATACAATGTGTAGGCTATTGGGTCACTTTTTAATGAAGAATTAAGGAATACTGCCTTATATTTTGAGTGAAATATACAATGTGTAGGCTACTGGGTGACTTTTTAATGAAGAATTAAGGAATACTGCCTTATATTTTGAGTGAAATATACAATGTGTAGGCTACTGGGTGACTTTTTAATGAAGAATTAAGGAATACTGCCTTATATTTTGAGTGAAATATACAATGTGTAGGCTATTGGGTCACTTTTTAATGAAGAATTAAGGAATACTGCCTTATATTTTGAGTGAAATATACAATGTGTAGGCTACTGGGTCACTTTTTAATGAAGAATTAAGGAATACTGCCTTATATTTTGAGTGAAATATACAATGTGTAGGCTATTGGGTGACTTTTTAATGAAGAATTAAGGAATACTGCCTTATATTTTGAGTGAAATATACAATGTGTAGTCTATTGGATGACATTTCTACCTTCAGACGAGGTTGTTCCAGTCTTCTTCTTTGGTTTTTCCTCTTGGTCAATTTGCCATTTGTGAATGCTGGATCTGAAGATTGCCTTGTTTTGGACATCTGCAGGGGTAATTCCTGCTGTTTCAAATCGGTTTTGATTTCGCCAGTCCAAGTCATTGTGTCTATTTTAGCTTCACTCCTGTTTTCGTAGATTTCGACTATTTGTTTAGCAAATCTGTCTGGATGCATTCTTTTAATATGTCGATAGAATCTTAGCCTGCGTTTTCTAATGTCACTGTGAATATTTGTGTATTGTTTGATTTCCTGCCTGCCTCTAAGCTGGTGATGTCCGTCGGAGAGTTTTTGGCCTAGAGTTTTTCTCATAATTTTGCGTTCCTTTTTCGCAATGTTTTCAATGTTTACTTTCCTGTTCAAAATTAGCGTCTCATTATTATTATTTTTATTATTATTTCCAGTACGATACGGTAATGGAAAAAATATATGCCCCTACATTATAATAAATAATTACATTAAACAATTCTACTGAGACTCAAGGGGATGCAGTACGTTTAAAAATATCAGAATGAGGTGGAATCTATCGTAGGTGCCTTTCGCTTCAAGGATTTCTGTCATAGATAGTAATTTTTGTCCACGAGTTTGTTTCTTGTAGTTTTTTTTTTTTTTTTTGCTAGGGGCTTTACGTTGCACCGACACAGATAGGTCTTATGGCGACGATTTCTTGTAGTTTACGCTTAACCACAACAGCCAAGCACGATAACGCTCATGTTCCGATTTTTTGGCCAGTTCGTATGTCACTGTAGGATGATTCTCCGTATATCATTTTCGAACTACCCTACAATCAGCTGATCGTGTTGCTGGCCTCGACCCAACATGGATAAAGTGGCGCTGTTCGTACTCTATGAATGTTAATGCTCTAAGCTTTGGGCTAACGGTCTTTAATTTGCACCAGTGATTCAAATAAGCATATTTTCAACATTTTTCACAGCCTCCTTGCGTATGTGACCACCGAAAACATGGCGGACATTCGTTCAATTAGCTTCAGCCAGGCAGCGCTTCCGCCTCTCTGTGTTATTCTACAGTCTGTCTCACCATGTCTGGGAGTCGGAGTATGTAATTTGTGTGAGGTTTGGTTTTAGGAACGCACTCCCTGTATGAACATATGTACAAAACTTAACGTTGCTCAAGTTACATAGCTTGGAAGAAATGCAGTAAGCATGCTTTTGCTCATTGTTATCAATATAATTTGAGTATTCCTTATTCTTCCCACATGCATATACAAATACGTTACATCTCACCTAAGTAGGGGGTCAAGTAACTTGACGGAAGAGTTTGCGGGAAACAACGATCCGTTTCGCAAACATTGTTCTTTGATCCCGGCAGCTCAGTGTTGGCTGTTAGACTTTCGTTCCACTTTTGAACGTGCTCTTAAATTGTTGACGCTCTTCAGCAGTCAGGGGATCGTCAGCATATATGAGCGTGCGTATTAGTTCTCCCTTAACCTTGATATCTATTTCTGTATCTGCTTTTCTTCTTCTACGTGTGCGGCATGTGTCCTGCAAGTTTGACCGTACTTTATTGTTACATTCTCTATATAGACACACTCAGTATATAGACACTCCAAAAATCATACTACAGAGTACCCCGCCTGCACTTGACCAGAAACACATTAGTAGTCGTTCATGAGTTAAGCCATAAATCGGCGTTCACAATATGAACTATAAACTAAACGCTGTAACGTAATAAAAGGGAAGATTTAGATTGGAATTGACATGCAATGAAAATCAATAACCGAATGTACTACCTGAAAGATAGAGTTCTGTTGAGGATTTAATAAGTCGTAGCTGTATGAATAAAAATTCACGACAAAGGCGAAGAAGATACATTTGCTTTTTAAACGCTCAATAAACGAGGACACAAATCTCATGCGAACACAATGATTGACAAGCTACAAGTGTTTATATTCTCCGCTCTCCCTTAACCCACTACACCAGCACGGACGTCACTATAACACAGATGCAAACACCAACCCCAACTCTCCGAGCGAATTAGCCGCGGAGTATGGGAAAGCATGCCTCCGAACTGAGGGATATTAAGCTATTTAGCCAGCAGCAACAACAACAGCAACCTATCCTGTTATCGATGTGACATTGCCACAGTGGAGAGGTTTGCGCGTCCCATTGAAGCAGACAGCCGATCAACCATATCGAATGGGTATCCGTCGAGAGACCAGAAGAATGAATTATTATTAGTAATTATCTTAGGCAGCTCCTGACAGGCCACGAACAGTTTAAACAAAATCTAGATAAAATAGGCAGAGCGAGCGAACCCTTGTGTATTTATTGTAATGATGTTGACGATGTGTTTCACACCTTCTATTTTTTGTATGGCAGCGCGCGAGGGCTTCAAAATATATATTTTTTAAATGCGAAGATAATTTATTTCATAGGTCAGAACTATACTAGTGTCCAGAAGTTAAGCATAATCACTAAACGAGGCCATACCGCCTGATAGGAACGTCAGACGGATTGCTGAACAAACGGAAGCTGACTCTTATATGTCACACAACTTGTCCAATAAAACAGTGTCAGAAAGGTTCTGATAGCTAGGGTACACCTTTTACAACAATTAACAAAATTTGGCAATGTCTTCCACAACAAAATTAGCTTTTAATAGGGTGTATGGTTACCCCTAATGGCCACACATAATTCGCAGCGACGTGGTATGCTCTCTGTCAGATGGTCCAAGAGCTCTTTTGACAGTCGATCCCATTCCTCCGAAAGGGCAATGCGAAGGTCTTGGAGGGTCCTTGGTGGAGGCTGACGGGATACAATTCGCCTCCCCAATGCATCCCAGGCATGTTCTATAGGATTCAGATCCGCAGACCTCGCTGGCTAGTCCATGCGATGAATGTCTTCCCCAGCCAGAAATTCATCCACCAGAGCAGCGCGGTGCGGTCAGGCATTATCGTCCATTAAGAGGAAGTCTGGACCAATCGCACCTCTGAAGAGCCGAACATGTAGTCTCAGTACCTCATCCCTGTATCTCCGAGCGTTTAACAGTGTTCCTCGGACCAACCATGAAGATGTGCAGGTCCGTATGGACATTCAACATGATGCCGCCCCACACCATGACGCCACCACCACCATGCTTGTCCCGTTCCACGATGTTCCTGTGGTTGTATCGGCTACCCGGCTCTCTCCAGATTAATGTGTGACGGGAATCGTTCCGCAAACAGAAGCGGGATTCATCTGTAAAGAGCACATGCCTCCATTCATTCATGGTCCAGTTTCGATGTTGACGGCTCCACAGTAAACGGGCCCGTCTCTGTGCTGGAGTGGGCGGGACGCACACCGCTGGACGTCGGGCAAACAGTTCTGCTGTTCTGAGTCTCCAGTACACAGTTTGCCGGGAAACGGCCGGCAAAACCTGAGTCGGGTGCAAGCTCCACCGACAATTGCCTTGCAGGCGCACTCCGATTTCGTCGGGCGGTTAAGGCCAGATATAGATCCTGCTGTAGGGTGGTTACCCTTGGTCGACCTGGTACTGGCCAACGACTAACATCTCCTGTGTCTCAAAATCGTCTCCAAAGCCTGTAAATGGCGCTTTGTGGCACATTCAAGGATACGGCGACTTCGGTCTGTGTCTGGCCTGCTTCCAGGCAATCGAGGGTGCCATCATGTTGTCACGTTCACCACGAGGCTACACTCCGCACACTATAACAGGGTAAACACGACTGAGGGAATATGGAGCGCAGACACTGGCTGTGTTTACCTTGCGGTTACGCTGCAGGGAACACTCCTTTCCTATACAGAGCGAACACGTAAGGTTGGTAGGTGCATATGTCGTGCGATCTGCGGTCTATTTCCTGTTGTTCTGCTTACTCGTAACTTATGCTTAACTTTTGGACACTAGTGTAATTCATTTTTTAATAGTATTTCCTGTTTTTAAGTATTCGCTTGGTCTGAATATATTATTTTGGAGGTAAAGAAATTGAAATCCAAACTTCGGCGTAAAATCAGCCCTCATAAATGCCATACCAAATCGTGAAGTCCATGCTAACCTCACCGTGAAAATATTATGCAAAATAGTATGCAATGAATACCAAGAAATACTTAATTTCCAGTGGAGTAAGAAGCGGTTCCAATTCTTCGCTCTTCTCTCATTGGTAGAACGGGCTGAGACACAGTGCTGCAAATATATTGTTGTTCCCTTCACACTACTCTCACTAAATTTTTATCCTTTAAGTTTTCTTTTTCCTACATCATTAATTTCAGTTTGTCTTCAGGTATTATTTTTTTCCCCTTTTTTTTGTTATTTGTCAAGTATTAATTCAAACGAACTGACATTCCTGGGTGATAATTTTCCAAATTCAATTGTTCTGGGCATAATCATGTTTATTTTTAATCTCGCTCTTTTAACAATTGTAAAATTGCTTTGTTTTAAACCATTAAAATGATTAACCCATCATTTCAATTGAACTATGCATATTATTTCGTAATGGCACCTCTCAGGGAGAGTAGGCGAAGCTTGGTCTGACCGTGTAATCATTAAGAGGGGAATTCCTCAAAATTGGACCTTTATGTTTTCTTACATATATAAATGATATGAGTAAAGAAGTGGAATCAGAGATAAGGCTGTTTGTAGATGATGTTATTCTATACAGAGTAATAAATAAGTTACAAGATTGTGAGCACCTGCAAAATGGCCTCGATAATATTGTGAGATGAAAGCAGGCAATGGTAATGGTAATATACGGGGTTACAAGTCATGTTGTGAGTTTCACAAACAGGAAAAGTCCTCTCCGTTTCAATTACTGCGTTGATGGAGTGAAAGTTCCTTACGGGGATCACTGTAGGTGCCTAGGTATTAATAGAAGGAAAAAACCGGGCGAGTCGGCAGTGCGATTAGGGTCGCGCAGCTGTGAGCTTCCATCTGGAGGATAGTGGGTTCGAACCCGACTGTCGGCAGCCCTGAAGACGGTTTCCCGTGGTTTCCCATTTTCACACCAGGCAAATGCTGGGACTGTACCTTAACGGCCGTTTCCTTCCCACTCCTAAGCTTTTCATATCCCATCGTCGCCATAAGACCTATCTGTGTCGGTGCGACGTAAAACAAAATAACAAAAAAATAAGGAAAAGAGCATCCTTGGCTCAGGCGGCAGCCTGCCGCCTCTCACCGCTGCGTTCCGTGGTTCAAATCCCGGTCAATCCATATGGAATTTGTGCTCAACAAAGCGGAGGTGGGGCAGATTTTTCTCCGGGTACTCCGGTTTTCCCTGTCATATTTCATTTCAGCAACACTCTCCAATATAATTTCATTTCATCTGTCATTCATTAATCATTACCCTAGAGGACTGCGGCAGGCTTCAGCAACCGGCACAATTCCTATCCTCGCCGCTAGATGGGACTTCATTCATTCCATTCCTGACCCGGTCGAATGACTGGAAACAGGCTGTGGATTTTCATTCAGAATAGAAGGAACGATCTTCATAGGGGTAATCACATAAATATGATTGTAAATAAAGTGTACAGATCTTTGCACATGGTTACCGGGGTGTTTAGGGGTTGTAGTAAGGATGTAAAGGAGAGGGCGTAGAAGTCTCTGGTAAGACCCAAACTAGAGTATGGTTCCAGTGTATGGGACCCTCACCAGGATTACTCGATTCGAGAACTGGAAAAAAATCCCAAGAAAACACCTCGATTTGTTGTGGATGATTTTGACATAAGAGTAGCGTTACAATAATGTTGCAACGTTGGGGCTGGGAAGACTTGGGAGAAATAAGACGAGCTGCTCGACTAGGTGGTATGTTCGGAGCTGTCAGTGGAGAGATGCCATGGCATGACGTTAGTAGACGAATACGTTTGAGTGGTGTCTTTGAAAGTAGGAAAGATCACAATATGAGGATGAAGTTGGAATTCAAGAGGACATCTTGGGGCAAATATTCGTTTATAGGAAGGGGAGTTAGGTACTGGAATGACTTACCAAGGGAGATGTTCAATAAATTTCTAATTTCTTTGCAATCATTTAAGAAAAGCGTAGGAAAACGCGGATAGGGAATCTGCCACCTGGGCGACTGCCCTAAATGCAGATCAGTAGTGATTGATTGATTGATTGATTGATTGATTGATTGATTGATTGATTGATTTATTAAATCTATTTGCGGAATTTTATACAAAAAATTGCCCTATTATTAAAATGGGGCCCGCGATCGTGCCTAAGATTTCCAGTGTGGTCCTCGAGCACTTAGAAATTGGAAACCCTTGGTCTACACGAAACAGATGTTTAGAAGTTGATCAAGGAGAACTGGCACCAGAATCTATTGTCCTAGTGACGTTACAAATCCAGGAATGTAGGGATCATATAGCTGCATATGCAGAAAGTATCCTACGACAGAAAAAGAGGGATCTGGATGCTCATGAACGTCAGTAAAGGAGAAATGAAGAAAGAAAAAGCCTGATAATGTAGAAGCACGATGCCGTCCTCAAGTGATGCGAGAGCGATTCCGGGGTGGAGATGCATATCGTGGGAAAACATTGTGTGGTTTTTTAGTGGGTAAGAATCTCACACGCTTGTGGAGTGCGAACCCTTCACAAGTGTCTCATGAAAGATTTTCAACACTCCCTCGTAAATCAATAAATAAATATATCTATGTATATTATTTCTTAATCTGCTTACCCTTCAGGTTTAGCTTTTCCCTCGGACTCAGCGAGGGATCCCACCTCTACCGCCTCAAGGGAAGTGTCCTGGAGCGTGAGACATTCGGTCGGGGATTCAACTGGGGAGGATGACCAGTACCTCGTCCAGGCGGCCTCACCTACTATGCTGAACAGGGGCCTTGCGGGGGATGGGAAGATAGGAAGGGATAGACAAGGAAAAGGCAGGAAAGTGGCCGTGGCCTTAGGTTAGGTACCATCCCGGCATTTGCCTGGAGGAGATGTGGGAAACCACACGAAACCACTTCCAGGATGGCTGAGGTGGGAATCGAACCCACCTCTACCCAGTTGACCTCCCGAGGCTGAGTGGACCCTGTTCCAGGCCTCGTACCACTTTTTAAATTTCGTGGCAGAGCCGGGAATCGAATCCGGGCCTCCGGGAGGTGGCAGCTAATCACACTAACCACTACACCACAGAGGCGGACATCTGTGTATATATTTTACAATTGGCTTTACGTCGCACCAACACAGATAGGTCTTATGGGCAATGATGGGATAGGAAAGGGCTAGAGGTGGGAAGTGGCCGTGGCCTTAAATAAGGTACAGCCCCATCATTTGCTTGGTGTGAAAATGGGAAACCACGGAAAACCATCTTCAGGGTTGCCGACCCTCGGGTTCAAACCTACTGTCTCACGGATGCAAGCTCACAGCTGCGCGCCCTAACCGCCCGGGCAAGTAACCCGGTATTATTATTATTATTATTATTATTATTATTATTATTATTATTATTATTATTATTATTATTATATGGTGCAGTCGCAAGGACCAAATAGCCAGATGTTTTTTTATTCCCCATTGAACGGAGCATTTGGTCCGACTCGTTGGCTGAATGGTCAGCGTACTGGCCTTCGGTTCAGAGGGTCCCAGGTTCGATTCCCGGCCGGGTCGGGGATTTTAATTGCTTATGATTAATTGTTCTGGCTCGGGGACTGGGTGTATATGTCCGTCCCAACACTCTCCTCATCATATTCAGACAACACACTACACTACCAACCACCACAGAAACACGCAATAGTGCTTACATCCCTCCATAGAGGGTTGGCGTCAGGACGGGCATCCGGCCGTAAAACAGGGCCAAATCCACATGTGCGACGCAGTTCGCACCCGCGACCCCACAGGTGTGGGAAAAAGCGGCTGGAAAAGAAGACGAAGAAGATTGAACGGAGCATTTGTATTATGGATGTTTTATCGCCCGTTACAACGGCATACCAATGATGGAAACTAAACGAGCGAACAAATCTGCAAGCAGCGAGCGAGCTCGATAGCTGCAGTCGCTTAACTGCGGCCAGTATCCAGTAATAGGGAGAGAGTAGGTTCGAGCCCCACTGTCGGCAGCCCTGAAGATGGTTTTCCGTGATTTCCCATTTTCACACCAGGCAAATGCCGGGGCTGTACCTTAATTAAGGCCACGGCCGTTTCCTTCCAATTCCTTTCCTATCCCATCGTCGCCATAAGACATATCTGTGTCGGTGCGACGTAAAGCAAATAGCAAAAAAAAAAAAAAAAAAAAAGTATCTCTCTCTTACTGAAGGCAGCATGTTTAGGACATCATGCGAAGTTCTTTAAAATGTGCTGAATGTTATTTTATGTGGGAGGGGGGGGGGGTAGAAAGGGATTATCATTTCCTCCAGAATGTTGGGTTTGTGGACAAACTGTCCACTTATCATACAGTTCATTTGGAATTAATGCATGTCCATAAAAATACACGTCCGTAGTAAACGTACACCCAGTGCAATTATGATCGCTCCCGAAATGGCCAATTTACACAGTTTATACGTGTTTTCAATGTCCATTGTATTCCTTTCTTCTTCTTGACCTTTCTGCGGTCGGATGCCTTTCCTGATGGTGGTGGTTATTGTTTTAGGAGGAAGTACAGCTTGGCAACCATCCAGGGGTGTACGCAAAGGGGAGGAGGGGTTGTAGAGAACACCTCCCTCCCTCCCCCGAAACTTTGAAGTTTAGAACTTATGATTAATTGTGGCAACCATGTAAATGAAAGTTTTAGCTGACTCACTGTTTGCTTTTAATTTAAACTACGTAGTTGCCAAAAATGTGTCGATTCTTCCATAAATAAATAAATAAATAAATAAATAAATAAATAAATAAATAAATAAATAAATAAATAAATAAATAAAGGCCCCTGTTCAGCATAGCAGGTGAGGCCGCCTGGGCGAGGTACTGGTCATACTCCCCAGTTGTATCCCCCGACCAAGAGTCTGAAGCTCCAGGACACTGCCCTTGAGGCGGTAGAGGTGGGATCCCTCGCTAAGTCCGAGGAAAAAACCGAACCTGGAGGGTAAACAGATGATGATGATGATGATGATGAAATAAATAAATGAATAAAATAAATAAATACATAAATCTTCACAGAACTAAAACAAGGTGATGTATTATCACCACTTTTGTTTAATTGTACTCTGGAATACTTGATGAGAGAATGGTATAAAGATAATAAAAGGAATATAAAAGTGGATACACTAAAGTTGAAATTTGCCTAAATTGCTTAGGATTTAAAGATGATCTGGCACTACTAGCTAATAACCTTAATGAAGCTCGGAATCAAATCACAAGGCTCCAAACTATTGCTGGAAAAATAGGATTAACAATTTCATTTGAAAAAAACTAAAATAATGGTAATAGATCCACTTTTAATAAGCAGTGTTTTGATGTGTGGGAATTTAATATAAATCGTAAAACAATTGAAATACCTTGGAGAAAGTATAACATACAATTTAAATCAAAAAAAGTTTCTTGGACAGACAGAACGAATAAATTTTTCAGAGCCCAAAAAATAACCAGAAATACATACAACAAAAAATGTATGTCAATAAATACAAAACTGAAGCATTATAAGACTGTAGTCCAACCTGAAGTAGCTTCCGGAAGTGAAACATTATTTAAACTAAGGCAAAAGAATAACATAGCCAAATTTTTAAAATAGAAAAAAAAATAGTAAGAACATGCATTAATAAGAAGTACCAAAAAGAAGGAGAATGGTGTATCATCCCAAGTGCAGCAGTATAAATTATCAGAAAAAATAACCTATAACAGATTTCACAAGAAAGAAGAGAACATCATTCTTTGGTCATCTGTTGAGAACACCTCAAGACAGTTTAATACCCAGAATTTTGGAGAAGCTTTGGAAACAAGAACACCAACCTCTCTGGATAAAAAAAAGAGAGAGATCAGGAAAGAATTAGACATAACACTGGAGGATTTATAGAAGGAATCAAACAAAGTAAATAAACTGAAGAATAGTAAAATTAGATTCCTACCAAAAATTAATGAAAGAAAAACGACTAAAAGGGTATTTTCAGAAGAAGAACGACAGCGAAGATCAGAGAGAATGAAGAAATAATGGAAGAACAGAAAGGAAAAATAAACCATGAAACATCATAGAAGACCGGACAGAAATTGACTACAGTGGTCCAGTGCGGCCGTACAAGCGCAATAATAATAATAATAATAATAATAATAATAATAATAATAATAATAATAATAATAATAATAATAATAATAATAATAATAATAATATAAAAGGTTTTATTCTACAAGCAATCATCGTTAATCAATGCACTTCCCCCTGTGGGTGGGGGCGGTAGAATCACAACCTCGGTATCCCCTGCCTATCGTAAGAGGCGACTAAAAGGGACCCCGGGCTGTAAACTTTGGAGCGTGGGTTGGCGACCACAGGGCACTTAGCTGGGTCCTGGCATTGCTTCCACTTACTTGTGACAGGTTCCTCACATTCATCTATCCTATCCGACCTCCCTTGGTCTACTCTTGTTTTTTTCCGACTCGACGGTATTAGGTATCGAGGCCTAGGGAGTCTTTTATTTTCACGCGCATCGTGTCCCTTGCCTATCTTTGGCCGATATCTTCATTTTTCGAAGTGTCCGATTCCTTCCATTTTTCTCTCTGATTAGTGTTATATAGAGGATGGTTGCCCAGTTGTACTTCCTCTTAAAACAATAATCACCACCTCCATGACCACCTGACCGATGGACTTCATTTCTGCACGTAACGAGATATTTTCCCAACAATACACAGAGTAGTGCAACTGTTCTCTGTCTTACCAGTAACCACTACCATACCAGAACGCTCTTTTGCATCCCTGAAATATTAAAAAGGTTATTTTCAGAATATGACTGGGCAGGAAAGATTGAATTTGTAAGATCTTTTATATATTCACCAAGAAGAACATGAGACCGTAGAAAACATAATTAATGAGCTGGCTAGAGGCGGAAAACTATCGATAGTTATCGATAGCGACCACTATCGTCTGACATCGATAGTCAGTTGCCTACTATCGATAGTCAACGATAGTTTTCTTTTCCTTTCTTTATTGGCTTGTTTTTCGCACTAACAGAAATTGTACAGATGTTTCACTGTTTGTTTGGTAGTAACTTTAATATACCGGTTAAAAATTGTCAACTTCATATATAGATGCCCAAAAGGAAGATACCTGACGTTTGGAAGTGATTCAGGCGTAGTGAGGATGAAAAGTTAGCTAAGTGCAATGGGTGTGGAATACTGTAATAGAACCCCTACAGCAGAATATCCGCAAATGGAATGATATTAGATCGTTCAGTGTTTACAATATTACATGTTTTCCACACGAATGTATGTGCTACATCACCATTGTTTCCCTACAAAATATCTTCCTCACATTCATTAGAAATACTAGGTCATCATGCGAAAAATCATTATTACTACTATCAGAATTACCAATATCATTTAGAGATTCATCTTTGATGTAGGCGAGTCACTTATTTTGTCATCAGACAAACATTTCTTCCTTTTCGCGCTCGCCATTTCTGTTTACCTTGTCAGCTGGTGAGTGAAGAGATTGTATAAGTTATAGGCGAGAGAGATAAGGTAAATTTTAGGCCATAGGCTTCACGAAAGCAACTGAAAACTCTCCTGCCATCCGTTCAGAATGCTGTAAAACATTTTTCGAAAGATATTACTATACCCGAGAAAATGTCGAGCGATCGCAAATGAACACTGCAGCTGAACGAGAATTTCTCAGGCGGTCAAGTTATGGGCAAGCGCGTGCAGCTCGAGAATGTCTCGGAAGTGCCACTGAATAGATTTATGAGTGATTCCTATTTGAATTTCTGAAATTACATAGCGTGAAATAGTTGTATGTTCTACTGATTTTTTTTTTTTTTTTTTTTTTTTTTGTGGGTTAAGTTCAGTGAATGTCCTATTTTCATGCATAATGATATGATTCGTTCCACTTTTTGAAAACTAACGATTACTATCGATAGTAGAGCTCATACTATAAGAAAATATCGATGGCAATTATTATCGATAGTTTGCCACCTCTAGAGCTGGCCAAAAACTCAGGCGACGCCTGCTATTGTAATTATCAACGTGAGTACACATGTGCAGCCAGTCCCCGCTATGAATGGTGTGAAAATGTTGCTCATAGGGTCGGACAATGCATGCATTTCAGTGGGCTTGACAGACTGATATGTAAGAGCAACTTCTGGCTCGGTGAGGAAAGCAACGGGAAATTACCTCACTCCTCATTTCCCTAGTACGCCTCTCCAGTGATGCCTAGCCCATGTATGAGAGCTGAAAGCGGAGCTGTTGAGGATCCAACCAGCCTTAGGGCTGAGGACCGAATTTAACAATTTCACAATATACGCCCAACATTATTTTATTACAAGTCCTCATATTGTAATATTTAATATTCCTCCCGAAAATCATTTCTGCGTACGCCTCTGGCAACCATCTATTAAAACCAATGAGAAGGAAAAAATGGAAGGGGTCCAACACTTAGAAAAATGAACGTATCGGTCAAAGACAGACGAAGGGCGTTAAAATGAAAGACTTCCTAGGATTCGCAAGCCTAATACCGTCAGGGCCGGAATAGAACAAGAGTTGACCAAGGGAGGTCGGATATGATATATGAAAGTGAGGAGCCTGGCACAAGTAAGTTGAAGCAGTGCCAGGACCCAGCTAAGGGCCCCGTGGTCGCTCACCCACGCGCCAAAGTTCACTGCCCTTGGGGCCCCTTTTAGTCACCTCTTACGACAGGCTAAGGATACCGTGTGTGTTATTCTATCGCCCCCACCCACAGGGGGAAGTGCCTTTCCTGACGCAAACTCTGTGTGGAGCCATGTATTCAGCATTAAACTAAATTAAATTTATTCACCTTCGGCAACAATAAGGCTAGGAGGCATCTTATATTACCTAGTATGTGTTATGTAGAGAGACGGGCAATCTGACACAATTAAAGACTTCTTCTTCTTCTTCTTCTTCTTCTTCTTCTTCTTCTTCGTCAAATGCCACATCCATTTCTCTAGACGTTGGCAATTACCTTGAAGAAAGCACTCCTTGCTTTAGGTAACACTAGTTGCCACGGCTTTGCTCGCGAGGATTTGGTAAGTTGATGAAAATTAATTGCTCCTCGGTACTGCACTAAGGCATTATCTGAAAATCCCTAAAGTATAAAAACTCAACGAAAAATTGCATTTCATATACTCCCAGAACCTCTTTGTAAACCACGTTTGTGGCGTTGCCTTTTGGAGCTAAGATGACCAGGCTACTGGCAGAGCTAAATCTGGAACATGCGACATGGAACTCTACATGTGAGAAACAGTCCTCTTTAAAGTCGAAAAGAAAATGGTTTCTTTATTTCTAGAGGAGATTCCAAATATCGATTTTCACATCTGTAACATCTTAGTTTTTGAGATATAAATATCCTCATAAAGAGAATTCAATTCCTTCTTCACTTATTTTCGATCTCCAGCTTAAGTTGATTTTCCCAAAACCAAAAGTACGTGTTCCTTTATTTTTAAAGGGGATTACAAATGCGAATTTTCACGTCTGTAGCATGTTAAGTTTATGAGATATACTCATTTTAAAAACTGCCCCACTCCTTGGCTGAGTGGTCAGCGTTAAGGCCTTCGGTTCATAGGGTTCCGGTTCGATTCCGGGATGGGTCGGGGATTTTAATCGCGTTTGATTAATTCATCTAGCTCAACACACTCATCTTCATATTCACTCCACACACCACTTTACCAACCACAACAGGAATACGCAATACATCCCTACAAACGGGGTTGGCGTCAGGACGGCATCACGGTTCGCACCCGCGACCCCACAGCTGTGCGAAAAGCGGTAGAAGAAGAAGATACTTATTTTAAAAATTCATCCGCTTTTTTTATTTCACCCCCTTAAGTGTATTTTCCTAAAAAATGTGTGTTCATTTATTTTTAAAAGAGATTCAATGTACCAGTTTTAACGTCTGTAACATCTTCAGTTTCTGAGATGTATGTATCCTCATGTAAAGAATTCAACTCCTTCCTTACTTCTTTTCACCCCCCGCCCTCACCCCTTAAGTGGATTTTCTGAAAACAAAAAATTGTGTTCTTTTATTTTTAAAGGAGATTCCAAATACCACTTTTTATGTTTGTAACATGTTAGGTTTTTGTGATATATTGTAGAAAATCTCGCTGCTGTAGAATCTTGGAGCTGGCGTTGCCATGGTTACGGCAGTTCATTTCTTTATCCGATTCCTAGAGCAGGGGTAGTGTGGTGCCAATATCTCCATAACGGTTGGTTTTAGGGCCTTAAAACATTATTTTCGAGCCCGTAGGGCTTACCGAGTTTTGTTCTTTGCGTCAAGGGGCTTAAATTGAGCTTTGTCTCGTCCTTGTACGACAAATTCCATATTTCGCCTATATTAGCCTAGTATTTTTATATCTACCCCCGTGTCGCCCCCTCGAATTGCTATTATTATTATTGTTACGGAGATATCCGTGGTAGTTAGAGGTGAAAGAAGGTGCGGGCGGGAATAGGTCTCAACTACAAAATTAAAGTTAATTTAAAACTTTAACAAAGGTTATATTTTCAAAACTTAACAATGATGACATAGAATTTGTAAACTTAACAAGTCAACAACAAGCCAAAATCAGGTACCAAGAAATCACAAGATTTAGGGGGTTATTACAAGATCTGGGCTTTGAGCCCCAAATATCATTTCTTGAGCTCTCAGCTCACAATAACAAGATACCAAAGGGCAGAACACCCTTCATTACATGGAGCATTAGCTCCCAACTTTACATCTCAAGCCTCTCTAAGGCACTTTTACCACAACACCATAAAGAGCTGTCCCGCTCTCGATCTTTCAAGCCTATAAAGGCAATAACGGACTCTTACCCAACCTGCCTTCAAGGCATAATAAAGAAACAGGGGTATATCGTACCCAATCAACTGGGCCTTCGCAGGAAGGAAAACAAAACGGGTTAAGTAAATGGCCCAAAATACAAAATTGAATGGAGGCGATAACTTGCACTCCTACACCAAGTTTTGTCTAAAACCTATGTGGCGCTAGGCCGATCATACAGGAGCTAATCCCAAGCTAGGGAGGTGACACGTGTGAGAAAACTTTACTATATTAAAGAAGAGAAGAACGGTTATGAAAACATAGTCACCTCCTTTTCAAAAATGAAGGGGAGTTCGAGAGGGTGAAGCACTCTCTATCCCCGCTTTACAGTAATTTATAGATTTTACATAGACAGAAAAGAAAACCCTCCCCGAGAGTTAAACTGCTGAGCTAGCAAGAAATGAAGATGTTAACAGGCCATTACCTTGTAGATGAACTGCTACTTGAAGAAAGAGGCGCTTCCCGCCCCCTGCTACATATTCACACACTAAGAAAGATGTTACTGAAGTGGCACCGAGACAAGAAAATTAGCAGTTTATATACCCTCGTGGAACATTCGAGACCTTTCATGAATGATAACAACCCACCCACAAACTTTTATTGGCCAACAGCAAAAACTAATACACAAGACGAGGAAGAAACACCTTATTGGTGGAAAATTAATTACGTAAATTCATGATTGGTTACATTCAAAACGGGCGGAAAGAAAGGATTTATATTGACAACCCACAAACCACAGAACAAAATTTAGTAAAAATAAAACTTAGGAATACAATATTTCTTCAAGAAAGTTCATTCCATTGCACCAGAGTGTGTTACCATAGTTTTGGGTAGCGATATCTGTTAGAGAATGTTCAAACTTCTTGATACGGAGCAAACAAACACAAATCAAAAGACACAGTTCAGAACACTTCAAAATTACCAAATTTACAGTAGTGACATCTTCCGAGAAACTGTTGAGTTAATACAGTTCGTTAAAGTTCAGGCTTTCTTCTGTAGAGAAGTTTCAACTGGCGCAATATTTGAATTAGCGGCGTGGAGGTGTACCACCCGGTACAATTATTATTTTTTTTGCTATTTTTTTTCGTCGCACCGACACAGACATGTTTTATGACAACGATGGGAGAGGAAAGGCGTAGGAATAGGAAGTAAGCGGCCGTAGCTTTAATTGAGGTACAGCCCCAGCATTTGCCTGGTGTGAAAAATGGGAAACCACGGAAAACCATATTCAGGGCTGCCGACAGTGGGGTTCGAACCCACTATCTCCCGGATGCAAGCTCCCAGCTGGCGCCCCTAAACGCACAGCCAACTCGCCCGGTCCCTCAAGGATTATGAATATTTACATTAGTAAAATAATTTTTAGAATCGGTCCAGTAGTTCCTGAGATTAGCCATTACATACAAAGAAACTGTTCCTCTTTATATATTAGTATATAGCCTGTACTTCCCACCTCGTAGAACATGACCTAAATGTGGGTGGAGGCTGTAGAATAACACCCATGGTATCCCCTACGTGCCGTAAGAGGCGACTAAAACGGGCCGAATGGGCCCTTAACTTGGGAGCGTGGGTAGGCGACCACGGGGTCTTCAGATCATCTCTGTCATAGCTTTCACTTACTTGGACCACGCTCCTCTCTTTCATCTGTCCTACCAGACTCGTGTACTGCTCCGACCCTAACGGTATTACGGATGGAAGCCTAAGGAGTCTTTAATTATCTCGCCCTTCGTAGTTCTTGTCTTTCTTCGGCCGATACCTTCAGTTTTCGTAGTGTCGGATCCCTTCCATTTTTTCTCTCTGATTAGTGTTATATAGAGGGTGAACCGAAATTCGGCACTCGGGCGTCGCAGCGTGACTCCTCACATGCCAGCAATAAAAAATGTATCTCACAAAAGTTCGTCCTACGAGTATATCCGGCAGAAAAACGACGTTGAAGTGTGGCAATCTGGCAACACTGTAACCACATGTAGGCTAACTACCTCTGTCAGCACATATTAGCCCTGCTGTGCAGTTGGTGCAGTGGATAGAGTTTTGGGTTAGCATGCAGGAGGTCGAGGGGTCGATCATGAGTTAAGGCGTATGTTTTTTATTTCGTAAATGTAGTCTAGGTGGTATGGTATCTGGCATCTTAATCGTCAAAAGCGATTGCAGCAGGTCCTCTAGAAACCATTTGCACTTACATTCTTTCTTTCTTTCTTTCTTTCTTTCTTTCTTAATCTGTTTTCCCTCCAGGGTTGGCTTTTCCCTCGGACTCAGCGAGGGATCCCACCTCTACCGCCTCAAGGGCAGTGTCCTGGAGCTTCAGACTCTGGGTTAAGGGATACAACTGGGGAGGATGACCAGTGCCTCGCCTAGGCGGCCTCACCTGCTAAACTGAACAGGGGCCTTGCTGGGGGATGGGAAGATTGGAAGGGATAGGCAAGAAAGAGGGAAGGAAGCGGCCGTGGCCTTAAGTTAGGTACCATCGCGGCATTTTCCTGGAGGAGAAGTGGGAAACCACGAAAAACCACTTCCAGGATGGCTGAGGTGGGAATCGAACGCACCTCTGCTCAGTTGACCTCCCGAGGCTGAGTGGACCCCGTTCCAACCCTCGTACCACTTTTCAAATTTCGTGGCAGAGCCGGGAATCGAACCCGGGCCTCTGTGGGTGGCAGCTAATCACACTAACCACTACACCGCAGAGGCGGACTGGACTACATTTACGAAATAAAAACACATACGCCTTAACCCAGGATCGACCCCTCGACCTCCTGCTTGCTAACCCAAAACTCTATCCACTGCACCAACTGCACAGCACGGCTAATATGTGCTGACAGAGGTAGTTACCCTACATGTGGTTACAGTGTTGCCAGATTGCCACTCTTCAACGTCCTTTTTCTGCCGGATATACTCGAAGGACGAACTTTTGTGAGAGACCTTTTTTTTTTTTTATTGCTGGCATGCGGGGTGTCGCGCTGCGACGCCCGCGTGCATGAATTTCGGTTCATCCTGTAGAGGATGTTTGCCAGCTCACGCCCAGCTCTAGCGAATACATCAAATACATGAAGATATACAAGTACATGCTTCGAGAATCTATAAATATTATCTTCTTCGGTTTATAGGTTAAAAATCAATTCAATGCATTAGATCTATTGAAAAATTGTGCCATAACAGAAAAATGCCGACACATACTGTACCAACTTCATCAGGAAGAACAACATGAGACTTATGAAGGTCGTACACAGGCCGCACTACAACTTTTTTATTTTTTAAAATTACAATATGCTTTACGTCGCACCGATACACACAGGTCTCATGGCAACAATGTGATAAGAAAGGCCTAGGAGTGGGAACGAAGCGGCCGTGCCCTTAGTTAACGTACAGCTCCAGCGTTTGCCTGATGAAAATATTGGAAACCACGGAAAACCATCTTCGAACCTACTATCTCCCGAATACTGGATACTGACCGCACTTAAGCGACTGCAGCTATCGAGCTCGGTCTATTCTTTGTTAGAGTAGGCCTACCTGTGGTATTATGTTTCTGTAAAAATGTCCGATAAAAATTGAGAGGAAATTGGTTTTGTTACTCCATATGCTCACTCCTCACTATCCTTTCACTTTAATGCTGATAATAACAAATACTTCATTTCCTTATTTAAGTTCCTTTCGTAGGGAAGCAAACGCGTGCCAAGAGCTGGCAGTGGCCATTCCAGGCTTGAGAAGTGCGGGGTTGCAAGGTCGAACACCGCGGCCTTGTGTAAAGTCGGCCATGACTCGGCTCGGCTCGGAACAACGCTTCGTCTCTGGGCTACTCGGCTAAGCTCGGCTCAACTCGGCTCGGATTTGGAGCGCTACGGAGCAAGTGAGGAAGAGGGAGACAGGGGGAGAGCGAGACAGGCGTGGGGAAAGAGAGAAACAGCGCTATTGCTCCAAATCGAGGAACGGGGGTCTGCACTCTGGTCAACCCAGCGAAGTCGTCTTTTGCACCGTGCACAGTGCATGCACCCTGAGAGGCCCTCGTCTATGGCTTCATGAAGAGCTACAAAGGGCCATGGCCTGCCAAGCGATCGCTGCTCATCCCGAAGGCCTGCAGATTACGAGGTGTTGTGTGGTTGGCAGGATGAATCGTCTTGGCTTTCTGAATCGGGGCTGCTATCTTGCCGTCCTTAATTGTAATTAAATGAGCCGAGGTTTGAGTCACTTACCTGTTAGCTTGCGTTCGGGAGATAGTGGGTTGGAGCCCCAATGTCGGCAGCCCTGAAGACGGTTTTCCATGGTTTCCCATCTCCATACCAGACAAATGCTGGGACTGCACTCCACGGCCGCTTCCCTCACACTCCTATCCCATCGTGGCCATTAAGATCTGTCTGTGTCGGTCCGACGCACAGCAAATTGTATCACTGAGGGATCGCGAACCAGCTGTTGGATACAAGTAAAAATCCCTTACCTGATCAGGAATCGCACAAGGGACGTCCGAGTGAGAGACAGGCTACCTCAATACCTCGAAGCCGGCAAATAGCAAAGTAAAAGGATGAGTACATTATTTAATTTTCATATAACATAATTAATTTGTCCTGTATACTTGGGGGCAGAACTCGCCTCACACCACTAGTCTCCAGCGGCAGCGGCTTATAGGATTTACTACGTCTACTGTAGCCGGAGGTGCCAAATCGTCTACCTCATTAGCATCAAAAGAAGCAGCGCAAAAAGGAACGTTTCGCTTCGAGAATAGTTAATGTTCATGAATATGCCTTTCTATAGACGAAACTCAATGTTACATCAACGAGAACTGCAATTCCACCTCAAGGGAACTTGTAGCTGCAGCATCTTGGCGACCAAGGCCTACGGTAACCACTAATGTGGCGTCACTGACGGTACACTTTCTATTTCAACACACTCTATTTATACAAATCCAGAGCCGCAGCATCTTTGGCGACCAAAGCCTACGGTAACCACTAATGTGACGTCACCGACGGTACACTTTCTATTTCAACTCACTCTATTTATATAAATCCAGAGCCGCAGCGTCTTTGGCGACCAAGGGCTACGGTAACCACTAATGTGACGTCACTATCAGTACACTTTCTATTTCAACACATTCTATTTTTACAAATCCACTGCCCCAGCATCTTTGCCAACCAAGGCCTAAGGTAACCACTAATGTGACGTCACTATCAGTACACTTTCTATTTCAACACACTCTATTTATACAAATCCACAGCCGCAGCATCTTGGCGACCAAGGCCTAAGGTAACCACTAATGTGACGTCACTATCAGTACACTTTATATTTCAACACACTCTATTTATACAAATCCACAGCCGCAGCATCTTTGGCGACCTACACCTACGGTAACGACTAATGTGATGTCACTTCCATCACACATTTTGTTACGTTATGTTACACAAACTTTCGGATGACCCTCAACCATAAGATATATTCATGTCAAAATAAGCACTTTCGTGATCTTAATTTTTTGTCATTTCGATATAACCTCAGATATTGATTTATTATTACGGTATTATTATATTACTATTAATAATGCTCACTAGGTCAGTACGCTGCACTTGATATGAAGAAAAAGTATAGAATGAAGAAAGTGGTTTGGCAACCTCTCCACACCAATCAAGGATCACTTAGAACTCGTTAACTCAGCAGGGTGCAGAGTGTGATTGACAGCTGGCTGCCAGCTCGCTTCCAGGAACTCAGGCCGTCATATTTTGTCCTCAAGATATAGATATTTCCGAAGCAACAGATGAAGATTCATTGTGTTCCACAGTCGGGAGTTGCTGATTACAAATGTTTGAACATTTAGTCGTACGCTGTCTGAGTATGTCAATAAAGTAGCTGGTGAATCTATTGTTTCGGTTGCGGACATATGACATAGCAATGCATTGTTTAGAAGGATACAGTCGGAAAACAAATGTCTACATACTCCTGCTTATTCCATAATTTTTTAGACAACTCTTACTGTATGTTGATTGTTTTGACTCCTTCCAAACAGTGAATACTTCTGTCCTTTAATTCAGTGTGATAGAAATCAGAAAGCATGGAAAAGACCTAATAAAGGCATCCAAAAGTAAAATCTTGTCCCATTAGTGAATCATTGAGGTGAGAATACTGTATTCTTCTTTGGGGATGCATGTCTGGTGCTGGGGTAGACAATTTTGTGTTTATTGAAAATAAAATGGATAAATCTGTATATATTAGGGGAAACTCTCTGTTGATATACTGGGACTGAGAAATGACAGGATCATTCAACAAGATAACGACCCTAAACAAATAGTTGCAATATTATCAAGCAATTTCAATCATCTCCCAACTCCCTACCATACTGAACATCTTCGGGAAGAACTCCATAGGTGGATTAGGAAAGGTTCCACCAAGAAGAAGGACGATTTGTAACTTGCCATAAGAACAGAACGGAACAAAATTTCACCAAACGTCATCAAAGACCAAGTGGAAGCGCTGCCCTTGCGTTTGGAAGCTGTGGTAAAACAACGTAGTGAACGTAATATGAACGTCGTTAATGCCATAAAATACGGTATCTATAACGTGCTCCGAATTTTTCTACTGTTTTATGGATTCTACGTTTACTACGCTGCATATGCCGGTACTAACCTGCCTGTGCTCTCTTCGCCCGTCCAGTTTCAACTGCTCGTGCTGCTTACCCTCCCTCTTTCCTTCCCCTACCGCTTCGCTGCGCATTGGGTACTGTATGCTCTCGTCCTTGGCTTGTAAATGTTTCTTCTGGGTGTTTTTGTTAATATATTGTTATTATGAAAAAACTATTTCTTCTTTGCCCTTTTTTTTTGTTGTCGTATGCCTTTCCTTGCCCTCGAATTTTGTACCTACCACGGTTCCTCTGAATACATGGACTCAGTGAAAATGCTTCCATTATGCGCTCTGCTGAAAACCTTTCACCTTGAAAATTGAAAACTACCTGCGAACTTGTGCACGGACGGACTTATATTTCCTTTTTTTTGGAGTGTCGTTACACCCCTTTTGCTACGCCATCACGTGCGTTGATTGGTGCTGCGTCAGTTGGATTAGTATACTGGTTTATGCCTTGTGTTTTTCTTGGTGCATTGTCTTACCATTCCCATTCTGGTGCATGGCGAGATCATATTCTGAGCGTACATACTTTACCTTAAATACGATACAGACCAGACCTGCCCATACCAACCGTTACGTCACAGGTCACACGACACACACCACATATCTGTAAGTCTATCATTTTATTTTATAAGTGAAGATAAGTAAAATGATCTCTTTTGATTACACTTACATGAAATTTTTAAGTCTATGTAGACTTTTCTTTCCGAATGTGTGTCGGAGTTCGATTGGATGCAATTTGTAGTACTACTTCTGCTATACGTAGCACCTGCGGTTCTTTTTATTTTATTATTATTGTGTAATAAAAAAGAAAACATTATTACTCAACAACAACGACAAAAAGAGTATAACAAGCAATTCCATGGAAAGAAAATATTACAAGGAATACCACTAGTTTATCTTTCTAAATCCATCATCATCATATACAAACTCACACACAACTTAAGTATTTCCAGTGCTTAATACTGCGGCTTACAATACCACAGATTGAGCTTACTACTAGCTTAATAATACACGTGAAAATAAACTAAAGTTAAAACATAATTACCCAACAACAAGAGTACAACAAGCAGTTCCACGAAAGGGAAATTTTACAAGAAATTCTAAATCATCCAGCATCATTAGACAACCAAGTTATCAGCAATACCGATTTTTGTTACTATCGCGTCTTACGTTCAGCATAAAACGTGTGTATGTATTCTGTGTGCTATGGAGAATATGTTGGACAGATCACACAAGACTGGGAGAACGTAATTTATAACCGCGATCGATCAATCAATCAATCAATCAATCAATCAATCAATCAATCAATCAATCAATCAATCAATCAATCAATCAATCAATCAATCAATCAATCAATCAATCAATCAATCAATCAATCAATCAATCAATCAATCAATCAATCAATCAATCAATCAATCAATCAATCAATCAATCAGTCAATCAATCAATCAATCAATCAATCAATCATCTGTATTTAGGACTGTCTCACAGGTGGCAACAGTTTACCTAGCCTTATCTTAAAACGTTTTCAAAGAACATTTCCCTTGACAAATTATTCCAATCCCTTACTTTTCGTCTTATAAACGAATATTTGCCCCAATTTGTCCACTTGAATTCTAATTTTATATTCGTTTTCTACTTTTGAAAGTTCCACTCAAAATTCCCTCGGACTCAGCGAGGGATCCCACCTCTACCGCCTCAAAGGCAGTGTTCTGGAGCTTCAGACTCTAGGTCCGGGGATACAACTGGGGAGGATGACCGGTACCTCACCCAGGCGGCCTCACCTGCTATGCTGAACAGGGGCCTTGGTGGGGGATGGGATGTTTGGAAGGGATAGACAAGGAAGAGGGAAGGAAGCGGCCGTGGCCTTAAGTTAGGTACCATCCCGGCATTTGTCTGGAGGAGAAGTGGGAAACCTCGGAAAACCACTTCCAGGATGTGAGGTGGGAATCGAATCCACCTCTACTCAGTTGACTTTCCGAGGCTGAGTGGACCCCGTTCCAGCCCTCGTACCACTTTTCAAATTACGTGGAAGAGCCGGGAATCGAACCCGGGCCTCCTGGGGTGGCAGCTAATCACACTAACCACTACACCACAGAAGCGGACCCATTTGATCTCCTGAATCTAAAATATCTGCTATGTCTTGCTGTAATCCTACAAGCTGAGCCTCAGTGCTATAACCGTTCCTAAAACTCAATTAACAACTCTACTAGGATTTTTCAAAAATTCGAATGAGAGCCAATCCTATGAGGTGTCCACGAAAGTGTTTTCCTAGTTATTTAACGGAGGACTTACAGGATAGAATATCGTCACCATCTACGATAGAGGATGCGTTGTCATAATTCAATTGTATTTATTTAATAGATTCAATTTTTCTATAACTGTACAAATGCCTTGCTTCTATTTAATATCAGATTGTAGTCATCAGACTAAAAGATTTGTACAGAGCTCGATTGCTGTAGTCACTTAAATGCGACCTGTATCCGGTATTCGGAAGATAGTAGATTCGAACCCCACTGTCGGCAGTCCTGAAGATGGTTTTCCGTGGTTTCCCATTTTCACACCAGGCAAATGTTGAGGCTGTAGCTTAATAAAGGCCACTGCCGCTCCCTTCCCCCTCCTAGTCCTTTCCTGTCCCATCGTCGCCATAAAATCTGTCTGTGTGACGTTAAGAACCTGTAAAAAAAGAAAGAATGGTCGCTGAATATCTTAAATTATTTTAATATTTTCGGCGTGTAAAGAAGGAGGAAAATGACGATACATTTGTAGATCGTTGGCATTCAAATGGTAAGAGCAATGACATTAATTAGAATCAATGTTGTTGATATAGTCCTACAATGCAAACAAGAGGGGTGCCAAGTCCAGACCTTGTGGTACTCCGGCAGTGACATACAACCAATCAGAAAGCTGTTCTCGATTTAAAATTATAGGCTAGTGTCCGGAGCTCAAGTTCGATTACCGGTATTTCTAGAAATTTTAGAATGGCTGGAGGGCTGGTATGTGATTGTATTATGCATGCAGGTTACTTCCATTAAAGATGTGGCTGATAAGAGCTACACCACCTCGGGATGAAGGACATGAATTAACTTTTATGGAAAAAATCGAACTTTTCAATGCCCATAATGTGTAATATAACTTCTATTGAGCCTATTACTTCTGTGCTATAAGTACCAATTGCCGTTTCGACATCCTATTAAAGAACGTATACATTAAACAAGCTGAGCAAACTCAGAGGCACCCGAGAGCCTTATCTCACTGCTGACGATTTGTCCTGAAGAGGCTACCAATGAATACGAAAATTTTGATAGTTAATTTGTTTCGTAAAATTCATTATTTGAATGTGTTTTTCGGCACGTAAATAAGGAGGCCAAGACTGTATATCTGTAAATCGTCGGCATACTAGTGGTACTAGCAGCTACTTAAATTACAGTATAATCGTTGTGATTGATTACATTGCAAACAAGAGGGGTGCAAGTACAGAGCCTTGTGGTACTCCGACATTTTCTCTTTTTAAATGGAGGGAACTTCTGCTTTAAATCTCCAATAAACTTCACTTTCGGCGTGAAAATTTTATCTCCCAGCTTTATTCAAAGTTATTGACAAAGGGTAAGAAAGAGTAATTCTCAAGTTAATCTGTTACAAGTACTTATATCACATTTTCACGGCACTTAATTATGGTCACAAGTAATAAATTTAAGGTTATTCGCTTTCCATTGACGGTTCAAGGATGAAGAGTATGCGCTACACTCGAAATAAACCTTAGGCCTATTACAGTAGTAGGTCGTGTTCAGAGCGTGCTGTACGTAGCTCAGTTGGTAAGAGCATCCGGTGCGAAACCGTAAGCTTGTCGGTTCGGATGTCACAGGCATCCGGTTAGCTATTTTGACGTGGACATGTATTACTAGTGTGGCAAGCCTGTCTTGAACAGTAAAAATTAATAATTAAATTAAACTGGAAATTTGGAACGAACATTCTAACATATCTTAGTAACAAAAATTACACTGCCCATGTTACGTACATGTCAAGTGGATAGAATCGTAAGAGGAATTATGAAATTTCCTCATGAACCATATTGAGTGCTGTTGTAGATGCGAGTTGTACTTTGACGTTTATGGATTTGCGAACTCTTCAGTTACTCAATAGGCCTATAGATATCCGTGGATAAACATTTCAGTGGAGAGATTCACCCAAAATCTGTGTAAAGTTTGGTAAAGTTTTTCCTTGTGCCTTGCTGCTTGTGAGAGAGAAGGCTAAATTTAGAGGAAATTGCTTCCGCTTAAAGAAACAATGGTACGTCGAAATTCCCAAATCTATTCATGACATAAAACACGTTCTTCCTGATGCTGAGCCCATCAGGATTTCTGCATGAACAATATTTTTGTCTAGCTTTAACATAGTCAAACTCATAGACATGATATAGGCTTTTGGGCTGAAAGACTTTACATTTCGCAGAGAAGTTCTCTGTATTAGTATGTTCTGAAGAAAGTCTCTGCGAAACGTAGGGAATTTAACCTTATTTTCTTGACACGGCATAAGCCCAAAAGCCTACCTATATCATGTCTTAAATACGGACCGTGAAAGCAACAATGGCAACATAGTCAAACTCGTCCCGCAATTTATATGTAGATTTCTTTCTCCTCTAAGTCCGTACCTTTTTTGCTGCAACCCTTTTCAACAGTTCAATAAACCCAAATAATAATGCTGAATCCTTGTATTTACTTTATGTACAGTAACTTGGTCAATAAGAGACAGAAACCGGTTATAATATTATAATGTTGTAGCCCAAACAATATGGCGGTCACGCTTGTCCGTTGGTTTCTTGGTTTCAATTCTGGCGGCATATTCGTGAGGTGATCTACAATAGAGGCGGAAAACTATCGATAGCGACCGCTATCGTCTGATATCGATAGTCAGTTGCCTACTATCGATAGTCAATGATAGGTTTCCCCCCCCCCCCCTCATTGGCTTATTTTATACCCTAACAGAAATTGTACCGCTGTTTGCAATTAACTGGTGAGGAGTTTGTTCCAATTCAAAGGTGTGCATTTAAGTATTTCTGTGTATCTGCGACTTCAGTGCCGCCAGAAAGACTATTTAGCATTTTGGAAGGTGGGATTCTCCATTCAACCTAACCTTAGTTGAGTTGGTACCAATACGGGACGAAAAATGAGATTTATAAGTTGTCAGAGATTGTATGTTGGCGAGAAAAGATTTTAGGTCAAAGACTTAATGAAAACAACTGAAAACTCTCCTGCTATCAGTTGAGAATGCTGTAAAATATTTTTCCAAAGATATTACAATACCCAAGAAAATGTCGGGCGATCGCACATTGAACACTGCAGCTGAACGATAATTTCTCGGGCGGTCACGTTATGGGCAAGCGCGTGCAGCCCGGGAATGTCTCGCTCGTGCCACTGAAGAGATTTATAAGTGATTCCGATTTAAACTTCAGAAATTGCATAGCATGAAATAGTTGTGCTTTCTACTGATTTTTTGTGGATTGTGTTCAATTCGGGCATAATGATATGATTCGTTCCACTTTTTGAAAGCTATCGATTACTATCGATAGTAGAGCTCATATTATCGGAAAATATCGATGGCGATTACAATCGATAGTTTTCCGCCTCCATTAAATATACCTAATATAGATGGCTGGGGTCATCTGAAAATTTGTGTAACGTGACGCGACAAAATGTGTAACGGAAATGACGTCACATTAGTCGTTACCAAGGTCATTCTAGGGAGGTCTAGACACGAATGTTACTCATGGGAGCCGCCATGTTGAGTCTTTGAGCGTAACCAAAGGCAAGTATATTAGAATTTGGAGGATTTAGGTGCCAAGTATTGAAATAAAAACAAACAAACAACTATTTTTCGTGTAGAATTTCATCGGGCATCCATTGATCATGTATGTATAACTATATAACATTTAAATGGCATGAATACATCCACAGCTATTTGAATAGGAAGCTAATTAACAGAACCTGAATTTCATTTTTTAAGAAACAGTAATCATCAGTCTAGCTTAAGTCAGCAAGGAGAACGAACGTGTCGTGTGGTATGTGCCGGTTGAGTTGAGTAGAGAAGGAGTGGGGGGGGGGGGCGGACGGGTCAAGTGGAGTGTGAGGAGGAAGCTCGGAAGATGATCGGTATTGAGCAGTACAGGGTCACTATCGGGAGATGGCAGGGAAGAATGAAGAAGGGAACTAATAATAAAAAGGAATGTAAGATAGACATGGGAGTGAAGGAACAGATGCTGTTACCGGCAGTGGTGGTCACTGTGCTCCTGGTTATTGGAGGAGAGTAGTAGCAACATGGGCTGGGAAGACATAGAATTTATAAGGAAGGTGGTAAAGGAGGCAATGAAGGAGTTATGCCCGTTTGATCAATTCGAAAAGATGCTACAGGAGCAAGTCTAGGAGCACGAAAAGACGAGGATGAAAGATACTAAGGCAAAGATAGAAGACAGTGAGGGAGAAAATTAAAAATATGGAAGACGAGGTGGTAAATTTGAAGAAAGAAATAACAGTTTGCATTCTGGATCGTAAGAAGAAATCCATATTTATTTACGGGGTGGACGAAGAAAAGACAGAAGCTGAAGTGGACAATATTTACAAAGTGGTAAATGTCATACAAAAGAAAATGAAAATTAAATTTAGTGAGGTTGATATATATAATGTGGAGAGGGTAGGCAAGGTGAGAGGGCCCAGTCCCATAAAAGTGTCGCTGCTATCTTCATTGTTGGTAGATATAGTGACTAGGAACGCTGGTAATCTACGGAGTGAGAAAATTGGGATTAAGAGGGATTTGGGAAGAGAGGAGAATATGAATTTCAAAATTTTGAAGAAACATTTATTGAGAGAAACAATGGAGTGCAGTCGAACAATATCAGGTGATGCAGGAAATATTAGATTAGGAAATGGAGTCTTAAAAGAATTAGATGCATATTGTTACTTGGGTGGTCAAATAATTAACGATGGCAGAAGTAAGGAGGACATAAAATGCAGACTGACACAAGCAAGGGAGGCCTTTCTTAAGAAAAGAAATTTGTTCACCTCGAATATTGATATAGGAATTAGAAAGATGTTAGAAAGATGGAGCGTGGCATTGTATGGAAGTGAAACAAGGACGATAACTAGCTCAGAAGGGAAGAGAATAGAAACTTTTGAAATGTGGTGTTACAGAAGAATGCTGAAGGTGAGATGGGTGGATAGAATCACGAATGAAGAGATACTAAATCGAATTGGTGAGAGGAGATCGATTTGGCTAAATTTGACGAGAAGAAGAGATAGAATGATAGTGTGACCATTCATCACCATGCCATAGGCATGTTAGGAGGTTTGGTCAATCATATATGCCGTTTTCTGCAACATTCTGCGACATATAATGTAGTAATTAGCAGTCTACATGCCGAACCGGGATGTGATTTGCGATATCCCAGCCCGAAGGGAGCAGTTTTCTGCGCTGTGACGAGAAAAGGATAGCGCAGTATTGCTGAACCTTGAAATCGCGCTCTCTTTTCAAGCGAGCGAGAAGGAGAGATGACGCTACGCGTGGAAATACAGGTTGTCGGAGACTGGGCTGAATTAAGGTGTGTTAACCCCTGAGAAATAAATGTCCTCTACTAATTCAACATCGCATTCATTGGTGCCACTCCATCATAATTTACTAAAACGAGGAAGAAGAAGAAGAAGAACACCTTCATCTGAGATAATTTTTGGAAATTTATGGGTCAGGTCTCACTCGAACCGATGTATTTAATGCTAATTGTTGATGCATATAAATGCAATACTTTAATAGTGGATCGGTAATGACGCCTGTGATACAGTAGTACGCAGATTAAAAATGACTGCTGAAATCTGACAACGTGTGGAAAAAGTGGGAGATCTTGCGTGATGAACCATGACGTGTGAATTTCTAAAAGGACGCTTTTGAGATTGTGAATGACCCACTGATCGCTTTGGTTTTATATGTGATCAGTAGAAAGTAGGGGTTGCGAGCTATAATTTGATTGTTTTCACGTCGCTGAAAGATTCCGATTACCGGAGCTTCATTTCAGCCAGGGGTATGATTTACCTCCCCCCTGACCATTTTGTCCGGATGCTATAAGTAGAACCGGGACCTTGATACAGTATCCCATTGTCATTTGTGTAGGCGCAGTACTCACACGTTAGGAGTGAACTTGGATATCAGTGTATGAAGCGTTGTGTCAAGGAAGGAAAACACATCAGTGCGATGTAATATATCGCGAAATAAGCCGTGTGGTACAAGATAATGTACAGTATTGATGAATAGAAGTCTTATCTCAACATTTTATATTTTAAATATTAACGACAGTCAGTTGCGGCTCATGATGCAATCATCAGTAAAAGGGCAAACGCGTCAGGTTGTTTAGAGGTAGTGAGACAGCTAATTACGTTCAGGAATTAACAGTGACCGATCTAAAGCATTTTAAGAGTGAGTGACGTTCAATAAAAATTAAAGAACTATTCCTGATAAAATTAGCGTTTGCATACTCCATGGACACTCGTGGTGATAGACTGTGTGATTAATGGGGAAATGAACAGTGATTTATACAAATTTGCCACTATTTGCATTAATCTATTTAAAGTTATTAGTGGATCTTATCACAAGTAGATTCCTTTGAAAGTACATAAACAGTGTTTACTAACTGATTTCCCATTTTGCCTATATGTTCGTGAGTGGTCGTCGACCAACGAGATCTGGAGCTTACAAGAATCGCGTCTAAGTGCCTGCAGTCATTTCTACAAGGGACGTCCAGAGACTCAACTAAGAAGACCACAGTTCGAGACATGGATCGTGTGAGGATAAAGAGGAACCAAGGGCTATCAAAGAGAAGACCCCTCATCATGACGGAGTAAAGATCTAAGGTGTACCTCGATTTGACGGCAAACCATACCCAGCATTTGATAAGTACACCTAATTTGAATACATCAAACCACGAGATTTTCATGCCAGTAGCATTTTTTATTTTTGTATATATTAGAATGTTATAATTAACAACAATATTAAATGTAGGGAACACTATACGCGTGTGACTGGGAAAAGATTATTTATTATTTTAATTAGGGTTTTCAGGTGATTTAAGAATAATCATTGATATTTAGCAGGTTTATTTGAATGAATTATTATATAGATCCCATAAATTCTTAGTGTATATGAAGCACATATATTTTGAGAAGAATAGCGCTTTAGCTAAACTTATAACTTCTTCGTAATGTTACTATCTGGTAAAGATTTTCATAGTAATTTGAATATAAACTATATGTTTGCTTCAAGGTGATTCAGGTATTTATAAATCCCGTATGATAATAAATGATCATTGTAGATGTTCAAACTGAGGTATTATGCGAATTATATAGATATGCGAGAAGAATTAAATAACATGTAAGAATGGAGTCTTCTCTGTAAATTAATAGAACGGATTTGAGATGCAGTGGTATATGGGAAGGTGTAGCTTGTGACATGTTTGAGATGCTGGGATGATAAAGGATTATAGTAATTATGGCTGTTGGGATATATTGAATTAGGCTGAATATATAGCCAGATAATGAATAATAAGTGATGACTCTCAAATGAATGCGTACTTGAGAACAAGTCGAGATGATATATAAAAGAAATAGAGAGAGAAAGAAAGAAAGAAAGAAAGAAAGAAAGAAAGAAAGAAAGAAAGAAAGAAAGAAAGAAAGAAAGAAAGAAAGAAATGACGAGTTCAATGTGTTTTTGTAGCCACAGAGCTGGACACACAGCTATTGTCATAATTGACAGATTTACGACGTGAGGACTTGTAGGGTCTGAGGCAGATTGTGTCGTTCCCAACAAGCTTAATGTTTACCTGCAGGATCCCTTTCATTTGCCAATACAGTCTCAATTCCATTCTAATGATACGTTATGAGAAACCCGATAATTTCCTGATTTTGTGAAGGATAAACCCCTTCCCATTTTTACGCATTAAATTAGCTCGTGATAGGAGTTTAAATTTTTTACCTCGGAAGCTGAGTACCTGAGTTCGACTCATGTTGGAACGAAGAATTTAACCTGATACTATGGCTTTATTAAGCCATACCTTCAAGATGTATTGTATGATATATGTTTGATATTTTTTCTATGTAATGTGTTTACGTGTTTTATTATTCCCCAAAGTGTTCTATGGTGATGGGTTCGATTCCAGCGTTGGCTGATTTTTAAAAATATAATTTGTTAGGTAAACCCAGGGTACGCGTATGTGTTCAGTGTATTATATAAATTGTCATGGTCAAATAGACCATGTGTTTGATCTGCGGCGATGCAATCTCGTGTGTAAATTAGATGTACTTGTGATACGAATCCATTCCAAATCATGACTAATGATAATTAATTAAAGACATGATAATTAATGATGATTAATGATAATTAATTAATCAACAGGATGGATGCCATTTAATATCCATTTCTGCTCAGCTTATTAAAGTAATAGATGCCATTTAGTATCGCTGTTATAGATAAATAAATCCGCGTATCAGTGTGTATTAATCAAATTATTTGAGGTATGCCAAGGACCAACTACAACTGTGAATAAACTAAAAGGACGTTAAGACATACTATATATATATATATAATTTTGCATCAGTCTTGATTGTTTCTTTGTTTATGTGTTATAATATGGCACCATCTCGTGCGATTTTATCAGTATAATAAAATGTTTAGCAAATATATTTCAACGAAGATTCTTCTCATTTAATAATATTAGTGCATTCCTCTCACATTACAGAGAATCCTACTTTCGTTATATTTTATGTAGTGCCTATTTTCTTTTCGAACATTCCATTGTCCGTATGCTTTATGAGTTCAGCCGGTGACGCAATGAAAGTAGGGAGGTCGAGACTTCAAGCCCGGGAAGTGACTTCTGGAGGTTCTCATCCAACAATTCCATCTATACACCTGTTTGTGAAACCGAATTATGTAATAGTTGCCCTAAATTTACAGTTGGTTTTTGAGGGAAGTGTAAGTGGTAAGAACGCTAGGGGTAGACCAATGTATGAATATGACAAACAGATTAGAGCAGATGTAGGATGTAGTAGTTATGTAGAAATGGAAAGGTTAGCACATGATAGGGTGGCATGGAGGGCTGCATCAAACCATTCTGACTCAAACAACAAACAACAAATCGAAGTAGACATGAAATTAAAAAGCCTGGAGGCATTACATCATCAAGTTCTTAGAAACCTTGGCGTTTGTGGAGTAAAAGTACATCAATATGACCAAAATTCAAATTTCAAAAAAATTCAATTAGAAAAATCTAAATGAATTGATTAATGTTTATAGTTAAGAACAAGGTATTTTAAATTAGCTTGCAAAGTTTCATGATTCTATCTCAAATAATGTCCGAGTTACTGAGAATTTAGATACCGAATGAGTTTTCGTTGACGTCTCCCCCTTAATCTCACTGGGTAATAATCTGAGGTATAATCCGCAATTGACGACACTCGTGCACGGAATAAATGAAGGTGTTTCATCATCAGATGTTTAATACCAATTGGCGATAGAGTTTTATCAGCTCATTAAATGAGACAACTCGAATATTACGAAGAATACCGATATTACATCATTTAGTGCTTGTTAGAAGTAGTTGATGATCTATAAAATTCTTGAATATGCAAGACCACGTATTTTCGTGGTTATCTACACTCTTATTATAAACAGAGAACGTTTGTTTTTTGTTTCGCAGGGCAGTTTTATTCCTAAAGAGGGTTTTCGGGAGAGTGAAACGTTTGATGACAGCTAGAAGCATACCAATTAAACTTTAGGAAGAGGTTTGCCAAATGTTTTGTGTGGAGTGTAGTGTCTCATAGTTCTGAAACGTGGACAGTCAGACAGAAAGAACAAAAATATTTAGAAAGTTTTGAAATGTGGTTAGGGAGAAGAATGGAGAAAGTGAATTGAGGAGGTGCTGAGCAGGGTAGGGGACGAGAGGAACTTCATGATGATGATGATGATGATGATGATACAGAAGAGGAAAACATCTTGGATTGGTCACATGTTACGTAGAATGTGTCTACTACAGAGAATCATGGAGGGAAAAGTTGAAGGAAAGAGAGGGAGAGGAAGGAGGAAGTTTGGAATGCTGACAGATGAAGAGAGGAAGAAGTTAGGAGCAAGTGAAGGAAGATGCTCAGGACAGAGAGAAATGGAGGACATCGAGTTGATACCTGCCTAAGGACAGATTTACTGAAAGAAGAAGAAATTTACCAGAACTATGCTACTGTATCTCACTTCAAAACACAAGAAAATATAACAAAATCGCATTCTTTTACTTTTGACAAAGTGAAATGTCGTATGGCTTTTAGTGCCGGGAGTGCCCGAAGACATGTTCGGCTCTTCAGGTGCAGATATTTTGAGTGACACCCGTAGGCGACCTGCGCGTCGTGATGAGAATGAAATGACGATGAAGACAACACATACACCCAGCCCTCGTTTCAGCGAAATTAACCAATGATGGTTAAAATTCCCGACCCTGCCGGCAATCGAATCCGGGACCCTTGTGACCAAAGGCCAGCACGCTAACCATTTAGCTATGGAGCCGGACTTTTGACAAAAGAATATTATTTACATGAAATGGGAATAAAACAAATAAGATAGATCCTTTCACGGCCTGTAATAATAAACATGTACCCACTCATGTGTCCTGTCGTAATATGTTAGCTGGACACTGCGAGAGCACTGGGCACACGGCCTTAGTTAACCTAGTTAGGGAGGGTCACGACACTGTTACCGCTAGTAGCGGCGATTAAGGGGGGCGGGGCTATGCCCCCCCCCCTCGACTTTGTGGAGAAAACATTGTATTTTAATTCCATTTTATCCGGCTGAAACTATGAATATAGGAATTATTAAAATAGGAATTTGTACAAGCCCTGTTGTGTTATCAGCGAATTCTTTACTTTATTTTCTTTAATTATTATTATTATTATTATTATTATTATTATTATTATTATTATTATTATTATTATTATAAATACGTATATGAAATAGGCCTTACAACAGAAGACACCACAAATAAGATAAAAATGAATACAAAACTCAAGAATACAAACCTCCGCTTTACCCTTACACAAAAACAAACCAACAACACGCATATTTTTAACTGAGGAAAGGGCACGAGGATCGGAGCGACTGAAGAAGTACTGGGAGGACCGCAAAGCCCGAACAATCCCTTCAAAGAGACCTGAACGTCGGACTGACTAAAGTGATCCTATATAGTCATAAAAGAAGAAGAAGAAAAAATACGTATAGACACTACAAAACAGTCGTATTACCAGAAAAGTTGTGTGCACCAGAAACGACCACAATTGGAAAAAATAGAACGTAAAATTCTCAGGAAAATATTTGGACCAATACACAGAGAAGGCATATGGATGAAACGACCTACCGAAGAGTTGCACCAGCACACTGACATAACCACAGACATGATCAGGAAATGCAGACTAACTTTCTATGGGCACATACAGAGAATGGACAACAACAGAGTTACAAAGAAAATCTTTGATGTAGTAAACAGTCCAAGGAAGAAAACAAGTTGGTATCATCAAATGGAGGAAGACTTAAGGCAGGTGGGGATCAACAGGCAAATGATAGGAGGCAGAAAAGAATTCGGAAACAAAATTAGGAATACAAAATTTATAGTAAATGAGAAGAAGAAGACAGGAACATTGTGGACAGAACAAAGGAAACAGGAGCACAGCCAAAGAATGAAGAGATTTTGGGAAGAGAAGAGGAAGAAGGGAAAGAAGTGAAAATTGTGTCATCCGAGTTCAAACACTGTCCATAAGGGCAAAAATGATATGAATGAATGAAATACGCATCAAATTTAGTTCATCGCGGCCAATGATTTGTATAGCGCCACAGCAAGCAGTGGAGACTATGCATGTGCTGTGAGGAAGGGTAGTAGGGGTACATTTTTTAAAACCAAGATTATGGACACTGAGGTATGATTCACCGACTTGCCTCACGCATTCGTCAGTCTGGCAGTCTCTTTAGTGTCTGTTTGTTGCTTAGAATGTAGTCAAATGCTAAATTATTTTTAATTGTATAATCACACCGTACTTCTATTTAATTGTAATACGTGTGTAATATTGTTCCTTTGGTGAAAGTTGTATTGTATAGTCTAATATTGAATCAAAATCTCAAAAACTATTATTACCGCACTTAAGTTGGAAAGACCTTTACCCTCTTTGGAAATTCGCTCAGACAGCATCAAGAAACTTACCTTTTTGTATTTTTGTAGCTTTTGTTCCAGTTTTCATGCATATACCCCGCCGTCTCCTCCCCCAACTGCCCGCTATATCCCGCTAACCCGGGTGTTTTTTGTTGTCTGTAGACTTTTGCCCTCCCCCCACCCCCCAACACTTTTAATTCCTAATCGCCGCTACTGGTCACGGCCCTCCATTCCCTCACTTATACTTACTTACAAAATACAATAATCACTGCCTTCGTAATGTACAGGCCGTAGTGTAGCTCGGGTGACGTCACGCGAAGAGGCGAACAGTTTCCTCCGTCCGACCCTCGTATATGTATACGACTGCATATTGTAGTTAAGAAATATTCTCAAATAGTATATCAATATAACAGGTTAGATCATTAACAGGTGTAATCGTTTGATCTCTCGTAAGTTAGGTCTACCGGTACCAGGGGAAGTAGACTTCAAATGTGATCAGAATGATCATTGCATAACGATTGATGTAGGCCTACTCGTCTATGTACCCAACAAATCATACGACCTGTGACAATAAAGTCTTGTACTACCAACATAGATGAACAATGCACGGCAGTGACCTTACTATCCTTCGAAATAGTCCCCTCCCATAACTATGCACTGCTGAGATCGGCGATGCATGTCCTGGAAACTTTGCAAAAAGGCTACCTTTCGAATGGTGTTCAAAAGCCTCGTCACGTTACGTTGGATGTCAGGAGTATCGTCAAATCTCTTTCCTTTCAAAGCGAGTTTGAGTTGTGGGAATAGGAAGAAGTCTGGAGGATTGAGATCTGGAGAGTATGGGGGGGTGTTCAAGTTGCACCACCCTCTTTTTTGCCATGAACTGTTTGACGATATTGGCTGTGTATGGGCGAGCGTTGTCATGGACAAAAAACCATGAAACTTGTTGTGCTTATGGGGTCGTACCCTTCGTAGACGTTTCATGAAACGGGTCAAAATTTCAATGTACCATGGGTCCATCAGGTAGAAATTCCTTGTGGATAATGCCTTGACTATCGAAAAAGGTGGTGATCATAAATACAGTGTAGCTTTCGTGGGTCCCTTTTCTTGGAACTCTTGGCGCCACCCTAGAAGAAATTAAGTTGCATTGCTTGTGATACCGAAATATTTATATTGTTTAAAGTGTGAGTATAATAATGCCAAAATCATGGTTCGGTTTTATAAACTGTATTTAGTTCTATATTTTGAACTTGATTCTGCCTTAATTGCACGTTCTCAGTATTACCTAACCCAAGAAATAACACAAATGTAGTTTCACTCCGTTACTTATCATTTATGTTACTTTGGTATTGTACTTTATCAACAATAAAACGCACTACCATAAATCTACATACCAAGAATAAAGGGAAAAGCAGAACTCACCCTCAAACTCAGGAAAATAAGTGAAACATACTCTTGTATTCTTCGTAACAGTTACATTTTCAGTTAGGATTTTTATCTTCCATAAGTCTGTCCTGTCCTCATTCGAAAGAAATGAGAATTTTGGTGTATAGTTGGATATTCGTCGTGATGTGCACAACTTTCTGGCAATGTGGCAATTTATTTAAATAAATTATTAACATAATATTTCCACAAAAATGTGCCAGGCAGTAACAATCCAGTGAGTACATTCCAGGAGAAGTATTACGATCCTTGAATTTGTATTATTCACCACATGAAAATAACATACCAAACCTAAACTACGAGGTCTCATTATCAAAGTTTATGTAAATCCTGATGTGATGAATTTAGAGTAGAGGCATGCTTCTTCTCAATTCTCAATCCTAAGATTGGTTGGCAGCAATTAGTCTTCTCCACTCTTCTCTGTAATCCGCTAATCTCTTCATTTCCACATATGAGCCTGTTCCTACGTCATCTCTGATCTGTCTTGAATATTGCAGTCTAGGTCTTCCTCTTCCTCTTTTACCTTGAATGATTCCTTCCAGGACATTAATAATGAAACCATTGTGCCTATAGAGATGGCCAATTAATTGGTCTCTTCTCTTTCTTATTGTTGCTAAAAAGGATATTTTTTCACCTATTCGTCTAAGAACTTCTTCATTGGTGAGTTTTTCTATCCATGAGATCTTTTCCATCCTCTCCCAGCACCACATCTCAAATGCTTCCAAACGTTTCTTATCACCTGCGCTAATAGTCCACGTTTCTGAACCATACAAGGCCACACTCCAGACAAAGCACTTAATAAATCTCTTCTTGGTCTTTCAGTAGTCATAATTATCCAAAGAATGCTCTCAAATACTACGTTTTACATTTATTAATTAATTAATGTCTTTCTGTACAATGCGGGGCTCAGGCTATGAAGCCTGCTATTATGCCAAACCATATAATTGTACACCTGTGTAAACAGAACATTATAACTACTTAAAATTAAAAATAAGTTTAATATAATTTAAAATTAACGTGAAATGTAATTTAACTGAAATTTAAAGTATCATAATTTGTTTTTAACATTTTAAAATGAATTTATAGTATTTACTATTATTAAAACTATACCTCGAAAATTGTCAATGTTACTAACCTTGCATTTACATTTTATTCATTTGACTTAATCTAACATTTGAGGGTACTTCTTGGAGTAAATTATTCTGATTGTAGATAAAAGTTCCAGCACATTCTTTTGAATACCTTTAGGTTGCTTATGTCTCTAATTTCAGGCGGGAGGGAATTCCAGGAACGTATGGTCCCCGGTACAAATGAGTTCGCAAGTAGCATTCATAACTTTCATGTAGGCCGCCCTAATCGATCAGCTGATCGGTTTGACGCGCCTTCTACAGTACGGCCTGTACATGACGAAGGCAGTGCAATAATATATAGAACATAGAAGCATCGTAGCACTGGTTGGTGTGTTACAGTTTTTGTTTTCTAGCGCTGATCTACGCTCACATGCACGCACTTTCACACGCACACTCATCTTGAACTCATTCCACAATTAATGCAACTCACTCTTAACCAGGGCGATCTTTCACTTACACGTCATTCATACACAATATCTCTCTTCCACTCGCGTACTCCCTATGGGTGGGGGCGGTAGAATAACACCCACAGTATCTCCTGTCTGTCATAAGAGGCGACTAAATGGGGCCCTAGGGGCTCTTAACTTGGGAGCGTGGCTTGGCGACCACTGGGCCTTCAGCTGCGTCCTGGCATTGCCACTTACTTGTGCCAGGCTCCTCACTTTTATCTATCGTATCCGACCTCTCTTGGTCAACTCTTGTTCTTATCCGATTCCGACGGTATTAGAGCACTCGAGGCCTTGGCAGTCTTTCATTTTCACGCCTTTCATGGCCAATGCCTACTTTGGCCGATAACTTCATTTCTCGAAGTGTCGGATCCCTTACATTATTTCCCTCTGCTTAGTGTTATATAGAAGATGGTTGCCTAGTTGTACTTCCCCTTAAAACAATAATCACCAACACTCCACTCGTGCCAACATACACTCGCAGATGCACACCCTAAAATGTATTACAATAATACACAGATACATGTAATATATCGATAGGGGAGCCATAACTTTTGGTGCCGTGCGGAGAGGGTCGCGCAGCTCTGAGCTTGCATTTGGGGGATAGTGGGTTCGAACTCCGCTGTCGGCAGCCCCGAGGATGGTTTTCCGTAGTTTTCCATTTTCACACCAGACAAATGCTGAAGCCTAGCCGTTTCTTATCCCATCGTCGCCATAAGACCTGTCTGTGTAGGTGCGAAGTAAAGCAAATTAAAAAAGAAAAAGGAAAGCTTTTGCCTCGAGTAGGCTTGGAAAACTGAGAGCCTATTAGCTCTTTTTCGATGTGCTTTGCAGGCTGTGATGTGAAGTATTGATGGATGGCCATGAATGAGAGACATAGAGCAAGCTCAAAAAGGCCAGATCTTATAATACTCTGGAGAACTAATTATTTTGTTCTGGTAGTTTCATAGCCCCTGTGTCTGTTTCCCACTATCGATGCACTGATTCCTACACTCCCAAGTTAAGAGCCCCTAGGGCCCCATTTAGTCGCCTCTTATGACAGACAGGGGATACTGTGGGTGTTATTCTACCGCCCCCACCCACAGGGAGTACGCGAGTGGAGGAGAGATATTGTGTATGAATGACGTGTGAGTGAAAGATCGCCCTGGTTGAGAGTGAGTAGCATTAATTGTGGAATGAGTTCAAGATGAATGTGCGTGTGAAAGTGCGTGCATGTGAGCGTAGATCAGCTCTAGAAAACAAAAACTGTAACACACCAACCAGTGCTACGCTTCGTAACTGTAAAGAGTGCCTCTGGAAGGCCAGATATTGTAGTTTGGGAGCAAGTGCTCTGTGAATTAGGGGATTTCTGCCCTTTGAGTAAATTTGTGCTCTTTTGTAAACGCCATCTTAGCAACCGTGCGGACTGCGATGTGGAGAACTGATGGATGACCATGGTGGTGGTGGTGATTATTGTTTCAAGAGGAAGTACAACTAGGCAACCATCCTCTGTATAGCACTCATCAGAGGAGAAACTGCAACGGATCGGACTCTTCGAAAAATGAAGGTATCGACCGAAGGAAGACAAGGGCCACGAAGTGCGTGAAAATGAAAGATTCCCTAGGCCGCGCAACCTAAAACCGTCGGGGTCGAAAAAGAACAAGAATTGTCCAAGAGAGGTCGCATAGGTTAGATGACAGTGTAAGCAATGCCAGGACTCAGCTAAGGGCCCCATGGTCACCAAAACACGCATCCAAGTTGAGAGCCCCTGGGGCCCCTTTTAGTAGTCTCTTACATGTAGCGGATACCATGGGGGTTATTGTACCGCCCCCACCCACAGGAGGATGAATGGCCATGACTTAGAGACATATTATCAAAGAGGTGCGTTAGAGTACATATAGCAGATGTGATCTTGCATGCTGTGATGTGAAGTATTAATGGATGGCCATGACTGAGAGACGTATAGAAGGTTCTTTTATCAAAGAGGCCTCATTCAACGACATGAAAGATATAGACTGCTAAAGATACTCGTTACAGCGCCCCTGGTTGAAGCACAGCGAACTAATTTTTGCCTGTAACTGTCATGGCGGCTGCCACTTCTTGGCCTTGATAGTTAGCCCTAGTTAGTTCAATGAGTTGATGAGATTATGTGTTATTGCAAATTATAGTTTCATTTTAAAATAAACACCACATTTTCCAACACTCTTAATGTTGCATTTATGTTATAATGAAATAAGCGCAGTGAATATGACAGGTATTTGCTTGGTTATAAGAAGAATTACGTATGTAAAAGGATGGATAATTCGGCATCATACACTAACAATAAAGCCATTCACTACATAAAGACATGTAATACGTACAGCAGTTCGTTGAGGAATTCACACACGTAGAGAAAGATACCACTGCCTTTTCATGACATACCTTCAGTGTCAGTGTCAGAATTTTACTTCTTGGTCTGGTTTGTTAGGTTTTACGCTTTTTTCTATTTATGGCTACCTTCTAAGAACTGCTGTACAACAAGCAGCACATACGTCCGGTGGTTGCGGCGTAGAATTTCTCTACGGCATCCTCTATCTGTCGTAAGGTGCCACTAAATGGCGTAACCCCAGATTATAAACTTGAGACCACCAGAGCCCTGGCTGAGTGTAGGATTCCTTCCACATACGGTATCCTACCAGCTTCACCACTTTAATATTTCTATCGGACCTCTCTTGGTTAACCCTCGCCTGACTTCATTCTACTGAATTCATAGCCTACATTTATTTATTTATTTATTTATTTATTTATTTATTTATTTATTTATTTATTTATTTATTTATTTATTCATTCATTCATTCATTCATTCATTCATTTAGTTTAACTTTGCACGCCTTCTCAAAGACCGTACTCCATCACACAACAACTTCTCCAGATCCTTTCTATGTCAGATTCAGAGGAAAACAGCATATGTTTTGCCTCAAGTGTCATGGCTGTCAGTTGTTCAAGTAGATTCAAAGATGGCCATCAGATTAGCAGTCTATATTTTCAATGTCGTTGGCCTCATTTCTCTATACTCTACAGAACTGATTATTTCATTCGTAGTAGTTTCATAGGCCCTGAGTCGATTTCCTCCTTCCGTTATACTGATCCTACATTTGACGACCCCAAATTCCATAAAGGTATCTCTTGAAAATGATTCGTTAGATGCAAAAAAATGAATCGTTATCAATTTGAGTTTCATTTTTTTTATTGGAAGACATACTCATTTGATTTTCCCAAATGGTGATTCGACATAATTTTAAAGACACAATTGATAGAAAATTTGATTATATATAACTTTAGTTATGTAGAATTTATCGATAGGACCACTAATAACATAGATTTTTGAGAACTGAATTTTAGGCCTTCCCCTAAACTACCATTTCATTCAGCGTGAATAAAAGTATGTATAGCTTAGGTGGTATTGCCTCATTCCTGACTTTTGATTACATTCTCTTCAGCCATTTTCTCGTGAAGCTGTCCATAACGGTATGTATACACTCTTATGAGTTTTTAATAACAAACCTAAGTTTATGACAATAAGTGCATTGGATGCATTTGTTTATGTGTACAGATGGGAAATGAGAGTCTCTTCACTGTCACCCAGAAATACCAGCCTATGTGTGAGATCAGCATAAATATTAATGTTGAATTTTGGAAACGATAATGGAAAACTGAAGGATGAATTAATCTGTTACTGAATTAGAAGTCTTGAGAAAAGAAACCACTTCTCCTTTTACGAAAATCAAATGATAATGAATATGTCTCTCGGTCATGGCCATCCATCAACGGCTGCTAATTTCAGATGATCGTCAGATGACATAGCCTGCACGGTTGCTAGGTTACACTTCCGTAGCGCATTTTATGACGGTAATTTCGTAACGCAAATTTTCAGATTACTCCTAGCCATAAAACATATTTCATCTTCTTTGCTGTGAGGCCTGCTAGGGGTCACATGTCAGTTCCAATTCCTCCTTCCTTGTTGTTTCCTTTTCACTTCTTCCCAGTATTCCTTTATCATCGCACCATGCTTTATTCTTTGCTCCTCACACCACTTTTGATCGTGTTTCCTATTCATTCTTCCTTGAAGTCCTTCCATTCTTAAAGCTTTCCTTTTGAAAATCTCTTTCTGTAGTTTCCTCTTCTCCCATTTTCTTTCTTTCTAAATCTTTCTTGACCTCTTGTATCCTGCATATTTTTCAAGGTTATAAACTTCATTATTGGTTCCGCATTGAATTATGATGACATATGAAATAAATACAAGGTTCTGTCAGTTGCACTCCGCCGGTAAGGTTGTTTTACATTGCGCGCAAGGTTCTATTGGTTCCTACTTGAATTGGAAGTATTCCTTACAGCAAAGCAAGATTTTATTATATTACAAGAATTTCGAACAGTTCTATCAACATTTAACCTCTGTTGTGGATTTATGGGACATCATGCAAGAAAGATTCCCTCTGCACCAATGTTGAACTTTATATCTTCTAGAACTCAATAGAAGTATATGGATTTCACTTTAAAACCGGCATATTACGATTTTAAATGTGCAATTTTAGAATTTTCGTCAACAGAGCTCATTTTCATTCAATTTTACAATAATTGTATGATAAATATTCATATAGTTTAATTATACATGACTTAATTCCAAAGATTTTATTTGTCACTGATAAACATAACATTGTTACATCTATAACACTTCATAGATTTACCATTTTATGTGCATCATTCCATCACATACTCAATCCATTCTTTTATATTTCATTCCACCGTGTTATTCTGTTTTAAGACTTTGGCATATACATATGTATCTTGGCTAGGCTGATGATGGCCCATACAGGGTCGAAACTAGTACCTCGTAACTTGTAATGTTTTTGTAAACATCGCAATTTATGTAAAGTATTGAGTAGGTGGATCAAACCTTGTATTTATTTTATATAGGCACCTGCATATTTCATAAACATGACTCCTGTCCTTACGTTTTGGTCTCAAACATAGCCTACGACTTTTTACAGGGAATTAATACAAATTTAGAGGAACATCTGCTGATATTGTCACTAAAATATTACTCTTTGCTTTGAAGTTATTAAACTCTTTACTCATAATTGTTCCAAAGAAAGTAGCTATTTTTTTAAATACTTGAAGACATATGGAGAGTACAATATAGGAATTACATTAATAATTTTTGTTATGAAGAAACAAAGATACCTGTAGAATATTTATAACTGTAATAGAGAAACAGATCATGTTTCCATTTAAAAATATCCTCCGTTTTTATAGCTCGCAATAGAACCTCAGAAATCGTAAAAAGAACCATTCCTCGGCCTTGACTGAACAGGAGACCCCTGAAGCTACCGAGATCGTTTGTGTGTTACGTTCTAGTGTAAATGTCCCGCTACAACGTAACATATAAATGATGTCTATAGCTTCTGAGGTCCCCTGTCCAGACAACGTCAAGAAATATTCGGTTTTTTTTACCACTTTCTGTGACTCTATTGCGAGCTCTAAAAACGGGGGGTATTTCTAAATGGAAATATTTTCTGTTGCTCTATCGCAATTATAAATATTCTGCAGGGATCTGTGTTTCTCCACAACAAGGATTATTAATGTAATCCACATGTTGTACTCTCCAGATCTCCTCAAGTATTAAAAATTAGCTGTTTTCTTTTCAATTATTATTGTTACGGAGTTATCCGTGGTAGTTAGAGGTGAAAGAAGGTGCGGGCTGGAATAGGTCTCAACTACAAAAGTAAAGTTAACTTAAAACTTTAACAAAGGTTATATTTTCTTTTCAAAATCAACAGATAACAACAACAGAGTAACAGGTACCAAGTAGCAGGAAAACAAGTTAAGAAATTACAATTGTTACAAGATTTGGGCTTCGAGCCCCAAGATTAATTTCTGAGCTCTCAGCTCACCACCACAATAGCTAAAGGGCAGAAAACCCCTAAGTACAACGAGCACTTGCTCCTAATTACAGTGTTAAGAGGAAAAGAGCAGACCCGCTCTCAATTTTACAAGCCTATCAAAGGCTACAACAAACTTCATTCCTAACTGCCCTTAAGGCACACATACAGTGAAACAGGGGTATCTTGTACCCAACATACAGGGCCTTCACATGAAGAAAACAAACTCTGGATTAATTAAATGGCCCAAAAAAACCAAATTGACTGGAGGCATAGCTTGCACTCCTACATGAAACTTCTTAAAACCTAGGTGGCACTCGGCCAGTTATACAGGGGTAATCCCATACTAGGGAGGTAACTCGTAGAAGAATAATTTATTACACTAAGAAGAGAAGGAAATCGGGTATGAAAACGTAGTCACCTCAAAACAACATGAGTGGGAGCTCGAGAGGGTTAAGCACTCTCTATCCCAAATTTCGGTTATTTTACATGAATATAGTAAGGTTTACATTAAAAAGGATTCGAACCTTCCCTCGCGGGTTAAAACTGCTGAGCTAGCAAGAAATAAAGATGTTAACAGGCCATTACCTTGTTGATGAACTGCTGCCCGAAGAAAGAGGCGCTTCCCGCCCCCTGCTACATAATCACACACTAAGAGAGATGTTACTGAAGTGGCCCGGAGACAAGAAAATCAGCAGTTTTTATACCCTCGTGGAAAATTCGAGACCTTTCATGAATGATAACAACCCGCCCACAAACTTTTATTGGTCGGCTAAAGATTACAAGTCAAAACTGAAGAAGAAATCTAGGATTGGTGGAAAATTAATATAGAAAATTTAGGATTGGCTAAATTTAAAACTGGCGGAAAGAGAAGGGTTATACTGCCAACCCAAGAAATGAATGAAAGAAATTTAACAAAGAACAAACTTATGAATACCAAATTTCTTCAAAAAAACAGTTCGTTCACTTCGCACTAGGGTGCATAATAATAGTTCTTAAGTAGTGCCATCTAGAAGAGAATGTCCACACTTCTTGCTACAGAGCAAACAAATACAAATCGAAATAGACATAGTTCAGAACACTTCAAAATTTACAGTAGAGACATCTTCCGAGAAACCATTGAGTTAATACAGTTTGTTAAAGTTCAGGCTTCCTCCTGTAGAGGGATTTCAACTGGCGCAATATTTGAATTCGCGGCGTGGAGGTGTACCGCCCGGTACAATTATAAACAAACAACTTTAATTACTTCAAATCAGATAGTGATATTTTAATGAAAATTTCAGAAAATGTTCTTCTAAATATGTGCTAGTTCCCTGTAAAAGAATCGTATGGTTGAGACCAAAGGTTTAAGAGCAGGTATCAAGTTCGTGAAATATAATATGCAGGTGTCCTTAAACTTTTGGTAGGACCTGTAGTGTGATATTTTTGATTTAGTTTCTTGTTGATCTATATAGGACCTAAACATGAAGAGCATCAGATAAGCAAGGTCTCCCTGCACTGTTCGTTAGCCGACTGGGGAAGGGACAGGGGTGTGTCTTACGTCAGTGCTCAGACTCAACGGAATAAAAATAGGGTGAGGTGGAAAGCAGTTGGTTATCCTTGAGGGGGGAAGGCTGTAGTGGAAGAGGAGTGGAGGCTTGAGTAAGCACAAGATGGTCACGTATACAAGAATGACTCCAAGGCTGAAATAAGAGTAGATGCCTGGCGTAGGGTAGGAGGTAACACTGACGATGACACACGCCTCTAATTCAATTTCTATAAGTTTCGCCTTGATACTTTACCGGAAGTCAGACATTGGTGCCAAATTGTTACGAATACAAACAGGTGATTAACGACACATAACACAAACGGAAATGTATATACGCGAATATGAGTCCTGAATCAATTATTCTTTGTACCATTGTAGTGTAGTGCCTTATTTTAATATTTTTCGATAGACTCTTTTTGTTATAAAAATTATTTCTAATACCATATGCTCTTTCCATCTTGTGTACACTTTCTTCTACTGCAGATGTGTCTAAACCATTTTCTTGAATTATTTCTCCCAGATATTTGAATTTCGTTACTCTTTCCAATGAACCAATGTCTGTTACCAAAATTTTGGAGCGTTCTTGATGTTTGTAATACATTTTGTCTTTTCTACGGAGGTTCTCAAACCTGTCTTGTTTGCTATTTCTTCCATGAGATTGATTTGTGTTGCACTTGTTATGTTTTCTGACAATATAGCAAAATTGTCTGCAAATGCTAAGCAAATTAATTCAATGACTTTGTTTTTCTCTCCCCAAAGTTACGGGCAGAAATGTTATGTTCTTTAAGCTTTACATTCCAAATTCTTAAAATTTTCTCTAGAACACAGCTGAATAGAAGAAGTGACAAACCGTTACCTTGCCGTACCGCTATATTTATCTTAATAGGATTTAACATCTCAGCCATAAATTTCACCTTTGAAATTGTGGCAGTGAATGTTTCACGTATTACGTTTGCCAGTTTAGTTTTCACTCCAAATTCATGAATTGTTTGATCTATTCTATCAAGTGAGTCAAAGGTCTTTTAAAAATCTACAAAAGTCACAACAATGTCATTTGAATTCAATATCCTATCACGAATTATGGATATTCAGTTAAATATTTGTTCTGAACAAGATCTACCTTTTCGAAATTCAGCTTGGTACTGACCCAATCGCTTTTCAAGTGATGTTTCTACTCTACCTTGTAAGCAATTTGCAGAAGAGAGATGCCTCTACATTTATCAAGGTTTTGTTTGTCCCCTTTTGTCTATTACCACACTAATATTATTTGCTATTATTTGTGTTGCAATTTCATGTACTGGATTTATCTTCTGTCACATACAGATTATTTTCCATTCACTTCATACATTATTTTAACACCTTATGTTATAACAATAAAATATTGTTTTAATAGATGCTCTCATTTGTACTCACGCATATGCAATTGGTTGAAGGGTACCATAAAATAGTAATCTTCCTCTATCCTAAAAAATTGTTGATTTGTTGGCAAAATCTCTTTCTCCGAGGAGGTCTTCAATTTAATTTTGTGGCTGTGTCTGTAGATGTTTTCTGTATTAGGTTTGCTATTTTATATTTCACTCCAAATTCCCATATTATGTCAAAAGATATGACATTACCTTGTGTTTGTTACAAATCAGTTATCTGTATAAAGGAAATCCACTGCGAAACGTAACAAACTTCAAATACCTAGGAATCACGCTGCAAAGCCGAGGGGACATGTACGATCTACACTTTAAAGAACGCGCCTCAACAGCCAGGATGCCAGCAAATAATCTTCATAAACACGTACCAGCATCGCATGTATCTCTTTCGGTGTGTTGCCAAGCTTAAAACAAAACTGTACATTGATCTCTTGGTCGTTCATGTTCCTGTTCACAGTTCAGAACCAACGCACTAAACACGCACTGTGTCAAACACGTCTTACACGGCATACACACGATGCTCAATTGAACAACGTTAGGAGCAGGTGGTCAAAACCTGCTGCTACGCAGGTGCAGCGTTGTGTGTCGCCAGTGTTGCCTGATCGACCGTTCTGACTTCATTCACCGAACTTTATTGTCCAGGTTGGATGAAGAATCTGAGAAAATTATCTTTTGAAATGGCGATGACCATATTCCGCCTGACGATCGCACGAATTTTGACCTACAGATTAGAGATATGGAAGAACCTAAACAAGAAAAATCTAGAAGACATAGAAACAGTCAAAGCTGACTTCCTGAAAAGAGTTCTAAGTATATCAAAGTACACACCCTCACGCCTCACCTACGTGCTAGCAAAGGAACAGTTCTTCGCCAGCCACCGAAGCCGACAAAGATCTACTAAGAGAACTCACCAAGAAGAAACAGGAGGTATGGTCGGAGTTCTTCACCACGGTTGCGATGGTCTACAGGGACTGGACTGAAGCCCGATACGACCTACGACACATCATGACGAGAGTAGCGGTCCATGGGTTTCACCACCGACTATGCACAACAGAGAAATACCATCACCCAGAAGACAAGTTCAAGCAATGTGGGTCAGATTGCGACCGACACCGTGTAATATGGTTCAAAATCGGAGGAACCTCACTAACATACTTCTGTAAGACATAAAACGGACTAAATATTTAAAAAAACTCAATTTACTCGATGTCAGTGGCGTACAATGAACCCCATCTATCCCAGTGCTGCTGGGGTAAAAAATCTTTGTATTAACATTTTCTAATTATTCCTTAGAACGCTTTTTATAATGCTTAAAAATTGCGAACATCTAAGCCAAGCCAAGTACAGCTGTCTCGACAATCCGCTCGCACTACCGCAGTTCAGCTTTTCCAGCGAGCTGGGTTTCCTTGCCGGCGCGAGAGAGAGCTCCCCAGGGAAATTTAAGTCGCTTGGGTGACGCATGCTTTTGAAGCTTCCTCGAGGCGGAGCTGTGGTCCCTCCACCAACAGCAATTTATGGCAAAAGGCCAGCTAGCTTAGGTAAGTGGTGTTAGTTTTAATACTTGACACTCGAAGTCTTCAGCGCCAGACACTAGAGACTGCAAGAAAAAATATCAACATCCTAACAGTATAGCCACTGTTAATAAACTTAACCATGATAGGTTAATATTGTGTTTGGTCCGTATCATAGTTAAGTTTATTAACAGTGAGTATGCCAGCCAGGCAAAGAAATTGTTTAAAGTTTAGAAATTTACCTTACACAAAAAAATAATTTTGAATCAAGGTTAAATGAGAGAAGTGCAGAAGATAACCCACTGTAGAGACTAGCATATGATCATTTAAGGAGCAAAAAGAAGAAAAGAAGAAAACTTGGAGATCCTAACTTTATATAGTATTCTCATTCACTTCAACCAAAATTTTAGGTATTGATCATTTTTATAATATTTCTTTTTACTCTTTGATATGGTGTATTAGGACAATACTTCTTTAAATTGTAAAACAAAAGATTGTGTGATAATGTTTTGTTCTTTGATCTGACCACTGAGGAAGGAATGGTTGAGATTTCCCGAAACATGTTTGGTTTAATAAATAAATAAATAAATAAATAAATAAATAAATAAATAAATAAATAAATAAATAAATAAATAAATAAATAAATAAATAAATAAATAAATAAATAAATAAATAAATAAATAAATAAATAAATAGTTTTTCTTTCATTTAATGAGTGTATTGATCAAGGCGGATTCAAATAAACTATTTTAAATAGTTACATTATACATTCAGTATAGCCACTTGCACATCGTCTTGCTAATAAAAATATAGCCAGCATCTGAAATCAGTTTTAATATAGAAGAATATATTTTAGTCTTGGGTTTCGGCATGTATACATTTTTTCGAGCAATTCATTGATGCCACTTGTAGAGTATGTGTTCCGATAGCAGCAGAAAAATATTGAGGTTGCCCAGCATGGACACAGAGTTAAGCGCGAATGGTGGTCTATGACGGTGGTATATAGTGAATTTTTGTAGTGTTCCTCTTGGATTACAGGTGACGGTTTTCGCAAGTTCTGTGTCATTCTTCATGAATATAACGTGTGTTATACGTCGTGACAAATATTTTCTATCGTTTGTCGTTGATGCACGCACACTCAATAAGCGAGTGAAACTATAAAACTTCAACGACGGTGAAATACCAGTTAAATTTTGCTGATTAGTTTAGATTAGGCTTTATAAGTAAAAAGCAAATAGTTAATCCCAGTGTATTTTTGTGAAAACCATGACTGTACTATCACGAAGCGTCACCGGATGAAACTGTAAGTACATTGTTTAAAATCTGCTATAGATTAAGTTATGATGGTGTCGTCACTGCCTTGAATAACAATTTGGAAGTATGTGCGAGCGTGTGATTTGAAAATATTCTTGAAAGATCTTTCTCAGGTAGACCTTTCCACGAAAAATTCAGCCTTGTAAAATGGTAATGTTGACTTTAGAGAGTGTAGTGGGGCTACGATTGTTTATATTTGAAAAACATTTTTTAAGCTGGGGTAATGAATATGTTCACCGCACGCCACTGTTTGATATTACCTTTGTAACAGTCCAAGGTGAGGAAATCAAAACCTTGAGATTTGCCGATGATATTGTTATTTTATCTGAGACTGCAAAAGATCTCGAGAAGTTGCTGAATGGTATGGATGAAGTCTTGGGTAAGGAGTACAAGATGGAAATAAATAAGTCCAAAACAAAAGTAATGGAGTGCAGTCGCACGAAGGCAGGTGATATAGGAAATATTAGAGTAGGAAATGAAGTCTTAAAGGAAGTAGATGAATATTGTTACTTGGGCAGTAAAATAACTAACGATGGCAGAAGTAAGGAGGACATAAAATGCAGACTAGCTCAAGCAAGGAAGAGCTTTCTTAAGAAAAGAAATTTGCTCACTTCAAACATTGATATCGGAATTAGAAAGATGTTTTTGAAGACTTTCGTGTGGAGCGTGGCATTGTATGGAAGTGAAACATGGACGATAACTAGCTCAGAAAGAAAGAGAATAGAAGCTTTTGAAATGTGGTGTTACAGAAGAATGATGATGGTGAGATGGATAGATCGAATCACGAATGAAGAGATACTGAATCGAATTGGTGAGAGGAGATCGATTCGGCTAAATTTGACGAGAAGAAGAGATAGAATGATAGGACACACCTTAAGACACCCAAGACTTGTTCAGTTGGTTTTTGAAGGAAGTGTAGGTGGTAAGAATAGTAGGGGTAGACCAAGGTATGAATATGACAAGCAGATTAGAGCAGATGTAGAATGCAATAGTTACGTAGAAATGAAATGGTTAGCACATGATAGGGTGGTATGGAGAGCTGCATCAAACCAGTATATGAACTGATGACTCAAACATCAACAACAACAACATGATCTTACATCTCTACGGCTATAAAATATATTATTATAAATCAGTTGTCTACAGGGACTGATGATTCAGTGAACTAATAACTTGTAGGGGCTATTGATGGCGCGTCAAGGTTATTAGTAGCTTAATGTTGTTGTCTTGCTAAGTGCAATTGTGTTATCGTATACAGCTGATAGATGGTCGACTTTATCAACTCAGCAGTGAAATCCCCGTTAATTATCAGCGCGTCGTTATTAAACATATAATTGTTCCAATACCGTAACTAGTTAACTAGAATTTTATTGCCTATGAGGAGAAGTATTCGTCCCTGGGCTTTCTCGTAAGGGAAAAAGCTTTCTCGTACAGGCAGATTGTGTCGAACATAACCAATTATGTGAGATGGACAGCACACAATGGTATGATGGTAAATGGGACGAAAAGTCAAGTTGTAAATTTCATCAAGAGGAAATGTCCTCTCAGTTTTAATTACTGTTTGGATTCGGGAGATCAAATGGACTGTATTAGCATATCCAAGACTTTCGATAGGGTAGATCATGGGAGATTACCGACTAAAATGAGGGCTATTGGACTAGAAAAAAGAGCAGTGTTGCCAACTTATATTTTTCAAGATCTGCTAAATACTACTAAAAATCCGCTAAAATTCCACCAAGAAATCTCATCTTAAATAATAATAATAAAAGTAAATGTCCTTTTTTGCTAATGGCTTTACGTCGTACCGACACAGATAGATCTTATGGCGACGATGGAATAGAAAAGGCCTAGGAGTTGAAAGGAAGCGGCCGTGGCCTTAATTTAGGTACAGCCCCAGCATTTACCTGGTGTGAAAATAGGAAACCACGGAAAACCACCTTCAGGGCTGCCGACAGTGGGATTTGAACCCACTATCTCCCGGATGCAAGCTCACAGCAGCGCGTCCCTAGCCGCACGGCCAACTCGCCCGGTAAGTAAATATCTGCACTCACCTGATCTGTGAGTTTCACTGGGATTAACCCCTGCCTGCGACCCGGCGAGCGAAAACTTGTTGGCGTTTTAGTGCCGGGTGCAAACTAGGTGAATCCTCTAACTCAAGGGTCACACACTGAACAGGCCAGTTCATTAAACGGTCTTCCTTCATAGTATAAATATAAGTGCTACTCTCACACAGTTTCAATATCTGTCGCATTACAAATTTATGATACCATGATCTCATACCATCAAATCCAAATAACGTGTTTTGCTCATGTGACTGCTAGCTCCTGACAAGAAATACGGAATAGTTCGGAGACAGACTGGAATACAAATTTAAAAAGTAGTAAAATGGATAAAACACTAAATTCCGCTATAATAAATCTAGAATTCCGCCAAATTTAGCGGAAAATCCGCTAAGTTGGCAAAACTGCAAAAGAGTGGTTGAATGGGTGGCTACATTTCCAGAAAATAGAGCTACGTTAGGCGAAGCATTGTCTGATCCTGTAATGATAAATATTGGGGTTCCACAGGGCACTATTAGTGGACCTTTATAATATCTTGCATACAAACTACGGTACTGTAATATGCTCTGATGTAGTGTTTACAGTGCACTATGTCTTCTGGTATGGGCTAGAGCAATTTTGTTACTTTCATTGATCTATCTCATCCTTTGCTTTGACAATATGGAAGTGACCGAGGTATGAACGATGCTAGTAATACCATTCCTTATGCAGCCAGTCCCTGTTATGATGGTGTGAAAATGTTGCTCATAAGGTCGGACGATGCATGCATTTCAGTGGGCTTGGCAGACTGATATGTAATAGCAACTACTGGCCCGGTGAGAAAAGCAACGGGAAATACTTCACTATTCATTTCCCTAGTATGCCTCTTCAGTGACACCTTGGCTATCTATGACAGCTGTTGGTGGAGCTGTGGAGGATCAAACCAGCCTTCGGGCTGAATACCCAACATACATACATACATACAACTGATATGAAAGAACGGAAGATCATGAGAAAAATCATCGGCCCCATTAAAGAGGGAGGTGAATACAAAATCAGGCATAGCAACGAGCTTTACCAACATTTAGAGAGCATCATATCAGCCAGGAGAAAGAGGAGACTGGCTAGAAAAAAGAATGGTTGAATGGAACGCTACATTTCTAGAAAATAGAACTAGATTAAGTGAAGCGTTATCTGATCCTGTAAAGACTAAGACTGGGGTTCCACAGAGCACTATCATTGGACCGTTACATTTTCTTGCATACAGTATATAACTGTACGGTCACATAGTCAGAATGTACAACAAGAGACTCGGCAGCGTTATTTGAACCTATAATGATTAAGACTGGGGTTCCACAGGGCACTGTCATTGGACCGTTATATTTTCTTGCATACAGTATATAACTGTACGGTCACATAGTCCGAATGCACAACACGAGACTGACCTCAAGAATCTTCAACACCATTTCTACAAGGAAGGGGACAAATGCTAAGTGGACGAAACTGGTTCGAAAAGAACCAGCATTTTTTAAATTGATCCGAAGGATATATTGAAAACGGATACATTTAGAATGCTGTTCAGAACATCAGACACTGTCCAGTTACTGACAGCTGGAGCGGGAGTGAAGTGGGCTCAGGAAAGGAAAGCAATGATGACAGGAAAGATGAAGGAATACTGGGCTAGGGTTAGGAACCAAGTGTCCAGGGGGACTCAATAGAAAGAAATGGCGTATGGCTTTTAGTGGCTCGAGTGTCCGAGGACAAGTTCGGCTCGCCAGATGCAGGTCTTTTGATTTGACTCCCGTAGGAGACCTGCGCGTCGTGATGAGGATGAAATGATGATGAAGACGACACATACATCCAGCCAGCGAAATTAAACAATGATGGTTAAAATTCACGACCCTGCCGGGAATCGAACCCAGGACCCCTGTGACCGAAGGCCAGAAAGCTAACCATTTAGCCATGGAACCGGACGGGGGTCTCAATGAAACACCAATGTAAGTGATATGAGCAAAGAACTAGAATAACACCCACGTATCCCCTGCCTGTCGTAAGAGGCGACTAAAAGTGGCCCTAGGGGCTGTGAACATTGCAGCGTGGGGGACCTTAGCTGAGTCCTGGCATTGCTTCCACTTACTTGTGCCAAGCTCCTCACTTTCATCAATCCTATCAGACCTCTCTTGGTCAGCTCTTGTTCTTTTCCGACCGCGATACTATTAGGTTTGCGAGGGATAGAGAGTCTTTTTCTTTCACGCTCTTCGTGGCCCTTGTCTTCCTTTGGCCGATACCTTCATTTTTGAAGTTTCGGATCCCTTCCACTTTTTCCCCTCTGATTAGTATTATATAGAAGATGGTTGCCTAGTTGTACTTCCTCTTAAAACAATAATCACCACCACCACCACCACTTCACAGGTAAGGCTATTCGCGGATGATATGCTGTGTTTGTCCAACCCTTGTCCCGTTTCTCTACTGGGTCGGGTATGAGGTGAGATGAATGTGGCTGGTTTTTACGAAAGGATGCCCTTCCTGACGTCAACCTCATCAGAGGCGTTAATGAGATGAAATGGACATATGATAGTAGGAAGGGAGAGGGTGAAACCCGGGGCTCCGGATTCTTACCAGAGACTTATATGACTTCTCCTTTACATCCTTACTACAACCGCTAACCATGTCAAGAGATCTGCACACTTTACATACAATTCCATTTATGGGATTACCCGAATGAAGATCTTTCATTATATTAACACCTAGGTACTTACAATGATCCCCTAAAAGAACTTTCAACCCATCAACGCAGTAATTAAAACTGAGAGGACTTTTCCTATTTGTGAAACTCACAACCTGACTTTTAACCCCGTTTATCATCATACCATTGCCTACTGTCCATCTTACAACATTATCGAGGAATTTTGCAGTTGTTCACACTCTTGTAACTTATTACTCTGTACACAATAACATCATCCGTCCGACTAGTTGGCTGAATGGTCAGCGTACTGACCTTCGGTTCAGAGGGTCCCGGGTTCGATTCCGGGCCGGGTCGGGGATTTTAATCGCTTCTGATTAATTCTTCGGTCTCGGGACTTGGGTGTATGTGTCCGTCCCAACACTTTCCTCATCATATTCAGACATTATAAACCACCACAGAAACACACAATAGTGATTACATCCCTCCATATAGGGTTGGCGTCAGGAAGGGCATCCGGCCGTAAAACAGGACCAAATCTCACTGTGCGACGCAAGTCGCACCCGCAACCCCACAGACGAGGGAAAAAGCGGTAGGAAAAGGAGAAGAAGAAGACAAAATAACATCATCCGCAAAAAGTCGTATGTCTGCTTTCACGGCCCGTACTTACAGACATGATTGTATATAGGCTTTTGGGCTTTCACCGTGTCAAGAAAATAAGGTGTAATAAGAAGAAAATCTCGACTGTCCACGAGAAAGGTTTCTTCTGATGATGCAGAGCACAGTTCTCCGCGAAACGTAAAGAATTTCACCTTATTTTCTTGACACGACATAAGCCCAAAAGCTTTTACAGTACCATGTCTATAAGTCTTATGTCTGATTCCACCTCTTCACTCATATCATTTATATATATATATATATAAGGAAACATAAAGGTCCAATAATACTGCCTTGAGGAATTCCCCTCTTAATCATTACTGCGTCAGATAAAGCTTACGGGAAATGTTAGTTAAAATTCCCAGTTCTTTGAAAACTTTTCTTGTTTTGACCAGTTGCTTTATGTCGCAGCGACACAGATAGGTCTGATGGCGACGATGGGACAGGAAAGGGCTAGGAATGGGAAGGAACCTGCCGTGGCCTTAATTAAGGTACAGCCCCAGCATTTGCCTGGTGTGAAAATGGGAAACCACGGGAAGTCATCTTCAGGGCTGCCTACAGTGGAGGTTCGAACCCACTTTCTCCCGAATACTGGACACTGGCAGCACTTAAGCGACTGCAGCTATCGAGCTCGGTTTTGAAAACTTTAAACTTTGGTAGGTAATCTGCCAACTGGGTGTCTGCTCTAAATGCAGATCATTGATTGATTGATTGATTGATTGATTGATTGATTGATTGGTTGATTGATTGATTGATTTAATAGTCGGAACCTTTTTATATCTTCTACTCCCCCAAAAGGCTAAGTTTTTTGTTGAAGCAATAATGCAGATCTGGATATCGATCACTTGAAATTCTGCACGAGCTGCTCTGAATAACCATGATCTTACTCTTTTAGTACGCACTGAACTGAAAGGTATTATATATCGTGTTGATTTCCACCTCGTTACCGTGCTGGCCCTCGGTCCAAGGTGTTCTGAGTTCGATTCCGGCTGGGTCGGGATTTTAACCTCCATTGGTTAATTGATTAACAATCTCCTATTTAAATGGATTTTACGCTCGGTCTGCTTGTCAACTACAACTGTACGTTATGAAAACTAAAGTCAGTCAGTCCGGCCATTCTATCCGGTCAATTTGTCATCAGGTACTATAAATCACTTAACTTCCGCCTTCCTCAAATTATTTGATTTTTTTCAATTTCTTGTCTCTTTGAAGCAATCATATCTTTGATTCTAATTGAGGTACGGAGTTCGGTTTGGCCTAAGAACACTCAGTAGATCAAGCTCTTTCATTTCAACTCTTAACTATTCAAATTGGTTGATTCTGAGAAAAGTTATGAGTGCACATTCAATTTCACGTCTCATTTCTTCAAAAAAAAAAAAAAAAAAATTCTCACTGAACCAATCATATCTTTCGTTCTAATTGAGGTACGCAGTTCGTTTTGGTCTAAAAACACTCAGTGGATCAAGCACTTTCTTTTGAGGTAATAACTACTTAAATTGGTAGATTCTGAGAAAAGTTATGAGTACATTTGTCTCCATGACGAAGATCTTTGAAGGACTTTTTAACAGTTCGGCGCGTAGTGTTGTTCCAAGGAACGTTTAATTCAATTTCTTCGTGTGATGTATTTTCAAGTATTTTGTCGACATAATATTACATTCTATTACCGCAGCAGATCATGTGCTTTATTTCATTAACTCGAAACTTTGCAAATGCATCCGTGAGGATAGTAACGAACAACACCATACTTTGTACATTGCGGGCAGAGCCAGCGGGAAACTGCTAGTATATATAATAAAAGTATTATATTCTAACTGTCATTTCCATGGTTTGATTTACTCTATCAGATGAGAGAACTCTAGTGGGTGACTCATTACTTTGATCTGTTCGAACATTTCGCATACATGCTGACATCGTGTGTCCAATGGACGGTTTTTCTTTCCACCGTTCGAAAACTTGACTACATTTGCCGACTTTGAACCTCTCATCCTAGGGCGGGGGATCTCACTGGAATAAGAGATTCAATATAACTTTACTGAAACCGCTCACAACATGAAATAAAAACTCTGGCGATATCTCAAGCGTCGGAAAGATTGGCTATGATCTGTGCCACAGAACAAGTGTATAGTATCCAATGACAGCCTTCACGTTCTTACATCCATAAAGATAAGACATTGGCCATTAAATGCACCATCAATTGGGCATTACAGCGGTTTATAAAGCCTACGAAGTGGGCGCTGTAGCCTACATGTTTCATGTGATTTTAACAATTAGTGGTGATTATTATAAAAGTGTAGATCGATGAATGAACTATTTCGCTATTGATTTTTTATTCTGAAAGTATGCTATCAGACTTACGATAAAGGAAGAAAAGCAAGGGTGATCCAATAAAGAAAGAAATTATGTCAAATTTACCTCTCAGAAAATAAAATGTTTACAAATGTCTTTTAATAAATTAAACTAAAATGATATCAATTAATTCATTTGCATCTAACGAATCGTTTTCGACAGACATCTGTATGGAATTTGGGATCCACTATTGTAGGAATCAGTGCATCGATAGTGGAAAACAGACTCAGGCGCTATGAAACTACCAGGACAAAATAATTAGTTCTCCAGAGTATTATAAGATATGGCCTCTTTGAGTTTGCTGTATAAATCTCATTCATGGCCATCCATCAATACTTCACATCACAGCCTGCAAGAACACATCGGCCATCTGTACGCTAACATATATTTATGTCAAATTGCCATGTGATCCATAATTTTAATTGTTTTATATATATATATATATATATATATATATATTTCTGGAAGTTAGTATAAACACGTAACTGAATATTGTTATCTCAGTGGCTCTTAGAGAATGTATATTGGTATCATTGACGTCCATTGTTGGCTATTATTGCAAAAATCAATTTGTTATATTTGCTTTACGTTGCGACGATGGGATACGAGAGGTCTAGGAGTGGGAAGGAAGCGACCGAGGACTTTATTAAGGTACAGCCCCAGCATGCGATGGGATTCGAACCTACCATCTCACGAATGCAATCTCACAGCTACATATCCCTGACCGCGTGGCTAACTTGCCGGGCTGAGTGGCTCAGACGGTTGAGGCGCTGACCCGAACTTGGCAGGTTCGATCCTGATTCCGTCCGGTGGTATTTGAAGGTGCTCAAATACGTCAGTCTGGTGTCGGTAGATTTACTGGCACGTAAAGGAACGCTTGCGGGACAACATTCCGGTAGCTCGGCGTCTCCATAAACCGTAAAATTGGACGTAAAACAATTATATATATAATTCGCTGGGGCCATCAAGGACCACGTTAAGTCTCGTTGCATTTGACATTGAACTTGGTCTTCTTTAGAGCCCAAATTTCCCTCATTCTTTGTGAGGGGGCCTGCTTACGCTCCTCTGTCCAAGGGGCACCGTGTCTTCTCTTTGGTTGCTCGTTTCGGTTTAGCCCGTTCGTCAATATTTTCTTGTGGAAGAGATCTCTGTTAAGGGCGTCTTCAGCTGAGATATGTAGCATTTGCAGGTCTTCTTTGGTATTTCTAAACCAGGGAATTGTGGTTTTGGGGTTTGAATCAAAAAAGTGAAAGATTTCTTTAGTTAACTTTCTTCCGTCCATTCTTTTCAGATGACCGTAAAATCGTGCCCGTCTTTTTCTGATTGTGTCGGTAATTTTCTCTATTTTGCTGTAGACTTCCTTGTTGGATCTCTTTTGATGGATTCCATTTCTGTACTTTGATCCCAAAATTCCTCTCACAATTTTGCGTTCTCTTTTCTCCAGTTCTTCAAGGAGTCCTTTGTTGGCATTTAGAGACAGGGTTTCGGTTGCATATAGAACTACTGACTTCAGAACTGTTTCATAGTGACGTATCTTGGTGTTTTGGGCAAGGCATTTTTTGTTGTAGATTGTGCGGGATGTTTGGTAGGCTATTTCCAGTTTGCGTACTCGCTCCTGAAGTGCTTCTTTGTCCAGTCCATCTTTCATGATGATCTCACGTAGGTATGTATTATTATTATTATTATTATTATTATTATTATTATTATTATTATTATTAATAATAATAATAATATTATTATTATTGTTCCGGGGTTATCCATGGAACGCATAGAGGCGAAGGAAAGTGCTTAAATGGGTATATCTACAATATCAAAGATTAATATAAAACTTTAAAATAAAGGTTATAGCCTATTTCTTTTCCGATCTCAAACTTAACAAAATTCTTTACTATGTGAAGAAACAAAATGTCAGTTACAAAATAGCAAAAACAAGAATAGAAACCCAAAGGTTGGAAATTACAAGTTTTGAGCTTCCAGCTCCAATTTACAAGTTTTACAACGTCGCAAAAATTGCGTTTGGTTAGATCAGGAGAGATATCTCCCAAAACATAGTTCAAGAGCACTTTGCTCCAAAGGGCCCACTCACTTTTAGACCAATATCAAAAGAGCTTACATGCTCTCCAAATTCAACCAAGGAGGCTGTGCTCCCAATTCCTTACAGCCTACTTAACCCAGATCTGCTCACTGTCCTATTTTAAGGACAGAAGACATACCCACCATCTTTTACTACTGCCTAAGCCGTCAGGCAAAAATTGGTGCTAATTGTTATGTTGGTAGCACACTAAATATATTGACTGTCATTTGTTTTGGTTTCAACCAGTTTAAAGAAGTTTCTGTACATTCTTGATAGCTTTATAACAACCAGACTTTGGCATCATGGAAAAGCTCGTGCCCCGGAGGAAAGAAAGGTAAGTTACGCAGTACCTTTTGTTGATACTTATAATCCAATTAGTGTGATATGTTGGTCAAGGTACAAGTAATGAATATATGAACTTTCCATTCTTGGTGGCAAATAATTGACTCTGTGATTTTTATTTATATTTGAGTGTAATATTTATAGGACAGTGGGCATAAGGGGTACTATTACATCGTTTGTTTCTCCTCTATTCCAGCTCGTCTCTGAACAAGATTTTGTCAATTCTGGAGGAAGAACCAGACTGCAGTGTGGCATCTGTTGCTGTGTTACTACCTAGTTCCATGGATGACATTGTTACTGATGAGGAATCCGGTAAAGAGGACGACTTGAGTGTGAATCATTTTCCTGGATCACAGTTATGTGCTGATGCTGAAATGATGAACCATGAACAAGACGATGTAGTAGATGAAGAAGTTGTAAATAACACTTCCAACTGCTGTATTACTGAGGAAAACCACTCGAAATTGACCATGTCTTCAAAAACTGCATATGTGTGGACAACACATGACTTGGAAAATGAAACGGCAAAAAAAGCGCAGTCGTCCATCGCTGCTAGAAAATGCTGATTCCCGATATGACCACGTAGATCACGTGATTGAATCCCGAGGGAAGCAAACAGGGTGCAAGGTATGCGCCTATGAGGTGCAAAAAGTGCAACATTACGCTACATGTGAAGTGTTTTGCGAAGTACCACCATGCCGTGTGGAAGAACCAAGGTCCTTTGAAGTCATACATTTGACTGTATTCCCTTCAGTTCAAACTCTAACAATTCATTCTGTAAGCAGATTGCTTGTATTAGATTCGAATCAAAAATAATATAATATTAGAATGACATACACATTTTTCTTATGATCATACCCCTTTTGCCCACTGTCCTTTTTATAGGAGAACCTCTCCTGTCCATGGAACGTACCTGGTAATACTTAACATTGGGGATCATCATACAACCTATAGGTCAGTTATATACCATTAATCTTCAAATTCTAGCAAAAATTGTTTTTGGACAGATCTGGGTTAAGGCAACATTAACACAAAATCTTACAATTTCTGGCCTCTCTAGGCACAACCTACACATTACAATTTAGTTAACACAGGGGTATCTGGTACCCATACTACTGGGCCTTCGTTAATATTACTGGCCCAAACTTAAAATGTATTGAGGCGTACACTCGCGCTCCTTGAAAACCAAGTTTTAAAACCCTACTTGGGCTTGTGGCCCGATGATGCAGAGGCTAATCCCTCACTACAGAGGTGACTAGAAGGCAAAGTTAATGAGTGATTTGCAGGATAAAAACAGTTACAAAATCGTAGTCACCTCAAGATAAATTGAAGGGGAACTCGAGAGGGTAACGCACTCTCTATCCCCGAATTTACAGTTTAAGTCTTTATGAAATTTTATATTAGCAAGAAGAGTTACATTTTTAGGAAATGGGTGGTTACATAGTTAGAAATTAGAACATTCCCCTCGGGTGAGTTTGCAGAGATAGCTACAGATATAGAAAATTGGTGGCCATTACCTGGGCTGATGTTCTGCTTGCCGATGAATGAGTCACCCCTCCTCCGGTCTTAACACACACTCAGAAATTCGACGATTAATAAGACAAGGTAGCTTGAAAAAGCCGCAGCTTTTATACCCGATAGGTGGGTTCGAGAAGGCTCTGGACTAAATCCGGACACCCCCTCTCATTTTTATTGGTTAAACCAAAAGCCTACAAGAAGCCTATGATTGGCTGAAAAATAATTACAGAAAATTTGTTATTGGCCAGACTCAAAGCTGGCGGGAGGAGAATGAAGTGTTGCAAATCTTGAAGTATCAAAATAAATGAAAGTCCATTGAGTTGCGAAAACCTATAAACACAAAACTTCTTCAAATCATTAATTATTCCACCTTGCACCAGAGTGCATGTCCTCAGTTTTTATAGTAGAGACATGTATGGAAAATGTTCAAACTTCTTGATGTACACCAAAACAAAACAAAGAAATCCAGTCAGTTTAGGAAACTTTAATATAACATATTACTCTGTTATTCAGTAGTGACATCTTCTGATCAATGTCCCAACTTTATGCGCTGTTTCGAGTTTTGTGCGATAGATAGTGTTCCTTAAGGCTCTTCTTTTAAATGTGCGGGATTGAGGTGTACCTCCCGGTACAATTATTATTATTATTATTATTATTATTATTATTATTATTATTATTATTATTATTATTATTATTTTGGTGGATACATTGTGCCCAAATAAGGAACGCGTGTGAACTTATTTAGCACAAAGTCTCTTCTTGTCTTCCCAAAATCTCTTCATCCTTCCGCTGTTCTGCTTTTTGCGTTCTTCTGTACATCCTGTAGCTTGTCCATTAGGTTCATCAGCAAGTTTGTGTTTGTTTATGAGCTTTCTGAATTATTTTCTGTCTTGCAAGATTTCTTCATTTATACCAATTCCTGAAGATCCTTGTTTATTTCTGTAAGCCAGTTGTTGTGATTTTGTACAGATACTGCGAGATTTAGTATTCCCGTTGTTAGCCTATTGTTATCCACCCAGATCAGGTGACAGTACTGTAGAATTTTAATCTTATTTTTCTAATGGTGTCTGTGATTTTTTCTACTCCCTTCTTTACAAAAAAAGTCCATGTTCTCTCAAAAAATCAACATAGGCTAGCATATTTCGACGTTACTAAAGATGATAATAATAATAATAATAATAATAATAATAATAATAATAATATGGAAGGTAAAAAATCAGGATTTAACAACAATCCTCTGATCACTAGATATGGGAAAATCTCCCAAGTAGATAAATTTATATACCTAAGCGAAATTTATACAACCAAACGGGATAAATCAACAAGCAAACGAAGGAAGAATTACATAATTACAAAAATCATACGCAATTGTCTGGAGCAGGTACAACAAAAAAAATCTATATCCCAAAACGCAAAATTCCGACACTACAACACAGTTGTCAAATCAGAAGCCCTTTATGCATCAGAAACTCTGACATTGGTAGCAGATCACAAATAAAAATCATCGGAAAACAAGAGAGGAGAATACTCAGGAAAATTCTAGGATCTAAATGCGAAAATGGTATTTGGATGAAAAGGAAATCACAGGAAATTTATGAAGTGGAGATGGTACGCTAAGGTTTAGCAAATTAAAGTCCGGCTTTGTAGCTAAATGGATAGAATGCTCGCCTTTGGTCCGATGGCCCAGGTAAATTTTCAGAATCAACCCCCTCACACTGTTAATTCCCTGGCTTGGGGACTGGGTGTTTATGACGTTTTCGTCATTCACTTTATCCTCATTAGGTCACTACCAAGCCTATACAGATGCCATGCACTACTATTATTATTATTATTATTATTATTATTATTATTATTATTATTGTTGTTGTTGTTATTATTATTATTATTATACTTAAATAAAAATGTTGAATTTTACAGCGGTCGTACCCGTTGTTTACTGGTTTATTAGCTTCCTTGGGAGATGAGTGGTGGTGACCGACCCATTATCACGAGTTCGATTCCAGCCAACAAAAGAGAACACTAAACCTGAAAGATTGCATTTCACTTGAGCAGATCTACCTACAAAAATTAAACTACATTACTCCTATAACAGCAGCACTGCAGTGTCTTGCTACCAGGATGTAGAAGTAAACGGGAGTGAAATACCAGCACTCTGTTATCTGTATAATAGAGATGGGGAATCTGATTCCTTTAGAAGAACCGATTGATTTGAATCGATTCACTAAAATGATTCGTTCATTTGAGTCGTTCATTCGATTACCACGTGACGGAGAGCCGAAAGCGAAACCATATAGACTCAGATGAACCATTCCTTTTTAGAGGTTATAGTCTAAAAATGCTACACAACTGTCCGACTAATACTTTCTAAACTTAAGTAGCTACCATTCGAAAAACCACACGACAATCGAATTTGAAATTTATAGTAGAAATGGACATTTTTGGGGCAATGTTCCACACGTTAGTTCAGAGTAGTTCACGAGAACGGGAACGGGAACCTTGAAGTTAACCTAACAATGAGCTGGAAGTTGAGTGTATGGTACAGTTTCGTGAAGTGTGTGACTTGAAAAGACGTGATAATTTCTTATTTTGAAAAAATATTTTTTCCTGTAAGGTTACTTTAGGAGAATTGTGAACCGGACTTTTAGTTCAGGTTAAATAAAAAATAACGGAGTCGTTGTTCATAAGTTGTCATTGATTCAAAAATGGTGGATACCCGATTTGGCGATATGAATCACAACGAAGGAGGAACCAAGCAACGAGTTGGGGCTGCCATCTGTCGATTCACCTTTCGATGCACAAGCGAGTCGATTCATTTCGTTCACTGAATCATGATTCAATCGTTCAGTGCAATGATTCGTTCATTATGAATCACTCGTTCAGAATCTCCCCATCTCTGCTGTATAATTAAGTCAGAAGTATGAGGTGAGGAAGTATATACGATGAGTAACGCATGGTTGATAGTAGTGGCGATCTGACGGACCGAAACCTAGCACACCTATCCTCCGCCGGTCCCCGCGCCTGTCAGGCATACAGCAGCAAGCCATGAGAGGAGAGTGGGCAGAGGGACGAGAGTCTGGGATGCAGTATCAGTCTCCGAAGCCTTGTTTGTTCTCAGGAAGACATGCGACGTTTTTCCTCATTGCTTTCAAGGTTTGTAAATGGAACAGTATGTCAGAATGCTTACATTATAATGTGCTTTAGATTTCCATTGTTCGCATTTGAGGTTTGGGCTTCACTGATAGCCTTGATAACCCTCAGTATTCGCCACTGGCCAAGGGTGAGAGTGGTATTGTTGCAGTGCTGCACAACTCCCTATATTATTGTACATTTTATTTGTCGTTTTTTCTTCTAATTGTTTAGAGTAATAAAGCTAACGCATATTCCAAAATATGTTAAAATGAACAATCTTTGGTCGTTCGATGTACTGATACTTCGTAATGGACCAATAAATGTTGCCGGCTTTCTTACGGCGGCTCCTAAGCGGTAAGCCTAAAGCGGTCTATACACATACGAACATGGCTCGGCGAACTTGGTTCCTGAAGTTGGTTCACGAACCAAGTTAGCAGGGTATTTTCACGGGTTATGTACCGCCACCTTCCACCCTTCCCTCGATAAGGCCTGATGCGGTAGGTGACGCCATAACGTGGTCCGAGCTGCTAGCTAAGAGCGTGCCCTTAACCTCATATGACCTTACGCCCTCTATGTGTCCAGGCTTAACCTTACAGATTTAAGTTCGATACGGAGGCTAACCGCGTAACAGTGTATGCTTAACTTTATTTATTTATTTATTTATTTATTTATGCCTTGTTTTCAGTGGCGAAGTTAGGGCTCGAGGCCCTCTCTTCCACTTAACCGCATACTAATCAAAATCAAAAATAAAATTATGAGATATTTAAAATAGTTAAAACCAAACAAAAAATTACATGATATTAATGGCTAAGAGTGTAGGCTTAGTCTCATGCTGACCAGTCGTTAACCTAACCGGTTACCCTTCCCTACACACTGGCTAAAAGTGGAGGTCTAACGTTACACTGACCACGCTTAACCTAACCTAACTCACACCCTGGCAAAAAGTATGCTTATCCTTACGCTGATCAGGCGTGTACCTAACCGGTTGCCCTTCTCTACACTCTGGCTAAAAGTGCAGGTTTAATCTTCCACTAATCACACGTTAACCTAACTTAACCTCATCGGACTTGGAGCTGAACCTTGGGACAATATGGCGGCTATAATGCTTAATACATATGCTTAATTCATAGGGGCCTAACATGGGAAGGTGACTTAAGGGAGCTTGGTGCTGAACTTGGAAGAAGATGACGGCTATAAGCCTTGATACATATGCTTTATTTATAAAAGGGCGTAACATGGGAAGGTGACTTAAGGGAGCTTGGTGCTGAACTTGGAAGAAGATGGTGGCTATAAGGCTTAATAGGTATGCTTTATTTGTAAAAGGGCGTAATATGGGAAGGTGACTTCGGGGGCTCAGCGCTGAACTAGAAACAAGATGGCTGCACATGGGACTGGGGAGATGGTGAGAGGCTTATTACATGTACTTTATTCATAGGAAGCGTAACATTTGGGAAGCATTTTTGGGGCTCGAAGCTAAATCTAACCTCCCCTCTCCGTCTTCCGAATACAGAGGCGTAGAGCCGTGGCCACACCTCCTCTGCTCGGTTGGTCGGTCGGAGTGCAGAGTCTGCAGCCGCCGACCAGACCAACTGACAATCTCGCCGAGTTTGCGAATAAAGCCTGCTAACCTGCTAAAGAAGAAATTATTCTCCATGATCAAAACATTGTCGCACCCATAGAGGAACAGTACCAATTAAGACTTTCACGATCGCTTATTAAAAAAAACTGCCGTATAATGACCCATTCAGTTACTGTTATTTGGCGTAATTGGCATTAAACCAATTGCTTCGCAGTGGCTGATGTTACATTTAAAACCGAAATGTTGGTAGTATATCTACTCATTGTTTTCACCGCTTGTGATCTCGGAAGGAATTGTTGGGTGTATTATATGACCAGTAAATGATGAAAACACTTCTTACCAGACAATGTAGGGCTCCCCCATACTACGAAAAACGTAAAATTAATCAATTTCCTCAATTGTGCCGAAAGTTCTAGGAATAAAGGGCCCAAAAAAGTTTCAATTTGTGAGTCTTGGATAGCTCTATCGAACTAAACAAGAAGAAAAAAAAGTTCCAAATCCACTTCCGGCCTAAATGCGTTTCCGAAAAAACAGCCTAAAATCGCTTGTTGCTTTACTCATTTTCATTTCGAATCAAATTCTAGCCAAATTAACTTATATAAATACCGTCATTCTTTCTGTAATGTGTTCCTCGGTTCGATACCCGCAGCCTTTTTTTGACTTTTGAAAAATATCCACATCCTACTTTCAAAGACACCACTCGAACTTATTCGTCTACTAATGTCACTCCACGCCACCTCTCCACTTACAGCTCGGAACATACCACGTAGTCGAGCAGCTCGTCTCCTTTCTCCAAAGTCTTCCCAGCCCAAACTTTGCAACATTTTTGTAACGCTACTCTTCTGTCGAAAATCACACAGAACAAATCAGGCAGCTTTTCTTTGGATTTTTTCCAGTTCTTTTTTTTCTAGGTCTTAAGTGAAACTCTGCACTGACTCACATTCGCGCTCGTAGTGGTGCTTAAGTGAAACTCTGCACTGACTCACATTAGCGCTCGTAGTGGTGTTCAAGTGAAACTCTGCATTGACTCACATTAGCGCTCGTAGTGGTGCTTAAGTGAAACTCTGCATTGACTAATTACAGCTCGTAGTGGTAGAAAAAGGCGAACTGCTAATCTAATCGACCGGATAACGATGATTAAGAAAAGGGTTGTAATTTTTAGGAATAAATAAAGAATATATTCTAATACGTTTTTATTATTGTGATTTTACGGCCGCGTAGGACCACTGTAGTCCTTTTCTGTCCGGTCTTCTATGATGTTTTTATGTTTTTTCTTTCCGTTCTTTAATATTTCTTCATTCTACCTAATCTCCGTTGTCATTTTTCTTCTGAAAATACCCTTTTAGTTTCTCTTTTATCAATAATTGAATTATTGTTGGTAGGAATCTAATTTTACTATTCTTCAATTTATTTACTTTGTTTGATTTATTCCGTAAATAATCCAGTGCTATGTCACTCAATCTCAGTCACTACGCATCTGCCCTTAGGGCAGTCGCCCAGGTGGCAGACCCCTATCTGTTGTTTTCCTAGCCTTTTCTTAAATGTTTGCAAAGAATTTGGAAATTTATTGAACATCTCCCTTGGTAAGTTATTCCAATCCCTAACCCTCCTTCCTATAAACAAATATTTCCCCCCCATTTGTCCTCTTGAATTCCAGCTTTATTGCGAACTTCCGTACTTTTAAAGACACCACTCAAACTTATTCGTCTACTAATGTCATTCCACACCATCTCTCCACTTACAGCTCGGAACATACCACGTAGTCGAGCAGCTCGTCTCCTTTCTCCCAAGTCTTCCCAGCTCTAAACTTCGCAACATTTTTGTAACTGTCGGAAATCACCCGGAACAAATCGAGCTGCTTTTCTTTGGATTTTTTCCAATTCTTGAATCAAGTAATCAAGTAACCCTAGTTGGAGTCTTACCAGAGAATTATATGTCCCCTCCTTTACATCCTTACTACAACTCCTAAATACCCTCATAACTATGTGCAGACATCCGTACCCTTTATTTACAATCCCATTTATGTGATTACCCCAATGAAGATCACTCCTTATATTAACACCCAGATACTTACAGTGATACCTATAAGTAACTTTCACCCCATCAACGAAGTAATTAAAACTGAGAGGATATTTCCTATTTGTGAAACTTATAACCTAACATTTTATCCAGACAGGTTGTTATTTTTTTTCCAAAGCTTCTCCAAAATTCTGGCTATTTACCTGTCTTGAAGAGTTCTCAACAGATGACCAAAAAATGATATTCTCTTCTTTCTTATGAAATCCGTTATATGTTCTGTTTCCTGATATACTGCTGCATTTGGGATGATACGCCATTCTGCTTTTCTGGATTTTTTCTTCTGGTTAAGAACTACAAAACCCACACGTATGGAGAAGCAGTTGACTTCCTCATAGAATTCGCGCTGTTGGTTCCATTGTGTTAAGTTTCCGAAGGTTAAGTCTCCCTCTCTCTCTTCTTCTGCTAACATATGACTTTAATTGTTCATGGGCAATTTGATATAAGCCTGAATATTCAACGGTGAGAGTTAAGATAAGATACAGCAAATTAATCACTACTTCAGACTGTAAGTAATTTATCTGTTCACTTGTAGATCGTACGAGTAAAGGAGTACTGGGGCAGCAGAAGAAGTTGAAGGAAGATCGAAAGAAATCTGTCCTTAAGGACATTCCCGCTCTCTACTCACAGAAAATAGCCGACCTTAAATTCGTATATAACCCAGTTAACGGTTTATTTCATGTCCCAACTCGCAAAACTGGGATGATATGGTGATCATCATCATAGGTTGTTCTGCCATCCGGCAGGTCCAATCATGGCTGCGACCTCCATATCTCTCGATCTTGTGCCCTTTTCTTAACTTCTGCATAATCTTCCATTCTTTTTCTATCTTCCTTTTTTGGATTACGACCAGCATGCTCTTCACTTCTCCCACTCTCTTCAGAACTTCTTCATTTGATATTCTATCTTCCCACGGTACTTCTTCAATTCTTCTCCAAATCCACATCTCAAATGCCTCTATTCTTCTCTGTTCTTCCTTCCTTAATGTCCATGTTTCGGCGCCATATTGAGCTATACTCCATACGTAACAACTTGCAAGTCTCCTCCTCAGATCCTTCTCTAGCGGGCCACAAAACAGTTTTTTCTGCTTGTTAAAGCTTTCCTTGGCTAAGGCAATTCGAGCTTTTATGTCTGTTATAGAGTGAAGGTCTTCAGTCACAATACTTCCAAAATACTTAAACTTATTCACCTCTTCAATAATTTCTCCCCCTATCTTGAATATCGCTTTTTTCACATTTTTGTTTATGCTCATTCCATACTCTTCACACTTTTTGTTTAATTCTCTCAGCAGTTTGCGGAGGTCCTTCACATTATCAGCTATTACTGCCATATCATCAGCAAATCTTATGCATTCAATTCACTTACCTCCATTGTTGACACATCTTAGTATTCCGTATTCCCGCCTGTCTCTTGTTCAATTTTTTTTAAAAATCCGCATTCCAGTCTTTTTGACAGGAACTTGGACGTTTTTCCTTTGTATACCTCTTTTAATCCAATCTTCCTTAACTTAACCTAAATCCTTTCCTTACCGAGCTCGATAGCTGCAGCCGGTTAAGTGCAGCCAGTATCCAGCATTCGGGAGATAGTGGGTTCGAACCCCACTGTCGGCAGCCTGAAGATGGTTTCCCATTTTCACACCAGGCAAATGCTGGGGGTGTACCTTAATTAAGGCCACGGTCGCTTCCTTCCCATTCCTAGGCCTTTCCTGTCCCATCGTCGCCATAAGACTTATCTGTGTCGGTGCGACGTAAAGCAACTTGCAAAATCCTTTCCTTCATCTTCCCCATTTTTACTCTCCGTTGTTGTACATAAACAAAACCGAAACCTATGGTGCAACAGCCCTGTAGGGCCATGGCCTACCAAGCGATCGCTGCTCAGCCTGAAGGCCTGCAGATGACGAGGTGTCGTGTGGTCAGCACGACGAATCTCTCGGCCGTTATTCTTGGATTTCTAGACCGAGGCCGCTATCTCACCGTCAGTTAGCTCCTCAATTCTAATCACATAGGCTGAGGGGACCTCGGACCAGCCCTAAAATCCAGGTGAAAATCCCTGACCTGGCCGGGAATCGAACCTGCAGGATCTGGCGAGGCATATACATACTGTAGTTCTATTTTTACTGTACTGTTATAGATGTGTCATATCAGCATTTATCTTACTATGATTAACCATGAGTTCTATAAATAATCTGCAACCACCCATAAATTATTTCACGAACTGCCACTGGCTGAAAGTAGGGTTAAGGTACGAGTGAAAGTGGATTGTTTTAAGAGGAAGTACAACTAGGCAACCATCCTCTATATAACACTAATCAGAGGGAAAAAATGAAGGAATCCGACACTTTTAAAAATGAAAATGTTCGGCCAAAGAAGGACAAGGAGGAAGAAGGGAGTGAAAATGAAAGACGCCCTAGCGCTCGAATGCTGTAGTAGCATCGGGTTGGGAAAAGAACAAGAACTGACCAAGGGAGGTCAGATAGGATAGATGAAAGTAAGGAGCCTGGCACAAGTAAGTGGAAGCAATGCCGGGACTCAGCTATGGGCCTCGCGGTCATCAACCCACACATCCAAGTTGAGAGCCTTTGGGGGCTCCTTTTAGTCGCCTCTTACGACAGGCAGGGGATACCGTGGGTGTTTTTATACCGCCTCCACCCACAGGGGAGACCCACAGGGGAGAACTCTAAAGTCGAACAGGAAAGGCTCTGCCTGTTACGTCATGAAATCCAAATAACCTAAAGATGATGACTGGCATTAATAGTAGTCTACATTTTTGGTTAACGCACGGATCTATTTTGGACTTAGTTTTATTAGCCTATATCCTACGATATTCTGTTCTAAACTTAGCCTTTAATGCCTGTCAATACCATAGGACCTGCTTGCAATGTTTACTGTTATTACATAAGTTGTATTACGTGGGTATGTCATTTCAGTAATTATTTTGTAGTGTGGCGCACGTTGACATACCGGTCTAGAAAGCCAAGAATAACGACACCTCGTAATCTGCAGGCCTTCGGGCTGAGCAGCGGTCGCTTGGTAGGCCAAGGCCCTTCAAGGGCTGTACTGCCATGGGGCTTGGTTTTGGCACTTTGACATACACGAAATGTACTGTGTTTGCCGATTTGCTTTATAAAACCGGGAGGAGTTCTACTACTAGGATTTCAATTTTGTGTACCGGTACCCCACAGGTGTTGGCAAACCGGTAGAAGAAAAAATATTTCAGTTCTGTACGCCAGTCGGTTCAGGATACCTTAGCGCATGATAATCAGAACAAAAAAGCTACCGTACGTTATCCGCGCATGATGATCAGATGAGGTTTGCGCATGAGCGAGCGACACTTTAGTGCAGCGCACCGCGCAAGGTTATCAAGCATGCCAGCCTTGCCGGCTACACGCTGTATAGGCTGACATATAAATTGCTCACGATTTTACTTACGTTTCTTTGTCGATTTTCCAGCGAGTTTTCACCAGGAGGAAATAAATCCGCCAGTATGTCATCTTACGATTTCCCTAACTTATTTTCAGATACTCTGTATATTCCCGTGGAACCTCTACATGCTGAAGCGCGCGCGCGTGTATGTGTGTGTATGTTGTGAACCTTGTTGTTAGACCCTCTCCATATACTGTCCTTCACTACTTCCATGCAGCAGAACTCTTCTGAAATCTTCCGAGTTTATCGTGCATTGATTATTTTAACCGTGACAAAATTGGACTAGACAAAAGGGTGACTGAATGGGTTGCTATATTTCTAGAAAATAGATCTCAGAGAATTAGAGTAGGCGAAGCTTTATCTGACCTTGTAATGATTAAGAGGAGAATTCCTCAAAGCAGTATTATTGGACCTTTATGTTTTCTTATATATATAAATGATTTGAATAAATGAGTGGAATCAGAGGTAAGGATTTTTGCGGATGATGTTATTCTCTATAGAGTAATAAATACTGTAAGTTACAAGATTGTGAGCAACTGCAAAATGACCTCGATAATGTTGTGAGGTGGACAGCAGGCAATGGTATGTTGATAAACGGGGTTAAAAGTCAGGTTGTGAGTTTCAAAAATAGGAAAAGTCCTCTCAGTTTTAATTACTGCGTTGATGGGGTGAAAGTTCCTTTTGGGGATCATTGTATCCAGGTGTTAAATATAAGGAAAGATCTTCATTGGGGTTATAACATAAATGGGATTGTAAATAAAGGGTACAGATCTCTGGACATGGTTATGAGGGTATTTAGGGGTTGTAGTAAGGATGTAAAGGAGAGGGCTTATAAGTCTCTGGTAAGACCCCAACTAGAGTATAGTTTCAGTGTATGGGACCCTCACCAAGATTACTTGATTCAAGAACTGGAAAAATCCAAAGAAAAGCAGCTCGATTTGTTCTGGGTGATTTCCGACAAAAGAGTAGCGTTACATGCAAAGTTTGGGCTGGGAAGAACTGGGAGAAAGGAGACGAGCTGCTCGACTGAGTGGTATGTTTCGAGCTGTCAGTGGAGAAATGGCGTGGAATGACATTAGTAGACGAATAAGTTTGAGTAGCGTCTTTAAAAGTAGGAAAGATCACAACATGAAGATAAACTTGGAATACAAGAGGAGAAATTGGGGCAAATATTAATTTATAGGAAGGGGAGTTAGGGATTGGAATAAACCAAGGCAGATGTTCAATAAATTTCCAATGTCATTGAAATCATTTAAGAAAAGGCTAGGAAAGCAACAGATAGGGAATCTGCCACCTGTGCGACTGCCCTAAATGCAGATCAGGATTGATTTATGATGGTTCAATTTTATCCATATTGACTTACATTTAATTTATGAAAATACTCTTGCGCCTTATCAGTACTTCACATTTTATTATATTACCTCCCGTACATGTTTCGAGAACTCAACTGCTCCCTTCTTCAGGAGAGAGGACATGTTTGTTTGGTTCACACAAGTGCAATTTTGTTTTAATTTTGACAAATTTGGTACCACCTGAAACTGAAGTACGTAATTATGTATTGCGTGATTGAACATTGTAGGAGAGGGGAGTGGACAAGCGGGGCATCGGGAAAGAGGATTTTAAAGTATCAATTCCTGTAGGTTTTCGCGTTTGTGCCGTGTGCCGCGTGAAACACATAACAAAAATGAAAGAACAAATATTAAGTTAATGTTTACAGTATGTGTGATACATAAAAAAAGTTTCTAAAGTTGTTTTGGTGCTTATTTAAAGGAACTTGACGGTTAAAAAAATGACTCGCATTGTCGGACGAGATTAAGAGAAATGCCGGGTTATATGAAAGGTCTTAGGACTTTATCAATAAGTCAATTACAATTTTTTTTTGAATAAAGTATACAAATATGATATTTGAATTACAGATTAAGAACTTTAAATTTAATGTCTTTCTTTGTTAGGTGTAAATAAGGATTTAAATTTTCAAGAACAGAGCAGAGAGCCTTTCAAATTTTAGTATTAGTGACTAACTTAATAGGTTTTATTCATTTTGTGACTTGAAATTTTTTTACTAAATGACATAGTAAGGACAAGTGAACATTTTAGACACAAAAGGGATGTCTTAACGATTTCAAGATTTTATTGACGACTGCACTATAGAAATGTGTCAAATCCAAGGATTTTGTTCGATGTTTTGCACCGCTGAGCTCTTAAGGGAAGTAATATAATAAAACGTGAATTATTGATAAGGCGGAAAAGTGATTTCATAAATTTAGCATATATGATATTAAATGCACTCTATGTTTCTAGTCTTTTAGAAAATTAACACTATAGAGTTGTTATGTTGCTCTAAGAATACTTGTAGTTCGGGACCTGAATTTTTAAACTTTAGAAATAGTCTGAATTGAGGTGATAAGACATGGTACATTACCACAAAAACAGCCTAACTACTGCTCAATGCTATGTTCCTTGAAACTTTATCCCAGTTCTAAATCATGCCAAGTCCAAGAAGTTAGCATGTTTTGGAATTTAGATCATCAACTGGAGTTGGTAAGACTATAAGTACACTGTCGGAAAAAAAGCAACCTCCTCAAGGACTATGTTCAGTGTACATACTGAGGGGTTGTTGTGTTAGTGACTCATTTGTCACAGACATCGCTGATCAGATGGCGCTCAGGATGCCTGTCCGTGCGCACTCTGAGGTCAGAGGTGAACAGTGTTTGCAACATTCATTCTAAAGCTCATTCCATGTTAAGAACACAGTATCGCTCTTATGAAGCTACAAGGAGTGAACACACCCCCTCTTAGACATTCATAATTCCTCGTGATTAAGGAATATTATGATGTACTTTATACAACCTATGACAATAAAGTTCGGTGAATAGTCCTGTACTATCAACATAACTATGCACTATTGAGATCGGAGATACATGTCCTGGAAACTCTGCAAGAAGTCTTCCTTTGGAATGGTGTTCAAAAGCCTCATCACGTTTCGTTGGATGTCAGGAATATCGTCAAATCTCTTTCCTTTCAAAGCGAGTTTGAGTCGTGGGAATAGTAAGAAGTCTGGAGGATGGAGATCTGGAGAGTATAAGGGATGTACAAGTTGCACCACCTCCTTTTTTCCCCATGAACTGTGTGATGGTTGTGTGTGGGCGAGTGTTGTCATGTACAAAAAACCATGAACCTTGTTGTGCGTACTGGGGTCGTACGCTGCGTAGACGTTTCATGCAACGGGTCAAAACTGTACATTGATCTTTTGGTCGTTCATGTTCCTGTTTGCAGTTCAGAACCAACGCACTAAACACGCACTGTGTCAAAAAGATCTTACACGGCACACACACACGATGCTCAACTGAGCAAGGTTTGGAGCAGGTGGTCAAAACCTGCTGCTATGCAGGTGCAGCGTTGCGTGTCGCCAGTGTTGACCGTTCTGACTTCATTCACCGAACTTTATTGTCACAGCTTGTATTGTATTATGAAAGAAAGAAAATGGACGAGGCATGTTTTAGCGCGTGAGTTATTAAAATAATTACTTAACATTCTTTATTTAATAAATACATTCGCAGGGAGGAAGCACAATGGAGAGAACAGCCATCGCTTTGTTGCATTTCTTCATTTTCGTTCTGAGTTGCTCTGGTACGGTACAAGTTACGCGTATTTTGTTACGCTGTGAATCACCAGAAGCTTATCACTGTTGTAGATAAGTCATCTATTTGTGTGCGTGTTTTAATATTCTCGTACTGTAGAACAGTTGTTACTGAAGAGTATGATGCTGTGGTGTGCAGCGATATACCACGGCATGACTTGTACTGCTACAGAAATTCGCTATGATTTTTATCTTCTGTTTGGTTTTGTTAGATACCTTTTGTTTCTTAAGCACATTTTATTTTTACCACTTTTTCAGAAGCGCATTTAATTTTTAACTTTCTTTTCGTGGAGCGATGTGACGGCATAGTAGTACCCGGCGTTGCCTCGGCAAATATATTAAATAATCTTAACTGCATCCCACACCCCGAACCTATAAAAACTATCTGTTGTTTATTTTCTCCCAGTTTGCATTGAACTTCAATACTGAGGTTTTGTATGTACAGTAGTTTATCCATATTGCTGTAAAAATCTAAATAAACCCTTCGCCCACCCTGTAACCCCTACTTTCTCCCTTCTTTTACTTTGAACTTAAGTACCGAGTTTCACTAATAGATATGCCTTCGGGTCGGAAGAGAACAAGAGTTGGCCAAGGGAGGTCAGATTCGGTAGATGAAAGTGAGGAGCCTGGCGAAAGTAAATAGAAACAATATTCAGTACTCAGCTAAGTGCCCTGTCAATCAATACTGATCTGCATTTAGGGCAGTCGCCCAGGTGGCAGATTCCCTATCTGTTGTTTTCCTAGCCTTTTCTTAAATGATTTCAAAGAAATTGGAAATTTATTGAACATCTCCCTTGGTAAGTTATTCCAATCCCTAACTCCCCTTCCTATAAATGAATATTTGCCCCAATTTGCCCTCTTCAATTCCAACTTTATCTTCATATTGTGATCTTTCCTACTTTTAAAGACGCCATTCAAACTTATTCGTCTACTAATGTCATTCCACGCCATCTCTCCGCTGACAGCTCGGAACATACCACTTAGTCGAGCAGCTCTTCTTCTTTCTCTCAATTCCTCCCAACCCAAACTTTGCAACATTTTTGTAACGCTACTCTTTTGTCGGTAATCAGCCAGAACAAATCGAGCTGCTTTTCTTTGGATTTTTCTTTTCCAGTTCTTGAATCAGGTAATCCTGGTGAGGGTCCCATACACTGGAACCATACTCTAGTTGGGGTCTTACCAGAGTCGTATATGCCCTCTCCTTTACATCCTTACTACAACCCCTAAACATCCTCATAATCATGTGTAGAGATATGTACCCTGGTCGCCAACCCACCCTCCCAAGTTAAGAGCTCCTTTTAGTCGCCTTTTACGACAGGTAGGGTATATCGTGGGTGTTATTCTACCGCCCCCACCCACAGGGGGATACACATTCTTGATCTTATGTATCATACCCTGTATTCCAATTTTCTTCAGATCCTTTCCAGTACCGTAGTACTTTCAATAAAGTGTAGAATGATTTACTAATATGACGTGTCTCTGTGTTCTGCGCAGTGATCTCCCTGGCGCCCGCCGCACTGTGCCAATGGTCGGAGAATTACGGACTACCTCTACTACACACAGACCACCACACGACGTACCAGACACCTCTAGCTACCATGGTGGATGTTACTAACGACCTGGCTACCTTGGTACTGCAGGTAACAAGCCTCCTTTACGTTCAGCAGAACAGGTGCTTTAGAATGTCTCTACTTTGCTGTGTTTGAGTTAATCCATGAACAGGGGTCTATTGGACCCCATGAAAAAGAACATTTTCCTCTACTTCCTGCGTTAATTGTAGATCTCAGAGCCCTCTTAGAATACCTGTCTGAAGTTGTTTCTGGTGCAGCGGGGCACTGTTACTCACCAGTTACATTCAAAGTGTACAGGAAGGGCCAGAAGTCCCCGTGCCCCTGTAACTGATTAGTATAGCCCGGATTTTTATGCATTAATAGGTTAGAATGCAAAATTACTGAAGCGAGTAGCAAGTATAGTCTACCTTCACGACGATTATACTATGGGGTTAGCATAAACATGAGGGGTACGGCCCATCAGAACCCCTATAATTTATGTTACTCTTGCTACATTACGGAAGAGCGGGTGGCCGACACTCTCTACTAACCAAATTAGTTTTGCAATCTAACCTGTTACTGCATAAAAATCCGGGCTTTACAGTGATTAGTATCAAACGTTATGTATGCTATATTATTTGCGCAGGTTAGTAGCTATATTACTTCGTATTAGAGTAGGGCCAAGTTGTTTTGGAACAGTTCCGATTGTTCCTGTTGCGGAAAAATACTATGTTCCGAATAACAGCTCCAAAATAACAGTCAAAGGTTTAGGCACTGGGGAATTAGAAAATATTAACGAACCTCATAAATGCTAATTCAAAAAGTGTTTCTTCACTGTTAGTTTCATGCTTTACTTTTAATGTCTCTAGTAAACGCTAAAACATTGTTTTATCACAACAAATTGGGTATTAATGAAGCCCGAGAGAGAAACACCGTAATTAATTTGACGCAAGTGTAATGGACTAGTATAACTTGGAAATAATATTCTCTGACCCATGGCTAAGTAATGGAAATATCGAGCTCGACGAGTATTATTATTATTATTATTATTATTATTATTATTATTATTATTATGACTTGTGAGGTGTGGCTATGAAGTTGTTTACATCTATTAGTATTATTATTTAAGTAGTTATGTACGAACTAGGTTTGGTATAAATCATGATCGTATTATTTGTGAGGTTATGTCATGAAACATCTGCTGTATGTATATTAACGTGAGTTAATTTAATGCAAGAACGCGTAAATTAATAGTATATAATTTATTATTACCGTGCAGGCTGTGATGTAAAGTATGGATGGATGGCCACACAATGTAACCTAGCAACCGTGCAGGATGTGATGTAAGGTATGGATGGATGGCAACACAATGTAACCTAGCAACCGTCTAGGTTTTGATGTAAGTTATGGATGGATGGCCACACAACGTAACCTAGCGACCGTCTAGGCTGTGATGTAAGGTATGGATGGATGGCCACACAATCTAACCTAGCAACCGTAAAGGTTATGTCTTATGGCTGGCAGCCATCAGAAATTAGTAGCCGTTGGTGGATCGCCATGACCGTGAGATTTATAAGACATACTTCCAATAATTTCATTTTTCCAAAGGGTAATTTGACACCATTTTTAAGTGTTTTAGATAATCTATAAATAACGAGTAAACTGAAAATACATTTGTATTACCCATAAATAGTACCTCCCAATCATATTGATATTCACAATGAATGCACACCGCATTATTTTAAAAACTAGAGTCGTGCAAATTTTCTAGGCATTGACTTGACCAACTAAATTGTATTCAAAATTATGCATAAGTTCATCGAGTTTCATCAAGTGTTCACTCTATTATTCAAACTTCCGCAGCCATGCTCATTAAGTTTCTTCCTAAAAATAGCACACTTTCTCGAATGTGCTTTTGTGAATATCTTCTTCCCAAATAAAGGGGAGTTTACGTTTTCGTATTCACCAGTGGCGGATTTTAGGAGGTGGTAAGGGAAGATCAGAGCTCGCTACAATTATCATAAAACATTTGTTGAATACAGTAGGCCTACATCTTATTGGAGTCGATCGTGACATAAATTCCACCCCAGACCATTCCCTTCTGCACCAATACTGTCTGAATTTATTGTTGTTGTTGGTGATGGTGGTACGATTTTACGGCAAAGAAGGGAATGGACATATTTGACAGAAATGTTGGAATATAAACAGACTCAGCCTGAACTTTCATACACGATGGTAGAATATACAAAACTGCTTCACAGGAATGTTTTGTGGTTTGCCTACATAGCACGGCGTTTGTAGTCTTCAAACTTGATCTTCTTACTGGTCTTGTCCCAGTTACAATCCCTGCCCTGTAAGCGCATGCGCTAAAGGTACAACCTTACTCCTTTTCCCCTGTTAATACTGAAGGTAGAGATTTATTGTTATTTTCTAACTGTTGGGTTCGACTCAGTGTCGCTAACCACACAGTTTAGGGATCCTACTTGCCAATACATCGTATTACAGTCCCTGTTAATCCTGCATGTTGGCATTATACAGGGTTATTCACCTAAGATATTAACGCGGAAATAACTTATAAACTATTAAAGTTATCGGCATTCTGTTTTCATATTTGTAAATGGTACCCAGGAGTTTGTAAAATAATGTGCTACGTATTCTCATGGAGTGATTAATAACCGGGATATTGATACTAACTCCATATTTTTAAAAATACAAACTGTAACAATAAAGTTCGGTGAATGAAGTCAGAACGATCGATCTGGCAACACCAGCGACACGCATCGCTGCACCTGCGTAGCAGCAGGTTTTGGCCACCTGCTCCCAACGTTGTTCATTTGAGCATCGTGTGTGTGTCGTTTAAAACCTGTTTGACACAGTGCGGGTTTAGTGCGTTGGTTCTGAACGGCGAACAAGAACATGAACGACCAAAAGATCAATGTACAATTTTGTTCAAAGCTTGGCAAGACACCGAAAGAAACGCATGCGGTGCTGGTACGTGTTTATAAAGGTGAAGCAGTGTCCTTGAAGTGTGTGTACGAGTGGTTCGCCCGTTTTCGAAGAGGCCGGGAAAGTGTTTCTGACAACCTCCGTAGCGGAAGACCGGCGACCGCCGTCAGTGACGAAAACATTGAGAAGGTGAGGACATTAATCTCGAACGATCGGCGATTAACTGTGCGCACGATAGCGGATGAACTGCAGATTAACCCTGCGACAAATCGTTACCCAGAAGTTAGGGAAGAGGAAAAAATGTGTTCTCGTCTTGTGCCACATCACTTGACGGACGATCAGAAGCAGGCACGTTTAGAGGCTTCACAGGATTTTGTCGAAACGGCGGATGCGACACCAAATTTCTTGAACTGTATTGTCACTGAGGATGAAACCTGGTGTCTCAGGTACGACCCTGAAACGAAACGGCAAAGCATGGAGTGGCGTTCTCCGGGATCCCTTCGTCGGAGAAAGGTCAGAACCGAGAAGTCATGCATCAAAACGATGTCGTCACCTTTGTCAATAGTCAAGGCATTATCCACTTCTACCTGAGGGAACGACGGTTTGAACACCATCCGAAAGGAAGCCTTCTTGCAAAGTTTCCAGGACATGTATCGCCGATCTCAGCAGTGCGTAGTTATGGGAGGGGACTATTTCGAAGGACAGTGAGGTCACTGCCGTGCATTGTTCACCGAACGCATAATCCCAAATGCTTTCATATTGATATCTCAAAAAGTAACTGTCCGATTTTGAAAATACTTAGATATTTGAACTTGTATGCAGTTGAACTTTTAGGCCAGCTGTATGCGTTCCTGCCATTCCATTTAAGAATATAGAGTTAGTGTCTATATCTCGGTTATTAATCACGCCATGAGAATAAGTAGCACGTTATTTTACAAGACCCTGAGTATCATTTACGAATATGAAAAGAGAACTCGGATATATTTCACGATTTAGAAGTTATTTCCGTGTAACATCTTAGGTGAATAAGCCTGTATAGTCATGAATTTTTCTTGAATTGCGAGATTTAAGTGTTGGCTCAGCCGTATTGTGAAAATCACCAGTGTTCCATTTGCGGATATATGTAAAGCGTATTTTCTTTTTCTGTAGGATTGTAAACATGTTTGGGTTATATGAGGTAAGTAGAATTGTGGCAAGTTCGAATAACGCAGTTAACGGAATAACGGAATATTTAAATGTAATATATTTATTTGTGTGCATTATTACAGAGTGGTTCACTACGATACCAACACCAACAGACAACTGTACTCCCTTACAGGAATAGCCCCTCCTGAGATCAGACGTGAAGTCGCTCAAAATGTGGAAAGGTTAAGGGCACAAATTACACAAATTACCACCAACTCGATTGAAGTCCAGGAACAGTTTTGTGCACTCCTCATCTCCTGCTAGTGCAGATGCAAAGAAGGCCGGGCTTCTACTCTGGAATCAGATGATTCATTTTCATTCAGAACGCTTAAAATTGGAGGAAAAGCTTCCTCGTGGTCATGAAAAAAAAACCTGGACTACATGGAAGGCACTGAACAGAGTAAGAGCAGGCGTTGGAAGTGTCAAGGACAATAAGAATAAATGCGACCTCCTGAAGAGTGATCAGACCCTATGTGAATGCGGCGTGGTGGGGCCTCCTGAAGGGGGATCAGATCTTATGTGAATGCGGCGTGGTGGGGCCTCCTGAAGGGGGATCAGATCCTATGTGAATGCGGCGTGGTGGGGCCTCCTGAAGGGGGATCAGACCCTATGTGAATGCGGCGTGGTGGGGCCTCCTAAAGGGGGATCAGACCCTATGTGAATGCGGCGTAGTGGGGCTTCCTAAAGGGGGATCAGATCCTATGTGAATGCGGCGTGGTAAAAACGACAAGGAGTCTTATTAATTGTCCTCTATTCCCTGTTAAATGCACATAACTTGACGTAGCACAGGCCAGTATCAGTGGCGTTAACGTGGCCAAATTCTGGGCCGATATTTTGTAAATAACTATATAATTTTATGTATATATTGTAATTCAATATAATTCATTTTAATTTGTAACGTGCATCTGTAATATATATTGTGCTACTGACACGAATAAATAAATATTCCAATCAGACAAATACTGTAATAGCAAATTTCAAGAAGGGAAAGCAAATCACAAAGAATACGGTTATAGTAATGCGCATATCAAAATGAAGGCAGAAATATATAACATTAAATTAAGCGGGGGTGAGAGAGAGAGTGTGTGTTTATTTCCTTAATTCCTCACTGCTCTGGAAAACTGACTTAATTATGAGTATCGGGACTGATCATTTACTTGGGCAAGGGAACCTCCATTATTGCTGCCAACGTGATATTTGTTTTGATTTGGACGGCAGGTTAATATGATACTGTACGTCTCAAGTTTGGTCTTTCCAGCTAACGACTGATCCATTAAGAAAAGTATAGTTGCATCTGGCTCGCATGTTGTCCATGACAATAAAGGTCAAGGCCCTGAGTATTTGATAAGGAGCTACATCAAACCAAAGAAAGATCAAGAAGGCCTATGGAGTAAATGAATTGGTTGAGACAGTAAGAGCTGCTACTAGTGAATGATTCTCGACGCATCAATCTAGAATTTTAATTTTTAGCAAATTTTTATTATATCTTTTGTATTGCGATAATCTAATATTTTAATTGACGTTTGTATTGTATAAGGTGACACATTTAATGTTTTAAAATCGTTTATACCAAAACACTTCAACAGTTATTATTAAAGCCCGGATTTATATGCAGTAACAGGTTAGATTGCAAACTAATTTGGTTAGTAGGAAATGTCGGCCACCCGCTCTTCCATAATGTAGCAAGAGTAACATAAATTTTAGGGGTTCTGATGGGCCGTACCCCTAATGTTCATGCAAATCCCATAGCATAGTCGTTGTGAAGGTAGACTATCTTTGCTACTCGCTTCAATAAGTTTGTGTTCTAACCTATTAATGCATAAAAATCCGGGCTCTAGTAATAATAATAAATAATGTTTAAAATTATTTTAATGTGTCAAGTTAATAATATGGGATTATAATGATGTAGAAAGTCTAAGAGTAGACATGATATGGGCTTTTGGGCTTATGCCGTGTCAAGAATACTCGTACAGGGTGAAACTATTTACGACTCACCGAAAATGTTGCTCCACGTGTTCGGAAGAAAATCTCGACTGTTAACGAGAAAGACTTCTACAATAATGAACGTTTCAGTTTAAGAATGCATTACTAACACCACCTATAGAGAAGGCATAGAAATACAAATACGATCCTCGTGTGAGGTCATGCTTCTACGTTGGATGTCTGAAAAACTGTACTTTTTGACTGGTGCGTTTGAATTTATGTTATTTACTTGGTGGTAGCTAACGTCCGCAGCCGTGTTGAAACACCGGATCCCGTGAGATCTCCGAAGTTAAGCAACATTGGGCGTGCTCAAGATTTGGATGGGTTACCACGCGCTGTTGGTGGGGGGTAAGGGGATGGAGGAGCGGAAAGGAACTGGCCACCCTACCGTACGTAAACTCCGGCTCAGGCACACCTCTGCGGAGGTTAGGACCTGCCTACGGGCTGAATACACCCTTACCTTACGTTGTTTGGTGGTAGGCTAACCTACCACAGTAAAGTGCCTCATAAGTGCAGTGTGCCAAATTTTAAAGGTAATTATTTAAACGTATAGAAAGTGAGTGTGTTCTCTTTCCCAGCTAATGAAGAACCGAGGTTAAAATGGATTAGCGCTATTCATCGGGAGGATTTTATTCCTACGAAACACTCTAGGGCAGGGATGGTGAACCTATGCCACGCGTACACGATTTCTGTGGGACGCCACATGAACATAATAATGTTTTAATATATATCTTGTACTACAGACAATATATATCTTATAGTGTTCCACGTGTAAGAAATAAATATCGAAAATCTAAATAATCGTTCCATCCGGACGCGCAATATGGCAACACTGCTATACTGACAGGTCCGAAAGTGAAGTGAGATAACAGTGTCGTTTTCTGGTGGTTTTGTATACGGACCTCGCAAACATGTTTCCGGTGCCGAAAGATAGTGACCGAATTTTTCAAGAACAGTGGACAAGGGAATTTGGACTGATAGAAAGATGTGTTGCCTGTGTTCGAAAACAATTGTATCCCTCACATTGAAATGTAAAATGCCATTTCGAGACTAATCATTGAAATGTTTGTTCCATGTCAAATGAAGAAAGAAGAGAGTTCGTGTCACAAAATATCGAACATTACACAAAATAACCTAGTTCTTTTGTATCATATTTCCGGCCAAGGAATAATAATCATAATAATAATAATCAGTGCGGCTGTTTTCGTCTGCCTCACTGTATAGTACAGTATGCATAGGAAACCGCTTTCTCACAGTGAGTTCTTGAAATAAACTTACTGATTGACGTCCGAAACATTATCTGAAAACTTCCCTAACAAACAACAAATAATTAACAGAATGAAAGGAATGCCAGCCAGCTGAGCTGCTGTCAAGGATAGAATATTAAGAATGAGTGAAGAGGTTCCGGAGCAACTGAAAGCAAATTTGGATGACTCCCAGATGTATGCAGTATGTTTTGATGGAAGCATGGATGTGACCTTACAAGCAAGGATAGGTTTTTTTTTCTGATTTCCTTGCGGAAATGTGATGAGTAAAGCCCGGATTTTCATGCCGTAACAGGATAGATTGCAAACTAAATTTGGTTAATAGGAAGTTTCAGCCACCCGCTCTTCCATAGTGTGACAAGAATAGCATAAATTATAGGAGTTCTGATGGGCCGTACCCCTAATGTTTATGCAATCCCCATAGCATACTCGTTGTGAAGGTAGACTATTCTTGCTGCTCGCTTCAGAATCTTTGCATTCTATCCTGTTAATGCACAAAAATCTGGGCTCTAATGATGAGGTAGAAATTAGTTAAATTCTTGAGCATACGAACTACGACAACATGGAAAGGTAATGAAGGTAATGGAGGAAGTGAAGTCCATTGGCAATATTAGTATTTTTGATGTTTATATCTAATAAGGTAAGGTGAGGGTTATTCTGCCCGAAGGCAGGTCCGAACCTCCGCAGAGGTGTTTCTGAGCCGGAGTTTACGTGCGGTAGGGTGGCCAGTTCCTTTCCGCTCCTCCATTCCCTTACCCCCACCAACAGCGCGTGGCAACCCATCCAACTCCTGACCACGCCCATTGTTGCTTAACTTCGGAGATCTCACGGGATCCGGTGTTTCAACATGGCTACGGCCGTTGGCTATATCTAATAATATTTATCTTTTTTACAATTAGTTTTGCGTCGCACCGACACAGATAGGTCTTATGGCGACGATGGGATGGGAAAAGCATACAAGTGGGAAGGAAACCGCCGTGGCCTTAATTGAGATACAGCCCCAGCATTTGCCTAGTGTGAAAATGGGAAACCACCGAAAACCATTTTCGGGGCTGTCGACAATGGGGCTTGAACCCACTATCTCCCGGATGCAAGCTCACAGCTGCGCGCCTCTAACCGCGTTGCCAGCTCGCCCGGTAATAATACTTAATGACGAAGTATGTTACAATAGGAGCTTATTATTCATTTAGAAATAATAATTGGTATTCTCAAAACTTACATATTTTAAAATGTATTTTTTGCAGTATTTGTAAAATACGACCACGGAACATGCTATCAAATGTATTTACAAGATATATATCTAATAAATGAATAAATCAGTGAATAAATTAAATAAATAACATATTGTCCACCTCTCTGCTGTAGTGGTTAGTGTGATTAGCTGCCACCCCCGGAGGTCCGGTTTCGATTTCCGGCTCTGCCACTAAATTTGAAAAGTGGTACGAGGGCTGGAACGGGGTACACTACACTCAGCCTCGGGAGGTCAAATGAGTAGAGGTGGGTTCGATTCCCACCTCAGCCATCCTGGAAGTGATTTTCCATGGTTTCTCACTTCTCCTCCAGGCAAATGCCGGAATGGTACATAACTTAAAGCCACGGCCTCTTCCTTCCCTCTTTCTTGTCTATCCCTTCCAATCTTCCCATCCCCCTGCAAGGCCCCCTGTTCAGCATAGCAGATGAGGCCGCCTGGGCGAGGTACTGGTCATCCTCCCCAGCTGTATCCCCCGACCCAGAGTCAGAAATTCCAGGACACTGCCCTTGAAGTGGTAGATGTGGGATCCCTCGCTGAGTCCGAGGGAAAAACCGACCCTGGAGGGTAAGCAGATTAAGAAGAAGAAGAAATAACATATTATGAGACATAATTGGGATTTGGGAAGGATGTCGCGTGCGGGGGAGGGGTGTAGGTTGTAACCATTCCTTAAAGGAAGATAACAAGTGGCACAGTCAACAGTTGAGAATAACAAACCAGACTTAGAATGGCACATTTGTTGAAAAAGTTTCGGGTTACTAAATTATTTTGACATATAAATCACATTATGAAGTTACGAACACGTTCATTCGCTTTCCAATGCCTTTGTCGTTTAGGCATGCGACCTTCATTTTAAAGATGATGAGACTGAAATATCCACAAGCATATTCGATGAAAAGGACGGGAGGTTACCCACTGCTCCTTTTCCAAACCGCATATTGGTGAAAGGTTAGTTCATCATTCCTAGATAGAGCACAATGATGTTTTAGGCCTATTTTTTTGTTTCTTAATAGAATGCCAGGTTCAGTACAACAACTAATTTAAAACATTTTAGATGCAGTTCCTTCACAGTTTCCAAGCTGCTCCAGGTAACCGCTACTGCCTCTCAGGCAGATCCAGAAAACAGGCGGTGCAGAGTGGAAAGTCGTTGTTTAGAAAAAAGCTATTACTGGAAGTTTGCGTGCACATAGTGAACATGCTGAGGCAATAACATTTAAAGACTTTGAGAAATTTAAACTGAATGTAAATGACATTACATTTAATACTGAATGGGACTTGCTCAAGAAAGAATCAGGTTTATATTTCATTTTAATGTAAGAGAGAAACCTAGCCCTCATATTTCTTGTTGTGTTGAAATAACACAAGATTTACATGCTTCATTATTTGTCGATATGTAGTCCGGCTCCATGGCTAAATTGTTAAGCGTGCTGGCCTTTGGACGCAGGGGTTCGATTCCCGGCAGGGTCTGGAATTTTAACCATCATTGGTTAATTTCGCTGGCACGGGTGCTGGGTGTATGTGTTATCTGCATCATCATTTCATCCTCATCACGACGCGCAGAAGTTGAACGCTGTAAAGCGGTGTCATTGTCGAAGCATGTTAAGAATGTTACAGAGTGCTCATTCTCTGTATTCATCTGCTACTATGTCTAGGAGCCAGGATATTGGAGAAACTTTGTCTGTTCTTGATGGTTTATTGCAACAAAAATAAGTTTCCTGAGAAGAAACATACAGTATGTTGAATTTCTTAAAAGAATTGTTCTTGCTATCTAAAAAGAGGGTGAAGAATTATTCCTGGGAGTTAATGGTATTTTCTTCATTAGCGCATTCAATTTCTCCCCATTGTCGCAAATGTATTCGAGGATCTGGTAACTTAACTCTTCCTGCTCCACGCACGTTGCAAATAATATGCTCAAAGCTTGTAACAAACGCTCTGCAGGAAAAGAATGGCAAGTATCTGCTCTATGTGAAGAGTAAATTTCCATTACTGTCTTCAGAAGACAAATTAGTACTATTGCCAATGGATTAGGTTCATTATCAAACCCCAGTTAGATGTTAGTATAAGAACTATGACTAAACTTAAAAGCAGACAACTACTTTGTAAATTAAATCTGATTTGTTTCTGTAAATGTTCTATGCTACTGCCAGTAATTGGTATTTTAAACTTCTTCATTTACGACTATGCCATGTACTGATTTCGTTCATTGATAAGGTAATTATAGTATGATTGAGTTGTTCTTGTTTTAGTGGTAGGCTTGTGTGTCATGTACTGTATTTTGTTATTAAGGCAAATATGTGGAGTCATTCTTATACTTAGTGTGTTTTAAGATGCTGATGTTCTTGCTTAGAAATTGCTTTGTAAAATATCTTAGCCTAAGGATTAATCAGTACCTACTTTAAAATCTGTGGGTTACTAATTATTTCACTTTTCTCTTGAACAGTGTGAATATTTTGGAAACTACCAAACGAAGTATAGTGATAGCCGGGTACCTATTTGTGTAAAATTTCGTTATTTAAACATTGGTTGTTTTTGCCGAATAATTCTTACGTTGTAAATGAGCAGTAATACATCTTACATGTATTGAGACGGTAATTCCTCGGTAAAATTAAAAATTTAACCAATTGGATGTGTGTGTGGTAGCTAACTGTAAATTCGAACTGAAATAATCCGGTCAAAGTGTTAAAGTTACGAATGACATAACGTCCGCCCATAGCCTGTTCTCGGCCTTAGCGCTGGGACGTCACGAATCATATTGCAAGGCCTTCTCCATAGGTGGTGTTGGCATTACCGTTGGAGCTGTAGTAGTACTTTGATTCGTCACCAGGTGGCTCGCTGTATGCTGGCACAGCGCTCTAAGCGGGAGCTGTCGACAACATTAAGGTCCAGTCACGGCCGACTTGATGCGTTGCTCTAGCTAGGAGCGCAGGGAGGGATCCAGTCGGCCGTGCTCCAGTTGAGGTGTTCTATCACACCGTGTGAGAAGTAACATAGAGGACATAGACAAATCAGGGAGGAATGTGGTGGAAGGAATAAATAGGAAGTAATAAAATAAATGCAACGAAAGACACCAGATGAAGAGTGGAAAGAAAGTGTGGGCAGAAAGCCAGATGTGAATAGTGATATGGACGGTGTGGGAGTGGGTGGCATAAGCGGTATACACACATATGAAAGTACGACAATAACACATAAAACATAGTTTGGAATGAACCAACTGGTGATGACGAACGAGCCAATTTGGGAAACGCCGAAAAGAAGTAACAATATAGAAAGGGCATGGAAGAGAACTACCTACGTAAATCCTTAATGGCTGGCAACCACGTATTACTTAATTGATAGCCAGTATCACTGTCAACATTGTTAGGATTTTTTACGCAGCTTCCCGTATAATCCTAGACATGTAGTGTTTAGTGTGGGTAAGAGCTGGAACATCTTGGAACCCGACCTCATGATCCGCAGAAAGGGCGTGCTCAGCTGTTGATGACTTGTCTGGTTGGTTGAGACGGATATTTCTTTGATGTTCCTTGATGCGAGTCCCAATGGACCGGCATATTTAGCCAATGTATACCTTGCCGCAAGTACAGGGAATTTTGTACACCTGAGATGTAATAGTGGGGACAATTTGTCGTTGCTTTTCCATAAACTGTGAGCAAATTTGGTGACGGTGCCAAACACGGTTTTTATATTGTGCTTCCGGAGGACCTTGGCAATTCGGTCTGTGGTCTTGTGAATGTAAGGCAGGTAGGCAGTTCCCTTCACTTCCTCTTTCTGTAAGCTTTTCTTAGTTGTCCATCTGGGACGCAGAGCTATATGAATCTGTACATCGTTGACACCATTAAACTGGAACGTGACTTTGAATGTGTCCATCCCCTCCTAGATATTTGATGGCTCACAAATCCGTGTTTCTTTCGTGGTGAGTGTCGTGGGAATGTCCTGTTTTTGTGCTGGATGTTGGTGAGAATCTGCATGGAGGTACTGATTTGTGCGGGTAGGCTTGTGATAGACGGTTTCTTTCTTACCAGAACATCCAAGAATGGAAGGCGTCCGTCCGACTCCATCTCCATAGCGAATTTAATTGAAGGATGTTAACCAGTCCAAGAGTATGTTTCGTAACTTTACGCCGCTGAAGAAGATTACAGTTAAAGTTTCCTGAAACATATACGGCTATTAATAACAACAAAATCTGTTAGTAGTATTAATAGTATTATTTTAAATAAATATATGATAGTTATTTCTGTAAAAACGAGATCTGTGCAGTGAATAGAACAGGGAGATATTACTTATGAAATCATTGTTACACAATCATCAGAATTCCGTTTTTTCAAATATTTAAAGTCATTTTTTCTTATTTTATAGAACATAAACTTAAGGGCATTTTGCTGATAATTTGCAGTGATTTTTAGATCATCAACGTCCGCCCCCTGGTAGTGAAAGAGATATAACATCATTATTGGTGTATTGTTTCCAGGACTATGCGCATGCTAAAGGGAACTTCGCCTTTTCACCCTATGGAGCGGCCTCTGTGCTGGTGGTGCTCTATGAGGGTGCAAGGGGAGAGACGGCGAGACAAATACATCGTGCGCTGAGGCTACCATGGAACAGAGATGTAACACGGGTTGGGTTCAGAGACATTCATCGGAACCTTGTGGTGAGTACCGCATCACTTTATGAGTTACACGACAGCTTCAAAAAACAAGTTCGTGTGTGTAGATGGCAATTTTTTATTCACTTATTTATTTATTTATTTATTTATTTATTTATTTATTTATTTATTTATTTATTTATTTATTTATTTATTTATTTATTTATTTACTTATTTATTTATTTATTTGTTTATTCATTTATTTATTTATTCACTTATTTATTTATTCCCTAATTTAGTTGTTTATTATTTATTTATTTATTTATTTATTTATTTATTTATTTATTTATTTATTTATTTATTTATTTATTTATTTATTCACTTATTTATTTATTCCCTAATTTAGTTGTTTATTATTTATTTATTTATTTATTTATTTATTTATTTATTTATTTATTTATTTATTTCTTCATTCACTTATTTATTTATTTACTTATTATTCGTTCATTCATTCACTTATTTATTTATTTATTTATTTATTTATTTATTTATTTATTTATTTATTTATTTATTTATTTATTTATTTATTTATTTGACTTTAGCAGTGGCGAAGTTAGGGCTCGTGGCCCTCTCTTACACTTAACCGTGTAAATCACAAGATAATACATATATAAAAGAAGTGTACTGTTCTATTATAAAATAAAAGATAACTAAGGCAAATAAGTTTGCTAAATAATAGAACTGTAGAACATATATTGAAGAAAGAAACTAAAGTTCAACAAAAAAAAATGAAAAGAAATCTTGAGCATAAAAGTAAAAAAAAAAAAAATAAAGAGGAAAAGTCATAAAGGAAGAAAGTAACATAATAATATTAAAATATAAGCAATGCATAAACAGAACACAATACGTAATAAAGTAATGGAAATACAAGTGTGGCCATAAACACTGATCTATGTACATGAGTTAGAAGCTAAATGTTATGTACATTTACGCTGTAACAACACTAAGAATAACAATAATAATAATCTAACAGTCATCCGCCCGGAGGCTTTATATGCAGCTGAATGTTTGAACCTGATAAAATCAGGATCGGTCAAGAAGTTGGAACTAGCGGAGACAAAGATTCTGAGGAAGATGCTGGGACCCCAAAGAACAGAGGATGGATCATACAGAAAGAAAGGAAGCCAAGAATTATACAAGATGGAAAAGATCTCAGATATCATCTAGAAGAGGAGAGCCATGTTCTTCGGACATATCTACAGAATGAACCCGGGAAGACTGACCAATCAGATAATAAGATTCTTTGAGATCAGATAAACTACTGTGCGCTGGTATCAGGAGGTGAAGAAGGACCTGGAAGACATGGGAATACAAGGAACGGAAATCAGCAGCAGGGATGCTTACATGTCAAGAATGAAGACCACGAAAAGGTTTCAAGGAAAAGTTAGATCCCGTACTAAAGCGCCGTGGACAGAAGAAAGAAGGAGATTGCAGAGTGAAAGGTTGAAGGAGGAATGGACGAGGATAAAAGGCCAGAAACAGATAAAGATGAATTCGAGTTAACGTGATCCATAGTCGGCCAAAACGAAAGAAGGAGAAGAACTTAACATGAATTATAAGAAACAACAGTGTTATGGGAAAGTTACTAGTCTACCTACCACAATCACACAACCTATCAAGCGCCACAAATCACACTCAGAGGTATTCTCAGTACTCTCTACATGCAGTCTTAAATTTTGATATTGACTTATAGTTCCTGACAGCAGCTGGAAGTGAATTCCATGTCGTGACCCAGCTACAACGAAGGATCTGTTAATACCAAACAAGTTAGTACTTCTGCACGCATGTCTAATATAATCAGAAATAATGCTTTCCCGAAGGTCACATGCAGCACATGACAAGCTGGCTGACCAGCAATTATAGGCTTTATTGTTATCAATCTATGCTTTGAACACTGCAATTTCATTTGGTATAGGTCCCCTATGCAGGCAGTAATCAAATAAGTATTTCACATATGGTACTATATCCCAACCCATTGCCTTTAGTATATCCCCAGAAATCTTATCAGTTCCAGCTGCTTTTCTAGTTTGCAACCACGCTCCGTAGAATACCATAGATTTAAATAAAATATTAAATACATTTTTATACCCTCTGTAATCGGTGTTTGGCATCATTTTATCCAAAATGTTAATAGCTGAAAATGCACTCACACCGTTTTCTCTCTCTTTAATTAAACCAGTAGTGATGGCAATAAACAAAAAAAGGACGACCAGCGAACATCATGCTAGGAAACCATCCACTGCAAAGTGTGGAAAACGTTACGTATCTTGGTAACATTAGCCATAAAGAAGGTGGCAAGTAGAGTGCAGAAGAGCTCTCACTTTTACCAGAAAGTAGAAACCCTCCTCTGGGATCCCGGAGTACCTACAAAATCAAAGGTGGTAATGTTCAATCAGTACTTCATACCGATCTTAACCGCCCCGGCTCCATGGATAAATGGTTAGCGTGCTGGCCTTTGGTCACAGGGGTACCGGATTCGATTTCCGGCAGGGTACGGAATTGTAGCCGTAATTGGTTAATTCCCCTGGCACGGGAAGGTCACCTACGGGCGTCAGATCAAGAGACCTGCAACTATCCATTATTATTATTACCGATCTTAACCTATCGTATCGAAAGCTGCACCCTCACTAAGAAGGACTCGCCATGGTTGCCAGCATCTGAGATGAGGTTCCTGAGGTCCAGAATTCAAAAACAGAAAGTGGACAAGTTAAGGAATGGCGTGGTTAGAAAGGAAGTTGGGATTGAGACATCACTGTTAGATCGGGTCAGCATGTCCTGATTGAGGTGGTTTGGGCTTGTAATGAAGAAGGAGCCAACAAGGACAGCTTATGTTGAGTTGGAGAGACATGTGGTAGGAAAATAGATGGTGGGAGGACCTAGAACCCACTGGATGAACATCGTAAAGATGGACATTGCAGATCGGAGAAAGACGCTGGAGGACGACACTAACAACAGAATGTATCTCAATAAGAGAGAGAGTGGAAGAGGATCGCCAACTGGAACTGTAAAATGATGATGATGATGATGAAGAATTATCCCCGTTTGTCAACAAAATCACTCCAAAATTCCATGATAATTATACCAGATTATAATTTAGCAATTTGTGCTATAACAATAGTGTCCATCGAGATGTTACGTTTTATTAGCTTATTCATTAAGAAGTATGCCTCTGCCGTGTGGTGTTTAGCGTGATTAGCTGCCATTCCCGAAGGCGTGGGTTCAATTTCGACTCTGCCACGAAATTTGAAAAGTGGTACGAGGGCTGGAACGGGGTCCACTCAGCCTGCGGAGGTCAACTGAGTAGAAGTGGGTTCGATTCCCACCTCAGCCATCCTTGAAGTGGTTTTCCGTGGTTTCCACTTCTCCTCCACGCAAATGCCTGGATGGTACCTAACTTAAGGCCACGGACGCTTCCTTCCCTCTTCCTTGTCCATACCTTCGAAACTTCCCATCCCCCTACAAGCCCCCCTGTTTAGCAGAGCAGGTGAGGCCACCTGGGTGAGGTGCCGGTCCTCCTCCCCAGTTGTATACCCGACCCCACGCTCCAGCACACTACCCTTGAGGCTGTAGAGGTGGGATTCCTCACTGATTCCGAGGAAAAACCAACCCTGGAGGATAAACGGTTTAAGAAAGAAGGAGAGAAAGAATTATCATGAAATACTGTAACGTGCCAGCCCCGTGGTAACCCCTATCGGTACTTCCAGGAAGGGGCTGGGATCTCCCAGCCGGCTTACCTGTGAGTTTCTTGGATATTCAACGGGAATGTTGTGCCTCTAGTGAAATCACGCGAGCTATAAAAAGGGAGGCTAGCCGCGGACAGTCAGTCAGTGTCGGAGTCAGTGTGTTGGGGTTCAGTGCCTGGACTGAAGGCGTCAGAGGTGTTGGCTGTCGCTAGTCTCCCGTCGAGGTCTGAACCAAGAGCGGTTGTTGTGGTGTCGGAGAGACCAGAGAGTAGGTGGAGATGAAAGAATCAAGACTGTACTGAGTGTTCGTGTATTTCTGTGGTCTGAGGCAGAGCGAGGGAAGCCGCTATCGCGAGTATGAAGGTAAATGGACCTGTCTTAATGTTCGCTGTTGTGAGTATCGCCTGCTGTTGAGCTTTTCACTGCATGTGACTCTGTGAATTACTGGACTATCTGTGGAGTCGAACCAAAGACCTGGCATCGTGTGTAGTGTAGCCAGTGGCACTGTGTTCAAATCCAGCGGTCTGCGCACAGCTGCTATATGAGTTGACTGCACTTGGGAAAGTAAGGATTAGCCGTCACCAGGTAACAACGGGCCAGACTACCTGCGGTGCCATAAGGAAGAGGGAATTGTGAATAGATTTATAATAAGTAAGTGTGACCATTCATAACTGGTTACTATTGTGTGTGTTTAAATAAGTGTGTGAGTTTTATTACGTCATACTGAAATAAATTAGAGTTACGAAACATATGGAATTTTATTCGTAGCAATATGTATTTGCCGAGCGTGATTTGAGTCATGTTGTTGTCAGCTTACATTTGTGAGATTGTGTGTTCGAATTCTACTGTTCCGAGGCTTGAAGATGGCTACCCATTTTCAAACCAGTTATCTTTATATACAGTAAAATCCCTAATTTTGTCTGTCATTCGCAGCAATATTAAGAAAACGAGAAGGATCCACGGGCTGAAATTGGTACCAGTACCAGTTATAGATTGCCATGTCTTCTTTACGAAAAAATAAAATAAAAATAAAATATGAACCTCTCACGACCACAATTTTGTACTTTTTAAAACAAAAATAAGTTTCTATCAACGAAGTCATTGTCGCATAATCTCCATGATGGAGTCCGGCTCCATAGCTAAATGGTTAGCGTGCTGGCCTTTGGTCACAGGGTCTCGGTGTATGTGTCATCGTCATCATAATTTCATCCTCATCATGACGCGACGGTCGCCTACGGGAGTCAAATCAAAACACCTGCATCTGGCGAGCCGAGCTTGTCCTCGGACACTCCCGGCACTAAAAGCCATACACCATTTCCATTTCACAACCACCACAACCTCCTCTCTCTTTCTTTCTCCTTGTATGATGTGCTAGTAACAGTGGTAGGTGACTCACCACTGGTCCAGCGGGAGCATGGAATGTGATGTAATATTATGACATTCTTTCTCATACTTCAGTTTTACTATCGTCCGATCACTTCGCAAAATTTCCTTACTTGTGCCGGGATCCTCCCTTGGTCAACTCTTGTTCTTTTCCGACCCCGATGATTGGCCGATATCCTCATTTTTCCAGTTTTTCTCTCTGATTATTTTTTTTAATAAAGGATGGTTGCCCATTTGTACTTCCTCTTAAAACAATAATCACCACCACCTCCAGCTGTCACGACTAGCTCAGTGTACATAATTAAATATTCATGGTTTGTGGTTTTAGCAGTTTGCTAATTGAACAGAACAAAGACAAATGTCATTCTCTACCCGGTGAGCAGTGTTATAAATGGGGCCCGGATGTTTATGCACTAATTGGTTAGAATGCAAACTTACTGAAGCCAGTAATAAGTAGAGTCTACCTGCACGACGGTAATGCTATGAGGTTTGCATAAACATTAGAGGTTTGGCCCATTAGAACCCCTAGAATTTATGTTACTCCCACCACATTACGTTAGAGCGGGCTAGTCGACATTTCCTACTAAGTAATTTTGTTACTAAATAATTTTGTTAGTAGGAAATGTCGACTAGCCCGCTCTAAGGTAATGTGGTGGGAGTAGCATAAATTCTAGGGGTTCTAATGGGCCAAACCCCTAATGTTTATGCAAACCTCATACCATTCGTCATGCTGGTAGAGTCTACTTATTACTGGCTTCAGTAAGTTTGCATTCTAACCTTTTACTGCATTAACATCCAGGCCCTAGTTATAAATACTTGACTTATTTTTTAACTTTATCTAGATGTGATATAGCTTTTTCTAGCTTATACTGGATGATGATCTAGCTTATTAAATGAAAATTGTCTTGGCAATATTGCACAGAGCGACCGCTCGCTTTTTTTATTATTTATTTACTGTACATACTCTCTGCATGCTCCACTACATGAGTAGTACTACATGCACTTACAATACATTTCCTTACAAATGCACAAACATAAATTACATTTGAATAATTAAATTTCTAGATGACTGTTAATCTTATCAATATCAATCAATATCACTCTTCCTTTTTACTGAGAGCTTTAAAGTCCAGAGCATTAACAAATCTGGAAAATTCCTTTAAATACTTTTTAATAGCACAGATTTCTGCATTGGCCAATTATCATGTCTATTAACACTATTTACCAAGAATTGCCTAATATTTTTCACTTCACAGCACTAGAAAATTATATGATCTATTGTCTGAGGGCTGCTGTTACAGGAACACTCGGAGTTACGTATAATTTTAAGTCTGTATAAGTACGAAGCAATTGCCTGCAATTGTTGGAAAGAATTCCTTTGTAAGTGTGCCTTTCGAAGTTTGTTCCCATTTTTGCTGCCATTCATGAATTGATTCTTCTCTGAGATTTTTCTTTAATGTAGAGATGGGTATTCTATCGAAACAGATTTCACTTAATTTTGCAGCCTCCTTTGCAATTTTATCAGCCAGTTCATTGCCTTCAACACCTATATGTGCCTTAACCCATTCACATTTTATTCTTCTATTATTTCTTTGCCAACGGCCGTAGCCGTGTTGAAACACCGGATCCCCTGAGATCTCCGAAGTTAAGCAACATTGGGCGTGGTCAGGAGTTGGATGGGTTGCTACGTGCTGTTGGTTGGGGGTAAGGGAATGGAGGAGCGGAAAGGAACTGGCCACCCTACCGCAAGTAAACTCCGGCTCAGGAACACCTCTGCGGAGGTTCGGACCTGCCTTCGGGCAGAATAACCCTTACCTTACCTATCATTATTTCTTTTTAGAATACCCTGTAGTCTTTCTTATATTCTCAATCCGTTGGTTATGATTTCTGAAGTCCGCAATGGAGTCAACTGCTATCTTTGCTTTCTTATCTTCGTCATCCTCTGACCTAGTAGTTACTAAGAATTCCAGAGATTTTAATATGGCTATTTGCTCCGTCTGATTATTCGAACAGTTGTCTTGAAATTTAAATTTCAATTGGTCTATTAATTCATGAGATCTGTATACAGCTATGCCAGCTCCCACTCCTTCTTCACTTTTGCTTCCATCTGTGTAAATTTTCCATGGGATATATTCATTTAATGCTATTCTTGGGTCTTCGGTAGCAGGAAACTTGGCTGGTGGAGCCACCTCATTGGTTTTTCTGGCTGATCAATGACATAATTCATAGTTGTTTTGCCTGATTTGATATTGTAAAGAGTAACAAACTCTTTAGCCTTATATGTACTGGAATAATTCCTGCGATGATGCACTGCCGCATGAGATACAGTGCGGTACGATCTTGCTATTCTCGATAGAATAAGTCTTTGCACTCTCACGTATTTAATCAGTTTGCTTTTTTTTCAGGGATTCTACCCAGATCAGTGCAGCATATATCGGCATTGGTAATATTGCTCCTTTATATATTATTTCCAAAGCTTGGTGTTTTAGGCCCCATCTTATTCTTGCCGATTTTGATAATGCGTTTATTAATTCAATACGTTTTTCACTGTCTTTGTTGATGTGGTCATTGAAGTTGAAGCGAGAGTCTATAGTTATTCCTAGATATTCCATCTTGTCAACTTGTTCAAGACGTTTCCAATTCATAAAGATGTCAATTGTCTTCTTTGCTTTCCTTCGTCGTGAAATTAGCATAACTTTTGACTATCATTGAAACGGGTTTTGTTGTCTGCTGACCACTTAGTAACTTCCTGCTCGCTTAATTACGCCATGAGCAAGCAAGAGGAACACACGTCCGTTGCGCAGCGCATCGTCACGAAAGAAATTTTAAGAAGGCTCCGTGCACTGTTTGGGGACGCAACTCTTTCAAAGACCCAGGTGTATGAATGGCACAAACAATTTTTGACACGACGGGAAGAAGTGGAAAACGAGCCCCACCAAAGACGACCGTGGACGACCATCACTGCTGACAATATTCGTGTTGTACGTGAGCTTATTGAAGATGATCGGGGCATAAACATTTCTGAAACTGCTTCTCTCGTAGCAATAAGCTTTGGAAGTCTTCAAGCCATCATCAATAATGAACTCGACCTTCGGAAATTGCCTGCCTTGTGGGTTCCTGGTCTCCTCACCCAGAAACAAACAAAATTTTTTTTATCAGAGACAACTGAATCGCTGCGAAGAGGAAGGATATGATTTTCTGCGTCGCATTGTGACTTCTTTTGAAACTTGGGCTCATCATTTCACCCCGGCGTCAAAACAAGCGAGCATGGAGTGGCGGGAGCGAGGTGCAGCTGGCCCGGTCGTCAAGGCTAAAACACGTCTTTTTGCTGGAAAGATGCTTGCAACTGTTTTTGGGACTATGCGGGCATTTTGCTTGTGGATTTCCTGTATAAATGAAGGACAGGGAATGCAGTCTATTACTGCCGTCCTTTGGTCGGGATGTTGTTTTCCTTTTTCTGCACGGCAATGCAAGTTCACACACTGCTGTTGCAACATGGGAAAAACTGGGGGAAATGCATTGAACACCCCTGGAACGTCCTCCTTACAGTCCAGACTTGTCACCTTGCGACTACCACTTGTTTGGACCACTGACCTGAGAGAAAAGCGATTTCATGATGATGCACACCCGTTTCCCTTCTTTTTTCGAGGTCGGCATAAAAATGTTACCAATTCAGTGGCAAAAATGTGTTTCAAATTTGGGAGACTATGTAGAAAAATTAGGTGCTTGTTTTGTATTTGTTGGTGGATTGAATAACACTGTAAAAAATAATTCCTGTTTATATTTGATTCACCTATTACCTTAAATTTTAGGGGCCAATGACCTAGCTGTTAGGCCCCTTTAAACAACAAACATCAGCTTACATTAAATGTGTTCTATCTGGAAACCATTCGGAATAGGGCATATGTCCATATGAAGATCTTTTGCCTCAGATGATCCTTTCTATCAATGAATATTGGCCATTCCTCCTGGGATAGCGTTTATATACAAGGAAGCCCGCAAGCTCCGTACATTCTATTCACAAATGTCCCGCATGCACTAGTGATGCATGGGATGCCTAATCACTTGTTTCGGAAAGATCGCTACAACGTGCTGGCATTCCCCTCTGCTGTATAAAAGAGTTGTTCATATGAAACAAAAACTAATACTGTTCTACAAAATATGTATGTAGATGGCAGACGTCTGTTTGGAAACCCCTGTGCATAACGTCTGCGAGTTTCGGCCGCATTCCGGCACGATTCTCCACAGATCGTAAAAATGTCTGTGTATTCGTCGTTGATGAACACGCTATCTACTGTCGATATGCAAGCAGCAAATGTAATGTAACTCTACAACACACCAGTCTAGTACTATGTGGTAGAGAACGAGGTTTACTAATGCAAGGGGTTGCATTAGACGGGTAGCGCTGAGGAACATGCTGTGAGCGACCGTCCGGTTGTTATCTCTTCATATTCCACGTAACTTGCGTGCTGGTAGTAGTGCCCCCTGTTAGTAGATATCCCATTCATCACTTGTGCATGCGGGACATTTATGAGTAGAAAGTACGGCGCTCACGGTCCGCCTGGTATAGACTAAAGTATGTGTGCATTAAAATATACCTAATAGAAAATATTCCATTAGAAGTAATGTAACAAAGCAAGTGTGTTTATAACAGTCATTTCGTTGTGTTCATGTATTCAACGTTTAATAAAATATTTTCTCTATTCTTTGCAGAGTTACTTCACCCACGAGGGATACTTGAGTGGCATGACCCTCAGCAAGAACCACACCGCCCTTCGGGAGGATTATAAACGAATCTTACGTTTCTATGGTTACGATGTCGATCTTGTCCAGCGTCCAGACATGCCGGTACCAGGAACCACAACAAGGGCAATGTCAGATGTCCCTCCTAGCATCGGTCCCGTGGTGATGATGAAAGAAAACGTTACCGGTACCACACCGATGGTAGAAGAAGAAAAGACTAATAGTACCACATCAGTGGTTAGGGAAGAAACCAGTCCTGGTACCACATCGATGGTTATGGAAGAAACCAGTGCTCGAACCACATCGATGGTTAGGGAGGAAAACATGGCTGCTACCACACCGATGGTAAAGGTAGAAAACACTACTGATGCCCCATCGGTGGTTAGGGAAGAAAACGTTACTGGTGCCCCATCAGTGGTTAGGGAAGAAAATATTAATGGTACCACATCGAGGGTAGCGGATGAAACTATGGCTGTTACAACATCGATGGTAAGGGAGGAAACCAGTAAAGGTAGTACACTGATGGTAAGGGGAGAAAAAATTAGTACCATCACGGTACCTTCAACTACAGAAGTACAATCAGTTTTTACAGTGTTTTTTCCAACAACCCCAGAACCTGACAACTCTACCTCAGAGAAGGACAAAAACAACGACGCAAAAAGAAGTAATTTGACAGGAACAATAATAGACATGAGAAAGCCATCGACTACAACTGCACCCGGTGCGACTTCTGAAGACGAACTCGAGGATATAACGACGACTGTGGCATCCGTAGTGGAACACCCAACAACTGTTGAGGAGACAAAAGATCCAACAATTTATCCGTCCGAAATTCTGGACGATGAAAATGAAGAAGATGATGATACGAAAAACGCAACTACAGAAATCACATGGAATCTATTCAAGGACATCATACCAGAGAAGTCCGAAGAGAATAAGTCAAGAACGGGTGTGAGTTCGACGCTTGGTCCTGGAGCAACAACACCTCGTCCTAAAACAGAACAGGCTGTCGAAGAACTGCCAACGACTTTGCCAACACCATTAGTGTCGTCGTCAACGGAGGAGAGCAAGGAAATAACTTATGCTGGGAAAGCTGCCATTCTGGTGGCGAAATCGCCGTCTTCCGGAGAGACGAGCAGTGAGACTCCTGCGGAGACTGCGACCAAAGAGATCAAATCTCTACCTGTTTCAGAGCCCCCACCACCACCACCACCACCATCATCATCGACGACAGAAGCAACGCCGTCCGAGGATCTGACGACTAAGAATCCAGACAAGAACAGCACTCTGAAGGACGAGGTAAAACCTGAGACGAGCACTGTGAGTAACGGAGACACAAGTGATGCAGAGACACCAAAGTCAAGGAGGAGTGTACGATCAATCAGAAGTAAGTTTGGTTACTTTTCTTTTTTAATTGATGGGAACAGTTCCTATCGCTATCTGCGAAAGTTAGAATTTTAATAGTGGCAAGTACTCAATTACCGCAATTTTCCATAACTACAGGGTTTCTCATATAAACTCTGAGGTACGGCACCTTACGTCACGCGCGGCCTCCCTGCTTTAACCCTTTCAGACCGAGTACGCACAATTGTGCGGGTTCGTATTTTAGTTATCCCTGACCGTATTTGATGTTTTTTCGGCGCTACACCGGACTGCAGTGATTGTGCAGGACACGTGGCATGTATTTCAATTGATTTTAGTATGCGCTTGACCGCCAGGGCGAAGGACGAAGAGTTTAAAAAGCACAGTTGATCGGCGAGATGGCAGGAAGCAGTAGTGCCGAAAGTAAGTATTTTTTTTACTGCGTTTATATTAATCTAGAAGCTTTACTGAATACCGGAATATATTCAATGAAGTGTGTACATTGGTTAGTGAACGTAAGTTTTGAAGCTACACCATCGTACGTGATACAACGAGGTTTTGAATTTTGATACGCACAATTGTGTGGGTCCTGTTTTTAGGATGTTAGTTTTTATTTTGTAAAATAAACTATTAATATGTGTATTGAGCAGCATTTTAGTCAGTTCTTGACGTACAAACAAAAATTCACACCTCCAGTTTTCTTTCAGGTCTGAAAGGGTTAAGGCGACACTTCGGAGATAAGAATCGATATTTTGATCATCTTGGTGAAAATTTTTATGACTGAAATTGAAAGGATTGTTTTTCGTTTTTTATTGTCATGAAGTTATTCCGCTGAATTCAAACAATTTATCACTGCAATAATGCTTTGTTTGCCAATTGTATGTTTATATTTAAATCCCATTTTTTCCCATAATATTCTGCCAAATGTAACTAAATGTGTATGGTATATGTATCACAGCCATATTAACAAGCCTGCGTATGGAATTTTTGTTTGCAAATTTTTTTTCGAGTAGTAGGGATTTTTAAGTCCAAAATTGTTGAACGTAAAAATTACACAAACTTTAGTACGATACTCCTTATATAAATTATGTACAGAAAATCGATATGTAGTGCTTTTAAAGAAGTATTATCTACCTAATTCATCATCATCTGTTTACCCTCCAGGATCGGTTTTTCCCTCGGACACAGCGAGGGATGCCACCTCTACCGCCTCAAGGGCAGTGTCCTGGAGCTTCAGACACTTGGTCGGGGGATACAACTGGGGAGAATGACCAGTATCTCGCCCAGGCGGCCTCACCTGCTATGCTGAACAGGGGCCTTGTGGAGGGATGGGAAGATTGGAAGGGATAGGCAAGGAAGAGGGAAGGAAGCGGCCGTGGCCTTAAGTTAGGTACCATCCCGGCATTCGACTGGAGGAGAAGTGGGAAACCACGGAAAACCACTTCGAGGATGGCTGAGGTGGGAATCGAACCCACCTCTACTCAGTTGACCTCCCGAGGCTGACTGGACCCCGTTCCAGCCCTCATACCACTTTTCAAATTTCGTGGCAGAGCCGGGAATCGAACCCGGGCCTCCGGGGGTGGCAGCTAATCACGCTAACCACTACACCACAGAGGCGGACATCTACCTAATTACGGATTTAAATTAACATGTTAGTTACATTTCGTGAAAAAATGCACTTAACAATTTAAAAAACGAAAATTTACTTTGGGAAAATTATTAATTGTATATGAAAGAAATGTTCTTGATATCTCTACTTTTATGTAGGTGACATTCCCACAAAGTTTTGTGAAAATCAATGCATTAGGTAAACATATCATTTTATCTCCGGTGTGAGTAACGGAGACACAGCTGAGGCGAAAACCACAAGTAAAGCAGAGACACCAAAGTCAAGGAGGAGTGTACGATCAACCAGAAGTAAGTTTGTTTACTTTTCTTTCCAATCTTATATGAAATCTTACCTTATAAAACATGCTGGAAGAGTCGTCCTTCCTGGGTTATACAGGCACTGTATCTGGTAACCACATTCTGGCTGTCACGAATGAGTTCTGCTGCCACTGTAATGTTTCTGATTTCACTCGTAATATTTTCATTGAGTTCCTCCAGTGTGTGTGAGAATTTGTTCGATACACTTTTTCGTTTTGTTTACTCCACAAGTAAAAATCACACAGTGTTAGATCTGGAGAACGAGACCAGCACTGTTCAATCTGTCTGCACATTGCAAGAAGGGCATCTTCTGTGTGTGAGCACGGGCTGAATCTTTTTGAAACCACCCACGCAATTTGTTTTCTTCTTCCGTTAACTGTTGGAGGAACGGCATCAAAATGTCATCTTGGTAACTCTCTGCATTTACTGTCGTCTCGAACAAACGAGGCCCAAGTATTCGTCTTGCACTAACAGCACACCAAACACAAATCTTCCTAGCATAATGTAGGGCTTCATAAACACCAATAACGAGAGTTACGACTGTTCACACGACCATTAAGATGAAACCAGAACTTTTACCTACGAAAATACAGTGTTGCAGTGATAACTGTCACACCATGTTAACAGCTGATATTCAGACTGGCGACTGATGCTTGCCAGGTCGAACACGTGCAGGCTGCTTGCAAGGTCAAGAGCAATGCGCGCGCCTCCCATACTGCAGCCCCGTGTGGGTGGGAGCGGTAGAATAACACCCGCGGTATCCCCTGCCTGTCGTAAAAGGAGCATAAAAGGGGCCCCAGGGACTCTCAACTTGGGAGCGTTCGTTGGTGAACACGGGGCCCTCAGCTGAGTCCTGGCATTGCTTCCACTTACTTGTGCCAGGCTCCTCGCTTTCATCTATCCTATCCGACCTCCCTTGGTCAACTCTTGTTCTTTTCCGACCCCGACTGTATTAGAGCACTCGAGGCCTAGGGAGACTTTCATTTTCACGCCCTTCGTGGCCCTTGTCTTCCTTTGGCCGATAACTTCATTTTTCGTAGTGTCAGATCCCTTCCATTTTTTTCTCTCTGATTAGTGTTACATAGAGCATGTTTGCCTACTTGTTCTTCTTCTTAAAACAATAATCACCATCACCACCACTATTATTATTATTATCCTCTGGATCGTTGAACTTTACTACAGTGTTATAAATACACAGAAAAGTGAATTGCAATGCACAGAATAGAATACGCTGTATAGTAAATAGTCAACTGAATACACTTAGTATATTGTAAAGTAAATAATGAAAACGGAATTAAAAAGACCAACAGCATTCTGGCTGTTTTCGTCCTTACGAAGAAACTACTTAATATCATCATCATCATCATCATCTGTTTACCCTCCAGGTTCGGCTTCTCCCTCGGACTCAGTGAGGGATCCCACCTCTACCGCTTCAAGGGCAGTGTCCTGGAGTGTCAGACACTTGGTAGGGGATACAACTGGGGAGAATGACCAGTACCTCGCCCAGGCGGCCTCACCTGCTATGCTGAACAGGGGCCTTGTGGAGGGATGGGAAGTTTGGAAGGGATAGGCAAGAAAGAGGGAAGGAAGCGGCCGTGGCCTTAAGTTAGGTACCATCCCGGCATTCGCCTGGAGGAGAAGTGGGAAACCACGGAAAACCACTTCCAGGATGGCTGAGGTGGGAATCGAACCCACCTCTACTCAGTTGACCTCCCGAGGCTGAGTGGACCCCGTTCCAGCCCTCATACCACTTTTCAAATTTCGTGGCAGAGCAGGGAATCACGCTAACCACTACACCACAGAGGCGGACAACTACTTAATATAACGATTAAATTGTTGGATTTATAAATATCACACAGCGCACTCGCACTTGCTAACACACACTGACTACAGCAAGTTTGCAGCCTTCGAACAGCACTCCATGGTGAAGAGATAGCACTGTTAGAAATCCCCAATTCGCCGTTCCCCACAGTGCCAGCATGAGCTCCGGATACATCGAGCTTGTGACCGAGGTCCTGTAATGTTTGTAGTGTTCTCGCTCGTCCACGTGCCCAGCGGTAATTGAGTGATACGACGTGAGAACATTGAGCATCTCGCTCCCTTAAATGTCAATCCCATTCTAGTTTCGCGCGGACTATAAGTATACAGGGTGAAGCGAAATATAAGTATACAGGGTGAAGCGAAATTCACGCACTCGGGCGTCGCAACGCGACTCCTCACATGCCAGCAATAAGAAAATGTCTCTCACAAAAGTTCGTCCTACGAGTATATCCGGGAGAAAAAGGACGTTGAAAAGTGTCAATCTGGCAACACTATAACCACATGTAGGGTAACTGTCACTGTCAGCACGTATTAGTCGTGTTGTACAGTTGGTGCAGTGGATAGAGTTTTGGGTTAGCATGCAGGAGGTCACACGGCGGCCCCGGGTTCGATTCCCTGGACTGGGTGTTTGTGTCGTCCTTAACATTCCTTTCCTCACTTTCAACACGCTACACTTCCTCCATTCCAATTACATGCAGGTTCATATCGTATGGTGCAAGTAGGGGCAAAAGATTTCTAATATGTCCACGCCCCGAACAAATAGCATTTAAAAATGAAGTTTTCATTACAGAGTGGCCAGCGGTCTCTAGAATTCTTCCTTACATAAACTGGAGGGATTGCTGGTCCTCGAAACTTTCTTCTTCTTTTCCCATTCATGTCCTAACACTGTCTCCCTCGCTCCGAATTCCATTTTTCAATCTGACACAGGATCTCTGCAAGATATTTGCAGATTATTTTATGGTTGAAGGTCTCCCAATTTGCTTGCTTAAATCCATGTACTTTTCTAGACAAAATTCAAGCATTTATCACTGCCGTATCAACCAGACAGTAGAGAAAATCGAAATACCATCTTCTGGATTTTATTTTGTCGTAACACCATTCATCTGGCTAAGAGAATGTTTAAGTAGTGAATACTTAAGAATAACTTAAATATTATACATAAGTGGCTCGCCTATTCAATACATACATAATTAATTACATCTTCCTCTAAGGGACATCATCAGCTAGATAAATTACAATAATATATCATTATTAGATTGAAAAGACAAACTAAAAACACTTTTATTGCAAGGACATTTAAAATAAATTATTAGCAAACTTTGTTAAAGTTGCAAGTCATATAGTCAATTATATATTATTATATAATTATATATATAATTTAATAGCACACAATTTGTGTATATAAAGCGATTACATGCCATTTAAACATAAGTCAATTATAGGCCTATTTCTCTTAGAGCATTCCACGACATGGTAACGAGAACAAGTCAAATTACACAGCAAACTCCTTTAGACTTCATATTAGACTACGTGCTGCGGCAGCTATGAAAGCGATATTTGACATCAAGAATCTAAATAGACTATCTCTCAAGACGGCCATGACCCTGTTTGACGCAAAAATAATCCCTATTGTAACATATGGACTGGAAATCATTTGGGATAAGCTAACAAAGAATGACCTACACATTCTAGAAAAAGTCAAAGCCGGATTCTTAAAGACAACCCTGTGTGTGTCTAGATTCACTAGATCAAGACTGGTTTATGAACTCGCAAAGGAGCCTTTCCTAATTGAAGATTTGAGATTCAAGCTTGCTCTACCTTATACAGACCAATGGAAGAAACTCCTGGACGAAAGAGTGGCCAAAAGGAATTATATTTGTCCCGAATTCTATACGACTGAAGCAATGACTAATAGAACATGGACCAATACAAACCAGGATCTCCGACATTTTATCAATTCTATGGCAATTCATGGATACCACTACAAACTCTGCAAAACCAGGATCTTTCATGAACCGGACGAGAGTTGTGTGAATTGTTTATTAAACTCTTGAAATTAACAGTTGTATTCATAAAATCGTAAGATGTTGTAAATAAAAAACCTTTGATTTAAAATATTTCTTAATAAAAGATCCTTAATATCTTTGATAGACATTCCTGAATTTGTATTTAAGATTAAACACTTCAGGGTTTCAAGTCAACACGGGGCCGAAGCAGTAAAGTTATTTGTAGAACTGAATAATGTTCTGTTTCCTTGTCATTGGCTCCGATGCGCGGAAAAGGACTCACTTCTGCTGAGATAAGTGCCTATAGACAATCTTAAAGTTATTTAAATCATTTTTTATAAAACGCGTTATAAATCGGAAACTATGAAATCAAAATTTTCCAAATTTTAGAGTAATTTTAACAACGTAAACTGCAAAACTTACAAAACTGAAAGGGACCGTAGACATCCTCAGAAAAAGGAGATATCAGCATTGCAAAAATGCGTCACATATTTTGACGGGCGTTTCAAGAGCTGGTAGACGCCGAGGAGCCCCGGGCCGAAATGACATTCGTTTTCGCGTCAAAAGGACCTGCTTGAAGCATCGATTAAATAATGCTGAACGATTTCCACTTCATTGAGCAAAATGCATAAATTATTATTATTATTATTATTATTAGCCTCCTGAATGTGAGCGACGATAACGGCTGTGTACAAAAGGAAGGACAACTTGAATCCCAGGGAAATGGATTATGTGTCCTTTGAAGGCTCATTTCACTGTGTAATATGATCCAGCTATCACAACAAACTACTCATCATTAAGCTCATTATGCACTGTATCACCAGTGACATCTCATTTATGTAACAAAGAAACTACAGTACATCAAACAAATGTTGATGTGAATGACCGTCTGCTCGAAGCGTTTTTTGCAACAGCGTGCCTCATAGACGAGCTGCACTGTCACTGCCTTCGTAATGAAATGAAATGTCGTATGGCTTTTAGTGCCGGGATATCCCAGGACGCGTTCGGCTCGCCAGGTGCAGGTCTTTCTATTTCACTCCCGTAGGCGACCTGCGCGTCGTAATGAGGATGAAATGATGATGAAGACAGCACATACACCCATCCCCCGTGCCATTGGAATTAACCAATTAAGGTTAAAATCCCCGACCCGGCCGGGAATCGAACCCGGGACCCTCTGAACCGAAGGCCAGTACGCTGACCGTTCAGCCAACGAGTCGGACGCCTTCCTGATGTACAGACCGTACTGTAGCAAGCGCGGGAAAGCGACCAGCTGATCGTTAGGGGTGGGGGGAGTTTAGCACGTGAGTTATTCGTAATGTACAGGCCGTACTGTAGCAAGCGCGGGAAAGCGACCAGCTGATCGTTAGGGGTGCGGGGTTAGCACGTGAGTTAGTTGAGTTACATGTAAATTCTTCGCTGCCTTATTGAAATGTTTAACGTTGACCGCATGTTTACTCAGAAATATATAATAGATTGAGTAGTTATCGACTGCATTATTAACTGAAAAGTCCTTAATTAGTGAAGAAAACTTAGTGTGAGCGTGTATTCACGTGTGGCTATAGATTAAGAGGATGGCTCTGCAGTGCTTTAATTTTGTAGTGTATTTGTGTAATGTTATATCTGTAGTGCCGAGGCGGTAAAGGCGAGCTCGGTTCGCCCGCAAGGACGTGGGTTCGAATCCCCGTCAGGAAGTCGTAAAATTTAAGAAACGAGATTTCCACTTCCGGAGGTGCACAGGGCCCTGAGGTTCACACAGCCTACACCAAAAATGAGTACCAGGTTAATTTCTGGGGGCAAAAGCGGCCGGGCGTAGAGCTAACCACTCTACCCCCATCAAGTGCCGAGGTTACCAATAGTGGAAGCCTTTACCTTCCACCGCTCCTAGGGCCTCCATGGCCTCTACGGAAATGACTTTGCTTTGCTGTATCCATAGTGTAAAATTAATTGAGTTAGTGCATTCAGTATTTTATTACGGTATCAAGGTTATCATTGAGAGAAATCATCATACCTAAGAGTTGCAGTGTACCTGGCTGCAAAGCCAATTATAAACGAGGAGACTACACTCCAGTATTTGTGTTTAATTCTAATGAAGAAAGAGTGTCCGCCTCTGTGGTGTAGTGGTTAGTGTGATTAGCTGCCAACCCCGGAGGTCCGGGTTCGATTCCCGCCTCTGCCACGAAATTTGAAAAGTGGTACGAGGGCTGGAACGGGGTCCACTCAGCCTCGGGAGGTTAACTGAGTAGAGGTGGGTTCGATTCCCACCTCAGCCAACCTGGAAGTGGTTTTCCCTGGTTTCTGTGGATGTTCGTTCCGCATTTCAACCTGTCGAAAGAGAGATCAACAATCGATAAGGGTCAAATGCTGGTGCTGCCATCTCTGGCGTAGTTTGGCAATCAGTAGCCACGCTCGTTTCATTCATATCTGAGTATCGATAACAGTGCGTTTCGATTTTATATAAATAACATCCTTTAAAATATCATCATCATCCTCACTGGTGGTCTGCCTATCGGCAGGTCTTCGCATGAATTCTCGACGCTGCTCTGTCTTCAGCCATTCTCTTTGTCTTCCAATAGCTTCTATTCACCTTTACACTGTCCTTCCACTCTTCAGTTTCCCTTGTATCTTCCTTTCTAATGCTTCGGTTATTTAACAACTTCGTCGCAAGCCGTGGACTAACCAATTTTTCTTCCGTCCTTTTAATGCATTCCATTATCGTTCTCCTTCCCTCACCCACTCTTTTGAATACTTCCTCATTCCTTACATTTACCTGCCAGCTGATTTTCTCCATCTTCCGCCAGACCCACATTTCAAATGCTTCTTGTCTTCTTTCTTCCTCTTTTCTCAACGTCCAAGTCTCAGCCCCTTAAAGATCCACACTCCACTCAAAGCGCTTCACTAACCTCTTCTTAAGGTCCTTATTTAGAGGCCCACTCAACAGTGCCCTTTGTTTCATAAACGCTTCCTTGGCCATTGCAATTCTAGTCTTCACTTCGTCCAAGCAATAAAGATCATTTCTGATTATGCCTCCCAAATATTTGAATGTATAAATCAAAAGAGTATAGAAAGGGTAAAACAATATACATACCTTGGAACCATAATAAATGAAGACTGGGATTGCTCACAAGAAGTCAAGGTACGCATTGGAAAAGCAAGAAGTGTGTTCCAGAAAATGAGTAATGTGTTTAAAAGCCACAATCTAACTTTAGGGACTAAAATCAGACTTCTGCACTGTTATGTATTTTCTGTTCTTTTATATGGTGTAGAGACATGGACCTTAAATAAAAACACAGAGAAGAAGCTGGAGGCCTTTGAAACATGGCTTTATAGGCGGATCCTGAGAATATCTTGGACCCAGAGAATTACAAACGTGGAAGTAATGAGAAGGATGAACACAACACCTCAGTTGATCAAGATAGTGAAATGCCGAAAGCTGCAGTATCTGGGACATATAATGCGCAACACAGATAGGTACAACCTACTCCAAAAAATACTCCAGGGGAAAATCAACAGCAAAAGAGGTCCTGGAAGAAGAAGAATATCTTGGCTTGACAATCTTAGAGGCTGGTGCAATATGTCATCAGTTGAACTGTTCCGCGCTGCTACAAACAACACGAACATAGCCATCAAGATCGCCAACATCCGAAACGGATAGGCACCGAAAGAAGAAGAAGAAGAAGAAGAAGAAGACACTTGTTCGATCTCCTCCCCCGAAAGTATTATTTTAGCTGTTGAGTCTTTCTTTGACCCCGTGATCATTGCCTTGGTCTTTTTTTATTCATTTTCATGCCTAAGTTCTCACTGGATCTGTTCAATTTTTCCAACATAGCATTCATCATTTTCTTAGTTACTGCTAGAACCGAGAGCAATGAATATTTAATTTTCGTAACACATTAATCGCATGTATGGGAAATTCGCCACTGTTGTAGATGGAATCTCTGCTCGATTGATCATTCTAATTTTTCTAGTTCCAATTCAAATGTCTATTCATGCCTTGTTATGTTTTCAGGAGGGTCCTACTACCCCGACATGGCGCTAGAGCTGGACAACAGCATGTATGACAGCCACGTGAAACAAGGCAGTGAGTTGTATGCACAGCTACCGCGATACACGTTCCTCGTGGATGGCGTCAATAAAGAAGATGTTCCCGTCATGCCTTATACCTCCGTATTCCCATTTGCTTACGTCAGCGAGCTGGATGCCCTCGCTCTGGAGCTCCCACTCGATGTAAGCAAAACACATTTGAAAAGTAATGCTCATTTCTACTACTACAGCATTTAGCGTGTGCAGGAGAAGTGCTGTCCGCTTTTAGGCACAATATTATTATTATTATTATTATTATTATTATTATTATTATTATTATTATTATTATTATTATTATTATTATTATTATTATTATTATGTCTGTTAGGTCATCAGCCCAGAGGCTGGTTGGATCCTCAAATAGCACCACCAAAGGTTATGCGGTTATAAGGAAACCGCAAAAACCAATGGCAGCACCAAAATGAGGCGTACTAGGCAAGACGAGGAGTGAGGTAGTTTGCCATTGCTTTCCTCACCGGGTCAGAAAGTGCTATTACAGCACGACTGACCCTATGAGCAACACCTTTCATAACACTCATGCACTAGTTGTGCTCCGAATGTCATTACTCAGCACCACGCATACCCCAGCAGCTTCCATATTGTCACAGCCATGGGTGAGACTGGGACATCGGTGAAAGCTACTAATATAATTCACAATTTTAGAATTGGGTTTATGACCTTCTTCGGTACAATGTACATGGAAGAAGTACTATTTAGTACATACGCACATATGCTTCATACATATCGGTATATACTTACATTGTTGACAAATAAATTTGACAGATATTTCTTCTTCTTCTTCTTCTTCTTCTTCTTAATCTGTCTACCCTCCAGGGTCGGTTTTTCCCTCGGACTCAGCGAGGGATCCCACCTCTACCGCCTCAAGGGCAGTGTCCTGGAGCTTCAGACTTTCGGTCGGGGGATACAACTGGGGAGAATGACCAATACCTCCCCCAGGCGGCCTCACCTGTTATGCTGAACAGGGGTCTTGTGGAGGGATGGGAAGATTGGAAGGGACAGGCAAGGAAGAGAGAAGGAAGCGGCCGTAGCCTTAAGTTAGCTACCATCCCGGCATTTGCCTGGAGGAGAAGTGGGAAACCACGGAAAACCACTTCCAGGATGGCTGAGGTGAGAATCGAACCCACCTCTACTCAGTTGACCTCCCGAGGCTGTGTGGACCCCGTTCCAGCCCTCGTACCACTTTTCAAATTTCGTGGCAGAGCCGGGAATAGAACCCGGACCTCCGGGGGTGGCAGCTAATCACGCTAACCACTACACCACAGAGGCGGTCTGACAGATATTTACTATACATAAATGGTCAAAATTATTAGTGGACGATTTTCATTAGTCCTCTGTATATGGTGGATGGTTCATGCCAATAAACTTCCTTACTATATGGAAAGTGGCCATGATTGCTCCTTTTTGTAATTCTCTGTAAGTGAGAGGGTGGAGATTAAGAGCTTCAATGCTCCTGTGTAGTGTCTTTGGTATAATACCATTACATCCAATCACTACTGGAATTATGATAACATTGTTGAGTTTCCACATGGTTTTTATCTCTGTGGCCAGATCTGTGTATTTGGAAATCTCTTCTGTATGTGTTGATTGGAGGTTGTGAGTAATAGGGCATGCTATGTCAATTATGAAGCAGATTTTCTTGTTTTTATCTACAAAAGTTATATGTGGTCTATTGCAGGTAATAGTTTTATCAGCAATGATACTTCTACCCCAGTAAATTTTGTAATTTTCACTGTCCAAGACTCATTGATGTTTGTACTTCCAATATGCTATGGTACAACGGATTAGGTTATTTTGTCGGGCTAATTTTTGGTGAATGATTTTTTGCAATTTGGTCATGTCTATATTTGTAGTCTGTGTTTGCCATTAATTGACAACCTGAGGTAATGTGCTGGATGTATTACATCGTCGGTACAGATCTGAATAGACAGACGGATCATGCAGTATATGCTTTCTGCAGTTCCTTGTGGCAATGACTTGATCTTGTATGGTGAACATGAAGCCCTCTCTGTTTCTGTTTGTTTGTATGCCTCGAATGGACTCAAAAGCTACTGGAGCAATACGGCTGAAAATTTCACAATGTGTTCTTATAACTCATGGGAGGTTTTAGGAAGTGGTTTGAATGAAATCTGATGGGTAGTTCGGCATAGGACGTGAGAAGGGTGAAAAAAAAAAAAAAAAATAGGGGAAGGTAAGTAAACCTCATAGCAAGTCTGATCAGTGGGTTGCCTAACCAAGTGTGTGTGTGTGTGAAGATTATGATGTGTTTCATAAAACTCTTCTTCTACTGTATACAAAATTAAAAGTCCAAGTTCAGTCCCCATGGCATAGGGGGTGAGAAGGAGTGAAGGAAGAAAATGTCGAAAATGACAGAGATTACGGGTGAATGTGTTTGTGTGTGTGTATGTTTTCAGCATAGCTCTCAACCACACTTGATACACATATAGTGTATAGTTATGGGATGGGACTATTTCGAAGGACAGTAAGGTCACTGTCGTGCATTGTTCATCTGTGTTGACAGTACAGGACTATTCACCGAACTTTACTGTCACAGGTTGTATTTTCTTTATTTATTCCTAAAAATTACATTATTTTTCTTAGTCATCGTTATCCGTCATTTAGATTAGCAGTTTGCCTTTTTCTACCACTTCGAGCGCCAATGTGCGTCAATGCAGAGTTTCACTCAAGCGCTTATTACTACATTCGGTGTGGACCTTTTTGAAAATCAGGATAAGCCTGAGGATATTGAAACAAGGAACAAATTACAGAAATAATTATTTAAATAAGTTAATTTGGCTAGGACTTGAATAAAAAAGGAAACGAATAAAGAAACAAGGGATTTAAGGCTGTTCTTTTCTTTGAAACTGCATTCAGGGCGGAAGTTATTTTCGAAGTTTGTTTTTTAGAGATTTCTGGAAGTGCCTCATTAATTCACGTCTTTTTTCATTTTTAAATATTTATATATACATCGCTCCAGCCCGACTTGCTTTTATATATATATAGACTAGCAGTTGTACCTGTGCTTTGCTACGGTATTCCAGATTGTGTACGGATATCGAAGTAAATTACTGTACATGAAGTTAATAATAATTTTTAAATTGCATGTAAATTGGCGTTATCCGAGAAAAAGCATAGGGAGGTCCGCAGACGATATTTCCAATGTAAAGTGCGAGTTGTGGAAATGTGAAGATAACGACAGGTGCACTTGTCTACCACAATTCATTATGTTTTAGAAACGTTGAATGGGGTGAAATTTGTGTAAGATTTTCACACAGTGCATTACTTTTCAGATACTTATGCGACAGCTTCAAACAGAATTTGGCTCACATATGGCTACTGGGTGGGCCAATATTCGTGTAGAAATTGATGATCCCATCTTTCCAATATGTGAATCAAACCATCAATTGTGCGTGTACAAAGTGCAAAATTTAGGTAAATCCAGAAATAGAGAAAAATTAATGTATAAGGGATAGAGATACGACAAAATGTCATAGGACCGAAGTTGTAGATCACTCCAAATTGAATTGTGCCATCCGTTTTGTGATACGACTTACCGTTTAGCCACGAAATACATCGAAAGGAAGGACTGCACCGTCATTAAAATTGCCTCCATATTTCGATATTTTTCGGGGGTAAAAAATAAACTTTTCCTTTCAACTTTCAGCACAATTGAGGAAATTGCTTAATTTTACGTTTTCCGTGCCGTTTTATCTGCTAAGAAACGTTTTCAATATTAACATCTTCTTAGTTAGCCTGTCATTGTTCATTCTCTCAAAGTCACTATAAAACTGTCTTTTAATTGTGTCTGTATTTTTCTCTATATTGTGGTAGAGGTATTCTGTATTTCCTTTCATCCTTTCCAGTTCCTGTTGTTGACCTCTCTTGTTCAACGTTAAACGTTCTGATCCTCTATAATACCTCTGGTTTAATTGCAGTTGTGTAATGTCTGATTTTTGCCTGGAACGATATCGATCATTTCTTGCAACAGGTGTTGAGGAATCTTATAAGCCGCATCCATCTTCTCAATCTCGTCAATAAAGGGAAATATAAACAAGAGATTGACCGGGCGAGTTGGCCGTGCCGTTAGGCCTAGGAGTGGGAAGGAAGCGGCCGTGGCCTTAATTAAGGTACAGTCCCTGCATTTGCCTGGTGTGAGAATGGGAAACTACGGGAAACCCTCTTCAGGGCTGCCGACAGTCGGGTTCGAACCCACTATCTCCCGAATACTGGATACTGGCCGCACTTAAGCGACTGCAGCTTTCGAGCTCAATCAGATGATTATTACCATTACTACTATCGTCATTATCATCATCGTCACCGAAATAGACCTACAACATTAACAATAACGATGATAATAACCCGAAACAATATATATTTTTTTTTTGCCAGGGGCTTTACGTCGCACCGACACAGATAGGTCTTATGGCGACGATGGGATAGGAAAGGCCGAGGAGTTGGAAGGAATCGGCCGTGGCCTTAATTAAGGTACAGCCCCAGCATTTGCCTGGTGTGAAAATGGGAAACCACGGAAAACCATCTTCAGGGCTGCCGATAGTGGGATTCGAACCTACTATCTCCCGGATGCAAGCTCACAGCCGCACGCCTCTACGCGCACGGCCAACTCGCCCGGTAAAACAATATTTAATGTTTGCTGGCTAATAATCATCTTGTATTCATCGCATCACAAGTTGTCAAGGGAGGAACGTGGAACTATAATTCCAAGCAGCTCCGAAAACAGTTGGCAGATGGCATTAGTGCATCAGTGGAGTCGACACTGGAATCGAGAGCGTCGGTTCCAGAGGCACCAGTCTCGACTCTTCGCGACTCCGTTCGCAACCCATCCCTTGGATGCGCATCAACGACTGTGTGGAGGAATGTAGGACATGCGTAGGAATGTTACTGCGCTGAAGTCGTCCATCCGCAGTACATAGATGGCTAAACGACTGTATACCTTCCGTACTAAGACAACAAATCGGAACAAATTTTCACAGCCGTCCTCAGACTTCGACGATCTCCAGCGCCCAAACCGTGCATTTCCGGACGGGAGCTCCTCTTTGAAAACAGATCAGTCCGCCATCCCGCACAACATACTAAGCCTTGTCGGTGTTTAGGGGGACACCTTGTAGAATGCTGATCAGAACAATATGACACTCTCCGGTCGCTGACAGCTGCAGTGGGAGTGAGGTTGGCTCAGGAAAGAAAAGCAACCCGCAGTACAAAGATTAAGGAATACTGGGATAATAAGAAACATCACCAGAGTTAGGAGGCACATGGTCCAAGGGGACTCAACGAAAAAAAGAAGACCTTTAGGTATATTGTAGGTTCGATGATTGATGCTGCAGGAACAAACCATTGGTGTTTGTCGACTGTTGTAAAAGGTTTAGCCTGACACTTTGTATCATCAATAATGAAACAGATACAGTTATAATATTAAGGTCAACACACCCAGTCCCCGAGCCCGGTCACGGAACCCGACGATTTGAAGTATTATCGATTCGACACATCACTACTAGGTATACACATTTGATTGGTACAATATCTCCGAGATACTGGGGTTGTTCGTATCTTCGATATACAGTATTTAAAATGACTGTATATGATGGTCCAATATTGAAATGTACCTCTATCTATCATTACTCCAGTCCTGTTCATGCAACATTAGTACCATAGGTCACCACTTGCATCGTCAACATCTACGCGCGGTATGACAGTCGTATGTTTGTTTCTCACCGACGAAGTGATCACACAAGGCTGCCAAGCTGTCTACTTAGGAATTAAAATTAGTGCAATGAAATCTTTTACCTGCCATGTGGACAGTATGCGTCGCAGCCATAGATAAAATCCTCTCGAAGGGACCACTGTTCTCGCCCAAATTAGAATTCATTTCTCAGCGAAGAGAGGGTTTATTCTCTGACGCCAGGTGAATATCAACCAGTGTAGAACGAGTCACCACTGATCTGCATTTAGGGCAGTCGCCCAGGTGGCAGATTCCCTATCTGTTGGTTTCCTAGCCTTTCCTTAAATGATTGCAAAGAATTTGGAAATTTATTGAACATCTCCCTTGGTAACTTATTACAATCCCTAACTCCCCTTCCTATAAACGAATATTTGCCCCAATTTGTCCTCTTGAATTCCAACTTTATCTTCATATTGTGATCTTTCCTACTTTTAAAGACACCACTCAAAGTTATTCGTCTACTAATGTCATTCCACGCCATCTCTCCACTGACAGCTCGGAACATACCGCTTAGTCGAACAGCTCGTCTCCTTTCTCCCAAGTCTTCCCGTCCCAAACTTTGCAACATTTCTGTATCGCTACTCTTTTGTCGGAAATCACCCAGAAAAATCGAGCTGCTTTTCTTTGGACTTTTTCCATTTCTTGAATCAAGTAATCCTGGTGACACCGGAACCATTCTCTAGTTGAGGTCTCACCAGATACTTATATGCCTTCTCCTTTACATCCTTACTACAACCCCTAAACACCCTCATAACCATGTGCAGAGATTACTCATTATTTACAATCCGATTTATGTGATTATTATGCGATTTCCGACTCATCGACATTTCTCGGAAACAGATGAGTAAAGCGGCATAGTTTTCGCCCTGAGACTCTCAGGTACTAATCCTCAACAAACAAAAACCAACACTGTTCTCGTGGCCTGCGACATCAGCGCGTTCTAGTGGCCAAAAGCTGAATTAATTTAGAACGCCGGATAGTAAGAAAGCCTACTAAATTGTGCCTCGAGATCGAGACAGCAGTGCATTTCATCTCATAAGTCCCCGCCAATAACTGACCATTGTTGATACAATATCTCTTTTATTGTATTGATGTATTTATTTGTGCTTTTTTCCTGCGTGGGTTGGTAACAATGTAATTCTCATCATTGCTGGGAATGACGTCACAATGCATTTTACGTTAGCGAATAACAATGCTAGTAGCTACTTCGGCAATGGAGAATGCTACTCTTCATTAGGTTATAAAAGTAAATGTGCTCAGGGGTGTGGGCCGGTTGGTCCCTGGACATGCAAATGAACACATATCTTCTCTAAAGGAATTCCACGTAAGTTTTGCATCTTTTTTACTTCCTCACTTCCTTATAAAGCTTGCGTGAATAGGTCTGGATTTTACCTCCTATCCTCATATTATTATACGAGGGGCGAGGATCAAATATAAACGGAATTTTATTTTTATTTACATTCATTTATTGAAAAAAAAACAAGGCAATTACAGTTCATTTTTTCCACATAGTTTCCTGTTTTGGAAATGTATTTGTTCCAGCGTATGGGCAGCTTTCTGAGGCCCTCATCGTAAAAAATAACAGGGTCGTGTCACCGGCCAGTTGCGCCCTCTTTTCTTTTTGTCAGGCAAACACACGCGTCCTTAACAATGTTTGATCACCGAACTGTGCAGTCAATCTCTGGGAAATTTCCGGAGCTGTAACTCCTTCACGAGCATGAAATTTCATAATTATGTATTGCGCAGTGGAGCGGTGCAACTGTTGCTCCGACATCGTGAGTGTTACACCACGCTCTCCCCACTCCTAACGGTTCCGCTTAAGCATAGCAGAAGCGCGGGGCCAGTCCTACCAACTGTTAATGTTCAGGAACAAAAATCCCGTTTATATTTGATCGACCTTCGTACATATTGTACTCCCATCCCCTACTTCCAGATCATCTGAAACAGGGAGAGAGAGAGCGTTCATGTATTGCAATCCAGTTTTTGTACATGCATTTGATTTTCCTTGTTACGTTTTTAAAATTGAATAGAGGACCTGTGTTGATCCGCATTATTCGTTATAACTCGCATTGATACGCAGTCATATTGTTTTGCCTGCCATTTTCAATAGTTTTATGAACATTTGATAAAAAAAAAGCGCGTTTTAGTATGCCGCAACTCGTAGTCAGAATTTATCACCATGCAATCTGTTTGGTAAAAATTATATCCATATATTCGCTTTTTTTAAATCCTGCAGTTCTTAATGTAAAGCGTGGTATAGTGTCGTGGAAGGCAATAGTATTTTTGATCACAGTTCTTCTATATAGTACGGTTGTCTTGTGAGCTCATAGGTTAGCCTCGAAGGAGCGTCACTTGTTCTTAAGATGCATGGTCTTCACTCTCTCTAGTGTAGCTAGGTTATCCTTCAATAGGTGTTCCCAGATAATGTCTAAAGCTATGTCATGATGGGGTCTGTTTGTACGTAGACTTTTTTTTTCTCTTAGCAGCATGTAAGTTATTAGGAACGCTCTGCCATCTGTTGAATATATTTGGAAGCTGGAAAAGGTTAGAGAATCAAAGAGTATCTAGCATGGAATATTATTCTTCCGTGATGAGAGGAAGTGTATACTCTCTGGCTTGACAGGTAGTAATCAAACAGGTCTGCATGCAATGACATTACTAAGAATGAAAATCATCAGAATATTAATGAAAGTGTTGGTTGCTTAGCAACGTGCTAAGTGCAGAATGCATTGCGGGTTAGGGTAAGCCTTCGCCTGCAGTTATTGGATTGATCATTTAATGATTTGATTTTATGACTACTCAAAGTTGGCTGAACTTAGAAACCTGTCAATGTCTCATGATTCGCCGGCAGGTAATTCCGGAGAAAATAAAACACAAATGAAGCAAGTCGGTCCAGTAGAACGGACGGATGGATTTTCCAAAGCTGCTTTTGTTAAACTCTTTTAATATATAGATCTATTTCCGCATTAAATTATACTTAAACCCAAGAGTGTTTTTTCCCTCTTCTGCTAATGTTAAATTTTCCCCCCCTTTGTCCTAGATGTTATATAGCGTGGTCAGAAACAACGTGGTATACGAGCATTAGAGCACTAGTCGTACTGATCAATAATTTGAAAAAAATAAATGGATGTTTCGTTCCGTTGTCATTGTATTAGCTCATGAGCTCATAGGTTAGTCTCGAAGAAGTGATTTTTTTTTTTGGCTAGCCAGGGAACATTTTATAGATACATACCCTCCACTCTTTCTAGTGTAGCTAGGTTAACCTTCGATAGGTGTTCCCAGATAATGTCTAAGTCATATGTCATGATGGGGTCCGTTTGCACCTAGACTTTTTTCTCTTAGCAGCATCTAAGTTATTAGGAACGCTCTGCCATCTGTTGAATATATTTGGAAGCTGGTAAAGGTTAGAGAATCAAAGAGTATCTAGCAGGTTAATCAATCTGATCGCTTCGCGGGGAATTTAACTGTGTTTTACGAGGCGGTGTTGCTAAATCTGCACGTGGCCAGCTTGATGCCAAGCCAAGAAATCAGCATCAAACACATCGTGTATTTCAGCCAGTGTCACTGTAGCGATTCTATCAGCTCCGTATTCAAATCCCTCCCATTGCAAAGGTACTGTTTCTTTGATTGGTTCTCTCAAACTGTTCTTAAGTCTCCTGTATATTTAGCAACGCCACCTCCTAAAGCCCATTTGAATTCGATGATGATGCTGTTTATAGTTCATCGGCCCCTAATGGTAAGAGATGAACGAAATTAAAATTAAAACTTCAAAATTCATCCACTGACTAGACTCTAAAAGGAATGGTGATGAAAACATGATAGTAAAACAAAAACAATCAGTGGATCCAATTCACAAAGCATGAATTACTGGGATGATGCATTATCAAAAGGGGTCCAAAATCCAGGCTGTCGGCCCCTCATAATGATGCTAATCACAGGTATGTCGCTCACAATAGCATCACTCAGAGGCATAGAGATGGGGAATTTGATTCATTTAGAAGAACCGATTCATTTGAAACGATTCACCAAAATGATTCGTTCATTTGATTCGTTCATTCAATTGATCACCACGTGACGGAGAGCCGAAAGCGAAACCATGGACTCACATGAACTATTCCGTTATGTTCTTTATAACTGCTACTGCTTGACAAGTTTGCAAGTTACAAGAAGTGAGATGTTCAAGGTAACTGCTAGCATTTTAACAAGAATAATAATACTTTTTAGAGGTTACAGTCGAAAAATGTTATACAACCGTCCGGCTAATCCTTTCCAACTTAAGTAGGTACCGTTCGAAACAATACGGCAATCGAATTTGAAATTTATAGAAGATATGAACATTTTTGTGGCCATGTTCCAAGTTCACAGTAGTTCACGAGAACGGGAACCTTGAAGCAAATTTAACCTAACATTTCTCAATGAGCTGGAAGTTGAGTGTATATTACAGTTCCGTGAAGTGTGTGACTTCAAACGACGTGAAAATTCCTTATTTAAAAAAATAATATTTTTACCTGTAAAGTTAGGTTAGCAGTATTTGACTTGTGAACCGGACATTTAGTTCAGGTTAAATAATAAAAACAGAGTCGTTCCTCACAAGCTGTCATTGATTCAAAAATGGTGGATACCCGATTTGGCGATATGAATTTCAGAACAAAAGAGGAACGAGGAACCAAGAAACGAGTTGCGGTTGTCATCTCTCGATTCAGCTTTCAATTCACAAACGAGTCGATTAATTTCGTTCACTAATCATCATTCAATCGTTCAGTGCAATGATTCGTTCATTATGAATCACTCGTTCAGAATCTCCCCCATCTCTACACAGGCAACACAAACGCATGGTGTTTCGCACATAAGGGTACTACTCACAAGCGACGCAGACCCATGGTACTCCGCATATAGTGGGACTAATCACAGGCAATGTAGACCCATGGTGTTTCTCGTAAAGTGGTACTACTCACAGGTAGTGCAGATAGATTCTGAACCCACGGGAACCGACACATTCCAGCACAGCGTCACGGCACATGGACATTAGAAGGCGCCGTAGAATGTCCGCTCCCCCGCTTCGGTGGAATACACAAGATCGTAGACCCTACTGACCACAGAACTGTGGAGTTCCTCAAATAAAGGCACTACTCATTGGTAACGTAGATCCATTGTGTTCCTCACGTAATAATACTAAGCACAAGTAGTTTCATGGTTCTAATGTCATCATCGCTTGGTCGCTCCTTTTAGTCCCCTCTTACGACAGGCAGGCAATACCGCGGGTGTATAGTTCGTCTGCGACCCCCACCTACAGGGAGCCATTTGAATTTATTTATTTATTTATTTATTTATTTATTTATTTATTTATTTATTTATTTATTTATTTATTTATTTATTTATTTATTTATTTGACTTTTTGAAAGTACACAGGCAGTAAGCCCAATACAGTACCTTCTTAACACAACAGTCAACAGTACTTATAATGCATACATGTAAGTAATAATAATGCTGAAGATAATAAAGACAAGGAAGAAGAATGAATGGAAAACACATACACAGAGACAATTACAATCCAGAGTACAACAATGATTATTTCTACACTATAAAAATACAAGAATTGCAACAAAGATAAAAATAAAGTAGTAAGTGACTATATTAATAAGTAAGTTAAACAGCACCTATTATACAGAAAAGGAGTCTGAATTTATAAATTAGAAACACAGGCCTTTAAATGTATATTAATGACAGTGTGTGATTCTGAAAATAAATCTATTCCTGCAGCAAATGTGTTATAAAATCGTAGCATTTTAATAAATGGCGAGTTCAAGTGATGAGATGTTCTAGATCTTGGAACTTGAAATACTGTGTTCATGCGAGCTCCAGCTCGTGGAACATGAAAGGAGATAAAATTGAGCAGTCCTATGGAATTAAATTTATTTCTTACGATTTTGTTTAACGTTTTTAGAGAAATAATGTTTCTTCTGTTGCGCAACGACGTGAGGTTAAAGTTACTTCTTAAATACCGTGTTGATATATCAAAAGGGCAAAATGTCTTATTTGTTTTATAATACAGATACCGCAAAAACTTGTTTTGAACAACTTCAATAGTATGTATTTGTTCGTTAGAACACGGGTCCCAAATTACAGATGCATATTCTAATTTACTCCTAACAAGGCTAGTAAATAACTGAATAACAATCGATGATTGAGCAAATAATTTAGAACTCCTTATTATAAAACCGAGCATACGGTTGGCATCGTTCGTTATTTTTGGAATATGGGCTTTGAATGTTAATTTTTCATCAAATATTACTCCTAAGTCTCTTATTGCCGAAACTGTTTCTAGTTTGGTATCTTTTATATAGTACGACGCAATCGTACCTTTCTTTTTCCTGGTAAAAGTTACTGATTTACATTTCTTTACATTAAGAGACATATGATTCATATCGCACCATTCTACAACACGATCAATGTCCTGCTGTAGCTCATCCTCATCCTCATCCTTCTTCGCCCGCGAAACGATGTGGTTGGCTAACTTCAGCAGCTAATAAAATGACAATGGCGGTGAGATACCTATTTATTTTTTCAAAATTATTTATCAGTATTACCAACCCCCTAACGCTCATATACCCGATGCACTTTGTTTACAACCACTCTGTATATTAAACTACTATCAAACATTCAGTAAAGTCACGACCGTTGAATTTGACCCTAGGATAGCCGTTACAAGTTGCTTATCCTGCTGCCGACACGACCTAGAGGACTGCCGCATTTAATCCGCGAGATGAAGAACTATCCCTTGCGTCGAGTATACGAAGCACTGGAACCAACAAGAGTGAATGCCATCATCCCCAGCTTCATGGTGGAAGGCTTTGTCATCTTAACTCCAGCTCTACAACAGGTACGTTGAAGTCTCATGTTTTTTTTTTAATCAAACCACTTTATTTACAAAGTACAACATACATATTACAAAATAACATGATGGTACTAACAACGTAACAACAAACAGCTAAAAATTCAAGGATCTATCCGATGACGAAATGAGAATAATACAAATTAAGAGCAAAAATAGAAATAGTATTAATAGAAACAATAATAATAAATCATTATGAATATAATGTACAAAATGGTAATATTCGTATTAAATGAAAATAACAATACAGTCGAATCTCCATTACACGAATTTTCAGTATCTCGAAGTTGATATAGATGTTGATATTTGTCCCGAGTGAGTAAATTTATAATACTAATATAAATGGTCCGTTATTGGACATTATAAATTTTCCAGCTAACTCATTCCCGGTTGCCAGCCTTTCGCCCCAGTATGCTAAGTTGGGCTCATGAGTTGGTAAATAGCATACCCACCAAGACGCATGGCTAGTGCATACCATGGAGACATAGTCTCTCATAGTCCATTGGCACTTCTGGTGGCTCGAAATAGCCTACGCAGTGGTCTCCACGGTATGCACTAGCCCGTCTTGGTAGGTGTGCTACGTACCAACCGATGAGCCCAACTTAGCACACTGGGGCGAAACGCTGGCAACCAGGAATGAGTTAGCTGGAAAAGTTATAACGTCCAATAACGGAACATTTATATTGGTATCTCGAAATAACTTTAATTTCCCGGCCGTTTGTCCTATTATACGCGTATATTTAATTCTCTATTACTGGAAATTCGGTTACACGATTTCTCGAAGGAAACATTTCCTCCGTTGAAGCAAGAAATATTCTGTAACACAAATTTTGTACAACATTGACTGTGCAATTTAGTATTTTTAGTTTATGAGGAACAGTTAACAAGTAAAGAAAGGATTACAGTGACGCTGGGAGCTAATATGACGAAACGAACTTCTAGCGATCGGAAAATGGGCGAAGCCTCGCTGTTTTTCGGGTGTGAATTCATTACCGGTCACATACGAAAGCAACCCTGGAAGGCGTGGATACAAGCTCCATTTACGAATCTTGGCTGCGTGGTTTCGAACCTACACACAGAGTCAGTCGAATATAAATCACAGTGTTTCTCAGAGCAATAAATGATGTTGAAAAGTATGTGGAAGAAAAGAAGGTTAACAGTAAAAACAGAAGCGACTAACGGGTTTTTTCAAAAGGTGTTAACGGAGGTATGTTTCTTGTTTCACTAATGTATGTACTGTATGCTATCTTCTAAAAAACGTTACTTGAATAAGGGTCATAATTACAGCAGTGCCGTAAAATACGAGTGTATTAGTACACAACCTGTGACAATAAAGTTCGGTGAATAGCACCGTACTATCAACAGAGATGAACAATGCACGACAGTGACCTTACTGTCCTTTCCCTCCCATAACTATGCACTGCTGAGATCGGCGATACATGTCCTGGAAACGTTGCAAGAACGCTTCCTTTGGGATGGTGTTCAAAAGTCTCGTCACGTTTCGTTGGATGTTAGGAATATCGTCAAATCTCTTTCCTTTCAAAGTGAGTTTGATGCGTGACTTTTCGGCTCTGACCTTTCTCCGACGAGGGAATCCCGGAGAACGCCATTCCATGCTTTGCCGTTTCGTTTCAGGGTCGTACCTGAGACACCAGGTTTCATCCTCAGTGACAATACAGTTCAAGAAATTTGGTGTCGCATCCGCCGTTTCGACAAAATCCTGTGAAGCCTCTAAACGTTCCTGGCACAAGACAAGAACTCGTTTACCTCTTCCCTAACTTCTGGATAACGATTTGTCGAACGGATTCACGGTTAATCTGCAGTTCATCCGCTATCATGCGCACAGTTAATCGCAGATCGTTCGTATTAATGTCCTGACTTTCTCAATGTTTTCGTCATTGACGGCGGTCGCCGGTCTTCCGCTACGGGGGTTGTCAGAAACACTTTCCCGACCTCCTCGAAAACGGGCGAACCACTCGTACATACACTTCAAGGAGAGTGCTTGATCTACATAAGCACGTACCAGCATCGCATGCGTTTCTTTCGGTGTCTTACCAAGCCTAAAACAAAACTGTACATTGATCTTTTGGTCGTTCATGTTCCTGTTCGCAGTTCAGAACCAACGCACTAAACACGCACTGTGTTAAACAGGTCTTACACGGCACACACTCTATGCTCAACTGAACAACGTTGGGAGCAGGTGGTGAAAACCTGCTGCTTCGCAGGGGCTGCGTTGTGTGTCGCCAGTGTTGCCAGATCGACTGTTCTGACTTCATTCACCGAACTTTATTGTCACAGGTTGTATGATTCGTTTATGCTCTATATATGCTCCAAAACGGTATTCCCTACATCTCGATATCTCGAAATAAAATTTATCTCCCGAGGTGATTCGTGATAACGAGATTCCACTGTAGTAATAATAAGAACAAGAAAGTAGCAAATACATATCTATTTTTTAAGAACTGTACTTTTTATATTTTTAAATAATAGGGTTAGATATTTATGGCGTAGGGACGTGGCGCCCCCATCGCCCAGTGGGAAACCACTGCAATCAGCCACCCGAGTACCGGCGGGAGAACCGAAGCATGGGGTATGGAGGAAATGCCATCCCGAGTCGAACATCAGGCTCTCTCCAAGGCTTACAACCTTGGAAGTAACTTGGTCGATGTAAAACTACACCGACCCCAAACTACAAGTTTTCAACTGCAAAGCATGGAGGAAAATTCGACAGGAAATTGTACCCCAGGTGGTAACCAATCCACCGCCGCCTTGAGGGACGCAAGCAGGCCTTCGGATTCTGGGGAGCCTGCACCTACATGCAAGGAGGTATCGGAGACTCCTAGGAACAAAATCAGCCACAAACAACGAAATTTTTTTGCTACCTTCAATGCCAACTCCCTCTTGAAAGTTGGTAAACTCAAACATCTTACGGATGTCCTCTCCCATCATGAAATCCTAATTACAGCAATTCAAGAGTCAAGGTTTACTGATGAACATGCGTTTGAATCACAAGGTTATAGAATCTGCAAAGGGAAAACTGGCAAACGTGTGATGAAAACTGTTCCACACCTCGGCACAGGATTTATTGTCAGCAGGAAAATTATTGATTCAGTCACCGATTTCAGCTCTCCTAACAGCAGGGTCTCGATGCTTAGCTTTCGGAGTATGAACAACGTACACACGCTTGTGAACGTACATGCACCAATTAACCAGGCAAACAAGAAAGACCCAGAAGGAACAGACAAATTCTGGGAGGACCTGGAAGATGTTATATCAAAAATTCCTGACCAACACACAATAATTTTGCTTGGAGACTTCAATGCCCAGATTGGCAAAGAAAGGAAATTCCAAAATATCGTTGGAAACTATCCAGCCCACAGACGAACCAACCGAAATGGGGAAAGGCTTATAGAGCTTTGTAAGGCATTTAATCTTGTTCTTAAGTCAACAGCCTTCAAACATCTACCAAGAAAACAAAAGACATGGATATCACCAAATCCTCACTTGGGAGAATTTCAAATAGATCATGTTGCCATTGCACGAAAAGCAACACAAGAGATCCAAAATGTTAAAGTCCTGAGAAGTGCTAACCTTGACTCAGACCACTATCTATCCAAGATCAAAAATAAGCTTCATCCAAGAAACACCAAAAGAGTTAAGATAAAGAAAACTAGCAAATTTGATACAGAAAAGCTGAAAACCAGCGAAAAATTTACTCAGAAACTTCAGTCTTTGGACACAGAAAATTGGGAACAACTGAAAAATGCCATTGTTGAAACGGCTGAGGAGACAGTATTGCTAAAGAAACCAAAGAAGCATCCGTGGTGGACTCAAGAATGTGATGAAGCCATAACACAAAGACAAATCGCTTGGCAAAGATCGAATTCCCTGAAGAATCCAGAAAGATATCAAGACTTTCTGGAGGCTAGGAAACATGCAGCGAAAGTGATCCGCCAAGTAAAGCGCGCATTTGACAAAAACCAACTGACACAGATCGAGCAGGACTTCAATAAGAATAATACTAGGGATTTCTATAGAATCTTCAAACACAACCTCACCAAGTACACCCCACCAAGTCTACACTTCCGAGATCAAAATGGAGAAGTTGCCTACAACGACAAGGATAACTGCCAAATCTTGGCTAAATATTTTGAATCTCTTCTTAACTGCGAAGAACCAGAATCAGAATTCACCTTTGAAGAATCCAGACATCCCAACCCAGACTCTTCTCCCCCCACAAAAGAGGAAATCAAACAGATAATTACATCATTAAAGAACAACAAAGCACCTGGAGAAGATGCGATAATTGCTGAACTCTGGAAGGCTGCAGGGGAAAGGCGATCGATAAACTAACTGAGATCATTCGCGAGATCTGGGAAACAGAGAAGATCCCAAATGATTGGACAGCAGCCCTGATTCATCCCCTACATAAGAAAGGTGACAAAACAGATGTAAAGAACTATCGCGGCATCTCCCTTCTCGCAGTAACATACAAAATTCTCTCCAAAGCCCTTCAAACTCGGGCAGAAGAGCAACTTGATTCACAGTTGGGTGAATACCAAGGAGGCTTTAGAAAAGGACGATCTTGTGCAGAGCAGATCATGAACCTTAAGTCTGTCCTGTCGTACCTAAAATCCAGGAATAAGAATTTTGTAATTACTTTTGTTGACTTCCAAAAAGCCTACGACTCCATAGACCGACACACACTCCTCCGCATTCTGAAGGAAATGGGCTTAGACAACAAAACGAGAGCTATCATTCAACAGACCTTAACCAGCACTACGTCCAGGGTGAAATTCAGGGGAGAAATTTCGAACGTCTTTGAAATCAAGACTGGTGTTAGGCAAGGGGATGGACTATCACCGCTTCTCTTCAACTGCGCTCTGGAGAAAATCATTCGGGAATGGCGCAAGGAGATGTGCAAGGAAGAGGTTGAGAATGGCCTTAGAATAGGATATAAGAAAGATGATCTTATCATAGACTGCCTAGCTTTTGCAGATGACCTAGCGATCTTTTCTGATTCCCTAGATACTGCTGAAAAACAAATTAACCAACTGAGAATCCAAGCAGCAAAAGCTGGCCTCCAAATCTCTTTCCAAAAAACAGAGTTTATAACCAACATCAAGCCAGCCCCCAGAGAGCTCATTGTGGAACAGAGAAAAATCAAGCAGGTGGAAAAGTTTAAGCACTTAGGCGAGTGGATAGTACCTAACAACTCTGAGAAAGAAGCAATCATGTGCAGAATCAACAAGATGGAGGTGGCATATCAGCTGTCTACGAATGTCTACAACAAAAGATCAGTGTCCATCAACGCCAAGCTTAGGCATTATTGTTCGGTTGTACGCCCGGAAGCACTGTACGCAGCAGAATGCCTTGCAATGAACAGAAAAGGTCTGATGGAGAAGCTAGAAGCTAAAGAAAGAAAAATCCTGAGAAAGATTCTTGGACCAATCAAAGAAAATGGTGAGTACAGGAGACGACACAACAGCAATCTGTACCAGCATATGGAGAGGATAACGGACACGATTCGGAAAAGGAGGATTATTTTTTATGGCCATATAGCAAGCATGAGCAGACAGAGACAAAACAATAGGATCTTTTCCTACTTTCTTAACAAGAAAACCAAGGGACCCTGGTTTATCGAAGTTGAAAAAGACCTTCAAGAAATAGGAATCACACTCGAAGACATCCAGAAACGTGCTCCTCTCCAGAAAAAGCTCCAGGGATACAAGAGGTTCCAAGAAAGGACAAAGTTGAAAACAGGCAAGAAGTGGACTGATGAAAGGAAGGAGGCTCACAGAACGAGAATGCGTGAGTACTGGGGAAGAATTAAAGCTCAAGGATGCAAACGGTTGAAATAACGTGGTCCACAGCAGGCCGAAACGAAGAAAGAAAAGAAAAGACGGATTAGATATTTATAAAGATAATTTCAACCAAATACTTTGGAAACAAAGACATACAACCATATCTAAAACACTCATAATTACAAGTATGCCATTCAGTTCGATGGAACAAAAAAAAAAGACACTTTTTCTGAGGAATCTGGTCACCTTATATCTGGAATGTTCTCTCACTGATGTGATTTTCTAAGTCTGTAGCATCTTAGTTAGCCACTGAAACATATGTACCAAATGTACCACGACTGCAGGACATCCATTATGCTGGTTAAAGTCAAAAGTGATACAGATGGCGACCAAAGGCTGCGTCAAGCTGTCGATGTCGGGAAAGTCTCCATAGTTCCTTCCTCAGGTTATCCAGATAACCGGTGAGGGTGAAGAACATTGGTTGCTTACAGCCAGAAATGTTATAATTAAAGCCCGGATTTTGATGCAGTAACAGGTTAGATTGCAAACTAATTCGTTTAGTAGGAAGTGTCGGCCACCCGCTCTTCCATAATGTAGCAAGAGTAACATAAATTACAGGGGTCATACCCCCTAATGTTTACGCAAACCCCATAGCATAATCGTTGTGAAGGTAGACTATACTTGCTACTCGCTTCAGTAAGTTTGCATTCTAACCTATTAATGCATAAAAATCCGGGCTCTAGTTATGTTGAATGGCATAGCTTAGAAACCATAGTATTGCTTTCCTTTTCTTGTTCGATCGTTGTGCAACGTCATATTGTAAGATGTCGTGTTGGAAAGAATTATCAGTCTCTGTACCCTGTACCTTTTATGATAGCTTTCAACGTCCATTTCCATATTGCAACAGCATTTAGGCACGTACTAATCCGGTGATCCAAGGTGTCTGTAGAATCACATAGAGAGCATCTGTCATGCACTACCTGCTAATGTCTTTTCAGTTTTTCACCAGTATAGCTGTATACCGACACTCGCCATGCTCGGACTACATAACAACAAGGCGGGTCGGGTTTGCAGCAAGAAATCTTGTAGCTATACCCATTATCTTGTCTTAGAGCTTCTACCAGTAGCATCTCCTGAGGATTACGTGAATACGCACGTTATTTCGGCGAAATTACACTAATGAGGAGCTTTGGAACAAAAACCTATAAATCCTGCAAAGTACTAATTATAAAAAGGAAGAATGTGAACAAAATTAATATAGAAGGAACATGCAAATGTGCTTAAGAAAGGAATACGTTTTACGGAACATGAAATCCCCTGGAGAATCATACGAAATCGTGAATGCTATAATAGATGTCAAACTGTAATTTACAGAAGTACACAGTATTTCCAGGAAAAAGTCAGAGAAGACAAGCAGAAATATTATCCAAGTAAAATACACTGACTGAGCAAATGTCATGTGTTGTCTGCGCACCACACGCCCCCTGTGCCAGCGGCAGTTGTATAGGAGACCTTGTGAGCTGTGGCTGTGCATGTGACAGGTGTAACATGGACCGTCGTCGTGAGCTGACACCGTTCGAACGGGGTTTGGTGGTCGGTGCCCGATGGATGGGAAGTGCGATTTTGGAAGTGGTGCGGGAATTCGGCTTCACACGATCAACTGTGTCCAGGGTGTATCGTGAATGGTTGAATGCGGGTGTCACCGTCCACAACAGACGAACGACCGGCCGTCCAGCCACCCTCGATGACCGTGACCGGCGACATCTGAGACGGATTGTCAATAGTGACAGACGGGCAATCGTGCAACAAATCACGGCTCATTTCAACACAGGCCGTGCTAGACACGTCTCCCAGTGGACAATCCGTAGGAACATGGGTTCTATGGGGTATGGGAGCCGGCGCCGCACACTGTTAACCCAACGTCATCGGACACAACGACGCGCATTTGTCGCCAGTCATCAGGGATGGACACTGGAGCAATGGCGTAACGTGATATGGTCGGACGAATCACGATTTCAACTGCACCATGCCGATGGGAGGCACCGTGTATGGCGCAGACCACATGAAGCGATGGATCCCGCCTGCCTCGAAGGTGTGGTCCAGCGCGCTGGTGTCCCTGTTATGGTCTGGGGTGCATTTTCCTGGTATGGAATGGGCCCCCTAGTTGTTCTGGAAGAGACTTTGAATGGTACGCGGTATGTTGAGCTGCTCGGAGACCATCTCCACCCATTTTTGGCCTTCCAGCGCCCAAACGGCTCTGCGGTGTTTCAAGATGACAACGCGGCGGCACATCGCTCCCACGTCGCCCGGGAATGGTTCCAGGAACATGCAGCGGAGGTCTAACGACTGCCATGGCCACCCAGGAGCCCCGATATGAACCCTATCGAGCATATCTGTGATGTCCAGGAACGCAGGCTCCGTGCCATGGATCCAGCACCCACGAACAGCATTGGCGGCCGCTCTGCAAACGATTTGGTGTCAGCTACGTCCAGAGGACTACCAGGGACTTGTCGACTCACTTCCACGGCGTCTCACTGCAGTTCGCAGGGCCAGAGGAGGCCGCACACGCTATTAGGTGACTATCCCATGACTTTAGCTAAGTCAGTGTACTCTGTACGAATGAGAATTATTCAGGAAATGAAGCGTTTTTGCTTTTCTAAAGAGGGGAGGAAATCGTCCACAATCTTTGAAGTCAAGTAGCGCAAAATAAATAGAAGGTGATAGGTTTGATGGTCAATCAATTTGGAGAGGACTGGACAAATTATATTATTTCTGGTACAGAAACCTGTTTTAAGTTAATAATACACACTGAAGGAAATTGCAAACAAGTAAATGAAGATGACGAGTGATTGTTTGGAACATGTCATTTCATCTTTAATATAATAAAACTGCATTTGTTTGCAATAAACAAGATGGTATTCTCAAGAATAAATACTTATCTATTAGCGACTTTACTAAGTATATCCGCTGCGGTCTGATCAAAATTGCTCAGACAATTCGTCCTTGTGTACTGTATCATGCTTTGAGAAGTATCATCACACTTTGAAGGATTACAAAGAGTACTGCATGTAGCAGTTAACGCTTTCACGACCAGCGTTATAAGCAGTGTATTTTTCGGGCGTGTAGGCCGTTTTATACAAGGATATAATGGTCCAAAGGTTTCACCAAAGACTGCGTTACGCATTTTCAAGTGTTCCGAATTATTTGGATGGTTACGAAGTTCTCTGTGGAATGGAGTGACCTCTTAATTCATTCTCAATATATGGTGCAGGCTGTGGTCTGCTACTGTTGGAGGGGGAGGGGCGGTTGCTGATATACAGGTGTCCCAATAAAACACCGACAACGCTTAGTATGTTGTGCGGGAAGGCAAATTGATCACTATTCAATAGGAACCCATATCCAGAAACGCACGGCTTGGACGCTGTAGCGCTTCGAAGTGTGAGATGGGTGTGCGTTCCACATGTCGTCAATAATCCCAAAATGAGTACCACATCGGGCTCATTACAGACGGCGTTCGAACTTCGTACCTCGTACGTCATTGCAGAGCCCCCATTTGCGGTGATGATCTTCATGCACATGACCCAATACGTGCGGTTGTCTTTAAAGAATTTCAATCGCTCCATGAACTCGAGCAAAAAGGTCCTCCGCTAACGTTTCAGGAGTGGCATAACTCTTCATAATACCTACGTGGAACTGTCCGGCTTCTCATAGTGGTCTCTCGGTGGCCACGAACGCGGCATGATGTGAGGTACGTCTGTTTGGAAAACGTTCCGCATACAATCTTGCAGCAGTTCTACCACTGCAATCAACTTTGCCGTATGCAAGCACCATGTCGGTCATTTCCTCAGCTGTGCAGCCTACGTGTTTATGTCGCACTCCTGTTAACAGGGATTCTGCACTGGCAGACTACAGTACACAAGTAACGCAGTAGGATGCGTATCAACGACTGTGTGGAGAAATGTAGCGCATGCGCAGGGATGTTATTAGGCTGAAGTTGTCCAATAGCAGTACACAGATAGCAAAAGGGTTGCATACCTTCCCGAACAAATTGTCACAACTGTCCTCAGACTTCGACGCTCTTCAGCGCCCAAACCGTGCATTTCTGAACAGGGGTTCCTTCTTGAAAACCGATCGGTCCGACATCCCGCATAACATACCAAGCCGTGTCGGTGTTTATTAGGGACACCCTGTATGTATTACGTCAGTAGCATAATATATACAGTATATCAGGTGGTCCGCCAACGTCGCACTTTCTACTTGTAAGTGTCCCGCATGTACTAGTGATGAATGGGATGCCTAAAATCTGATTTTCACATGGGTCGTTCAAAGCACATACAAATAATTTTTGATAGAGTGGAATGCCTGTATGTGTATAAATTATTGAGTTATTACATTTTATTTTCTGTATTTTTGGTGTGTTCATAAAAACACCCTGTTACATAACGTGTGTAGTAAAATGACTGCTCTTTGTTTCACATCAGAAATACAGCACGTTGTAGCACTCCTTTCTAAACCAGCGAATAGGCATCCCATTCATCAGCTATGCTTGCGGGACACTTATAAGTAGAAATGAAGGGGCTGGTATATACATTGTTATAAAAAGTACTTAATTGAACTTCTACATTTCTGTAATCTAGTAAACACACTCGCACTGCACAGAAAAGCATAGAATTGTCGATGAGAACTCCCTCCCTCATTTTGTAAGAAGAAAAACATATCCATGACTTTCTTATTTTCTGTGTAGCGGATACATTTTTTAAATCATCTTTCGCCAATACAAGTTAATCGCCCTTTTTTCTAATATGTGCGCGTGCTTATTTTTATGTGATTATGAATCTTGAGTATCAAACAAACAGGAGGAATGTGGCACCTTAATTCGTCAGTATCTTAAATGCCAACCGACTGAACCAACAAAACAACTCCACGTATGCTGTATCTGTTTATGGAATGTTTCAGCTTGGCATCTGGGACGTGTTCGATCCTCGGAGATGTGACCTCAGCGGTATGTCTGCAGATCCAGAACTGTACGTGAGGAACGTGGAACAGTCGATCACTGTGGTCATACGTAACTATATGGAGATCCTCGACATACACACGAGTGAGTAACTGGAGGCTTGACACTTCTTTTATTTTTACAATTTGCTTTACATCGCACCGACAGATGTCTTCCTAGTGTGATCGTCTCGGCCGCGTACAGGACCACATTCCTCACTGTTACCTTGTAGTGACTGAACTTTTCGTCTGTTGATAATGTTTCTTTTATTGTACACTTCTCTGGTCGCAAGGTAGGTAGTCCTTGTCTTTTTCACCCTATCCTAGCTGCTCCTGTTCTTTCCGGTTACATAATCTCCAAGGTACTTAAATTTTTCTACCTTCTGCGCGGTACCTTCTGGTGTCACACGTTTTATTGAAAAAGGCTTCGGCAGCATCTAGATGGGGACTTCATTTTTTCCATTCCTGACCCGGTCAAATGATTGGAAACATGCTGTGGATAATGTCACATATTTGTGATAATTTTCTTAAAGGGAAATTTAATAACATAGGGTTGGTGACAGGAATGGCATCCGGTCGTAAAACAGGGCCAAATCCATATGTCCAACCTCACAGGTGTGGGAAAAGCGGCAGTAGAAGACGAAAACGTCCGACGCTAACGGCTTGCCACCTGAAATTATTTAAAGTAATTTTGTAGGGTATTAAATAGGCTTTCAAATGACACTTCGTCTTTAGAGCGGACTGGCGGTTTCGAAGAACTGCCAAAATTGGGGTCTTTTTGAAAGTTTTCGTGTGTGTGGCAAAAGTACTCTCATAACATTAATAATGTAATTGATCAAATAATAATACCAAGAATTATTCGCATACTTCTAAGAGCAATCATAAAAGGTTTCAAATATAAAAGTTAAAGAAAATTGTACGCAAGGGATGTTTTGAAATTATTCAAATGATTTTTATGAAATATGTAATAAATCTGAAACTATAAAACCAAAATGTTCCAAATTGGAGAATAATTTTAAAAACGTACATGAACTCACAAGATATGGTGAATATCGGATGAAAACTGCAAAACTTACAAAACTCTGTAAGGCCCCCCCGCCCATTAAGGGTCCGGCAGATATCCTCATAAAATTTAAGTAATAGGTAGGGAGATATCAGCATTCCAAACGTGCATCCCTAATTTTGACGGGCGTTTCAGGAGCTGGTAGACGCCAAGGAGCCCCGGACCTAAATGACACACGTTTTCCTGTCAAAATGAATCATCTGCTTGAAGCATCGACTAAGTAATGGTGATCTGATTTCCACCTCATTAATCAAAACGCATAAATTATAATTAGCCTCCTGGATGTGAGCGACGATGACAATTCTACACAAAAGGAAGGTCAACTTGAATCCCAGGGAAATGAATTATGTGTCTTTTGTAGGCTTATTTCACTGTGTAATATGATCCAGCTATCACAACAAACTGCTCATCATTAAGTTCATTATGTAGTGTATCTCCAGTGACATCTCATTGTTATAGCTTTATGTAACAAAGAAACTGCAGTACATCAAACAAATGTTGATGTGAATGACCGTCTGCTCGAAGCGTTTTTTGCAACAGCGTGCCTCATAGACGAGCGGCACTGTCATTCACTTCTCAACAAGTTGGTCGGTGCCAAAGCATATGAGATACTTTGAAATTAAAAGCCACGCCCCAGGTAAAACGGGAGACTCCATAGCTATAATAAGAGCCCAGATTTTATGCGAGTGCACATTCTATGCCTATACCCAGAAGTGTAACAAATATGATACGAAACAAAATTGGTCTCTTTCAAATAAATTATATAAAACTTATCAACCACACACACACACACACACACACACATTTAACTACAGCAGATACTTCAATGCAGTCTACAGGGTCTCTCTTATAAACCCACGGTGTTGGTACACGCATGCACAGAAAGGGTGTCCCGATAGAAACAAAGCATGGCGTCCCCCATCTCCTCGCTTAACGTATTGTTGCAGGTAGACAGCCCGATACAAGACTGTTGTGATTGATATGGGCGCAGTAGTGGATGTATAGTAATATTATGTGTGTGTGTGTGTACCTCCAGCGCTACTCGTTCACTCCCCCTTCCCCTCATTTTTGATACTGGAGTGGCCTTCAATACTACCCCTTCACTCCCACCTCTCTTTTCAGCACTGGAGTGGGGCAGTTTACGTCGGGACACAATTTCTGTGCATGCGTGTACTCTGCGCTAAAGAAGCTGCTTCAGCCCAGCTTACGTCGCGCGCTACCGCCCTGATTTAAGCGTGTATACAATCTTACCTTACAAATGATGCTGGAAGTGTCATCCTTCATAACGAGGGACTTCATAAACACCATTACGTTTTTCTGCACAATACCGAGAGTTATGACTGTTCACACGACCATTAAGATGAAACCAGGCCTCATCCGAAAAGAACACGAGCTGTGGGTTGAATAAACGACCATTCACAATATCTCACTCTTGTGGCTGGATCAGCAGGTTCTAAACAATGGGCCCATGTAAACCAGTATCGTTCGATGTGTAACAGCTTTGTAGTCAGACTCGTTCGCTGAATGGTCAGCGTACAGGCCTTCGGTTCAGAAGGTCCCGGGTTCGATTCCCGATCGGGTCGGGGATTTTAATCGCTTCTGATTAATTCTTCTGGCTCGGGGACTGGGTGTTTGTGTCCGTCCCAACACTCTCCTCTTCATATTCACACAGCACACTACACTACCAACCACCACAGAAACACGCAATAGTGATTACATCCCTCCATATAGAGTTGGTGTCAGGGAGGGCATCAGGCCGTAAAAAGGGCCAAATCCACAAGTGTGACACAGTTCTCACCCGCGACACCAAAGTTGTGGGGAAAGCGGTAGGAAAAGAAGAAATGTAACAGCTTTGTAGTCCGGCCCCGCGGTGTAGGGGGCAACGCGTCCGCCTGTCACCCGGCGGCCCCGGGTTTGATTCCCGGCCGGGTCAGGGATTTTTAAATGAGTCGAGCTGAGTGGCTCAGACGGTTGAGGCACTGGCCTTCTGACTCCAACTTTGCAGGTTCGATCCTGGCTCAGTCCGGTGGTATTTGAAGGTGCTCAAATACGTCAGCCTCGTGTCGGTAAATTACTGGCACGTAAAAGTACTCCTGCGCGACAAAATTCCGGCACGTCGGCGTCTCCGAAAACCGTAAAAGAGTAGTTAGTAGGACGCAAAGCAAATAGCATTATTATTATTATTATTATCATTATTATTATTAATTGTAAATGACTAATATCACTGGCATGGGGACTGGGTATTTGTGTCATCCTTAACGTTCCTTTCCTCACATTCAACACTTTACACTTCATAACATATGTTGCAAGTAGGGGCAAAAGATCTTTGTAGGTCGACGCCCTGAACAAATAACATTATAATTTTAAAAAAGCAACAGCATTGTAGCTCTGTGCGCAGAAGAAACCGAACCCCTTACTTGTGCTAATTTTGTGAGTGATTTATTCAATGACCGTTCAAGATTCACACCAATGTCATCTAGCTTCTGTTAAAATTGTTCGTGTGCGCGCATGTTTTTTATTGAGGACTGCACCAGAGTTTCAAATGTATTTACGATTACGTGAATCTGTGCTCATGAAGGTGGCGCTTTACCAGGAAATTCCTGAACAAATGCTCGCGTACCCGACTCGTACTTAAAATAACTTTTGCATTGTTGCAATGATAACTGTCTCACCATGTTAACAACTGAGATTCAGACTAGCTATTGATACTATAGCTCATTCCATGTTAAGAAAACAGTACTTTATATTGTATTATGAAATAAAGAAAATGGATGAGGCGTGTTCTTGCCCGTGAGTTATTAAAATTATGACTTAACATTCACTATTTAATAAATACATTCGCAGGGAGGAAGCACAATAGAGAGAATAGCAATCGCTTTCTTGCCTTCCTTAATTTTATTTCTGAGTTACTCTGGTATATGCAACGCGTAATCTGTTACGCTGTGAATCGCCAGCAGCTTATCACTGTTGAAGAGAAGTCATCTATTTATTTATGTGTGTGTTCTAATGGTCTTGTACTGTGCAGCAGTTGTTAGTGAAGATTTTTATGCTGTGGTGAACAGTGATACATCACGGCACGACTAGTAGCCCTACTGATACAAAAATTCGCTATGTTTTAGTTGTTGTCAGTGTCCAACCGGAGTCAAATTATTGTCGCGTACTGAGGGTTACTTACTGTACTGCCTGGGAGTACTGTGTTTACTAGCGAGGACTGTAGACTATCTTGGAGTCTGTACGTACAGCAGTTGGAGCAGTGTTAATTGTCGTTGTTGTGAGGGATATTGTAGTACTGGTTAGTTGTCAGTGTTAGGTAGTTCACTATGTTCAACGTAACAGTGGTGGAATATCTTTGGAGTCGATCCAAGGAACAGCCGTACGTTGTGCTGGCCAGTAGCCCTGTGTTAGTACCTGTCCGTCTGAAGCTGCTGTGCGGGGTGAATGAACTTGGGAGACGAACTGAAACGTGGGTTGTCAATAAGGATTACCGCCTCCCAGTCCGGCTCCATGGCTAAATGGTTAGTGTGCTGGCCTTTGGTCAAAGGGGTCGCGGGTTCGATTACCGACAGGGTGGGGAATTTTAACCCATAACTGGTTATTTCCGCTTGCATGCGGGCTGGGTGTATGTGTCGTCTTCATCGTCATTTCATCCTCATCACGACGCGCGGGTCGCCTACGAACGTCAAATCAAAAGACCTGCACCTGGCGAGCCGAACTTGTCCTCGGACACTCCCGGTACTAAAAGCCATTCGCCATTTCATTTCACCGCCTTCCAGGTAACACCGCAGAGCCGGACTACCTGCTCTGAGCAGGACAGAGACTTCGTACATAAACAGCAATTAACGGATTGTGATCAATCATGCCTGAATTTAATTGTGTATATATGTATGTGTTGGCGGCGAGGGGATAAAACGTCTGAGGGCTCGCTGCTTTGTAAAATAACGTGTTCAAATTTATTGTTACTTGATGTTTACATAGATGTGAAATAGTGACATTGCTTGATTAGCAATGCAACTTTCCTTTTAAGGCACATGGCTGCAGCGCGAAAAAAAATACTAAAACAATAAGGAATTACAAAGAAAGAAAAAAAGGTGCAATATTACTTTAAACTGATCCAGTTTCCTCTGATTGAGAAGATGTTTCTTGCGTAGGAATAACTGCTTCAAGAACGTGTTAGGTAGACGTATTTTGCTGTTTACATTTTTAAAATACGTTTTACTAATTAAAAGTTTCATTATTTACATAAACTTAAGCTATGTACGCCTATTGGTGCTGTACAAATCGTAGTTACCAAAATATTGTAGTTATGCCTACCAAGATATTACACCAGAACAGCAAAATCGTGGAATTAAAATCCCTTCAAAACGTAGGCAAATAAAAACCGCGTGTTCTCGGACAATGCTTCGGCTAATTCCGGGGCTGTCCAATGTAACTCGTGTCTATCGCTGGTCCAACTGCCAGCGATTCCTGTGCTTTGTTTTCCCTGCTCCTCCCCTTGCGCATCCTCCTTACGTTTCACAGCTCCGCGCCCACAGTCCTGAAATTGAACCACCTCTTCGCCGGTACCGGAGAGCAACCAGTGTTGATATCAACATTATCGTTACGTGCGCGAATATACAGAGATAATTAAAGGAATAGGCTCTTGATAAACCATTTTACTAAGACATCTACTGTATTTATAGGGGGTTCACTGAGGCACCGAACATATAGAACGCGCCGCCTAGAATTAAATTTGATATTCTTCTTCTTTTCCGAATTTGGCCATCTATGGACCACATAGAACTTAAGGCTTCTTTCCCTTTCTTGTCTTCATAAAATCTCCTCATTCTTTCGCTTCTCATCTTTCTCTCCTCTTGAGAAATGATCCGTTCGGGCCTCCGTTTTAGTGGTTTCTCTTCAAATGATTTTAGACTGTTGACTCTTCTTCTGAACTCTCTTCTATTGTGGATCATCAGCAATGTAATTCCAACTTCTTCCCCATATTTCTTGACCTCTTCTACGCACTTGTAGATGGCCTTTAACCCCATGTTATATTTGAAGATCCTTTTGGTCAGTCGTTTGTCATCCATTTTTACTAGGTGTCCGTACAATTTCAGCTTTCGTTTCCGCACTGTGTCCGTGATTTTTTCAGTGTACTACTTGTAGAGCTCCTCATTCCTCCTTTTATTCCAAGTCCCATCAGTAGTCTTCTATGGTCCAATATTTTTTCTCAGAATCTTCCTTTCCTTCTTTTCGAGTTCTTACAGCTCCTGTTTTTATTATTTAAAATCAGGCACTCTTATCTATAAACAGTTTATTTTATTCACAACAATATCAAAGACCTACCAGAGTACCTGGAAGCTCTTAGTCATAAAACGACGATAACAAAATGATTTTCAAGAAGCAGTTACACACTGTACTATAAAAAAGGTTAATGAAGTCACTTCAAGCAAGTGTCTTTAGTGGAACTGAATGGTTACTCAGCGAAGCAGAACGAGCGCTACATCTTCTAGTAATTAGTATCCAGTGAAGTATGACCCAACAATTAACACGGAGTGACAGGAGAGAAAGTGAAATCAACATTCAGACAATAACGAGTCTGTTTCCTCCGTGATTCTACCATTGCAGCTTTAAATCTTCCAGGCTTAACCAAGGTAAGATGACATCACCAGTTCAAGGACACTCTCAGGATGCACCGAAGCAATGCTAATAGGATTGAGTCAGCTTGTTATGGTGGACTTCAAGTGAAGACAGGATAAAGACACTGACGGATTTATACTCTAGGCCAAAAAGGCGGTGCCTTTAGGAAGCGGTGAATATCGGCTTTGAATAATTACAGTTAGAAGTGATTTGTTTAAATTTTTGCTGTTTATTCTCGGGAAAACAACACCTTTGTAGTCTCATAGCAAAGAAACATACAATCATTACATATAATTCTCAACATCTTTCAACATTACAGTTTTGTTTCTCGGAATATCATTCCTGGCTAACAGAATATCGGTGTCCCTTTCCTCGTTAATTTAATTTATTACATGCTACAGGATCTTCATCCAAATTACAGCAGCATCCTTTGTGATACAAAACGTAATTACAAATAATTATTACTTAATATTATCAAGTCAGGGATTTTTACTTGAATCTGAGGGCTGTTTTTGAGGTCCACTGAGTCTACTTGATTACAATTGAGGAGTTATCTGACAGTGAGATGGCGGCTCCGGTCTAGAAAGCCAAAAATAACGACAGAGATGAATCGTCGTGTTGACCATACGACACCTCAAAATCTGCAGGCCTTCGCGCTGAGCAGAGGTCGCTTGGTAGGCCATGGCCCTTCGGGGCTGTTGCACTATGGGGTTTAGTTTGATTGTTAACGTAATTCAATCTAATCTACTCTAATAAAATTAATCTAATGCAACCTGTTATTATGGGCTTGGGCTTACAAGTCATTATTATTATTATTTTTTCAATTTTGCTTTAGGTCACAACGACACAGATAGGTTTATAACCGCACGGCCAACACGCCCGGTCCATGAATAATTACCGACCGACGCCACCAAAGGGCACAGTTCACAATGAAGTTCGTTTTTAATGCTTCCTTTGTTTTACGTCAACATTCATTTCTTTGCATTGTTCTATAAATTGCATCTAATTTCCTTGATTGCTGAATATACGTTTATAAAAGATAAACTGGATCATGTTATTTAGTGCGCAATAACTAGTCACAATTTACGAGACGAGGCATGAATTATTCTTTTAAAAATATTGTCATGTTTGCACTGAAAGCAAGACATTACTTTTCCGTGATAGGTACACTGTTATAGATACCGCATTATCTGTAAAGTGGTACATTTTGACGAGCAGTTGTTCCAACATTTTTTATTTGAAAATGTTAAATTAAATCTTGAATTTGGGCGCGGAACATGGAAATTCAGGAGGGAAAGGAACTCAGGATTAACAATTTGCGATTTTATTATTTTGTAAATGAACTTCACTCCATCTTTATGCCTTCCATCTTCTTAACTCTTTATTTCTAAATTTAGCAGAAGTTTGTTGTACGAAACCATAATATGTGGATAATGAGATGTTCTTTAAAGATGTAATAAATATTTCAAGTATTTCTTTTGCACCCTTTCAAGTTGATACACGTGCAATTTGAACTTAAAACTCCACCTCGCGTATTCCAGTTCCGGCCTGACCAAGGTGTTATACAGCTTAATACACGTTTTTATGTTTTTAAATGGCTTCACATTTCGTATCACGAATCCTGAAGTTCTACACGACTCACCAACCACCTTCTGTACCTGAGGTGTTAACCATAATCACCTAAGAGAGGCGGCTTGTGGCGAATGATATTGCATGTTCCTTGCATTTAATCTTTTATCAGACTCTAATTCTAATTATTATCCATTTTTTAAACTGTACAATTTGCTTTACGTCGCACCGACACAGATGGGTCTTATGGCGGCGATAGGACCAGGAGTGGGAGAGAAACGGCCGTGGCCCTACTTGAGGTACAGACCTGATGTGAAATTGGGAAAACACGAAAAACTACCTGCAAGGCTGCTTACAGTGCGGTTTATGGTGGTGGTGGTGGTGGTTATTGTTTTAAGAGGAAGTACAACTGGACAATCATCCTCTATATAACACTAATCAGAGAGGAAAAAATGGAAGGAACCCGACACTTCGAAAAATGAAAGTATCGGCTAAAGAAAGACAAGGACCATGAAGGGCGTGAAAATGAAAGACTCCCTAGGCCTCGAATGCTCTAATACTGTTGGGATCGGAAAGAACCCACTATCTCCCGAATGTAACCTCTCAGCTGCGCGCCTCTAACCGCACGGCGATCTCGCTCGGTATCAGAATATAATTCACTCCCCATATAGATACAAACCATGTGGGTGGTCCAATTCATTGGCTGAATGGTCAGCGTTGAGGTCTTCGGTTCACAGGGTTCCGGGTTCGATTCCCGGCCGGGTCGGGGCTTTTAATCGCCGCTGATTAATTCTTCTGGACCGGGGACTGGGTGTTTGTGTTTGTCCCAACACTTTCCTCTTCATATTCAGACAACATACTACACTGCCAACCACCACAGAAACACGCAATAATGATTACATCCCTCCATATAGGGTTGGTGTCAGGAAGGGCATCCGGCCGTACAACAGGGCCAAATCCACATATGTGTGACACAGTTCGCTCACGTGACCCCACAGGTGTGAGAAAAGCGGTAGAAAAAGAACCATGTTGATATCCACAACGAAAATTATACCTACAGGCACAACTTTTTCCTAGTCCGGCTCAGTGGCTAATTGGTTAGCATGCTAGCCTTTGCTCACGGGGACCTGGGTTCAATTCCCGGCCGGGCCGGGGATTTTAAGTTTCTCTTTTTTTTTTTTACAACTTGCTTTACGTCGCACCGACACAGATTGGTCTTATGGCGAAGGAAGCGGCCGTGGCCTTAATTAAGGTGCAGTCCCAGAATTTGCCTGGTGTGAAAATGGGAAACCACGGAAAACCATCTTCGAGGTCGCTTGCAGTGGACGCGATTCCGTTAAAATCTTCGCTTTGGGATTTGTGGCGTTAGTGCCCACGTAGTCGCCTGATCGCGTAATCGCTTCCAGCGGACGAGCAACCTAAGCTCCAACACTCCCTGCCAGGCTACAGCAACGTGTAGCCCCAATATCAACACTAGTCCATATTTTGACCTCCTCCACTTAATAGTAATAATAATAATAAGTCCGCAACGGTGTGTTACATAGATGGCATCAAGGACGTCGTTAGTGACGGGGACAGATAGGACATGTCCCAATAAATAATGTTCTGTGCCATGTATGTATCATTGATTTATTTCTTCTACAATGCTAAATGTAATTTGGATGAATTGCATTAACAAAAAAAGAGACGTAAGGGAACAGATCTTCACTATGCCTGTTTCGAGCAAGGAGATTAAAGACACGCTTATGTTCTAGATTCTTATTACTTATTAGACGCTTTATATCTGACAAAAGATCTAAATGTCCATTACTTTAAAGGCCTTCCGAGCATCTTTTTAGTTAAAGTCTACCAGTGGTTTGCCTAATTACCAGAAGTCCACTACATTTTCTATCGAAAAGTTACGTAAAGTTTTCTAATTATAATATACAGTAGGTACTCATTTATAATTTATGCTGGTGCATTTCTGGGTCACTACCGTTTCCTCTTCTTTAATAGTAGGAATTAGACATTCAAATGCACAAGCAATGGTGTAACAAGAGAAGCACACTGTAATGTTTAATCCATTCATTCCTTGGCATAGATTTCACATAAAATTGCACTAGCATTCTTGAGTAACCATTTCTTTACCACTGAGAATGTCCAGGGTGAACTGGATACGAACTTTCTACAATAACCCAATTCTGTGATACGGCTGCTTAGGCTGTAGCGTACGACCGTTCAATATATTTAAGGGTAAGTTACAAAGTAAATTCCCCTAATAATTTCAATATAATCACCAAAGTCCTCAACCGCAGACATGCATAATGAGAGCCGTCAACACAGACGTGCGGTCTCTAATATCGCTATCCGGGCCACCTTTTGAACAGACTAAAGCGGAAGTAACATAATTGTCTCGTCACACTCGCTTTGGTTGCCAAATGAACCGGCGCGCGATTGAAAGTTGTACTCCAACACAGCACAACTCACCGGTTGTACTTTGAGCACATTTGAAAGAGTTAATGCATTAGCGTATTTGTAATAGTGGAGTCCCAAGTCTGCTCAAAAGGTGGCCAGGAGAATAGCTCTGTGGCCCTATTTAGTTCCACACCAGTTGTTATTAAAATTCTGAGGAACAATCGTCTTTCTTCCTCTACTTCTCTTACCCTCCATTTCCGAGTCCATTATACTCCTCCATTCGCCTCACACGAACCCACAACCAAAGCCGATGCTTAATTCATCCATTTCATTATTAACTTGTAATTCTCGCGACTTTCATGTCTGTTACGCCTAACTTATGAATAAGATATCGCGAGCCAACTCAGCTTTCACTCCCGTAAAGTCGGCCTGTACGTAAATATAATTTCGCGCGGGAGATGACTTCTTTCTTACAAAATACTGTTGATCACAGCTGCGAGCTCACTGAATTAGCTTTGCTGTACCTTAATTCAATTTTACTTATTATAGCCTACTACCACAAGCAAAAGCAATGCCAGATTCACGTAGAGAACCCATAGTCGCCAACACATACTCCCAAAACGAGAGCCCCCTTCTTCTCCAATTCCCTCAGTGTGTTAATGTCGGGCTCCGAATACTAAGACAGTGGGCAGGGGTAGTCGGATTTTGTGAAGGATGGAAAGAAGTCCATTCGACACTGTATCGTAAGATCTTATTCTTATACCGCTCTTCCCACACCTGTCGGGCGCGAACTATGTCGCACATGTGGATTTGGCCCTTTTACGGCCGGATACCCTTCCTGACGCCAACCCTATGTGGAGGGATACTAATAATAGTAGCGCATGGCCTCGGAAGAGGCCTAGTACAGGTCTTTCGAGCTGACACCGTGTAGGCGACCTGCGCGTCTGTGAAGCATTTTCACCCAGCCCCCGAATTATTGGAATTAACCAATAAAGGTTAAAATCCCCGACCCGGCCGGGAATCGAACCCGGGACCCCCTGGATCAAAGGCCAGCACGTTAACCATTTAGCTAAACATGTGGAGGGATGCAACCATCACTGAGCTTCAATGCTGACTATTCAGCCAAGGAGTCGGATACATTGTATCGTACGATGTCGGCGTGTAGAAGACCTCTAGCGAAACATCTGCTGTTTAACCGACAAAATAAATTAAAATTCAGCCATAAAAAATGAAATATCGTATGGCTTTTAGTGCCGGGATATCCCAGGACGGGTTCGGTTCGCCAGGTGCAGGTCTCTCTATTTGACACCCGCAGGCGACCTGTGCGTCGTGATGAGGATGAAATGATGATGAAGACAACACATACACCCAGCCCCCGTGCCATTGGAATTAACCAATTAAGGTTAAAATCCCCGGCCCGGCCGGGAATCGAACCCGGGACCCTCTGAACCGAAGGCCAGTACGCTGACCGTTCAGCCAACGAGTCGGACTATTCAGCCATATAAAACTTGACAGAGATGTGCTTTAATCTATCACGTACAGTACAGTAGAACATGACGTCGAAATTCACACGCAGGCAACCTAGATGGCATCAAATCATAATGCCTGTACGTACTATACCTGAAGCCATACCATCATTTTTATTGTATGTATGTTGGGTATTCAGCCCTAAGGCTGGTTGGATCCTCAACAGCACTGCCATCAGCTGTCATGGATGGCCTAGGCATCAATGAAGAAGCGTATTAGAAAAATGAGGAGCGAGGTAGTTTCCTGTTGCTTTCCTCACCGAGCCAGAAGTTGGTATCACATATCTGTCTGGCAAGCCCACTGAAATGCATGCACCAACCATACCTATGAGCAACATTTTCACACCATTCATAGCAGAGACTGGTTGCAGAAGGACTGACATTACTAGCATTGCTCATACCTCAGTCACTTTCATTTTGTCAAAGCCAAGGATAAGACAGAGACAAATCAATGACAAAATTGCTCTAGCCTATACCAGCAGACATAGTGCACTGTAAACACTAGGTCCTGCCAGCAAAGGCATTCATTTTTATTACTGTACTAATATTATTTTCACCTAGCGAGTTGGCCGCGCAGCTTGTGAGCTTTCATTCCAGAGATAGTGGGTTCGAACACCAATGTCAGCAGCCCTGAGATGGTCTTCCATAGTTTCCCATTTTCACACCAGACTGTACCTCAATTAAAGCCATGGCCGCTTCTTTCCCACTCCTAGCCCCTTCGTATCCCATCATCGCCATAAGACCCATCTGTATCGGTGTGATGTACAGCAAATTGTAAAATATTATATTAATTTCCTCTATATTGTTTTCTTTTATGATTCAAAGGGAAAAAAAAGGAAAAGATAGTTGCTCAGTCACTTGTATACATTTAAAAAAAAATGGAAAAGGTATTAACCTGTTTACTTTTTTTTTTCCAGGGACGTTGGCAGCTCGAATGTATGCACAAAGAGTCTATGTGACGCACCCATTTCTGTATTTCGTTTTGGACAGCGAAACACATGTTGCGCTCATGGCTGGCAAGATGGTTGATCCACTCAGTTCGAGGATATATTGACAGCATTTTAGGATATCAAAATTTAATGCTCAATCTTCAGACAGGATAATTCCAACAAAGTTTCAAGCCAGTAAACTTATAATTATGGTACCTTATTTATAGGCATAGGGAGAGAGTGAGATGTTACCAACCACTTAATTTTTAAAGAAAATATGTGAGACCAGAACACTTGAGTAATCATAACAGTTCATACCAAAAAGCTCTGTTACACCAAGGGTAAGTAAGATAATTATGATACCACCATAGAAGATGTTTACATTCTGTGCGATGTGGAGTTAAACCCTTGTACTGTCAGTTGATCTGTGCTTAAATATGCGAGACCCATTACACGTTTACTGGGACATTAAACATCTTTTCTCAGAATAAAATTAGGCACTCTGACATGTTTTAAAGTTTGTAATAATAAATGGACATTCAATGCTATGTTAATTAATTAATTAATTAATTATTATTTCAAAGACACCATGAATAAGGATAAAATCTACATTGCTGAAGATGTAATTTCTTTCATTCTAATATTATCGATTATAGAACAAAGATCTTTGAAATGGTGGTTTCTACATTAATGAAAAATTATGGGAGAAACATGTTCAAAGTAGAAATGTATAAGAACCTATTAAAGCCAGGGATGACTTCGGCAGTTACCACAAAGCATAGAGTAGTTATCAATCCTAGTAAACAGGGCTGATAATAGTTTAAAACTTAAAAAAATCATTATAGTATTATCACTAGTGTAAAGACATTTAGACACTCAAGCTTTAGATGCATTCCAATAAAAGAGAAACAAACACTTTTATGCACAATATCCAACAGAACTGTAGTGCAGCTAAAAGGTCCCAAGGATTGCAACTAGTCCATTAGTGCCTAAATATTTGCCACCTAATTATCACTTATCAAGATAGGTGAAACCATTAGCAATCAAAAGTAGCAATAAACTTCACTATAATGGAGTTCAAAAACATTTGGGAAATGTCCATCTGCAATACGCTAGCTAGGAAGTAGCATTTCCTTATCAAAGTAGCACTAAATCTCCACTCTTTATTACAAACTTCAAAGCATGAATTTTGTCTTGAAAAGGATTTTTAGTGTGCCAATAAAAATACTGTCACGGGTCTCTCAGATTTAATATTTCTTACATATAAAATACAACTTCAAAACCTATTTTAAACATTTCATTAGACGACCACAATAATTGGACCTTTGCAAGTTTGCCCATAATGTTTGGTGGGCTTGCTATTTGTAGAATTGACATATCATCGTTCCGCCTCCAAATACTGTAATGTTACAATGTTGAAGGGAGAAATACTGACCCAGAGCACACGCATCACTTACAAAGAAAATTCGTTGAAATCGTTCAAGGAATACTGAATCTTGGATGACAGAACCTTTCTTGTCATAGTTCCAAGCTGAAATATTACCATATAGCGCTTTTTTCTAGGCGCAACAACATGCTTATTTGCATTAATTGCATCGGCTTATTGAGCTCTCGTCTTTGTCAAGTCACAAGTTTCTTTTCACGATGATGAAGCTGAAATGTGCCATATGCCAGAAGCTTTCCAGGAATGGTCAACTCTGTTTCCTTCATCACGTCTAATGTCCAAAAAAAAAAAAAGAAGAAAAAACTGAGTTATGATCAACGCTGCACGAATCGATAAAACACTGGTTTCGTCCCGATACAGCTGTAGATGAAGCAAGGTTTCGTGCAATTCAAGTGAATAAGGCTAGGTTTTGGCTTACAGAAATTCCTTCAACCAAAATAGGAATTTGATGTATAACGCAATTTCCTGTATTTCTGTAGCCTTATGCTTGGGTTGAAAAATATGTCAGCTGCATATCTGCATCTGTGGTGCCATTGTGGACCAACTAGGACACTCTGGATTAAGTTTCCCTAAAAGCTCGGGAAGGTTTCCCGACAGTTCTCCTTGAATTACGTAATCAAAAGAGCCTTGACATCCACGGGCGTTCCAGCTATTTTGGAACCTATTGGAACTAGCCGATCCGATGGTAAAAGCCCTGATCACACCTTGGAAGAATGGAAAATCCTTAATGTGGGAAGCAACTTGTGTATGATCTTGCAGCTACACATTTACCTTCCATCTCTAAAGTAGCAGGTTCTACAGCAGAAGCAGCCGTTCTTTTACAGTGAAATAAATATACATACATTGTTGATAATTATGTTTTCGTCACATTTGCTGTTGAAACATTTGTGGGACATGGTGTTCCGAAGCAAAAATTGGGAAACTCCTACAGGACATCACAGATGATTCCCGTGCTACTAAACATCTCCGGCAGTGCATCGGTGTCGCTATACAGAGAGGAATACTGCAAGTCTGTCTCATTCATGGCTGACAATATGGAAGTTGCTGAGGTATGACATTCAGAGCACGACTTGTGGCATATTTACAGGGTCTATCATACTGCAATAGCATTGGCATACTAGCACGCTCCTATCTTGCCTAGTATGACTTATCTTGGCACCACCATCAGTTTTTGAGGATTTATTATTATTATTATTTTATAAAAAGGATCTTTGTACTACCTAATTGAATGGTTCTGTCAGGGATAGTCACAAGCCACAAACATGCTCTTTGCAGGAGAGCATTTTCAAAGTTTGATAACATCCTAAAAGCAGGGTAGCAGATAACTTTGGATTATATCTTAACTTGGCACCAAAAGTCACCCAAAGATATGTATATAGAGATGACATCTGCTGAAAAGCATCACAGCCATTAATAAAACTGAAAATCGCTCACAGTATGGCTTGTGACTATCTCTGATGAACTGACAGTCAGGGAGAAGATGTGCAAGGATTATTGACATTGCTATGCGTTTTGAGATCCTTTCTGGAAAAAGACTAAGTGAAAAGCCAGATATACTCTCCTACAGTTCCGTATTACAATAAGTGCCAGCTCTCTTAAATCACCATCGAAGACATACGGATGATAAGAGCTAGAAGAACCATTCCTCTTCTGAGTTCCAAGTTTCTCAAATAGTCAAATTTAAACAACCAGTTCTTGCTCTCCGGTGGTGCTATTTGAGGTTCCAACCAACCTCTTGGCTGATGACCTAACAGACAGAAAGGCAAGGACACTATATCTTGTTGTAAACAGTGTGAGGGGAATCAGGGGATGTGCATAGAAGAGCAAAAAGGCACAAAATAGAGCAGTTGATAAAAAAATGTTGAACTACAGAGCAAATCGACTGGGCACAAAAGTAACACAACTGTTGACCTAAAGGGCAGCATTTGTGGTTTCACCATTTGTTGAAAATATCCAGCCAATGTAGCGAAAAACAGCTGTATAAATATATATCGGTACATAAACATTTAGTGGTGGTATTGAATATACTGTTCCTACAATGTAAAATATTTCAGATGAATTTTTGAAGGTGTAGGAGAACATCATGATTTTGTTATATATTTAAAAAGGATCTTTGTACTACCATCTAATTGTAAAGAAGTTTAAAACATTATTCTGCGATGCATCTCCCATCATTTAAAAGATGTCAAATTTTATATGATCAAAAATGAGAGAAGCGATAAAAATGCAGGCTAATGTACCCACAGCAAGAGCTATGCCATGAAGATCTCAAGATGGTAATTGCTGTAGACTGGGTTCCTGCTCATATGATAAAAACGTGCATAATACATGGCAGCACAAAATAAGACCTTTCACAGCATCCTACATTCAACGGAAAGATCCAACTATACATGAAGAATCTTATGGTAAAGCAGTAAATGGAAGAACATGCCATGTCAACACAAATGCAATCGGACCAAAAAAACCAAGACTGCAACGATTATTGTCCCCACCATGCATTTTGAGACCCATTCTGAACAGGCAACTTAAACAAACTGCTAGAAAAGCCAGATATACACTCGTACAGTTCCATATTACACTAAATATCAGCTCTCTGAAATCAATACTAAAGGAATACTGATAACAGCTACAGAATGTCCTCTTCTGAGTTCCAAGTTTCTCAAAGAATAAAGTTTAAACAACCAGTTCTTACACTAATCATTTGAATAGCCTTAAAAGACCCAATCTCCAGGAACTATCTATAGACATGGCAGAAGTGACTTTATTTTAAACAGAACAAGGAAGAAAAATTAAGAAGTGTTCGGTATGTTTTGTCTTGAGGCAGCCCAAGATTTTGAGAAGTTGTTTCAAATATAATGGAAAATCTTTTACTGAATATTCTAGTTTCAATTATTATTGTAGTGTTAAAATTCATAGATATTAATTTGGACAAATACAATGTTTTATATTTGGACATACAGTATTATAATCTATCAAAGCTTATGGAAAGAAGCAAAATAATATTTTCTCTTGAATTCCCAAAGAGAGACAGAATATACGCTTAAAAAAAGGGTGCAGTAAAATATGATGAATTCAGATAACCTAGAAGCAAACTTCAGCATTCCAATAGGATAATTAATTTGGTGAATAACACTTTATACAGTGGTTAATGTACAAGATGGAAGATGATGAAAAATTTGATTAACAGTACAGTACATTTGAGTGTTGTTATAAACAGTGGAACTGATACTGCATTCTCGAACAATTAAAATTATTCAGTCTCTTCCAATCTTAGTTTATCAAGCATTAGGATGTGGTGGGAAATAGATATCAATGCAAGACTGCATCCAGCTTCTTCAAGATTTCCCTTTACAGGGATGACTTAAAAAAAAAAATATAAATATTGTCTGACCCTGATGCATTTAAAAAAAAATTACATTTTAATATAAGATAGGTTCCTTTAAACATTTCTTGACTTTTCTTTTTGTGAATTATTTATAAAATATTATAGTTCTCCATAACCAATTTTATAATAAATACTCTTTTACCAAAACATAAGTTTGAGCAGTTTACTACCCATACCCAGGCTGCTGTATTATAATTTAAAACTCCTCTCTATGCCACTGGCCTCATGGAATATCACAATAAAAATTCAAACAATTTTTCAAAACTAGGAACTTTGACCTTAAGAATATCTACAGTATAGGTACCTGAGTGTTTATACATGATCAACAGAGGATAATAAGTGTTCAAATTCTAATATGCAATGTTTTTGATAATTCAAATGCATGTATCTGATCATGTCAAACAGAAATATTTGTAACAAATTGTATAATATTCGGTTAACACTTAATTTATGCTCTTCCACCTCATTTGGGTCTTTTTTTTTCTTATTCCTTCTGCTCCCTCCCAAACGTTTCTAGGTAGTAATATAGTGTAAATCCATTGCAGTAGAATCCTGCTAACTCAACCTGAGAGCACTAATTTTTCTTCTTTATTAATGGCGAAATGATTTTTGCTGATCAAGATATAAAAGCTACCTTTCTGCCTCTTAACATGACCATGATGAATAGAAATGAATAGTGTGATGATTCCCTCTGAATCTCATGCTTACCGCGCGAGTTGGCCGTGCAGTTAGGGGCGCGCAGCTGTGAGCTCGCATCCGGGAGATTAGTGGGTTCGAATCCCACTGTCGGCAGACCTGAAGATAGTTTTCCATTTTCACACCAGACAAACGCTGGGGCTGTACCTTAATTAAGGCCACGGCCGCTTCCTTCCCATTCCTAGGCCTTTCCTGTCCCATCGTCGCCATGAGACCTATCTGTTTCGGTGCAACATAAAGCAGATAGCAAAAGAAAATCTCATGTTAACAGACATGGTGTACATGTTTTTCACCGCCTGCAGCACTGCTGTCGATATGAAGGACAAGTAGGCACGCTTTTTGTCGGTTTAAAACAAACGTGTGTAAACCGTTTCTGGTCGTTTTTGGTAGTTTCACACGTGCAAAATGTCTGGTGTTAACTTTTTGTGAACTGAAAAGTGAAAAATATGAAGTATTTTAGAAGTAGAACGTATTTTTTGGCATGTGCTTCAATTTACTACCGCATGAGAATATGCCAGCAGCTTGCTATGTCCCGGGTTAAAAGTCGGGTTGCGATAAACAATCAAACGAAAAAGGTTTTCTTCACCCCAAAGGTTCCCAATCTGTTCTCCAAGTGGATCAAAGCTACTCCATGACAAGATCTGCCTTTCAATGATAAAAGTCGTAGCTGTGATCTGCATGTTACCACCGAACTTATCGAAAACTGTGACAGTTTCATTATTAATGGTGGAAATGTGGGACAGAAATGCAAACTGGATCCCATAGCAGTCCCACACATTTCTCCAATCTTCCATTATATTCATCCTGAAACATCATAGTAAAAAAATGTCCATATCAACGCCAATCTACTGAATCGGATGTCCCTTCCACTCATGCTTGTTCGATACTTGACACCCCTAGTATAAGCTCTGTATGATCTTGTGCTGGTGATAACACAAAGTTAGTGCTGATAATCAGCATGAATTCATCTTAAAAAAGAGAATTAAGCATCTCCAGAGGAAGTTACTAGTAGGATTCATGATTAAGCTGAGTATGTTAACATATAAATTAAGTAGTTATGAAAGAATTACATGTGTATGATATACCTATTTATAAGAAAAATGTGGCAAGCATAAAGAGGTTTAATATGCTTACTGTGATGTATTTTGCAGCATGTACACTAAACAGTTGATATCTTTTTTAAAAGGTTATAACTGATACTTGCCACAGAGTTTGATATGCAGTCATTTTCATGGTGAATTACTAAAGAATGCTTAGGTCAACTAAGCACAAATGTTTGAGATATTGATAGCATTACTGACAAACCAATTTCTGAAGTAATGTCCTTATATCATTAGTAACTGTAAAATACTTCCTATGTATTTTTTGCTGATTACTTTCAAAACATGAAACACTATATCTTAACTTGCATCAAGCACATAAACACAATGCACAGTCCTGAAGCACCACAGCAATAAATACACGGTTTCAAATCATTTATTTAAACTATAAATTCAGAATTAAATCACACCAATTCAAATTTAGAAACACAAGTTCAGAGACAGCTGATTCCTGTCTATCTACACCAGCACAAGTCGTCACACTATACATTTCTACTCATCCTGACTTGACTTTGGTGCATCAACAAATGGACCAGAGCATTTTGGAAGCATTGAAGAAGATATAGAGATGTAAAACTTCTTTCTTCTCTTACATAACTGTGGAGGACAAATGACATGATCAATAAACTAAAGAAAATAGTCATGTTGGAGGTAGTGGGGTGGATATCTGAATCCTGGAATTAAATCGAACATATAAGCCTCGTTTCTTCCTAGACCATTCAAGAAACAAGTTTCAAGAAAGCAGGGAAGAGACAGAAAATTGTGAAATACAATTCTCAGCTGCAAAGATCTTACTGGAGGTGATGTTGGAGAATGAATGGGGTAGGTTGAAAGCTGTGAAATTTTAAATAGTGAAATAGCTGCACTAGTGAAAGAGAATGAAGATGAATCAGAAGACGAAGAGATGGAAGACAACAGAAAAGATAGTTCACAGTGAAGGACCACAGGCCACTGAAGGAATGTTCCGTTACATGGAGAAGCAAGGTGCATCTGCTATGGACATTTTGTTTCTCCATCACCTACGCGATGAAGTTGCATGACGATGAAATGAGTGCGAGAGACAGTCAAGCATCAGTACATTTTTTCCTACAAAGAACTAGTAATTTTTAATTTAAGTTGTAAACAATTATTTTAGGGTATATTGTACTTTCACGTGTCATGTCTTGTTCAAGAACTTTCATTAGAGGAATATGCAATGAAATATTATGAGTTGTGTATAACCCACTTCTCATTCCATTAAACTCAACATTATGGAAACTGACATCCTGTCAGTCCACATTAGGTCAATTTCGTGGGACTCTACTGTACTAATATTATAAAGAGTTTGTACTGTTGTCCAGGATAATCTCAAAAATGATTGGATTGATAAATGGCTTTTGAAGAAACTTTCACTAAAGACTTTCTTCTGATCGTACGAAAAGCACAGGTAAGTTATTATTATTTCACTATGCCAAGAGGGAGCTAAGCATTTAATTCAATTTGCCTCTTATCTGCAAGGGCATTTAGTCTGCACTCTGGCACCAAAAGTACTATTTATAAAATGACTGATGTAAAACGTCCTTGAGAGTGCAAAAGGCTGTGAAATGTTAAGTTATAAGGGTAATAGTTATGTTAGAAGGGCCAAAAGTGAGGTTCTTCGTATAAGATGGCTCATTACATGTTATAATTCTCATGTTAGGTCCGTATTGAAATGAACGTAAATACAAAGTATGTTACAAGTGTTGTTTTTAATATCCACCTATTCAATACAAAGAGAGCTAGTAAATTAAGAATTAAATCTTATCATAAAAAGTTACAAGGGACATGTTTCGCCCATATTAAGGGCATCATCAGCTTCAAACTCAAACCTGTAAGATGAATAATCAGGATTCCTTGTAACTTTTTATGATGAGATTTAATTCTTAATTTACCAGATCTCTTTGTATTGAATAGGTGGATATTAAAAATAACACTTGTAACATACTTTGTATTTAAGATGGCTCAGTCAAAATTTTGAAATAAATCCGTGAAACACTTTTGCCCTTGTAATGTACTAGTAGTCTAAATGCGGGAATGGCCTCAAATTATACATACTGCCTCTTCATTCATACAAGTGATCATCCACAAAATCGAATAAAACCACAAATAAAAAACACAAAGGCCAATTGAACAACAAATATATCTAGAAGTCGCATTAAAATGACTATGTGCAAATATATATCCGAGTCATTTGTGAAATTAAAAACTCCGGGTCATCCATCACTCTCAGCTAAAGTGAAAATAAAGTTGTCATTTGACAAAGATAAATAAAAATCAGGGGGTATTCACAAACAAACAAAAAATCTGGGGTCATTTCCCTAAGGCAAATAAAAATATGGGGTCATTCACATTTTATCAAAATCGTTCATTAGGACATTAACAAAAGTAAACAAATCTAGGACATTCAAAAATATAAAAATCCGGAGTCATTTGAAAAAGGCAAATAAACATCTGGGATCATTCACAAAATTAAAATATCTGAGGTCATTCACAAAAAGAAGGATCAATTACAAAATTTAAAATCTTCACAGGAATAACATTCTGGAGCCATAATTAGAAATAAAAATCTGGGGTAATTTATCCATATAAATTTTGTTAAATCAGGGATCATTCACAAAAAAAGAAAAAAAATCTGTCACACCTGATCACCAAATTCAGATTTAGGCCTACTAGTGGGGTTATTAAGGGGGAACAAAAGAGACAGTGTGTGGCTTTCCACCTGCTTCAACTGTATTTTTTAGGTTCATTATCATTATACCATATGCGTATTTTTGTGGAACACTTAAGTTTTGCTAGTAGCCCATATCCCATGATATTAATGTCAAGGGAGTTCCTTAACCACAATAGCACACAAATGTTACCACTGAAAAATTTGCTTATCTCCTCTGAAGTGTGGCAAGGAGCCAAGTCTTGCCTAAATATTCTTTCACTATCTGGAAACCTTTCCTGCAGCTCACTAAGGATTCTCCTTTCCAGCATCTTCAATATGTTCTTCATCATGTTATCCACAGGAATTAAAGAGTTCCAGACTTCTATGCAAGAAGTTTTTGATTCTATTTTTTTAAGGAACATTGAGAAAACTATAATTTTAAACATGTTATGCAAAATAACTCGATCATCATCCAGAGCAGTTTCCAACCACAGGCTGGGTCTGCTTGGAACAGGAGCCTCTCCATCGTTTTCTGTCCATTACCACTTCTCTTCTCTCACTCTCATCTGGTTCCCTCCTCTTGCCTCGATGCTCTTCTTTACACCTTTCAGCCAACTGTCCCTTGGTCTTACTTCCTTTCAACACCATTTCTAACATCTTTCTTGGTATTCTCTCTTCTCCCATTCTCTTCACATGACCATACCATTACAGCCTTGATTTTTCTATCTTTTCCTATAGGCACTATTTACCATTTCCCGAACTCTCCCATTTCTTACCCTGTCCATTCTCGTTAAACCTACTCGACACCTTTGAAACTTCATTTCCGCTTCTTGTATTCTACTTTTATCACTCTCCTTCACCACCCACATTTCTGATCCATACGTCAAAATTAGCACAAAATACATATTGTAGATAATTCCTTTACATCTCTGTAGTACATCCCTGTTCCATATCAAACCTCCTACACTCTTAAAGAATATATTTGCACACCTTCCTCTTTCATTTATTTCCATCCTGTTTCCTCCATTTTTTTCAATTAGACTTCACAGATATTTTCAACTGCTCTCCTCCTAATGTCATGCCATTATACACTCGGTTCTTGTTTTGTGTCGTTACCAAGCAATTCACTCTTTAGGGCTGAGAACTTCATTTCATAAGACGACACAACTTCCTCCTATACATTTAGCTGTTCCTGCAACTTCACTCTCACTGTTTCCCCATTTAGTAGATCATCTGCAAACAAGAGCTTTCATTCTTCTCTCCCCAGTGGTCTGTGCTACCTTCTGTATTATATCACCCATCACCACTATAAACAGTATGGGTGTGAGAGCACTTCCTTGCTTGACACCATTTGTTAAACCATCCAGTTCTTTTGGTTCAGACTTCAACACAGCTTTCTCTTCCATCATACATATTTTTCACCCTTGTCACCATCTGCTCATTTACTACTTTCACACTCATAGGTTTCCAGATCTTGTTTCTCTATGTCCACAAAGGCCATCACCAAATCTTCCCCATACTCATAATGCTGTTCTTGTAGCTGCCTCACTGTGAATATGAGGTCAATAGTTGACCTTCCTTATTTAAAGCCATACTGTTCTTCTCTGAAATCCTTTTCCAGTACTTTTTCGTATATCTTGGCACATTGACACATCAGGGTTATAACACATTAGTTCTGGCATTTAAAAACATGCACTAGGTTTATTACATCGACGTAACATCATCAGCTGGTCTCTTAAACGGTGTGTGGCCATTGGCAATATATCATCAGTTGATCTTTTACGTAAGAGTAGGCATTGATGATATCTTGTCAGATGGTCCAATGAGAGTAATCCTAAGCCAAACTGCAGTGACGAGCATCATCACAAACAACCATGATATAGAGGTTTCTAGTTTGACAATTGGGGCGATGAAACATTACTTGTACAGAAATTGCCATAATAAGTGATGTATCAACAAGTGTAGGAAGCAATCAGATAGAACAGTTTCCTGAAAACGGCCTTATATACGAGCGTGAGGTGGAAGGCATCAGGCAGACTAGCAGGTGAGTTATGCCTGCCTGTATGTGAAATGCCGTAACCCAGTAGGTATGGACTCAGGTTCACAGTAGGAAGGTGTCTGGTTCGAATCTGGTTAGGATGTTCTTTTTTTTTGCTCCTCCGGCAGCAACAGCGGGCAAACTAATCAGATTTCAGGATGCCCCCGAACATGCTTATTACACACAGGAAAGTCTTTCTACCAGCAATTATGGCACACCAAGGACCTCGCATCTGAGAACAAGAAAATCTAATTGGAACAAGGTTGGACAACTCTACTTCATCCCACACAACAAGGCAATGCATTGGATAAAAAGTTTCCAAGAATTGAGAGACGTAAACCGACGTCCTTGCTTGGGTCTTGAACATGGAACAGAACGAATGATTAACTGCCAAGGCCCATTCAAGCATGCTGTGCAGCTTGAGGTCAGCTGAATGAAGCAGTTACAATCCTGGCGAGTAGCAAGGAAACAAAAGCTCAATGATGAGCAGAGGGTGTACCACCTTCCATTTGCCGAGGACGTGCTATGTGATTGGTGAAATGTCAGATTCTCCGACAAGAGCAACTTTTCATCCGCAAATGATGGTCCCGCACAGGCACAACTCAGCATAAATGGCTGAGAATCAGCACTCTGGCCATGTACCTGTTGCGTTTTGGGTTGGATGAGCTTTCGTAGGATAGAAATTTTGCACAGTATTAAGCAACTTCTTACCGGCAGGCAATGAGTGCACATTTTAGAGACCGAGCTCGATAGCTGCAGCCGCTTAAATGCGGCCAGTATCCAGTATTCGGGAGATAGTAGGTTCGAACCCCACTGTCGGCAGCCCTGAAAATGGTTTTCCGTGGTTTCCCATTTTCACACCAGGCAAATGCTGGGGCTGTACCTTAATTAAGGCCACGGCCGCTTCCTTCCAACTCCTAGCCCTTCCCTGTTCCATCGTCGCCATAAGACCTATCTGTGTCGGTGCGACGTAAAGCAACTGGCAAAAAAAAAAAAAAAAAAAAAAAAAAACATTTTAGAGAACATAGTCCCTTCTGAGCAGGTGCTTCACCCCACTGGAATTATACAATTTCAGCAGGATCTATGTCCGATTCACACATCGCACTTGATTCAGGGTCTGACTCGTTGACTGAATGGTCAGCATACTGGCCTTCAGGTCAAAGGGTCCCGGGTGGGCCAGGGATTTTAACCTTCATTGGTTAATTCTAATAGCCTGGGGGCCGAGTGTTTGTGCTGTCCCCAACATCCCTGCAACTTTCACTATCCTCCACCACAATAACACGCAGTTACCTACATGTGGCAGATGCCCCCCACCCTCATTGGAGGGTCTGCATTACAAGGGCTGCACTTGGCTAGAAATAGCCACACAAAGTTATATACTTGATTCAGGAATAGTTTGCAAAGGCAGGCAGGTTAAGCTTATCAGTGGCCTCCTTGTGGGGCAGACATGAACTCCAACAAGAACATGTGTGCCGAGGCGAAGAGAATAATGGTGGAGACCTGGCCCAATACAAACAACTCTCTTTGGGATGTTATCGGTGTGCCCTGGGAAGAGGTGGCAGGTGACTTTTATTTCTTTTTTAAGTTAGAAGAGATATCTTAATATTGGTTTACAAGACCAGTGTTTTTTATTAAACTACTAATGCTAAAAATAATCTAAAAATAGGGGAAAAATAATATTTGATAAATAATTGAGACACGAGTGAATCGATTCACAGGAACGGCGAGCTCACGGCACACGATTCAGCTTACTCCCAGCCGACAGTACTGAGTGGCGCACTCACTGGACGTTGACGGGGAGCCGAGCTTCCGCTGCAGCGAGACAGTGAATCGTGGCACATCGAAAGAATCGTGAACGAACCGGCTGAGTGTGAGACAAGATACGCACGGCTCCTTATCGGCTCACTGCAGCAAGACATACAGTGAGCCATGCTACACTGAAATAATCGTATGTTATAATGGACTCTCGAGCTCAGCACATTTGAAAATAATACCCATTTGCATTCACTGTCCTCTTCTTACAGGGAGGTTTAAATAATAAATGGATTTATTTGCAGTGTTAAAAGGGTAGTCACAACATAATTCTGAAGTAACTAGTAAGTAGGTAGGCTATTAGGTTATACTGTTTATTAGTTTAATGAATCTTAGTATTATAACTTAGTTGACTTTTGACAATTAAACTCGACTCTAGCCTGCCCTATGAGTCATGCTCATGACCACTCAAAAGTACCTGTTTTATATTGGGAAGAACGGCTCAGTATTCTCTCAGTTCATATGTCACATCGTTGCACAAGACTTCAATCACATGTGGACAGACGCAATAACAGTATGTTGAATCAGAAAACCAGCGGGTAGCCTATACAAAATATGACGATTTAAAAAAATCCTCAGCTGATAGAAAAATACACATTTTAAAAAAATGACTGAGCGAGTTGTCGTGCGGTTAATATCGCGTGGCTATGCGCTTGCATTCGGGGGATGGTGGGTTCGAATCCCGTCGGCAGCCGTTAAGATGGTTTTCTGTAGTTTCCCCATTTTCACACCAGGAAATACTGGGACTGTACCTTAATTCAGGCCATGGCTGCTACCTTCCTAATCCTAACCTTTCCCACCCTGCGTCGCCGGAAACCTTCGATGTATTAAGAGTAACTAGCATTTTTTCTACGAAAGGAGTTCATAGTATGAAGACCAGATGGCAGCTGCGAGCACTGAATGCTGTTGCTGCCCTCTTACCAGCACATACTACACAGATGCAGTAGGAACGGTGACCAATGAGCCGTGAATCGGATCACTGTATCGATTCAGTAACGTGAACGGAATCAAATGAATCGAATGTCCCATCACTACTTGTTCTCACAGGCTGATCTGCAATTACCATTCCAGTCTCAGTGTAACACAACTCAGCTAATTCATGAGCGGCCACCACAACCCACCTATGCGCCTATCTACACATGTATTTAGGCACCTACCCATGCAAGCCACGTAGCTTGTAAGTCTTTCATCCCGGGGCATCATCAGCAGCAAGGAGACTAAATTATGTTTTGGAGTAGGATGATGGTCATGGTGGACAAAAACCTCTTTCCTATCCAGAGTAACATGACCAGTCTGATATACAGACATCCTCAAACCTGTAGTTATAGGATTTGCTGCCAATGTGGGTGAGAAATGTACACTTGTGGATGATAATGTATGTGTCCATTGAACAAGAGCAAGTTGCCAGGAACTCTAAAATCGGTGAACTATTATTTTCTACCCATTCATCAGAATAAAGACATATTTCCATTTACACTAACAATATCACTTCCAGCCTCGTCCTCGACCACCTTCTTTTGGAGGGCTTTCAACATTCAACTCGCAGTCTTCAACATCACTGGGGCTATCCGATTACTTATCCGGATATAATTCATTACAAATCTCCTCTGCATCTAAGCTCGTGGTCAGTCTGGAAAGCACCATCTTACCCACCACATGGCTCCTTGAACAATGTAAACATGAGGTCAGAAAACTTAGCAAATATATCATGAAACAGAAGAAGAATGTAAGGCTAAGCTATCATGGAATAACACAAAAGCTTCAATGCAGAGATTCTAGTAACCTTGACAGCCAGCTAGTTTCAGATGTTTCTTTTTTTTTTGCTGTTTGCTTTACGTCGCACCGATACAGATAGGTCTTATGGCAACGATGGGATAAGAAAGGCCTAGGAATGGGAAGGAAGTGGCTGTGGCCTTAAGGTACAGCCCCAGCATTTGCCTGGTGTAAAAATGGGAAACCACGGAAAACCATCTTCAGAGCTGCAGACAGCGAGGTTCGAACCCACCATCTCCCGATTACTGGATACTGGCCGCACTTAAGCGACTGCAGCTATCGAGCTCTGTTTCAGAAGTTTCAACAGATGTCACCAAACATACGAGTCTCATGAAGACTAGTTAATTCGTCTCCCGTCTGCAATGTGTTAAATGAATCTTCCAATGTTGTACAGTGGACCAAACACCTGTAATTTTTGGTTTTTAAGAGGAAGTACTATAAAACTCTCCTCTCTGAACAAGTTCCAGTTGCCAGCCTAAATCAACTACGGTGTATAATTTTCTAAAAGGGTCAAAATGTGGAAAGAAAGAATCTACCACCTTTAACTGGATAGAGCCGAAGGAAAGTCTTCCATGTGGACACCACGAGAAGTGGACAGTATGGAAAGCCCTTAACAGACTCCGTACAGAAGTCGGCTAAACAAAAGTAAACTTGCGGAAGTGGGGTTTCTCAAGTGATTCATTACTTTGTGATTGCGAAGAGCGGCAAACGATCTAACATCCATGTCATTGTGTTTTATGTCCTTTAATGTGCACAATGAAAGACTTGATCGCAGCCTCCCCCAACGCTATTGATGTCGCCCAATACTGGGCAAGAATGATCTAGCTCTCGAATTATTGCTTTATTTACGGTTGTATAACAGACCTGTATAATTGTGTAGTAGGAATGTAGATATGTTTTTTAAATATCTGTAAGTCGATACACAAGAACCTTGTTTGTCCGGATTAACTGGGATTGGAACTGATCCGGATTATCAAAATTCCGTAAAAACTAAAAAACAGTACATATTATATATTAAGAAAAGTTGTATAGTAATACCTTTTTCCAGTTATACAAAAAAATATAAGGACACTGTTTTATGCACTAAAATAGTATGAGAGCTTTTTCTTGTTTGACATTTGTATAGAGTTTGCGTGCAGCATGATCACGAAGACTTCTTACTAACATCAGTTCTGCCGATGTGGTTTCAATCTGGGATTCTAAATAGGCCATCAGTTTGTCCAGCTGCACTGTTTCTTCTGATGGAGCGCTGGTTTCATTTTCAAATTCACCATCACTCTCGTCATTACCTGCTGAGGAACAAGAGACAATAATTTATTCATCTGTCATTATGCCGTAGCCTGAATTAAAGTCTTCTTCAGCCAGTCATTTATGTCGTTCATATCTACGTCCAAGCATCCAGAAATGCGTACAAATGTGTCAAGGAATTCAAGAGTCCAGTTTCCCACTCTCAATTCCAGGCGAATGCCGAGACGATACTTTTGATAGACCGTGGCCAACATCCAATTCCTGTCCTTAACTATCCTTGGCAGAAAAGACATTCAGGTATCGACCCGATAAAAGAAATACCGTACAAGTAAAAAGATTTTTATTACTTTCGATCTGGATAAACTGGAGGGCTGGATAAACGAGGTTCTTGTGTAGTTCTGTCACGAATAAAGAAAGATTGTCTAAAAGTTTCAGCACAGCTCTTGATGCTGAACAATAAGCAACTACCAGTATATTAATTGGGAAAGAACTTTACCCATGTAAGAATGTGGTAGCACCCCTCCACAAAATGCCACTGAGAAACTTGAGCATGTTAAATCTCTTAATGCAGGCCACCTTCAACTGAAGAGTGTGGGGCTGCCAAGTTAGTCTCTCATCAATATGGAGCACCAGAAACTGTAGGAGTCTGCCTCTGGAAGCACAAGTTGACGTCTATGGAAGTGTAGAACTGAGGCTCATACACCGCTGAAATTCAGAAACTGTATTGAAGGCCTATCTGTCGACTCTTTAACAGCTTGCTGCAGGTGCCTCTACAACCACCATCCTTCCACAGCTGGAAGTCTAAATACAGGGATAGAACTGCGGACTCAGCAGCAGCAGCAGCAACTATGCCGTTAATACTGAACAATGACACTCGACACAGATCCCGGTGGTGCTCATTCCCTGAACCTAATACTGAGAATATGCATTCCCTACTAGGAGTCGAAAGAGCCAGAGGACATGGTATTTTCAACAAACATCGGCAATTTCCCCTAAATCCCCAGTGGTGTATGGTGGACATAATCTCGTATTGTCAAGCAGTGTCATATGTCTTCTCCAGGTCAAATTACAGCAACCAAGTGCTCCCTCCTTCCAAAGAAAGGTCTCCCGAATGGCAGTCTCCAGTCCAACAAACATCGGCAATTTCCCCTAAATCCCCAGTGGTGTATGGTGCACTATGTCTTCTGATATGGGCTAGAGCAATTGTGTTACTATCATTGATCTGTCTCAGCTTTATCCTTGGCTTTGACAAAATGAAAGTGACTGAGGTATGAGTAATACTAGTAATGCCATTCCTTCTGCAGCCAGTCCCTGCTATGAACGGTGTGAAAATATTGCTCATAGGGTTGGTTGGTGCATGCATTTCAGTGGGCTTGGCAGACATATGTAATAGAAACTTCTGGCCCAGTGAGGAAAGCAACGGGAAATTACCTCACTCCTCATTTCCCTAATACGCCTCTTCAGTGATGCCTAGGCCATCTATGACAGCTGATGGCGGAGCTGTTGAGGACCCAACCAGCCTCGGGCTGAGGTTAAACAAACACCATGGGACCTGTTTCTGACGAGGAAAGTCGAATGAGGAAGGTAAAGTTTCTCTGCAACAGCCAGAATTGTCGTAATGAAGTAAATGTGATCAACAACAGGGCCCCATGCATTAGGGAAGCCCTCGCCAATATGCCTTGCAAAGTAGCCAATGTTTGAACAAAATGCTTTTATTGTTTCACAAGTGTTAGCAGAATGGGAAAATTGTTACTACCGTATTTCACGGCATAATCGTCGCACTTTTTATACCAAAATTTTCGAAAAAATTTTTAGGGTGCGACCATTATACGATGAATATTTAATACCAGTATTTGTATTACTCAAAAAATGTATTTATAACTAAATTGTATTTGATACAAATTTAAGATGCACGTAATACTCGCGTTTATACATCAAAATAATTAAAGTAGTCTAAAACAAAATTCATAATTTTTCGCAACAATTCGGCGAACGTTTTTCCAACCTGAAAATAAAATGAACGTATTAAGTTAATTTGTCATTAATTTGACTATTAAAGTTAAAATATTACACTTGCAAAAAATTATCGCTTTGTTGTGAAATGCGGACTTACCGGTACGCAATTTATTCCAAATCTTCGGTGTCGCTATCGCAGGTTTCGCTATCTGATGCGCCGTCCTCGCCTCTGTTAATACCAGTATCAGATTCTTCGTCTCCCTGCCACACTGCGTCATCTTCGGAACCGTCTAGTGCATTCGAAATCCCAGTCCTTTTGAAGCTCTTGGAGACTAGTTCAGGTGGTATAAGATCCCAACTCTTCTTCACCCACGAGCATAACAAGTCCAAGGGTGGACGCCTGATATTTCCGGCGGGCGTCAATTGCTGATCGCCGCTCATCATCCACTCGTAAAATCGACGTAAGTGGTCTTTAAAGGGTTTATTAACACATACGTCTAGTGGCTGCAAAGCAGATGTTAGGCCACCAGGAATGACTATCTGTCGTGTCTTATTTGTAGTGAGAATTTGCTTCACTTCGTTCACGAGGTGATCTCGGAAACTATCTAAAACAAGCAGAGCTGGTTGTTTAACCCAGTCCAGCATGAGTTCTACGTCCATCCAACCCTTTGGCTGCACTCGTACATGAATTCCACGGGGAAACTGTATATTTTTAGGCATCGCTTTCCTCTTGAAAATGATGTAAGGCGGCAACTTTCTCCCGTCAGCTGTAATGGCTAGCATTGCCGTGCATCGCAACTTCTCACTACCGCTGGTTTTCATTAATACACTCCGTGATCCTTTTAGCGCAATAGTGCTGTTGCGAGGCATATCAAAAAAGATTGGAGTCTGATCGGCATTACCGATTTGAGAAAGCAAGTACGAAGTTTCCTTGCGCAAACGTATGACAAATCGGTGAAAATTTACTATCTTGTCCGTGTAATCAGCAGGCAACTTTTGGCTTAGTGTTGTTCTCCTTCGCACTGACAGATTGTGTCGTCGCATGAACCCCTTAATCCACCCACGAGTCCCTTAAACTGAGTTACCGGTATGTTGTGTTTGCGCGCTACCTCCTGTCCCTTAATTTGTAACATTTCATATGATACACTGCAGCCATTGTTACGTATTTCACTGACGTACCTAAACACACCTTCGTCAATTATAGGAAACTTCCCTGTTTTAGGACCTCTAAACGCGCGTCTAGAAGGGTTTGTGCTTTTTAGCTTGTTTTTTTACTTTCCGCCAGTCACGCACCAACTTTTCACTCACAGAAAATTTTCTTTCTGCAGCTCTGTTCCCGCGCTGTTCAGCGAAGGCAATTACGCTTAGCTTGAAGCCCGCAGAATAGTTTCTATATTTACCCATAATCGCTTATAAATGCTTCACACGTTAATGTTTTGCGATATAAATGACTTTCCGTAATTGTTCACTATTAAAACAAATTATTTCTGCAAACACCCAAAACACAAATTAAAAACTTAAATACTCACGCACACATGTCTACAGTAATCACGTAAATCTGAAACAAATAAATGCATCTGTGATCTGTCCATTCCAGAGCAGCCAATACTGTTAGGCAGCAAGGAAGCATGCAACAATTTATCAGTTTAGCTCGTTGGTTGCGACACACTACTGCGCTTGCGCAAAGTTCGCAAACCGGAGCTCTAGCTAGCGCGGTGTAGATCTACTGTATAGTTGACTGTATTCCGATACGTCAGTAACAAACATTCATTTTTTTCAATTTATTTTAAACATACGGTAATTAGGTTAATATTTCTTCCCAGTTATTGATGATTTTACATTACATTACTGACGAGTTTATAAAATAAAACTTTAATAGCATTGGATAATAATTATCTTGACTGCTTGGATGAAAGTTTTCATCCCATGCCCGGACACTTATGACGTAGTAGTAAGATAAGAGTCTAGCGATGACAACTGAGACATCGTAAATAATTCGGCTGAATAATTCCGTGGAAATCTGCGTTATCGTCTTGGATTTCACTTCGTGCGCAATAACACAGGAGCCGGCCCCATGGTGTAGGGGTAGCGTGCTTGCCTCTTACACGGAAGCCTCGGGTTCAATTCACGGCCGGGTCAGGGAATTTTACCTGTATCTGAGGGCTGGTTCGAGGTCCATTCAACCTACCTAGCCGGTATTTCCTGGCGACGTTGCCGATAAGCGATAACTTACAGCCTTACGTATTTCAAATGGGAACTCATATGTAGGTAGTGAATAAATAGTACACTGTCTCGCGACCACGTTGTCAAACTGCCGGTAGCCTACCGGTAAGCATAATAATTATGTAGGTGTTGAATAAATAGTACACTGTCTCGCGACTACGTTGTCAAACTGCCGATAGTCTACCGGTAAGCCATGCGTCGTACATATACCGGTATTATTTATTTATACGTTGTGCAACATGTCGCAAACGTGACTGTGTTGCCAAATTGCCCATAAACCATACACGTATTTAAATTGCGCATTCATGTGCAACTTACGTTGCAGTTCCATTTACCTTTTAACCAGATTAGTGAACAAAATTTGGACGTGCGACGATTATGTAATTAAAGATTTCAAGTCCGATTTTTGTATTGAAAATAAAGGATGCGACGATTACGCGGTGGCGACGATTATGCCGTGAAATACGGTATCTCATATGCAGTCATGTACTTGCCACTTGCAACGAGGTCACAGTTACATAAGGAGACGTTCATGTGTGAAAATGTGCCGTGTGTGCTACTGAAATGTGTAGGTTCTCCTGTGTTAAGCACACGAAGATCGAACTGGTCGATCAATCGCTCAGTAAGTCTTCCTCTAGTGCAGGAAGACAAAGAGGCCCAGAGGGTGTTGCAGGCGTTCACATCTCCCAGCAAGAGGAAAGGAGGAAGTAACTGAACGACCAAATCTTGTAGCTTATGTATGCGAGGATCGAAGTTTGATGGGAAGTACACATTGCACACTGTTATGATATGCAATGGAATGTGAACAGCAATAGCCTCCAAGGACAAAGCAGCAGTAATTCACCATAATTTTGTGTTCCTTACAGATTTTATGAGAATTCTCAACATACTTATGAGGCACTCCAAACAAGGTAATGAGTAAGAGAATCATTTAAGGTTGGTAATTATTTTTACAAGTTGCTTTACGTTGCACTGACAGATAGGTCTTATGGCGACGATGGGATAAGAAACGACCAGGAGTTGGAAGGAAGCAGCTGTTGCCTCAATTAAGGTACAGCTCCAGAACTTGCCTGTGTGAAAATGGGAAACCATAGAAAACATCTTCAGGGCAGCTGACAGTGGGGTTGGAACCCATTATCTCCCAAATGCAAGAGCACAGCTGTACCCCCAACTCGCTCGGCAATGTAGGCCTCGTGGCAATAGTAACGGATGCTATCAACACAAGATTATAAAAGATTGTAAAATTATAAAAATCCTCAAGCAGTAAGCCAGCAAACAAGAAATCAAGATGGGGAAGAGGAAAAGGTTCAGCTGAGATTTAAAAAACAACACACTTGTCGCCTCACAGTTTTATTTTGTAGGCACTCCTCATAACATATAAACAAACATAATTAATTAATGTACCTATTTGCCTTTCTTAGCTTTGATTTTCCTCATGTAGAACTCAAGTTCCTTACCCTCAAGAATATACCCATCCGCTCGACCACACTGTCCAGGGCGACTGGCTATGCATGCTGAAAAAAAAAAGTTAATATTAACACCTAAAAGCATTAAACAAAGCAATAATACAATAGTATAATTGGACGACATCAAATACCAACACTCTAGTCATGAAAGTCAAACTTGCAAACTAAGGGAGTAAACTAAGTAACTTTCAAATAGTTACACTGCCCAGCAAAAAGTAGACCACAGTGTAAAGTCAGAAACACACAAACAAGAACAGACATGTTCTATTAGGGAGGTCTTATGGGCACAGAAACATGTGAGTCAAGAGATCATAAATCCCACGAGCTGCTTATAAAACTAATTGCTGGGTGGTATGATTGCACTTGCAGGCAATAAAACTGACCAAGTTTAAAAAAATTCTGCGATATGAGAGGAGGATTATCAATACAGGGTACAACTTCTGTCACAAGCAACAAAATTTCTCCAGTTTTCCTCTCACATTTGTTGAGTAAAGATATCTCTTAGCCGAGAAGGCACTCCAATAGTGAGTCTACGTACTTGATATTAACATGTTGGCTTTAGGATATACAGGGTGTTTACAAATGAATATCGGAGTTTTAACACCTTATAATATTGAATATGTTAAACTTACAGTTATACATTATATGTAAAATGAAAGAGCAACTCAAACAGTTTTGTTTGTTGGCACCAGTGCGCATGTACGTGCAATGGTTTCGCCGCAATCCGCTAGACAGCGGTAGTAGTACGTCGTTATGCCAGTGAGTTGTGCACCATCTTGAAGGAAAATGAAGTTCTCTGGCTCATTTTCTTCCAACTGAGGGAAGAGCCATTGCTCTAGTGTATCGAGGTAAGAAGTACCAGTTACAATACGTTCACCATAAAAGAAAGGCCCATAAACCTTTCGCCGGGATACGGCACAAAAAACATTCACTTTAGGGGAATCTCGTTGCATTTGTACAAACTCGTGAGGATTTTCTGAGCCCCAGATGCGCACATTATTATGAGTGTTTACATGTCCACTAAGGTGAAAGAACGATTCATCACTGAAAACAACACGATTCATAAACTCATAATCATGTAACAACATGTCGTTTGCGAAGTTGGCACGTCATTTGTGGTCTGCTGGCTTTAGAGCCTGTAATAACTGTTAACGGTAAGGATGTAGCTGTAAGCGTTTTCTTACAACTTTCCAAACGGTCGACGCAGGAAGTTGTAATTCACGACTAGCCTTCCGGACTGATTTCTTTGGGCTACGAGTGAATGATTCTCTCACTCGCTCAACAGTCTCTTCACTTAATCTTGGTCGTCCCTTGCTCTTCCCTTTACAAAGGCAGCCGGTGTCTTCAAACTTATGATACCATCTGCGAATGTTATTATCACTTGGAGGATCACAACCGAACTTAATGCGGAATGCACGTTGCACAGTAACTACAGATTCTGTCTTTGCAAACTGCAAAACACAAAAAGCTTTCTGTTCACTAGTCGCCATATTTGCTACTATCGCTGTCTAGCGGATTGCGGCGAAACCATTGCACGTACATGCGCACTGGTGCCAACAAACAAAACTGTTTGAGTTGCTCTTTCATTTGACATATAATGTATACCTGTAAGTTTAACGTATTCAATATTATAAGGTGTTAAAACTCCGATATTCATTTGTAAACACCCTGTATTCTCAAAAACCAACAATAAAAGTATCACAGCAAGACCAATCATCTCCGACGAGCTTCTATGATAAACTTGAAGGGCTTGGATGCAACTTGGCTGACCTTTACAATATTTTGGTTGATGTAGTTCACAGTTTGAAGCAAAGAGATTAGATACAGTAAAAATAACGAAACTCCAACCTTTGACGTTGAGAATAATGAACACAGGGCATAACCAATTTAATGTGATCAGCTCTAATAATACCTCCACAAACATTGCTAAAATAGGGCAGTAATTTATTACGTGTCTACCAGTCCACTTGGTATTAAAACGTTACAACACACTATTAAGGGGGGATGTCAATGAGAATGGTTGAAAATTTCGATTTTTTGAAAATGGTGTTTTTTGAATATTTGGGATGTTGTTTTTCATCTTGTGAAATTTTCATGGTAATATCTTTTCTAGAAGTGGCTGAAAAAATTAATGTTTATGTGGGTGCGAGAATGTATCGCACCAAGTTTCAACCTACTGTGTTGCTTTTGGATGCCCCAAGGATGACTGGTGTAAGTACAATATTTATAGTACTTACAAACATTCACTACCTCAGGCGTTATGAATGAAATAAAGCCAACATTCAGAGTTCTGGCTGACCCAGAATTACTAAAAAAGTGTATTCATGGGAAGACACAAAATAATAATGAAAGTTTTGACAACCTAGTGTGGGGTCAGTGTCCAAAAATTACATTCTGTGGACTGAAAGTGTTATCTATTGCTGTTTATAATGCTGTGTTGTGGTTTTATTGAGGGAAATAAAGGCAGAATTGATATGTCCATTGGTCTTGGGAGAAAGGTGCACTTTTGTTACAATGGATTTTCTAAAAATGATATCAACTTTTTGACCACACTGTATAATGTTTCTAACTGTAATAAAGCATTTAGACTCACTAATACCATTTTATTACATGTGCAAAATATGAAAATTCTCTCTTGATAAACAAGCCCACAGTGATTTTTTTAAACAAACACTGAATTATGACATCCCCCCTTAAAAATCTCTAAAACTGAGCCCCAGTTGAGCAACAAAAAAGATAACAGATGAACAATTAAGGTCATATTAAAAACAGGAAATATTTCAAAATCTAAACTTTTAATACAATGTTGAAAGGGAGCACAAGACAAATTGTAAGCTATATATTAATTAGTGCCATGTTTACAAGTACACTCAGAGTAACTATGACATGCAATTCATAGACTAAAGGCACCTGATCAAAACGAACAGGGCCATCAAGCAGTCTCCCAGCAGTTGTTTCATCACAGTGTACCATTCAAAACAAGAGCGAGACTGAAAAGTATGCACTGTTACACTAAAGTTCACTCTTCGGCTTAATCCCCTGGGGTGGCTTATAACCAGATACCAGCGAATAGCACAAGGATTTTTTTGTCACTTTTTCATCCCAACTAAATTTTCCATGATTAATTTTAGCATATTTGCAACGTTCGTGAACAAGAAAACCCAGCTTTTATTGATCATATAAAAGCATATTTAGCCATATTTATGTAGCATTTAACATTACTGTAAACACCACTTCATAATGCTTGTGCAGTTGCGTAAAGGGAAGTTTGTTAGACAATCTTCACTTGGCGGTAGTGGGATTTACCAAGAATGTGAGGTCACAGCTTAGGAGGGATAGGTTCTTTGGATGTAACTTGCACAGCATGAGCCTGTTTGAGACACCAAAAGTATGATTCATTGTGTGTGAGGAAGAAATAAATAGCTACTTCTCTCCCTCTCTGTCCTGATAACATTTGGTTTGCCTGGTCTGAGTAGAAAGGAATTTAAACCACAAACTATTTATGCCCTTAATAGTTCAGTGTAGTTTCAAGGTGCCTAAAGTAACCTGCTCTGTCAGTGCGAGGTTCCAAAGTTTTGTTAAAGAGTTATCATCGAAAAGTATTTTATATGTTACTTTGTTAACTGTGCGAGGTGAAAATTATGGCTAAGAAACGTTTTACAGTGCAACGACTTTGCAATACTGCTAAACACAAAAGCTGTGTAAAGAGAGAATTAGCACCGGAAAACAGGCAGTGAATGCTGTTTGAGAAACCACCCAGCAGCTCATCTACATCTTGGTTTTTTAAGGATCTTTGTGAAACAATGGTTTCATCAAACATTCCTTTCTATAAAGTGGTGGAACCTAGTTTCCAAACAGCCTGGAGAACCATTACTGTTGATATGCGAGAAGTTGGATGAGGCGAACAACTTCTCCATTGCTGTTTTTGACACTTCAAGGCGTTTGTTGTGGCCAGGTAAAGTATGAGAAAATGTGCTCACCTTTGTAATGGACGCTGCTCCGTACAGGGTAAAAGCAGCGAAATGTGTTCGAATGTTTATCAAAATACGGAAGTAGTGGAGACTTTCAAATATCTGGGGAGTGAATTAATGGAGAATGCTGCACTGGATGCTGGAATTAGTAAGAGGATTCAAGCCGGAAGCTGTTTCTATCATAGTGTAAGGAACATGTTATGTGCCAATGGAAGCAAAGGAAACTGTACGAGATGTATTACGTACCCATAACAACTTACGGAGCAGAAACTTGGACAATGACAAAGAAGGATGAGCGTTGAATACAGGCAGCCAAAATAAAGTTCTTGAGGATACAGAAGAGTAGAAGGGACAAAATAAAGAATGAGAAAATCCGGGAAGAAATTGGAGTGAAAAAAATGAATGATAGAATGGAGAAGAGCCGACTAAAATGATTTGGGCATATGAAGCAAAGGAGTGACGAAAGAATGCCAAAAAAGGTGATGGAAATGCAAATGCAAGGAAGAAGAGGGTGGACGACCACGATTGAGATGGAAGAACACAACCCAATGCAGTATTATAGAAAGAAACCAGGAGTGGAACACAGTGTTGGAGGAGTGGTGGAAAGACCGAAGAAAGTGGAGAGGAACCATATTTGCCCCTACCCGGCTACAGCAGGATAAAGGGAAATGATGATGCATGTAACGTGCTTCGCACATGCCCTACGTAGAGTGGCTGAAGAGGTCCAAGGGAACTACCTTGAAGTGGATAAATTCATTGCTAACGCCAAAAAGATTTTTGTTAAGGCTCCACTTTGTTTTCAGAAGATTAAAAAAAGCTCGGGGTGAAGTAGCTGACAAGGGTCAGGAAAAAATTACAGTGTGCTTGAACAAAATCCTGGTTATAAAACATTGTGGAAATTTGCCAACATTCTTTGTGGAACAGAAGCAAAATTCAACTAAAATGAACTGGAATTTCCTCCCATCGATTTCACTTTTCTTCCTTCCAAGTATGCCCCCATTACAGTGGGCAATGTAGAAAGAAGTTTCTACACGGACAAGGCTCTACGTGCTGACAATCGAAGGTCCTTCAAGTTTCACCATATGATATTGCATGTCGTCGTCCAGAGAAACTCTACTGAAAATGAAGGCTAAGTGGTATGAAAATTATTTCATCTCTAGGCAAAACTTACTGTTAAATGGAAATATAATTTTTAGTTTTATTCTTAGGTCATATTTGGGTATGTTTTAGGGCATAAATACATGCATATTTTTAGAGCTCTTAGGCCATATAAATCCGAGCCCTAGGGATTACATACAGTTAAAACTTAACACTGACCTTTGACACTGAGAAAAGTGCACACAAAGCATAGACAATCGAATGTGTTCAGGTCTAATACATAAACATCTGAAAACAATCTGAATATGCCAAGAATAATATTGCCCCAACAGGGTTTCAATTTATTATGTTTTCACCATTCTAATTGATGTTAAATGTTACAAATAAAAATCTCTAAAAACTGTGGTCCAGTTAGGCAGCAAACAAGATAACTAAACAACTAACCGAGAGATAAACAATCAAGGTTGTACTAAAATGGAAACATTTCACAAGCCAAACTTTTAATACAATGTTGAAAGCGAGCAGAGACAAATTTTAAAGCTATATTTATCAGTGTCATGTTTACAAGTACACTCAGAGTAACTATGACATGCAAGTCATAGACTAAGGGCACCTGATCAAAACGAACAGGGCCATCAAATAGCCTCCAAGCAGTTGTTTCATCACAGTGTACCATTCAAAAAAAGAAAGAGCAAGACTGGAAAATATGTACTGTTGCACAAAAGTTCACTATTAGGCCTAGTCCCATGAGGTGGCTTATAACCAGGCACTGTACCTACGAATGGGATTAGTTTGAAGTCCATCACAGTATTCCTTCTAGCCATCGGTAGACATACCAGCGCTATATTTCATTCTCTGCTTTCATTTAGTTCCACACCTCTCATCCTTACATCAACAAAAATCAAATCTAATAATCACATTGGGTCTCCCTCTACTTGTCTTACCCTACAATACCAAAGACATTATTTCCCTTGAGAAACTATCCTCGCCCTTTCACCTCACACGACTCACCAACGAAGCCGGCTTCATGAGATTTGTGCTAGACAGATTTTTCTCCCGGTACTCCAGTTTTCCCTGTCATTTTCAATTCCAGCAACACTCCCCAATATCATTTCATTTGCCAGCCATTAACCATTGCTCCAAGGGAGTGCGACAGGTTTTGGCAGCCTGCACAATTCCTATCCTCGCCGCTATAGGGGCTTCATTCATTTCAATCCTGACCTGGTCGAATGGCTGGAAACAGGCTGTGGATTTTTGTTTCGTGTTTATTTACAGATACATAAATATATATATATTAATATGTGCTCAATTTTGTCAAGTACAAATGTATGTTGCATAACTTATAAAAGTATTATATCCTAAGTGTCGTATTTTCAAAATATTCCTTCCACCGGTCCAGTGATTCCCTGGGATCTACTACAAGTTCATCTGATTTACACAAAACACTTTTTATTTCATTTCTTACTCCCTTTCAAAGATCCGTTACTGTCCAGGAAGGTCTCCCATCTGCTCCACCAAGCCTTTCCAGGTTATTACCGAAATATTCCGACACAGTCTTGATTCAACAGTACTTTGCTGTTTCACCTAAACACAAATCCCTGTCTCCATCAGTCCTTGTCTGAAACCATTTCTGATATGACTCCTTTTTATGTTTACATTTCACCATAATGTTTGCATTTGACCATACTTACACAGTTGCTTGCTGTTTCAACTACAACAATCCGTACATGCCACCCATTCTCATTCTATATCCCAAACCTGCTTACTGCCTATTATTTGGAACTTTTCACAAATATACACGAACTTCTGACGAATTATATACGCCTCTTAACCTTGACAACGTCGCCCAGTGCTTCAGAGAGTGTATCAAATTTGTACTCATCTGCATCCTCACATGGTTCAAAATTTTTCTCTTCCTAGTTTTCTACCCTTACCAAACACACCGAGACACACTGTCTTTGTTGACACGACCACTTTTACTCTCTTCCACAAGCCCGATTAACATTGAATCTCAATTCATTCGTCAAGTTGTTTCCTGTTTAATGGAAATTAGATTCCTTTACTCCCATACAATATTAAAATATTCTCTGCTCAGTAAATTTGAAGCTAGGATGCTACCCTACTGATACAGTCACTGTGAAATCTCTCCTCCAATGGGTTATGGGTATCCTGACTCTCAAGACTACTTATTAGGCCACTCAGCTGTTCCCAAGGGGCCATGAGCTAGGATGACTACAGTAGCTCACAAGACCAACCCCCTGAATACAAATTAAATTCCATACAAAAATAATATGGAGGGATATCTCAGCACGTCTGAAGTTGTAACTGTACACAACCAAAAACGATATAGTTGAAAGACAAAGAATAACTAAACTCACCGAGTACTCGAGACGACTGGAACTGTTCTTCTAGTGCAGTTTCCACTTTTGCTAACCTCTGTCGTGCCTTGTATTTCTTCTCCAACTTCTTCGACCTCTTCTTATTAAGAACAGCTTCTTCTTCAGGGGACTAAAATGGAAGAGAAAGGAATAAAATTATGAAAACACAACTTAAAAACATAGCAAGGGGCAAGGAAATAACAGTGATGCAGCTTGTGAAATCCACATACACTGTAATTGCATACAGTATGCAATGTCCGGAATAATGTATGAACAATTTAAAAGTCAAACGTAACTGTGTATCATATTTAATTTATTAGTATTTGTGATGTGTAATGGCCATATGTTAAACATCTGCCATGAATTCAAGTTCAAGGACATGTCTGATATGTACATTAAACAATTCTAAAAGAAAATTACTGTACAACAAAAATCTTCAATTAATACTCGTTTTCTTTCTCATGCTTCACTGAACAATACTGCAAAGGTGGTTGATAATCTTGCCAAATACACACTTACCCACGATTCAGGAAGGTAATTAACATCTATATATTTAAAGAGTTTCAGACCTGCCAACTTTTAAAAGTTGTAACTGTTTTTTTTGCGCCTTATCCCTTTCCACCCTGAGCCACACGATTGTGCGGGTTGGGTTTTTATTTTATTAAAAGAAATCTAGCCCGTTTCCCTGCGTCACACCGGGCCGCAATGATTGTGCGGGTTTCGCGCCTCAAGTTAAATTGTCCCTTTTTATTATCTTTTACATATTGATTTTGTTGTGAATCTTTTTAAAACATCCTAGAATCATCATAGAAGGTATACATATCCTTAACAATGCTACTTTTTGAACCTAGCAGTTATAATAAACTGTCAATCTGTAACTAGCATGATGTTGCAGGTTAGGGTTTAATTTGAGGTAATGCTGTGTTTCTAACCTCAAAAGTGATCATTAGTATTCTGGGAAGATCTCTCTAATTAAACATTAGTATACTTATGTGAATACCAAATACATGTATTTATATGAATTTTAGGGATATCAGAAGAAATAGCAAGGTTAACCTATGCATCTGATTGTGAGGACTTACTCAGTGAAGATAGTGATGACGAATAGGTACCTGAACCTATATCTTCACACGTAGGCAATTCTCATCACGGTGACGATATTGATGAAGAGGAAGAACACACAGGAGCTAATTATTCTACTGATAATCATTCTCTAATCATTTACCTACACGTCAATCACCGAGTCCCCAACCAGTATAGAACCGAAGACTACTTTTCAAAGAATATTCTGTTTATATTAAGTCCTATATTGATGTTTTATAACCTATTTTACTTCATATATTTGACTCACTGCAAATAAAATCATCCACTTACAGAATTTCACATTCTCAACATGTCATTCAGCAAAGAAATGTGCTCAAATAAACCATAACTAGTACGATCGTGCGGGTGGTTTTCCACGAGAATGGCAAAGAAAAGAGTTTTTTACGATTTTTCCAGAAATCTAGGCTCAAAATTACTTACATTGAAGTAAGAAAAAAAATTCAAATTTCAAAGAAAATATCTCAGGGTGGAAAGGGATATCCTGACATGTAACAAGACATTCATGACATAAATTTGAAGAATATTTAACACACTATACTATTCAATTGCATAATTTCTCATATTTTTTAAAAATAATTTTAATAAATGAATTTATTTATAGTGAAAAATTGCATCTAGAAGTCGTGTTCACTACACAAAATTTGAGGTTATTGCACAATGGACCCCCCCCCCCCGTACATTTTTGGCTATAAATGTGGAGAGAAAAAAAGTATGGTATCTCGCTCGCCTGGTATGAAAACCATCTTCTGGGGTGCTGACTGTGGAATTGGAACCCACCATCTCCCGAAAGCAAGCTCACAGCTATTTGTCATTTCATTCTCTTATGGTCTTAATCATGTACTCTAATTTTAGTGTTGGATGTTGTTAGTAAATGCAAACAGTGTCATAAGTTTTTAAGAATTTGTTTTTGCTCGTGATTTTATTAGCTATTCAGAGTACAGTATTACTTTTTACGAGGGCTGTCTCTCGCGCTTATATTGCATCAGCTGTTCTCTCAGGAGCAGAGCGCAGGCAACATAGAAGGCGATCAATAGACTTCATTCATAACTTTGCCTTTATCTCCACATTCCGAGTACCCTCCTATCATTGTTCCCACCTGCTTATACCAGAGATCATTCTCACTACTTTCATTATTAAATTGACGAGTGAACTAAGAATAAAATATCCTGAGTCCACCTAGCTTTCCTTCCCGTAAAGCAAATATGGTCTGAGAACAGACCGGTGTAAAGATTTTACTTGAGAAATGTTGTAAAAAGTATAAATCTGCATTTCAATAGGTTGAGCAAGGTTGTTTTAATGCACTGAAGACCACAGGGGCAATAAATGCATTTTGCAAGTTTTATGCTGTGTGGTGTGACTTAAACCTTTATATATACTTAATTTCTTGATTTAGTGATGCTATGAAGGATTCTAGTGATGTAGGAATGTTACAGCGAAAAAGTTAACTTATCACCTTGTTGTTGGTTTTAAATGAGATGTCGTAATTTGCTCCGTAACAATTTCACAATAAAAAGGAAAATTTAATTTAGTGACTCAGAGAATATATTTTCTGGCTGAAATACATATGGGCAACCTTGGAGGCAGCAGTGTTGACAGTGTATTTTCCGCTAAATTTGGCGGAATTACAAGATGGTCGGCGGAGAAATATATCATTTAGCGGACAGCGGATTTTTTGGCGGAATTTCGTATTTTATCCATTTTACGTTTTTTAAAATTTGTACTCCAGTCTGTCTCTGAGCTATTCCATATATCTTCTCAGGAGCTAGAAGTCACATGAGGAAAACATGTTATTTGGATTTGTTATGAGATCATGGTATCAAATTTGTAGGGGGCGTATTTTTTGGTATTAGCGATACGCACAAAATTTTTCACATCTTCTTTCCAGCCTATATATGAGCTTGTGGGTACCTTACCGTATTTTAGCGAAATGAACTCGCGAAATCTGATTTATTACGCGAATCGTGCAAATAATCACGAAATATACCCCACTTGGTACGAAAAATGCGAAATCGTATCGAAAAAATCTCCAATAAACGTTTAAATGCTTCTGAGAACATGACTATAGTAGTTTCCTTCTCAGTTGATTGATAGCGCTGTATATTCTCTACACAAATGCACACAAAGCAATGTGGCCTGTGTATCGGAGGTATGTGTATTCAGTTCCGCGATCTCTAAAGGCAATCATTAAAAATCGATATCTTATTGATTACAGCAAATGGCGCTGTGTTCTTAGCAAGATCGGTTGTAGATACAGCAGTGAGCATTATACTCTTTCGCAGCGAGAGTTCGCCACTTATGAAACTTTATCAGCAAATGTCAGCATCTAAGTATAAAAATGCTGAAAACTAAAGTCACAACAGTTTTTCCGAGGGCCGAGGAATACAACAGTGAGGTCTTCTATGTATTTGATGCTGCAAATACTGTAATGTTCGCATTACAGTGAAAACGAAGAGACACGTGCGATAAATACTGTAGAGAATCAGAAACACACAAAAAGAAAAAGAATGAAGCAAATGAACATAATTTTAAGAGGCAAATAACAATCAGCGATACTTTAGACATCGCAAAGGAGTTGAAAAGTGGTAGAGAGCAATTTGTAATAGACACAACAAAAGCATTCACGTAAACCAGCATTTCTATAGAAAAACTGGATAATCCTGGCATGAGGACATGGATGAATATAAAAGGAAAGATAAATAATACCGACTTTATTATAAAATATGACGATATTAGTAGGCCTATTGTAAATAAATCGCACCGAGCTCGATAGCTGCAGTCCCTTAAGTGCGGCCAGTATCCAGTAATCGGGAGATAGTGGGTTCGAGCCCCACTGTCGGCAGCCCTGAAGATGGTTTTCTGTGGTTTCCCATTTTCACACCAGGCAAATGCCGGGGCTGTACCTTAATTAAGGCCACGGCCGCTTCCTACCAATTCCTAGGCCTTTCCTATCCATCGTCGCCGTAAGACATCTGTGCCGGTGCGACATAAAGCAAAAAAAAAAAATCGCCTGTTTGAGTTGTAATAACGTTATTGTTTTTACGTCCCACTAACTACTTTTACAGTTTTCGGAGACACCGAGGTGTCGGAATGTTGTCCCACAGGAGTTCTTTACGCGCCAATAAAACTAGTAACACGGGGCTGACGTATTTGAGCACCGGACTGAGCCAGGATTGAACCTACCAACTTGGGCTCAGAAAGCAAGTGCCTTAACTGTCTGAGTTACTCATCCCCGGCCAGGCAGCACCAGCATATCCATAAATATCATCCAGGGATATATGGCTTTGCAAAATGCAGTGAAAGCACATCTGATAGAAGAGAAGAAAGAAGACATTGTTAGTGAAGTTTTAGGAGGTTCGATAGAAGACCACAGTAAATTTGCACCAGGTGTTCGCAAGCATTATGGTTTCCGACGTGTAATGTGGCCAGTGAAAGGGGCTGCTTTGTTTACAAAAATATACTTTCTGACTGTCGCACAACTCTGAATCCTGATAATGTCGAAACCATGCGTAGTTTTTACTTTGGAGACAAGTCATTCAAAATGTAAAAACGTGTAGAACCAAACCAAACCCAACCCCACGGCTCTTAACGCCCTGAAAGGGCCTTGGCCTGCCCAGTGACCGCTGCTCAGCCTAAAGGCCTGCAGATTACGAGGGGTCGTGTGGTCAGCACAACGCATCCTCTCTGCCGTTATTCTGGGCTTTCGAGACCGAGGCCGCCATCTCACCGTCAGATAGCTCCTCAATTCTAATCAGGTAGGCTGAGTGGTTCGAACCAGCCCTCAGGTCGAGAGAAAAATCCCTGACCTGGCCGCGAATCGAACCCGGGCCCTCCTGGCGAGAGGCAGGCGCGCAACCCCTACACCACATGACCGGCAAAAAAGTGTAGGCTATGTATAAATTCCTAACTTCCGCCTAACTTCGTTTCGAGGTTTCAGTGATTTATATAGGCCTATTTATTTCTATAACATTTTGTATATTTGGTTGTTCTAAGGTTTAATAACAATTTAATACATTACAAGTGTTCACTTTAAAACCCCTAATCACAAAATTAGTTAGATTTACCCCATACCATAAGGAATATTTCACAAGAAACATCGATCAGTATGACAATTTATTTCACGAAATACCTACCGAAATAGTGTTAGTTTTAACACCGAAATCAACAGTTTTATTTCACCAAAAAACAAGGCCCTTACAAATTTGTAATGTGTGGGGAAAGGTTCCTTATCTCTTAGTAGACGAATGACGATAGATAATGAAACTGTGAGAGAGTAGCATTTATGTTTATGCTAAGAAGGAAGACCATTTAATGAACTGGCCTGTTCTGTGTGTGGCCCTTGAGGTAGGGGATTGAACTAGTTTGCACCCAGCAGTAAAACGCCAACAAGTTTTAGCTCGCCGGCAGGGGGTTAATCCCAGTGAAACTCACAGATCAGGTGAGTGCAGATATTTACTTTTATTATTATTATTATTATACTACTATTATTATTATGCTCATTATTTGAGATTGGATTTCTTGGCGGAATTTTAGTAGTATTTAGCGGATCTTGAAAATATACGTTGGCAACAATGGGAGCCAGAGAAGAACATAATACGGAAAGCACATGCATAAGGAATGTGGCATGTTGACACCTCTGCAGATTATTTACAAAGTTCCTCTTATATTTACAGCATTAAGTGCAAAGTGCACTTTAAATAAACATGGCACCATCAGATAATAAAGAATTATAATCATGTCCTCAGATGACACGCATGAAAAACATCATTAGTGCCAATTACAGGTAGCCTATACTTCAAAATAATAAAACATCAAATTTGAAGATAACTTACAAGTTTGGTAGTCTTCTTCCTACCCAGGGGAAGGGCATAATGTGCCTCGTACCACTGCCGGAAGGGAGTGGCATCAATAACTACAATGGCATTCTTCACTAAAGTCTTTGTTCGGACCAATTCGTTATTGGAAGCATTGTACACCACATCAATGATACGGGTCTTGCGAGCACATCCTGCAAGAAAAAAGACAAGGCACACTATGAGGAATAGTTTTTGAAGCAGAAACCAAGCCTAGTTATCTATTAGCAACAAAAGAGTACAGAAATCTCAAGAAAATAAATACCATATTCACTCATATACTGCACCTCTCATCAGTCTTTCATGAACTGAAGTATCTCTCATCAGTCTTTCATGAACTGAAGTATTTAATTAAAGGTCATTAATTATGACTGATGGTTACTGTTTGCGACTGGTTAGATTATGCAATACTGGAAAGCACTGCCAGTGACAAGGTTACGTCCCTTTAGCCAGAAAGCACTGGATGTGATGAAAAGCATGGGACTCGCCAATCACATTCATCAAAGTTTTGACGGATCTATCTCAATCTTCTGACATCAATAGATTTCCAGCTACTAATATCACTGAACAGGGTGGTTATGGGTGATATAAACATGTTTCCTAATTAATAATTCAGACTTCCTGCCTTATTTGGCTAGATTTTGAGTTAATTTTGACAATTTCTTTCTCCAAGACGTTACACGGGCATGGGGTGGAGAGTAGAAATTATTTAAATTTTGCTAGTGTTTTGAGCTGCTGTTGAAATGTTCTTACATTGTACTACATGTACTTCATCTACACTTAGTTTTTTACTGATTTTGTTAATTTCTACATCTTTTGTTACTTCCTGATACAACTAATGGGTGGAAGATGTAAAGCAGCTCCAAGGAAAGGGATACATTCAGACTGTGAACCATTCTAGTGAATAGAACAAGAGGTTTCAGTTCATAATGAACATGAAAAACTCACGATTCAAAATACCTAGGAGAAATTATGCTGATTTTCATCATTACGTCGCACATATGTATCAAGGGTACGAGGCAGGGATTACCTATCCCTTCCAAACACCAATGAAATGTGCACTATTATAGTTGTGGCTAGCAAGCCAATACTAAAGAGCAAGTAGTGATGTGTGTACTACTGTCCCCACTCCTCCCAGGTAGCCTATGGCTCACACATGGAGTATCCTGACTTGGTTGCCCGACTAATTATCCTATAAACCATTCTACCGCCAGAGAACAGGCAGCAGCAAAGCACTCAGGTGAAGCATGAGAGGAGCTGCCGTGGTCTCCACTCCTGCTAGGCAACCTATGGCTCGTACAGAGAGTAGAGCCTCCAGCGCCATTAGGTAATAATGTTATTGGTACATCCTGCTAGCTACTTTGACATTTTAAGAGACGCCGAGGTGTCTGAATTTTGTCTTGCAGGACAATTATTTTGTCTCACGTGCGAGTAAATCTAGACACGTGGATGACATATCTGAATGCCTTCAAATACAACCGGACTGAGCCAGGACCAAACCTGCCAGGTTGGGGTCAGAAGTCCCGTGTCTTAACTGCTTGACTTACTCAGCCTGCCAGTGCTATTAGGATGCCTGGATGGAAGAGCATGTGAAGTGTGTGATATTAGAAATGGTACATCAATTACTACACATTAGGAGCAAATTATGAGAGGGTAAATCAAATGAGTGATATATATCTTGAGCAATATCAGAACGCTGTGGGAAAATTGTCAGCAAAACCACATTCTGCGTAGGTAAGGAAGGTCATCATATTTGCCACACAGAGATATATTTGTTTATTTAAGGTAGTAATAGGTAGTAAAAAGCAAAATTACCTTCAGAGCCCCACGCGAAGTTGCCATGATCCAATCGCAGAGCACGGTACTTCTTGTTTCCACCCCGAGTCCTTACAGTATGAATACGTCTTGCACCAAGCTGAAAGCACAGAATTATTAACATTATTAGAGTTGCAACAAACCATCAGAGTAAAGGTACTAGACTACCATGTAGATTGGCCTCAGTACGTTAGAGGTGAATTAAGCCCTCACAGAGTTCAGGAAATATGCTAATGCATAAGATCATCATATACCAATCTTCATTAGAACCTAACATGTTTCATTACTAAAATTATTTTTTTATATCGATTTAATGAACAAACAGGTCTTATCACAACAGGATAGGAATGGGAAGGTAGTGACTATGGCCTTAACCAGCATCCTTTACACTGCAGAGAAGGAACTTATACATTCACATCAGAAAAGCACACAACCACACAACTACCACATTTTCGAACTGCCATAGGAACTGCAGTCTAACATGCCACCAACCAACTTTCAACATAGTTTTCAGATATGCAGACGTTCTAGAAATTGTCTCATATAGGAGTTCCTTTATGTACCACTGAAATTATGAACTCTAGGCTGGCAGATTGAACCAGTTATGCAGGGCTCAGAAAGTCTGTTCTTTCGCCACCTGAGTCAGTCTATCCAACACTTTTAAGAAACCCTGCATAGGAGATCCTCACAATACAAATTTTCAACTGCTCATGCTGCGAACCAGTGGATGTGTGAATGTTTCCAAATCTCAAGACAGGGATCAAAACCAACAGTAGTTTTAAGACATTATCTTGGATAATGCTTAGTTCAGTAAACAATTTCCTATCCAAGTTTACCGAAACTAAGTTTAAATTTCAAACTGAATTTGAACCTTAATTTTTTTTTTTGATGCATGGAAATATACTGACTACATGCTGCCCCACTAACACAAATAAAATCATTACTTTAGCCCTCGAGACAATATTTTCACAACCGCGGAACAACTGTAGTTTCTTTACAAGCTCGCGGCCTTCTCGGGGAGGATGTTGTCAAGCGGTGCTCAGTGCTGCCAGCCTCTGTACTCAGGAACTAATGAGCAAGTGGTGTTTCAATAGCTGCTGGTGTTGATTATTGTTACACGATTAGTGACAACTTGTTCTTGCCGTGTGGACAATTAGGATAGGACCTGGACAAGACCAGTGATGATATAGGGAATAAGCAAAGGGGTTCTGGGTGCGCAAGCCGCGAAACGGCCCTAGGCCTCTAGTTTCGCGTGGAAACACGATTGGTCTGGACTGGTTCTTGACATGCGGACAGTTAGGGTAGGACCCGGACGTGTGGTTCTTGCCGTGCAGACGGTTAGGATAGGATCTGGACAAGACCTGTGATATAGAGATAAGGAAAGTGGGCCTGATCAGAAGCCACCCTAGGCCTCCAGTTTCGTGTGGAATCAAGACTGGGTGAAGGCTGCAGCAACGCTTTATACTCTCCTCTACATTAGGGTAAGTTTTACAACATTTTATTGTTGTTCTGTATTGTACATTGTTTCCTTAACGTGTTACATTTGCTTGCGCCTTTATTATTCTGGGGTTGGTAACGGATGGCAGGGATGGAGGTTTTCTTATATTAGCGATAAGCACGATATGCAGTATGTCGGTGATATTCATTTTTTTAGCACCTTTAACATTATTGACGGGAATGAGATCAAGTGCCACTTTACGTTCGCCAATAGGAATGAAGTAGCTACTTCAAAAATGAAAATTGCATGTAATAGTTCTTGGGACGGGATGGCAGGTTCCTGGACATCGCAATAAACACATCTCTCCTCTGAGATGCATTCCAAGTAAGATTTCATTAATTTCCACTTATAATGATATTAGAAATATCTTCTAGGGCTGGAGTTTTACCCAAACACGTTTATAAGTAGGTTCAGTGTCTTGAAAAATAATTTATTGTAAATGAATTGCCACATAATTTGGCAGCAGAAAACATTAATATCATAGATAAGAAAACAGACCATGCAACACACACAAATGGTGGGCCATGAAAGAACAAAACTGCAACTATAAACAGGAACTTATCATCGTTGCCAGGAAAAACCTACTATGCGATAATATTTTTGGAGATATACTGACCCGCAGCACATATATTAAGAAGAGCGAGAATGCCTTGACAATATTTACACAATATTGCACCTTAGATGACAGAACCTTACTGCCCAAAGTTCTAAGATAAATTTTTTAACACAGGAGGTTTCGTGCCGGCAGCGACGTTACACTACCCTACTTCTCGGATATTCCAGGTTATAATACCAATATAAATGGTCCGTTATTGGACATTATAAATTTTCCAGCTAACTCATTCCTGGTTGCCAGCGTTTCGCCCTCATGTGCTAGGGTGGGCTCATCAGTTGGTACCTAGCACACCTACCAATACGCTGGCCAGTGCATACCGTGGAGGCCACTGCGTAGGCTAACTGGAGCCACCGGCAGTGCCAATGCACTAAGAGAATCAACATCTATATTATTCCAGGTTATGTTCTATCGTGGAGACTGAAAAAGCCCAAGCTTTGGATAACCTCAAAAGTGTTTCAAGATTAGCCATAATAGTCAAAGTATATAAAGTGGTTCATTTATCTACTTAGGATGTTTGATCGACACTCAAGTATGGCATTGATTATCTGTCTCGACTACTCTAAATATGTTTACATCTTCGTTCCAGTCAGCTGATACTTAATTTTAGTCTTTCATTTCATATTAGCGGCCGATGACCAGGCCCCATAAAAGGATAAAAATCATCTCATGGTTCATCACTCGTCAGTATGATTGTCTTTACAATTAGACATAGTCGCCTACTAGCCGCATTCCTTAAAGGTTTTTCCTATTTTACTGATTAACCATTCCCCATAAAAGTTTAAAACAGAGATATGTGCTCATTAACTGAAATAATTTTGTTGGCAAATACAAATTTTACTGTCATCTGTTATCTTGGTGTTGTTAGCTAAAAACAAAGATAACCGCACCCACCCATGCTGGTGAATGTGACCCTTAGACAATGTAACGTTCTTCAGTCACATTGGGGAGGAGAAAGAAATATCTTGCAGATTTTCTGTTAAAAAGGCACTTTTTTCTTAAATAGCACAGTGCACAATTTCTTCCATGCAGTCGCTAAACTCTACACTTCTCTGCATTAGGGTACGCATCAAGGATCAATCATTACATTCCTTGCTTAGGATAAGTGTCACAATGCAAATTATATTGATCTTCAATTCTGGGAGTGATGCCACATTTTATAAATTTTCAAGTGGTAAGGAGAAATGTTGCATGATATGCGTTCAGTTTCAGTTATAAAAGTAAATATATTTCGAGGAGCAGGTCTCCAGCCTCAATAATGAACATTTTGCTCTCCTACAAGTAATATGTGGGGACAAATTTCATGAGTCACATTTCCGATTTTAATTTTATTGGATTCGTTAACTTGTAAAGATTCCCAAAACTGGTCCAAGCCATATTTTGCATTGCTTTTTAAGACACTGAAGGCCAGCCCGGGAAATCTGTCTTCACGTACTGAATTAGTTCTCAGCTTGCTGTGTTGTTAGTAGGAGCTTGAACTCTTTGCCATCATGTCGTGGAATAGTAGAATCATTGATGTTAGTGCCGATATTTTCTCCACATTATGATCAATGTTACCATGAAAACAACCTGTACATGGGTGAGCCTATGTGGGCACCTGGAGACAAAGGAGGTCTGGGGGCTTGGGCGTAAGCCCCCAGGTTAGAAGCCGCAAAGCGGCCCTCAGGCCTTTATGGTAGTATCCTGCGACACCTCCATCGCTCCGGATACGTTAGGGTAGGTTAGTGACAAAACAATTGGTCAGTATAGGTTGGTGACACAGCCCAGTGGTCTGGATCAAGTAAAGGGGCCCAGAAGTTAGAAGCCGCGAAGCGGCCCTTAGGCCTCTAGTAACCCGCATGACACCTCCTTTGGTCTGGATACGTTAGGGACTGGTACTGCAAAAATTCAGAACAACTTACATTTACCAGCGCACTCATCTGGGCACGAATGCACTGCCGTGTTTCTCGCGAAGGGTTTGATTGTGCGGTGGACAGAGCTACCAACTGTTCGTATAAAAAAGTGGTCCTAGTGCAGCGGCGCTACTTTTGAATTTACGAATCTCGTGACAAAGCCATTGGTCTGGATCAAGGAAAGGGGGTCTGGGGGCATAAGCCCCCAGGTAAGAAGCTGCGAAGCGACCTTAGGCCTCTAGTATCCTGCGTGACACCTCTATTGGTCTGGATTGGTTAGGATAGGTTAGTGACAAAGCCATAGGTCTGGACCGAGGAAAGGGGGTCTGGGGGCATAAGCCCCCAGCTTAGACGCCGCCCTAGGCCTTTATTATCCCGCGTGACACCTGCATTGGTCTGGATGAAGCAAAGTGGGTCTGGGGGCGGAATCCCCAGGTTAGAAGCCGAGAAGCGACCCTAGGCCTCTACTATCCCGCATGACACTTCCATTGGTCTGGACTGGTTAGGGTAGGTTACTGACAAAGCCATTGGTCTGGAATGGTTAGGGCATAGGTTGGCCACTCGGCTGAGTTCCTGTTTAAGACAAACTTTCCTGCTGACAAGTTTTTTAACCCTCCAAGTGATATGAGTCGTTAATAACGACTCATTTTTTAAGAGCCGTATTGCTGGACAACCATTCAATTAATATCAGCGAACTCTGCACTAATCGAGAGTTCAGTTCATTGGCTATTTTGTGTTGATAACAGTGACAAAAGCATTTATCATCAGCCCTGTAGCAGAACCAGTAAAAAATATTGGAGAAGAATATTTTTCAATCTTCTCGACATCGCTGTATTTGATGCATTTGTTTTGTATTCTAAGAATACAGATAAGCGTACAGACCAAGATGAGTTCGTGGACTGCACTGTATTAGATTTACCAGATGGAATTCAGCCTGAACATCCAAGACTCAGCCAACAAGATGAACATTGTCTTCAAGATTTACCTGGTCGAAAAGAAAGATTATGCATAGTTTGTTCGGAAGATCCGGCCATAAAAAGAAAGCGAAGCAACTTCTGGTGCCCTAAGTGTAATTGTGGCATTCATCCTACTTGCTACCATAAGTTGAAACACTTATACAGGCCCAAAGTAAAGGGGAAGAAAAGAAAAACTCTTGCAAGTGACTTGAAGTAAACAATTATGCCCGAGGAGGAAATGTACATAGTTTTGTTTTTTTGTACATAACTTTCTGTTCTTTAGTTTTATGGTAAATATGTACTCTAAGTCTTTTGTTGCTAACAAAATGGTGAACATTTTATGCATTTACCTTTTGTTTCGGTCTTTTATAATTTTGAAGCTACGTACAATGAAAGTTAAAATGTTTTTTCAAAAGTGAAAAATTGCATTTCACCACCCCCAATAAAATGAAATCAAGGTATGTACCCAATATTATTACATAATCACATTCACTGGTTTATTCTGAACCAAAAGATATGTAATATATTTTACTGTCATTTTGTATTTTTTACGAATTAAAAAAACCTTGTACAAAGACGTTACAGTCGCTTATCGCTTAAGAGGTTTTTACATACCACTTGAAGGGTTAAAGCTGCAAGCGTGCTGTACCCTACCTGAATAGAGTTCTTTCTTGCATTCACTTGTGTATTTATTGTGCAGTTGTGTATTCCTTGTGCACGGGTTGGTAACAGAATTCATTTTACTTCAGTGCTGGGAGTGACGTCATATTTCATTGGAAATGCTGGTACGTAGTTAGGTGATGGACTATGGCGCGTACGTCATACTGAATTTTTGGATGCTAATGATTTAACGGCTAACACTACACAGAGAGCAACTGTAAAGAGAAATCCTTGCAACAGTTGAACATCATAAGTACAAAAACGCACAAACAGGGCATTCCTACAACACTGCTTATAAACAGACTGTTAAATGGAGCTTTGAAAGGTATCACACCATACAGACTACTAAGCACCCTACTGATAATAGGCCTACGGAATTTTCCACATTTCAGGCAGATATCTTGAATATTTTTCGAGTTGCAGTAATTTGAATGCAAAAGTGTAATTTCCTTCTTGGAGGCTTGAACTATACTCTACTTGGGGTAGCAGCCGGTAGAAATATAGAAAGCGGCCCGCAAGGTTTAAAACATAAAATATTCTTTTAAATGCTGCTATTCTCACCTGAAAATGATTGCGGAAGAGGGATGTGTTCAATACGCTAGCCAGGGACCAACCCACCCGCCCCTAGAAGTACATTTGCTTTTATAACCAAAAATACTGTTTTACACGCCATACTCCATTGCTTTTATCGGTGATTGGTTCACGTATGAAAGAGGATGTCATGGACACCTAGGATGAGGCCGAGATTGTGTTACCAACCATTGCAGGAGAAAAAAATTATGAAGCGGCCAGGGAAGTTTGAAATGGCCTCGGCGCGAGATAGAAAGATCATTTATTAGCTTTAAGGTATTTTTGCACCTCGAGGCCAATCTCTGTCATGAGAACAAAGGCTCTTAACAATGGCCGCGGCGCATACTGCCCGCATGACAAGAGAAAACGTAATTTAGTAGCTGTAACCTATCATTTTAAATCCAGGCCAAGCTCTGTCATGAGAACAGAGCCACACTCCCTTCGAGAGGCTCTTAACTATGGCCGCGGCGCATACTGCCCGCACGGCAAGAAAAAACGTAATTTAGTAGCTGTAACCTATCATTTTAAATCCAGGCCAAGCTCTGTCCGGGTGCCACACTCCCTTCGAGAGGCTCTTAACTATGGCCGCAGCGCATACTGCCCGCACGGCTAGAAAAAACGTAATTTAGTAGCTGTAACCTACAGCCATTGCAAACCAACAAGAAGACAGCTGTACAAGCAACAGTTGGCAGCATTGTCGTTCCTCGCGGCGCTCCCTCTAAGCGCTTCTAGTGCGACAGTGAACTCGCTTGCGCCACCTACTGGTGGCTCGTGTTACTAATCCTTGCGTGCCGCTTTCTATAGTTATGCCGAACTATCCACTACTTGGGGCAGCAGCCACTGTTTGATGCCAGTGGTAAATGTGTTAAGGAATAAATTATTTAAAAGTCCTCAATGACATTTCACTTTGCGTGTGTAGTCCAGTGGTAAAAGAACATCCCTATGCACACAGAAGTATCGCCCCGGATGAAAGGTACATGCAGGAAAATAATATTGCCTGGAACGTGTTTATATACGGAAAAACAGGTGGTTGTGATTGTTTTAAGAGCAAGTACAACTAGGCAGCCATACACTAAATAACACTAATCAAAGGGAGAAAAAGGGGATCAGACATTTCCAAAAATATTTACATGGAAGAATGTGGGAACCAAAACCGTTAAATAACTTACTATTAACTTTTTTCAAAACGACTTTTGAACATTTCAAGATGGAACATTTTGTACCCAAGTGGGTTACATATTGCGAGTGCATACCCCCCCACCCCCCCTCACACAAAAACCACGCACTGATCGGTACTTAGAAACAATTTTGACCCCAGAGAAATGTCAAGACTTGGAACAATAGTAAGGTAAACAAGATTAAACATTCAAAATGGTTAACTAAAGAAAAATAAATGCTCTTAATCTCAATACACAATCAAGAAAATAGCGAACAACGGAATATGAAAGCATGGTAAAATGCTGTGGGACAAGTTCAAACATATTACACTCGATATCCAAATACTTAAATTGTACTGAAAGATGGCTTACCTTGGTATTGGCAGCCGGACGACCAAGTTCAAACTTCCTCTTCTTACGGAGAGGTTTCCTCTTTCCTCCTGTAGCTCGGCGCTTATGCCAGTGATCACGGGAAATACCTACGAGAAAATTATACCAGTTTCAATTTGTATACCCTTGTCTCAGCATGCAAACCCTACTGATGGCTAGTTTTAATGCAACGTCAGAACGCTGTGGGATAGTTTGTCGTCAAAACTACTTCGGAGTAGGTAAGGTAAATCATCACAGTTGCTTAGCACGTAAATACAGATTCCTAATTATTATCTACAAACATTTACAAGTTATAAGAGCATACCTTAATACAAGAGACATGAAATAAAGTTATACGTACCACATGGCAATCGCTCACGGGCGACAACATTTTGATACCGTATTTCATAATAGCAAAAAAGAATTGATCGCAGAAGGAAAGTCAAATTTTATGGTTACATATAAAGAGAAAAGTTGTTTAAGAACATTAACAAATTTTTAAACTAAGCTTCATCAACAATCATTCCAACCGATGGCTACAGATTCTAAAAACACCGAACGAAACAACTTACCCATATCGCCGACGATGTAAAAGAACCGGATACGAGTTCACTTGTTCACATGAGAAGCGTCTTTCCGGAAGTCAAAGTATATCAAGTACTACTTCACAACTGTTATAAGTATTTATTGGCGAAAGAGAATCTCAATACCTAATATAAAAGGATATCCTAATTTTATATTGGTAATAGTATGCCAATAATCTCTATCAGGAGTTCAATTACTTGCATTTAAATCATGAGGATCATTGCGCATATGTCTACCGTAGTCTATCCCAATATTTATCTATCAACATAGAACTAGAACATAAACAGAGCATGAAACAGAGTGTGTATTTTGTGTACCAGGAGGAAGTGATTTTTACGATCTTATTATTGGTTTGACGTGTCATCAATTTACGTGCAGTTGACATAAATTAAATTACATATGATGTAACAGAATGGATTTTGTTTTAAAGTTGTGTTAATCGATAAGTCCTATTTTATAGACTTCACTGCAATGAAAGGATCTTAATCCATGTAAAACCTAAAACACTGTCAAAATTCTTCTCATTTCCTGTAATAGGATGGAGTATGATGCTAAACTTGGCGACGTTTCTACTTCATCGCTTCAGTGTCACATAGATGACGATAAATTTTCCTTACTATATCCGTCAGTTCCTTGTGCAAATGTCAACGTTCAGGACGAGGTTGCAGTTCGTGATTCAAGTCGTGAGTGTTCTGTCTTGAATCCTGCTTCGAGACAGGACGAGTGTAATGCTACAAATCCAACTTTTAGAGAGAATGAATCGTGTGATATACAAGATACTGTACCACCACTTACCTCTAATGCCTCTGATGTAGAATGTGACAAAAACAAAACTTCTCCTTCACACTCCATTGATTTGCATTTAGACACAACTAAACATGATTCTTCACAGTTAGTAACCACAGGTGTTGAACATCAACAACCTATAAATAATAACGACTCTGTTTCTGAAACGTGTTCTAATGTACAAAATACGGAGTCTACTCGTATAGTGAATATTGGTACAGAAAGCACTGAACAGTTACATTTTGATTTGCAGTGTAGTCCTCATGTGAATAGCGATAAAACAAACACTGAACCTCTCCATTATGAAGTACAGGGTATTCTACCTGTGGACAGTAATACAGAAAAAACAAAACAATTCCAATCATTACATTCTAAAGTAAATAATTCAACATCACACCCACAGGATAATGATAAGTGTGAGTTTTCTGATTTACAACAAGGAGACAGTGAACTGCAGCATAAAGATATTCATGTCAATAAAGAAATTGCTCCATTACCATTGACAGGTGAAAATAATCATCCTGAGTATGAATTTGAAGGTCATATTCAAATGATAACTGGATCATGGACTGATTTCCAGAAGTCATCTGATGAGTGTTTCACCAAAGGCTGTAAATGGTAATAAAATGGCCTATCTTCTGTGTGCAAATTTTCTTATAAGAGATGCAGGTTGATATTTGGTTCCTGTTAATAGTGATGATTGATTTATATACCAGATATTGAGATAATCAGCCCCTAATTCCTGGTGACTACTTCTTGGGAATGCATAAAGTTAGTCTAGTCTTTCCTCAGGTTTTTTTTTTTTTTTTTTGCTTCACTTGGTACAACATGGGACAGAAGTTCTGTACTGTCCTCAAGCAGATCTCAAACTAGACACAACTAAACATGAGTGCTACCAATTCTTCATGTAAACACAGGTTGCAAGGTGAAGATAATTTTTCACCATTGGTTTCTTCTGGCATAAAGGGTTATACTTTATTTCGGTATGTACTATCTGCGCACTTTTTAGTGATAGATTTTTGTACTCGGTTGAGGAGTAAGAAGGGAGCACTGCCGGTTCCGGTAGTACTGCCAACTGAATGTAAATGAAATCTGAATTGAATCTATAATATGATCGATCGATATGGATTTTCTAAATCTTTATTATCTTACGCCAACAACTGTGTCACACACACACACAATATATAATACTATATAACATTTCCTGATGCGAAACATGTTCCTAGCATGAATTCTATAGTTTGGCTTTGCTGCGTAAACAACAACAGTACGAGTACTTAAAGTGTACGCCAGATGTCGCACAGCGATGATAAGCGATTCTTAGTTTCAAAGGTTGCCAATACGAATCTCCAAGATAACCGAAGTCGACCAATTCAGCACTAGGGTGTAAATCTATCACTAAAAGTGCGCAGATAGTTTGCATATTAATTTCTCACCATTGGTTTAGGAGATTTTATGTACTGTAGTTGGCACTTACATCTATCTAGGTAAGAATCTGCATTGAATTATGGGAGTGATGCTACATTGAATGTACACTGACAGAAAAAGAACGTGCAACATCCACAAGGACAAGGTCATTTTTATTCATAAGCAATGTGACAGGTAGCTCATCATTGCAGGAGTAGGCCTACAGTTTATGATTGCAAATTCAGGCCAATGAAGCACACGTCTCAGTAAGGGGTGTTTTGTTAATGGCTATTTCAGATTCAATTATTCAATTTTCCATACCTTACAAAGTTCCTACTCACATTTTCTACCTCCAATAACCCACCCTAAACTACCCCTCCTTTATTTCCCTATCTTATCCTTTCCCATCATCTTTCAACTTCAAATCCTTTTAATCTTCTCTTATCTACTAAATCTCTACCTTTATTAACTTTTCCTATCTTTTCTCTTCACCTCTCTTCTAAAAAAAATACCTACTTTCCAAATTGAACTGTATACCAGTGGTGGTTCGTGACATTTTACTCTGGCAGGGCTGTGCCGTCATCTCCTCCCTCCGCCCCTCCAACTGCCCAGTTTTCACTGGCCAGCACCACGATAATTGTAGATGAAATATAATAATGATGATAATAATAATCCGATGACACTGGCTAAATACTGTAGGTATATTCTTCCGAGGCAGAATGATCACGTAACGAAAATCAGATAATATCGCGAAGCAGAACAAAGTAGAAACTTAAAGCATCGCAAATCCGGAAGCATTATGATCTACATACCCTTAAAACATCGACAATAAACATATACTTATGTTCACAAAACCACTAAATTCATGACTCGATGTACTTTTCAGGTTGAGGTTCAACAAAACATAGGCTAATATATTACAACACATGTAGGGAAGTGAAGTGAAGTGAGGTGTGAAGACAGCAGAGCGAACACCACTAACAAGAAAACTCAACACCTGAATCCGAAAAACAATTCTAGTAGATTACGAAATGTCAGTCAATTGTTATTATAAGTATAAAGTTCGTACTTTGATGATAATAATGACGGGATGAAGATATACATGAAAATAATACAAGAAAGTAGGTAACGATACCTTAGCTGACTTGCTTGTATACAAAATCCATTCTCCTGCTCTGCGAAGTGGTTGATGACACTTTCGTTGAAGTTAGGAACTGCCAACAGCTGTTTCTCAATGGAGCACATAGCAAGCGCGTTAAGTCGGTCTTCTTCCACGGTATTCCTAGTGAACGACTTAATCCTTTTCAGTGTAGAGAAGCACCTTTCATTTTCTGACGTCATCGGAATTGTACAAACATTAGCCGGCTAACAGCTACTGCAATCACGGCTACTATGGCACTCAACTGTTTCATTGATCACAAACGACAATGACATTCACGAGAACAAATAAACAATGCACGCCCGGGTTCCTTTCGGCTTCCTCAAATCTCAAAGCAATATGACCAACGTACAAATAGTGCCGTCACCTTATGATTAGACTTTAAATCTTTATTTTAGCTTATTTTTAGAACTGAATTGTTTAAATAGTCAGTCTAATGGAATCCATTGTTTTGTAAACAGTTTTGGAATTAACGTCTAACAACAATTAACGTAAGACGTGTGGGAAAAGGCCTAGGTACATTGTAAAGTGGTTGGCGTCGTTGCTACGGGCTCCGCCGGACCCCGCCTGCACTCTTCCTTCCCCTGACAAGCCCAAATCGTCTTCCAAGGCTCCTCCCGCACCCCTCACTCTTGTTAAACTCAAGGAACTTACTGGGGGCTCTCCTGCCAGCACCCGACCGCCTAATGTCTAAAGAGAAAACATTGTGCTGGACTAAAGAGAAAACATCGTGCTTGCTGAACGGATGCCACGGTGAGACAACCTTTGCCATGTCTTTGAAAATAAAAAAGCGAAACGTTTACAGCCAAAACACTAAAGATAACATTGAATAACTGAATAACACACCACCATAAGTTAGACTTTGCTACATTTGTCCATCTCTTTATATAAATCAGCTACGGAGTGAAATTATGTTACGTGTTTTAGTAAAGGCGGCGGGGCGGCGCCCAAAAGCCCTTCATGCACGAACCGCCACTGCTGTATACTATTATACAGTAAGGGGTGCCCAAACAGCCGCATCAATACGCAGTGTACCTCCCCTCTGGCGGCAATGCAAGTGTGAATTTCTGCATGCAAACGATCATAAAAGTGCAGAATGGCATCTTGCACCTTTTGATGGAATTTGGCAATGGTTCTTGCAGGCTCTGGAGAACGCATAAGCTCCCACTTCATCATGTCCCATACTTGTTCAATTAGTGAGAGATCCGGTGATTGTGCTGGCCAGGGCAGTTGTTGTACACCACGTAGAGTACGTTGCATCGCAGCAGCTGTATGTGGATGTGCATTGTCCTGCAAAAAAAAAAAAAAAAGCACATCAATTCCTGGTGAGGAAATAGCAGTAGCATGGGAACAACAACCTATGCAATGTAGCGGGCACTGGTTACGTTACCCTGCATGGCTCCCCACATCATGATGCCTGGGGTGGCACCTGGGTGTTGCAAAATCACTCTGGAATAGGCCACTCACCAGATCTATGCCGTACACATGCACGTCCCATCACTTGCATACAGACAGAACCTATTCTTGCCACTGAAGACCGACATTACCCTCTCCATCTTGATTAATGAATTTCTTCTTTCTATGATATATTACCCTCTCCAGTCAACTCTTTCACGACACCAGAGTAGCCGTGCTTGGTGGTATCAGATAAGCATAGCCAGAGGCAGTGTTCTCCCCAGAACAATTTTTAATGGGCCGTTTCTACAGACCGCCCGGCTAAGATAATCTAGATATGTATTTGTGCTAGTTACGCAATATTAATACATAGGCCTATTTGAATCATTAGGTGTTCCAATTAAAATGTAAATACTGTAAAATTGTTTATTTAAATGATGAATCTTCGTTAATGTTGGCATAATTGCATCAATTTCATCGGAGTTTCAATGTTTACCTTGATTATCACGTAGTGTTGTGCGCGAGCGGTGTCTGTATGAGCTTGGATCGCATGCGAGCACTCAATTCCGCCCGATCGTCACAAACCTATATAGCACTCCACAGCAATCGAGTGGTAAGTTTCGGTGTTACATGATTGTGAACGAGCAGTAGAACACTAGAAGTTGAAAATACTTCGTTATGTCTTGTTCGTAATAACAACACTGAAATAGTTCAATTTCGGCATTAATATTATTGTTAATGCCCTGCGGAGTTTAAATTGAAATTTTATTATATTCATTTTTTATGTAGTATTCCCCGCCCGGCTACTTCGTCCTGCCACCCAGCTGTCGAAAATTTCTGGGGAGAACACTGAGAGGTACACGTGACCGTAATACTGCTGCAAGCAGATGGTTCCCAATGGTCCTTGGTGACACAGCAGGTGCAACATGTGAGCGCATTTCGTTCCTGGATGATGTTCGGTCGGCCACCGCTGCTCGCACAGTATCGATTAGGTGGTTATTTATACTTACTTCTTTCTTAGTCTTGACGTGTGTCTGTACTAGGCCTACACGGATATCTGGAGCTTGGTCTATGGGTGTGTGATTGTTCCACAGACCACTGCTGAAAGCAGTGACACGCCACCGACACTTTGTGTCCAACATGTGCAGCAATCTGTCGATACGTCCTTCCGGAGCTTCCCGCAGGCCTACAATGTAACCCCGTTCAAATGGCTGCTGTTCTTCAACAAGAGCACGTACTTGTCGGCGGGGCATGGTTGCACCCTAGAATGAATTTTGCAAACACTGTTCACCTCTAACCTCAGCACAGTTACTGCCTGCAGAGTCAAAACAGTGCACACGGACAGGCCTCCTGATTGCCATCTGTTCGCCGATCATCATCATCATCATCATCATCATCATCATCATACAGTTCCAGTTTCCTGGGTACTGTCAATGAGCCTCTTCCACTTCTTCCTGTCCATTTATACAACTTGTTGCGGAGAACATCATCCTCTGGCAACTAGATCAACACTGAGCTCGATAGCTGCAGTCGCTTAAGTGCGGCCATTATCCAGTAATCGGGAGATAGTGGATTCGAACCCCACTGTCGGCAGCCCTGAAGATGGTTGTCTGTGGTTTCCCATTTTCACACCAGGCAAATGCTGGGGCTGTACCTTAATTAAGGCCACGGCCCTTCCTTCCCATTCCTAGGCCTTTCCTATCCCATCGTCGCCGTAAGACATATCTGTGTCGGTGCGACGTAAAGCAAATAAAAAAACTAGATCAACCTTGATCATGTCCATCCATTGGGTTTTAGGTCTTCCTGCAGGTCTTTTTGCCGATGTTCGTGACAAATGTAGGCTATCACTAACACAACAACCCCTCAGTATGCACTCAACGTGGTGCCACTGAACACAGTCCTTGAGGACGTTTTTATTCTGGTAGTCTATTAGCTGATACGGCAGCAGTGTTCCTTCTCATGCCTGCTTTCCAAGATATCAGTAGTTTAATTAAAGTTTACTATTGTATGAAAGTAAAGTTACTTTTCAGGGCAGGCTAGTGGAAGTCCTGAGCATGGCATTGAATATATCTCTCTCCTACATGTTATCTGAGTTATGATTGATGAGATTCTGCATGCTAGGTTATGTATTACAACCTTGGGACAATATTTAACTCAACTTGAGTAAATTTACACAATTACTCTTCACTCAAGACCGCTAGAGCGTGAGCATGTTGATGGTCTCATGTTGTTAACGCCTTATCATCAGTCATAATACCAACTGTTGATGAAATCGTCCATGGCAAGAACTCTACCCCGCCGGACCCCCTGTGGGTGGGGGACGCAGATGAAGAATACACCAGTGATATCCCCTGTCTGTCGTTAGAGGCAACTAAAAGGGGCAATCAAGTGTTGATTGAATTTTAACCATCACTCGAGGAACAGTGTGGGTCGCCTTTACTTACGAGTAGTACCACTATGTTAAGTACATACTAGGTTTGTGATAAGTAGCAGCTGAGGGTGAATCAGTATTGGTTTTACCATACCTGTGATTAATACCACTATGTGGAACACCACAGGCTTACGTTCCCTATGATCAGTACCATTATGAGAAACATCACAGGTCTGGGCATTGCCTGAGGTTAGTACCATGAGTGACACCGTGTGTCTGTGTTACCTGTGATGACTACCCACAAGTACCCACCTATGTGAGGAACACCCTAAGTCTGCGTTACTCACGAATAGTATTGCTACATGAGAAATACCATGGTTTTTACTTTCCAAGCGATAAGGGGCCGTTGACCTGGATTTTAGACCCCTTTGGACAACAAGCATCATCGATTCAGGATTGTGCTTTGGAAGCAGTCCCTTGGTCAGTACCTACTATTGTTTGAAGATAGTTTCTGGGAAGGTGGGGCATTGTGGGTCGAGTCGACTGATTATTTTAAGTTCATAATCATTGTTCATTGTCTCTTTTTTTTAAATTCTAGTAAGTGGATTAATTTTGGAATTATTTTTAACTTTCAATATTGTGAGCTGGATCCACTGATATTTTAAATTCTTATTCATCCGTTCATTTTCATCATCATGTTTTGAATTCTGGTCAGTGGATGAGTTTTGGACTTTAAAATTGTCATTATATTTCGTCTCATTGAGTACCAGTAGGGGCTGAGGATCTAGCCGTTAGGCCCCTGTAATCAACAATCATCATCATCATCTACCCCACCAGACTGAGTGTCTCAAACGGTTGAGGAGCTGGCCTCCTGACCCCAATGTGGCAGGTTCGATTCTGGCTAAGTCTGGTGGTATTTGAAGGTGCTTGAATACATCAGCCTCGTGTTGGTAGATTTACTGACACGTAACATGAGTCCTGGGGGACTAAATTCCGGCACCTCGGCGTCTTTGAAAACTGTAAAAATGTAGTTAGTGGGCCGTAAAGCAAAATAGCATTATTGATTGTCACCATTGGTTTGTTTGAAGGGATTATTCTTTAGGTGTTATTGTGATGCAGATAGTAATCACATCTCTGTTTAATTCTCGGAGTGACCCTGTATTTTAAAAAAAGTTGTTAGTTAGCAGTACCTGTTGATGCAGTGATATTAAGAGGCTAGAAGCCTTTGAGATGTGGTGCTGGTGTCGGCTGCAACGGATAAGTTGGGTGGAGAAGAAGAAGACCAACACTTAGGTACCGAACATTGTAGAAGGAAAGAGACAGCTGTTGAGTCAGATTAGGAAGAGACAATTTTCTTGGATGGATCATAGGCTGCTGCCCGAGCTCGATAGCTGCAGTCGCTTAAGTGCGGCCAGTGTCCAGTATTCGGGAGATAGGGGATCGAACTCCACTGTCGGCAGCCCTGAAGATGGTTTTCCATGTTTTACCATTTTCACACCAGGCAAATGCTTGGCGTGTACCTTAATTAAGGCCATGGCCACTTCCTTCCCACTCTTAGCCCCTTCCTGTCCCACCATCGCCATAAGACCTATCTGTGTCGGTGCGACATAAAAGCAACTTGTAAAAAATGGACATAGGCTGCAACGTAGGAGTGTGTTGATGGACATTTTGGAAGGTAAAATACCAGGGAAACACCCTTGTGGAAGACCAGGAAAGACATTCGTGATAGCATTACTTGAGAACTCAGGATGCAGGATCGACCCAGTTGGAGAAGACTCATCGCAGGGGCAAACCAGTCATTAGACTGACTTATTCTAAGAAGAAGAAGAAGCAGCTGTTGACATAGGTGGTATGAAAATGTTGGATGATTGGAAGACATCTCTCTCGTATGTGTGCTACATGTAATAACTTAGGAGGTAAATTTGTACAAATTGTCCTACCAATTTATGTACTTCATATTGAGGAGGTATTGTATTAAAATATGGTCTGACTTGTTGGCTGAATGGTCAGCGTACTGGCCTTCGGTTCAGAGGGTGCCGGGTTCGATTCACGGCCGGGTCGGGGATTTTAATCGATTCTGATTAATTATTCTGGCATGGGGACTGGGTGTATGTGTCCGTCCCAACACTCTCCTCATCATATTCAGACAACATATCACACTACCAACCACCACAAAAACGTGCAATAGTGATTACAACCCTCCATACAGGGTTGGCGTCAGGAAGGGCATCCGGTCGTAAAACAGGGCTAAATTCACATGTGCGGCACAGTTAGCACCCGCGACCCCACAGGTGTGGGAAAAAGTGGTACCAAAAGAAGAAGAATTGTATAACAAAATGTCTCCCAACATAAATTGCACCATTTCAAATTTTGTGTGTGTGTAAAAAAAGTTTTGTCTGATCATTGCTCAGAATTTAAAGAAGAATAAACTAAAAATTGCAAGCCTTCACTACTTTTATGATACTGCTGCACTATACACATGAATGAAATACAGCATTTTATCAAGAGCACATATTCAAAAACTTCACAACTGGCTGTTTATAAGGAGACCTTAATGAACTCTTTTAACACATAATTGACCTGCAAGTTCTTTACTTGTTATGAATGTTTTTAATGTGTTAATATTTTCAAAACAGTTTTAAATAGTTTTTCCATACCCATTACTTTAGTCATATTATGAATTGTATGTATGCCTATTTTTCAATAACAGCTGAAGATGACACTATTATGTGTCAAAACTAATTCTGTATAATTCGATAAATGTTGTAGTTGAATAACAGCATTAAGTTTTGTATTGAATAGGTGGAAATACCAAAACTTTATTTATTTGTAGTACTACCATCACGCGACAAAAACCATGGGTTGCCTTCACTTGCGAGTAGTACCACTATGTTAGGTACACAATTGGTTTGTGATTAGTAGCAACAGAGGGTGAATCAGTATGGATCTTACATTACCCGTGATCAGTACGATTATATACAGAACACCACAGGTTTACGTTGCCTATGATTAGTAAGTACCATGGTGAGAAACACCACGGGATAGTACAAGTCCCTGTGATTAGTACACCTATGTGGAGAACACCTTACATTTGCGTTGCCTATGAGTGGCATCGTAATATGAGAAGCACCATAGGTCTGCGTTACTTGTGCGTATTACATTACCTGTGAGTAGAACCACAATGTGTGGAACACCGTAAGTCTACATAACTGGTGTTTAGTACCGCTACATGAGAAATACTATGGTTCTCAGTTTCATAGCGATAAGTACCATTATGAGGGGCCCTTGACCTGGATTTTGGACCCCTTTAGACAACAAACACTGGGCGAGTTGGCTGTGCGGTTAGCGGCACGCAGCTGTGAGTTTGAATCCGGAATAGAGTGGGTTCGAATCACACTGTCGGCAGCCGTGAAGATGGTTTTCCGTGGTTTCCCATTTTCACACCGGGCAAATGCTGGGGCTGTACCTTAATTAAGGCCATGGCCGCTTCCTTCCCATTCCTAGTCGTTTCCTGTCCCGTCGTCGCCATAAGACCTATCTGTGTCGGTGTGACATAAAGCAAATAGCAAAAAAAAAAAAAAAAAAAAGCTAGACAACAAACATCATCGATTCAGGATTGTGGTTTGGAAGCAGCCCCTTTGTCAGTAAGGGGCGACCAAGGAATGATTGAATTAGAACCACGAGACTGCTTGTAATTAGTACCATCACCCGAGGAACACCATGGGTCGCCTTTACTTGCGAGTAGTTTTGAGATAATTTTCCCCTCTTTCTGCATCCATGAGAAGTAGGCCTACAGTGGAACCTTGGATTGCGAGCATAATTCGTTCCAGCAACATGCTTGTATATCAAAGCACGTTTTCCCATAAGAAACAATTGAAACGCGGATGATTCGTCCACAACACAAAAATATGTATTCGCATACCATTTCTGAAACAAATTAAAATGCATTTTACCTTACAATAGATTCATTGTTGGTGTGAGGGAGACGAGAGATGGCATGAGAAGAATTACTGAGTAACACGAATTTAACTAATGGAATCACTGCTATCTGTTGGCTCACTGGAATTGTTTTCTTTTTGTGCAACTTTAATGAGGAACCTGTCCCATGACTGTTGCTTTTGCCTCTTTTTGAGGATTTCATGAAAATGTGACATTGCATTGTTATTGAACTGATTCATCGCTCGTACTGCTACAGCCTTATTCGAGTGGTGTTTTCCTACAAACTTGTGCACAGTTTTCCACATTTTACACTTCTCCTGAATCTCAGTTGAAGTGAGAGATTCCATTGACTTTTCCTCCCCCTCTTCCCCGCGCGAGATCTCCTCCATAACCTCCTCCTGTTGTTCGCGATGCAGGTTCATCAGTTCGTTGGTGGACAGTTCCTGGCTATGTCCTTCCACCAACTCTCGAATGTCCACGTCATTCACCTCCAACCCCATAGTCTTCCCTAAGGACACAATTTCATCGACAATCGGCGGTTTATTTTCAACAACAATCCCCTCGAAGTCACGTCCAAGAACAGAGTCAGGCCACAACTTTCCCCAAGCGGAAGTGAGAGTTCTATTGGTGACTCCATCCCAGGCTTTATCGATGATCTTCAGGCAGTTCACGATGGGGAAACGATTTCTCCCATACTCTCGGAGGGTAAGGTTTGTTCCTTCGGTCACTTCGAAGCATCACTGAAATAGTGCTTTGGTGTATAGCTTCTTGAAATTCGAAATGACTTGCTGATCCATAGCCTGGAGTAGTGGAGTAGTGTTGGGCGGAAGGAACTTAACCTTAATGAACTTGAATTCCTCCAGTCAGTAAGTTGTCCTCAAGGCCTGGAGGATGAGCAGGAGCATTGTCCATAACCAGAAAGACTTTGAGCGGCAGATTATTGTCTGAAAGATATTTCTTCACTACAGGACCAAAGACCTCGTTCATCCATTCAACAAAGGCACAGGGGAGGGGAAAACGTAGGCACACGTGATGCTCGTCTTGCAAAACAACTTGTAGACCAAGTTACTCGCATTCCGAGGTTTCACTGTATATCAATTACTAGAATGTAATGATTACAATTTTATTTCAAGAAGTAAGTTACAAGTAAAATTTATATTTTTTAATGATGCAAGTGTAATGGACTAGTATAACTTGGAAACAATTCTCTAAACCCATGGGTAAATAATGAAATATTGAGCTCAATTAGTAGGTATTATTATTATTACTACTTGTGAGGTATGGCTATGAAGTTGTTTACGTTCGTTATTATTATTATGTATGGGTTTTATTTGGTATAAATCGTGGTCTATCGTTTATTATTTGTGTGTTGTATGATCTGCCTTGTATAACAAAACGTGAGGTTATGTCATGACACGTCTGCTGTATGTGTATTTACATGACTTTATTTAATGTAAGAGCACATAATTAATAGTAACTTATATAGTTTATTATTACCTGTAAGTGCACGCCGGCCTCTCACTGCTGGATTCCGTGGTTCAAATCCCGGTCACTCCATGTGAGATTTGTGCTGGACAAAGTGGAGGCAGGACAGGTTTTTCTCACCGAGCTCGATAGCTGCAGTTGCTTAAGTGCGGCCAGAATCCAGTAATCGGGAGATTACTGTCAGCAGCCCTGAAGATGGTTTTCCGTGGTTTCCCATTTTCACACCAGGCAAATGCTGGGGCTGTACCTTAGTTAAGGCCACGGCCGCTTCCTTCCCATTTCTATGCCTTTCCCATCCCATCGTCGCCATAAGACATGTCTGTGTCGGTGCGACGTAAAGCAAATAGCAGGTTTTTTTCCGTGTACTCCGGTTTTCCCAGTCATCTTTCATTCCAACAACACACTCCATTAACATTTCACTTGATCTGTCAGTCATTTATCATTGCCCCAGAAGAGTACAACAGGCTTCGGCAGACGGCACATTTCCTATCCTCGCCGCTAGATAGGGGCTTTATTCATTCCATTCCTGATGTGGTCGAATGACTGGAAACAGGCTGTAGATTTTCATTTCATTACCTGTAAGTATGATGTATAAATCCAATGTAATGTGGTGCAACACAGGGTAATCGCCCAGAACAACATATCTTTGCCACTAGAGTTGTATAGAACATTCTATTCATTTGTACATAGGTTATTGGAGGCTTGAGAAATTACAAGAAAACATGTTCTATCATACTTTTCTAGAAGCCTGACCAGGCAAGGTATGTAAAGAACAGTCTTGGGTAGTAAGTTAGTTAGTGAGAGTTGTTAGTGAAAGCCACTGGTCGAATTCAGTTTGTGAACTCATGTTGTGATTTTGTTGTGTTGGTAGTTGGTTGACATGCTAATGTGGCAGTTGCCTTCTTCTTCTGCTTAGCATTGTTTTGTTCAAGGTTCATTCATTAGTGTATGTGTGTGTATAACGTGTATATAATTTGTAAATAAAACAGTGTACACCATTGACATCATCTCCTGTGTGCGTTTTTGTAGTTATGACAGTAAAAAGTAACAATTGCAAGTAAAAATTTCTAAGAATGTAATCGTTACTAGTAATTTTGTTGCTTTATTCAGTTATTTCCTTACTCTGTACGTATCATAGTTGATACGTTGATATGTTCTTATCTTTGTTATTTTTATGAACATATCAATTTGTATTGTCCTCATTATTAGGGCTCCGGATGGTACCTGCATCTTAACAAACAGCGACGATAATATCCTGCGAGTGTTCGATCTTCCGCGTGAGCTGCACTGTCAGGAGACGTGGACTCTTGGTCGGACGCTTCCGGAGATGACGCCAGCTCTCAAGATACGAGCTGGTGGACAGATATACGATTACTGTTGGTACCCACTCATGTCTTCAGATGATCCTCTCAGTTGCTGGTAAGATTTATTACTGGTTTCAGTAAACTTTTACTGGAGAATCACTGAGTAATCTCTTTTTATCACTATTATATTTTTAACTGTTCGTCGTCCTCATCTTTGACGGGACAATCATTTAGCTTGTGTGCGGCTTCATTTTTCTCAACCTTTTATTGAACATTCTGTGCAGATTGCAGTTAAATAAGTTTCCAACATCTTAATTTACTTTAATCTGCTCAAACCCAGTGTCCACATGTGAGGACACATACATTTTATTCTCTGACTGTAAATTAAATTTGAATTTCTAAATAATTTTATTCAGATTATGTTCGCAAAGCTTTTCTTTATGATCGCACTCACCATTACAAGATGATGGCATGTATGATATATTGAATTAGGAGGATACTCTCATTTTTTCACCTGTGTAAAGTCGCACTCAGCATCAATATTCCATAACCTCGTGGAGCCCTTTGAACTGGGCTGAAAAGAGAGCAGTAACAATGTGCGTTTCTTAGTACAGTGAAACCTCATTAAGACGTTTCTGCAGGGGACAACGAAAATGAACATCTTAAGCAAGAAACTGTACTACTGAATACACGAATAAAAATTATCCAACAGGGATATGGAAACACTAGATACGATTTTTCCGACATATGGGAATTTGCATGTTATAAACCTCATTATTGAGCCGTATTGAAAATTTTTATAGTTCAAAAACAGTGAGGGTATTTATTAAACCACCTGTTCAATACCTTACATCCCCTTATAAGTGGTTACGTAAACATAATAACACTTATTCGGGACATGTTTTGCCCCTAATTTAGGGCATCTTCAGCCTAAAATATAATCTTTAAAAGTACACATAATATTAAAAGAGAAGCTAAAACATTAGCCTTGTAGCCTAATTACTGAAACTTGCTGCATAAAATATGAATAATACATTGATACATTAATAAAATATGTTAATGCAGCACTGTCAATGATCATGATAAAAACTATCTTGAGAGACTAAAACTTCCTCCAGTAAAATTACGTAGTTCTAATTAAAATGGTTCAACTAAAATTGTTTGTGGTATCACCTAATGTGAGATTGCGTATATTGCCAACAAAATAAAGGTGTTAACACAAGCACCAGAAAAGTATGTCATGCACGCAACATGTTCAAGGCCGCTGTTAAAGTCGTAAACGTGAAGGTAGTAAAAGGTTCAAAAGGTAGATATACGTAATGCTGAAACTGAAGCAGCAGTTGAATATCGTAGAAGAAGTGGCCCCTTTATAACGGTAATATTGTCGGAAACCTTTGCCGAGAGATACCAGTAGATTCTGGAATAATGTTCAGTGTTTGTTGTTACTTGTTATTTTCCATTGTGTTGTATCAGATACAACACGAGACACAGAGCCAACAGAATGGTGGTTACTAACACAGTGTATGGGACTTATATGCCCACTCCTTTACATCCTGACTACAACCCCTAAATACCCTCATAACCATGTGCAGAGATCTGTACCCTTTATTAACAATCATATTTATGTGATTACCCCAATGAAGGTCTTTTTTTTATATTAACACCTAGGTACTTACAATGATCCCCAAAAGGAACTTTCACCCCATCAATGCAGTAATTAAAACTGAGAGGACTTTTCCTATTTGTGAAACTCACAACCTGACTTTTATCCCCGTTTATCATCATACCATTGCCTACTGTCAATCTCACAACATTATCGAGGTCATTATTCAGTTGCTCACAATCTTGTAACTTATTTATTACTCTGTACAGAATAACATCATCTGCAAACAGCCTTATCTCTGATTCCACTTCTTTACACATATCATTGATATATATAAGACAACATAAAGGTCCAATAATACTGCCTTGAGGAATTCCCCTCTTAATTATTACAGGGTCAGATAAAGCTTCGCCTACTCTAATTCTCTGAGTTCTATTTTCTAGAAATATAGCCACCCATTCAGTCACTCTTTTTTCCAGTCCAATAGCACTCATTTTTGCCAGTAGTCTCCCATGATCTACCAGTTTTCATTGTGCTCATTCACAAACAGTTTTCACTTTGAAATAAATTGTTCAATATGACATTTCTTACCTTTTACTACAAGTATGTCACATCAAAAATTTGTGCCCTGTGTGTGTATGTGTGTGTGTGCTTTTTTATTTTTTTAAATTTTTCACAAATTGCTTTATGTCACACTAACACAGATAGGTCGTATAGTGACGATAAGATATGGAAGGGCTAGAGGGTGAGAAGGGAGCGGCTGTGGTCTTAATTATTGTAATTAATGTACAGCTGCAGCATTTGCCTGGTGTGAAAATGAGAAAGCACAGAATACCATCTTCAGGGCTGTGGACAGTGGGATTTGAACCCAGTATCTCCCGAATGCAAGCTCATAGCTGCTCGCCCGTAACCACATGGCCAACTCGCTCGACGTGCCCAGTTTCACTTAGATGCTACATTAAAGGACTTTCCCTAATAAATGTTCCTATTCAAATTCCCATCTTCCTATACATGAGTTTTTCACTTGTTTGTTACTTTTCAGTTCAGTAATTTGATGGTTTGCCCTTTCCTCATGATGTCGTGACAGTACACTATGCAATACTTTTTCATTGTTCCAGTCTAGTGAGCACTAGTCAGCATTCTCCCATCCACCTCTGGGATGCCTACACTGGAGCCATTCGCTGCACATACAGGCCATATAATGAGTAAGTACACTATCTTACAAGTAACAAGCTAAAACATTTTTTTTAAACCCATACTGACTTGAAAATCAGGTTGCTAATATTTAAAAATATACTTAAATATTGTATTTGAGTGGTCTGCCTGTTCAGTACATATATATTTATTTTGATATACAACATGTTTCTTCCCCTAAGAGACATCATCGGGTGGAATATTTCAAAAAATACATTGGATATAAAATCACATTAATAGATATCGGCAGCCCTGAAAATGGTTTTCCGTGGTTTCCCATTTTCACACTAGGCAAATGCTGGGGCTGTACCTTAATTAAGGCCACGGCCGATTCCTTCCCACTCTTAGCCCTATCCTGTCCCATCGTCGCCATAAGACCTATCTGAGTCGGTGCGACGTAAAGCAACTAGAAAAAAAAAATAGATATCGGGCCAATAACAAGGCAGTAAGGGACGCAATTTGAATTATTTATATTGCTCCATCTTTCATCTCTCTCCAGTTAGACTTAGTTTTTCTATTACTGTATTTTCAGAATTAACATATTCAATTCTACAACCAACTTTACCACTTTGGGCCCATTTTGACTTAGAATCTGGAAGCAACTCATTCTTTAATGTAAGTTAATTTGAAATAACTATTTCCAGAGGTCATAAGGATCCTTTATATCATAAACTCTAATATAATAAAGAGAGAGTGTGAATTTAGTGAGTTTTTTGTATATCTGGAGGGTAATCTGAGAAACTACTGGACCGATTCTAAAAATTCTTTTACTAATGTAAATATACTTTATACCTGAGGGACATGGGACAATTCAACTGGGGGAGATATAAAAATACTAGGCTAATATAGGCAAAATATTGATTTTGTCGTACAAGGATGAGACAAAGCTCATTTTAAGCATTTTAAGCCCATTGGCACAAAGAATAAATCTCGGTAAGCCCTGCGGGCCCAAAACCCATGTTTTTAAGGCCCTAAAATCAACCGTTATGGAGATATTGGCACCACACTACCCCTGCTCTAGGAATGGGATAAGGAAATGAACTGCCGTAACCATGGCAATGTCAGCTCCAAGATTCTACAGCAGCAAGATTATGCGTGTATGTTTGGGCATAGCTGCCAACCAAAATTGGTACATATATGACATACCATTCGGAAAAAATATACTGTTGTGTAAGACACTCGTATGACTCCTTTGGTTGAGGATGGATAGGTGGTGAAGTATAAAAATAATAGATAACAACCTATATTAATACAAAATCCATAGGTTTTGGGGTCGCTGAGGTGAATAGTCACACTCCAGATATAAGTTAAGTCTAAGATCTGCCCCAATGGCATGGCGGTGAGAAGGGACGAAAAATAATATGCCCAAAATGATCAAGATCACGGATGAAAGTATGTATGTTCCAGCATAGCTCTCAACCAAACTTGGTACACGTACAACTTACTATCTGAAACAAGAAACGACTGTAGGGGCAAGAAACCCCTAGCACCCAGATATTAAAATCAAATCCATTGTTTTCAAGGTCCCCGAGAGGAACTGTGACAATCTGGATGCCGTTTAAGTCATAGTTCAGCCCCAGTCGGAATGTCCAATATGACCAAGATTATGGATGTATGCGTGTATGCTCAAGCATACGTTTTTTATCAAGTCGTAGCAGTTGTACGACCGAGCTTGGCATGGTTTATCGTGTTGTGTTAAGTGTAATCAGCAGTACGGTAATGTAATGAGTGCTTCAGAACTTAGTCAGATAGGTTAAGAGGAGAGGACTTGGGGAGGGGGATATAAAAATCCGTGGTTCACCTTATTTTCCGACCTGTGATTGAGTGTCTGCAAATATAAGACCGATGCTTGGTTTGGTGCGGTTTGATATACTTATGGAAATAATTACTCATGTTTGTTTTAACGCATAAGGCATGCATAATACACCGGGGTAGTTGCGGTTAAATGGTACTTGACACCAATGGCACTCCATCAAACGTATGGAAATAAGCTTAATAAGTCAGAAATAAATTCATCTTTCATACAGATGTGGGAGAAAGTGGGAGTGGTGAGGCAGATTTCCACATGCGAGAGTTCTCGCATGGGTATGCTAGTATTGTAATATATTGAAGGATTTTACTCACATCAGTGGTCATTCTACAATGTTTTTATGATTGCACCTGTTAGTTTGTACGGACTTCTTCGTCAAGAATCTTATGAACAGTTCTCATCTATATTATTGATTACTACATGACTTGGAACTTTAGTCAAGTTTACAGTTATAATATTTTAAATGTCCTTGTATATGATAGTGTATTTTATATCTGATGTATTTTGTGAAATATTCTAGCTGATGATGTCCCTTAGGGGAAGAAACACGTTCTAGATTAAAACAAACATACAGTGAAACCTCGTTAAGATATTTCTGCAGGGGACAAGGAAAAACAACACGTTAAGCGAGAAAACGTACTAATGAATATACAAATAAAAACTATCCAACAGGGATATGGAAACACTGGATACGACTCTTTCCGACATGAGGGTATTTTATGTCTTGTATCCGTGGGTACAGTTAAAACTGTATCTATAATTTCTAAAGATGAAAGGAAAGTATTAAAAGGTGTGAAAACATGAGAGAACAAATATGAACACCCTTTCACAAGTACACTGAAAGGTATGAAAAACACCAGACAATAAATATGAAAACATGTGCACAGAGGCCAACGAAGTATTATTGGAGATCACACTCTTTCTAAAACAAATGTTAGTAGAAGCCTTTTATTTTGGAGCAGTGGGTTATTTCAAAAATATTTTTTTTTGAAAAGTACGCCAATGAAATAGTACGTAAACGTTTTACATTGTGGTAAGTTGCCTTGTTTTCTACCATTAAAAAAATATTTAATAGTGCCTTTTCGCAAGGCGAGTGAAACTGCCTCTGACGTAAGCGGCACGCTGTGACATCATGATCCAGTACCGCATGCAGCTCTACCAGCCGTTGTGCATCAGCCGTTGCTAAAAGCTGATTGTTTATTATTCATGATCGTGGATAACTCTGAAATGACAGAAGAAAGGTTCAAAACAGCACAGTCAGACAATCTACCATGTGCAGGTGTCATCATTCTTGAAAAATAGTGACTTTTGTGGCCGCAGAAATTCGCGGATAAAAAGCAAGTTTGTAAGTGGCGTCTTTTATATACGTGCAATGTATCGTAACCCATAGTATTAGGATAACAACGAACCTGGATAGATATCACATCACTTTCAACATTTCCTTCTAGACTGATTCCCATATTAAAGAATAACATTACATTTTCGGGCTTTCAGCATTAGTAAAATAAGAAATCGGATTGCAGCACTAACATAAACATATAGGTAGCATTATAGCACTAGTCCGCCTCTGTGGTGTAGTGCTTAATATGATTAACTGCCACTCTCGGAGGCCCGGTTTCGATTCCCAGCTCTGCCATGAAAGTTGAAAACAAATAGTACGAGGGCTGGAACGGGGTCTACTGAGTAGAGGGGTTTCGAATCCCACCTCAACCATCCTCGAAGTGGTTTTTCGTATTTTCCCACTTCTCCTCCAGGCACCTAAGGCCACGGCCGTTTCCTTCCCTCTTCCTTCTCTATCCCTTCCGATCCTCCCATCCTCCAACAAGGCCCCAGTTGAGCATAGCAGGTGAGGCCACCTGGGCGAGGTAATGGCCCTCCTCGCCAGTTTCATCACCATACCCAATGTCTCACGTTCCAGGACACTGCCCTTGAAACGGTAGAGGTGCAATCCCTCGCTGAGTCCGAGAGAAAACCAACCCTGAAGGATAAACTGATTAAGAAAGAAAGAAGGAAAGAAAGAAAGATCATAGTACTATAGGACTATAATCTATCATTCCCAAAAAAATATATATTTATGTTTGGGACAGCTGGCCCACCCACTTCCGGTGCCCATGAAAGAGAACATTATATATCTTTGTGGAGGGAAAAAGTTAAACATGATAAAGATAAATATGACCATCTAGTTTTCACAAGTCGGGCTGAGTGGTTCAGCCGGTTGAGGTGCTGGCCTTCTGACCCCAACTTGGCAGGTTCGATCCTAGTTCAGTCCGGTGGTAGTTGAACGTGCTCAAATACGTCAGTCTCGTGTCGGCAGATTTACTGGCACGTAAAAGAACTCCTGCAGGACTAAATTCCTGCACATCGGCGTCTCCGAAAACCGTAGAAGTAGTTAGCGGGGCGTAAAGCAAATAACATTAATTACATTTGGCTTTTAACAAGCTGAGCATATCAGGCAAGAAAAGTGTCCTGATGACATTTCAGTCGTTCAATACAGGAATGTCTTTGGGTGCTGTGACTTTAAATTTTTTTTTTTTCTTTACGTCACACCGTCACATATAGGTCTTATGGCGACGATGGGACAGGAAAGGCCTAGGAATGGGAACGAAGTGGCCGTGGCCTTAGGTACAGCCTCAGCATTTGCCTGGTGTGGAAATGGTAAACCACGGAAAACCATCTTCAGGGCTCCCGGCAGTGGGATTCGAAACCCACTACCTCCCGGATGCGAGCTCACAGCTGCGCGCTCCTAACCGCACGGACTACTCGCCCGGTATTTTTACCCTTCGGTTTATTGACTTGGCTTGTATAACCTAAAACTTAGGCTAAGTTGGATAATATTTTAAACACCAACATCACTATTTTCACCTGTGTGCAATTATGTTATTTATAAGATTAATATTATGATAATTATTATAATTGAGCATTGTTAACTTATAAGACCCCAACAGACAAGCATTGGTTTTGTGTAGAGTTATACATTTGTTAAATTCACGTTGTTTCCTTTCATAATGTACACGCCTATTTTTTGTTATATTATAGAGTATTTAGATATAGCCTAAATTTATATACAAATTAAGCTCTTCAATAAAGACATAAATAATTGTCGCATGCCAAGATAAATTGGTAGAGTTAGAGCTGTCAAAATGGTTCATAACCCCTTGGATTTATTATCTTGATATGGATCACCCAAAACATAGGTTAGGTTTGGAAAAAACCAAACCCCATGGCACTACAGCCCTTGAAGGGCCTTGGCCTACCAAGCGACCGCTGCTCAGCCCGAAGGCCTGCAGATTACGAGGGGTCGTGTGGTCAGCACGACGAATCCTCTCGGCCGTTATTCTTGGCTTTCTAGACCGGGGCCGCCATCTCACCGTCAGATAGCTCCTCAATTCTAATCACGTAGGCTGAGTGGACCTCGAACCAGCCCTCAGGTACAGGTAAAAATCCCTGACCTGGCCGGGAATCGAACCCGGGGCCTCCAGGTAAGAGGCAGGCACGCTACCCCTACACCACGGGGCCGGCTACGGTTAGGTTTGGAGAATACTTTAATAATCATCATTAATTATTGCACTGTTTATTACTTTCATATTCCAAGATGTAATTGAAGCATTTAAATAAAGCATCATACATTAAAATTTAAAGTTTACCACTAGAACAGCTGACATGGAAAGGTGATTGAAAATTCAAACAAATTCATCTTACGTTAAAATCTTCAAAAAATAAACTGTAGACCTTTTATATATGTCACCAGCATTTCTCCGGCTCGCCAAAATCCATTTCTCCCTAGTTTTAGCGTCTTTGGAACATTTATAAACAATTTGTTTGGGATGGTATGCGATGTGCTATTGCACATCGGAACTCTGCACCATTTATAAGTTTTCTGCCTCACTGTCTGCGCAGGATTCATTTTAAGTCTAAAATATACCACTCAGGTTATTATCCAATGTATAGACCTCGAATTCAACTATACCAGACACTAACATAAAGTAGAAAAACGCGAAGTGTATCCTGCTTCTCACAGCACACTATGTGTTATTTCATCTGCTAATTCAGTCAACCTGTACGATGACGTCAGACCAATGAGATCGCGTACTTGCGTCACGTGACAGTTTCGTACATTGATTTAGATTTTTATCATGTTTGGAGTTATTATTTGTACATTCTGGTCACATTTTTGAATTCTGCATGACATTTTGAATCAGATTAGCATATTTTTAATTAAAACCCCGGATCATGCATGTTCCCTATTGGAGGTTTCATTCGACCATGTGCAACTGCGAGGAAATTTTGGCCGCCATTTTGAATCGAACAAATTTCGACCAGCTTGAGTGATCGAGTCGAAACTCGAAGGTGTGAGTTTCAACATTCGCGACATCCGGGAAATAGTGGGTTCGAATCCCACTGTCGGCAGCCTGAAGATGGTTTTCCGTGGTTTACCATTTTCACACAAGGCTGTACCTTAATTAAGGCCATGGCCGCTTCCATCTAACTCCTAGGCCTTTCCTATCCCATCGTCGCTATAAGACCTATCTGCATCGGTGCAACGTAAAACCACTAGCAAAAAAAAAAAACCAACATTCACGCTTATGTCAGTCCACTTCCTGACAGATTATAATTTTGTTTTCATTATTAAGGAATTTCACAACATTTTCCATATACATAACTGGGCTATCACAAGGCAAATATGCACCACGATAGTCTGCTTCACACGATTATGTTCCTAATCCAGTGATAGGCTACCGTATCACACTACACTTCACTGTACCACTCAACACAAAATACATTTCTACCTTCTGAATGGAATGCGAAATACATGCACAAACAAGCTCGCTCTGCTATTCAGCAATCTCAGTGCTAACCGGCAAGCAAAACCAAACATTCCTGAGGCTAACAGCTTGCTCCCTAAAAGAGCAACTTATCCTTTGAAGTTCAGGAAGGCCTTTTCCCGTAATCACGCAGCTATGGCAACGACCTGATTGGAAATCACGTTTTTTCACAATGGATGACAAATACGGTAACATTTTCAGGTCTAGGAAAAATGTAATCATGCTAAGTGGTAATAACAAAAATTTGTGACACGATTGAGTTATTTTTATATAGATTTAATACGATGAGAATCGGGACTTTGAATTTACGACATGCTAAGTGGGAAAACTTGTTAATGAGGAACACACTAACGAGATAGGCAGACTGCTTAAATACAATATTTAAGTATATTCTTAAATAATTGTGACTTGACTTAAGTACACTATGGTTCTTCTTCTTCTCAGTACCAAGCGAATGGTGGAATCATGTGAGATAAATGGAAAAAATTAGGTTGTCATAATCAGTGCTGTTGTTCAGGTGATCACTGCATAGATTACCATCCTATCATATGCTCACCTCTTCATCTCTACGTAATTATTGTAATCGGATTGTCATATTCCCATCTTGGCTTTCCCCTAACATTTTTATCCCATTTTATTGAGGCTCTGCCTGATATCACGTTTTGATTTCATGTTTCAGTGTCGATGAAATAGAACATGCTAACAGTGTAGCATTCAGTCCTTCTGGAGAAAAACTTTACTGCGGCTTCAGAAATAGGGTACGGGTGTTCGACACCTGTCAGCCTGGCCGGGACTGCACAACTCGCAGTTTAAAAGGCAAGTTCTTCTGTTTTCAAATCATATAGTCAAGATATTTTATCATCATCATTTCCCCCTATCCCAATGCAACGTGGTCTAGCCACTGTGCATCCTTCCATAGCCTTCAGTGATACATGTTCATTTCATAAAAGATCCTGTACTATTATGTACTGTCTTCGGTACCAGTAGCATAAATTGTCTAAGACATCTAACGAAACAATTAGCCCATTCCAAAAAGTTTATCATGGAGGAGTAAGAGAATATTACTGGATAAAATATGTTTTCAACTTGAATGAAAAAAAAAAAACGCTTTTGACCATACTCCAATTAAGTCATTAGAGTATCATCCTGTATAACTTCCATTTTCATGAGCTGTAACAACCTAAAACAGGCATCGTCAAACCAGAGCGAAATGCCTTTGGAGCCAGTCTGCTCAGTGCTTGGGAGGGGTGGGAGTAGCTGTGCAAGGAACAACAGAAGGGAAGTTCATAAATTCATGCTAGATCTGTTTGAGTGACAGTACAATAGTTAAATAAATATAAACACACTGATTCTTATACTAATATTTCATAAAAGAGGATCCCTAGATTGCACAAACAATGCAGATATGTTAAGCAAGTTCGGATTCATATATTTGTGCAAACAGCTGTTCTTAATAATGAGGTTTGTAAATCTAGGTACAGAACCAGGCTCGCCGATCTAAAGCTAAATTAAGCCACTTGAAGGCTGTAATACGGATCGATTTTTATTGTATACTAGATAAAGTGTATAGAAGTGCTTCACAATACACTTTTAAAAGACGTTTTCAAAAATTTTTAATAGAAGAATATGTTTTAAAATAATGTATACACGGATTTTAATTTTAAGTATACTCTTATTTATCCTTTCTTACCCAACTCTTAACTCTTAACCCCCCCCCCCCCCAACACCCCCTTCCCCCTCCTTTCCTCTCTCGGTATCAAATAGTAATAGTCTTTTAAAGTTCCCATGGGAAAATGATCAAGGTTTTTAACGTGATATACCGAGCTCGATAGCTGCAGTTGTTTAAGTGCGGCCAGTATCCATAATCGGGAGATAGTGGGTTCGAGCCCCACTGTCGGCAGCCCTGAAGATGGTTTTCTGTGGTTTCCCATTTTCTTACCAGGCAAATGCTGGGGCTGTACCTTAATTAAGGCCACGGCCGCTTCCTTCCACTTCCTAGACCTTTCCTATTCCATCCTCGCCATAAGACAGATCTGTGTCGGTGCGACGTTAAGCAAAATAGGAAAAAAAAAATTTAACGTGCTTACTATTCATGTGCTACTAAGTGGTCAAAACATGTCCTGTAATTGTTGATGTTTTTATAATTTTGCCAAAGGTAAGTAATAAAGTATCGATTGGTGGTAATTTTATCTAATAAGTCGATTCATGTAGAGCTTTTTTAAAAATTAGGACATTGTCTTTATCAAAATTGTTGACATGAAATTAGTATATTAGATGGTACATGTTTCGCCTATCAATAGTAGGCATCATCAGCCATATTTTTCACCTTAGGATAGATCAGGTACCCGATTGGAAATAATTTATGAATGCTGTTAAAAACTATATCGTTTAAAATGTATTGAAGATTGTTAAACAACTATTACAATATAAAATATAGTATGCTGTTATTTGACAATATTTGTGATAATATTGGAGTCTAAAAACATGGCAATTGTTTGAGGATTATGACATATTAAAAGATATTACAATGAAGATAAAAATCAGAAAACACATTCCATTTAGTTTTCAAATGGCGTATTGTTAAAAACTTATGGAAAGTTAAGCAATGGTAATGGTCGTTGGTTCTTGAAGTTAATAAATGTTGATTTTCATGTAGAGCTGTCGAAATGAGATCTGTCTCCTTCCAATTGTTGTGGACACACTCTGTTTTAGGATTTTGTAAGCAATACCACCCGAATGCGATGCTAAGATGGTCCCTTATGCAAGTTCACTGCCGATCGCTTTTCTAGTACAGTAATTTCTCAAATTAGCGTAAAGACTGGACGTTAACACCAAGATCCATAAGTATGCCGTAGCTGTCCTTTCGTGAGGTACAGTTTCTTGAAAAATGCTTGATCAAGGATTTAGCATTGATGGGACTGAAATTTCTGGACGGTTGATCCGGGAAATCATTTCTTCGAGGAGCAGACAATGTGGAATTTTTACAACGTGATTTAATTAGGATGCTCGCGGGGCAACGTAATTTGAACGAATATTACGGGAAATCGTGGTTTCCAGGAATGTATAATTGAGGTTCTACTGTATTTGCAGTGCTCAACAACAAAAATTACATGACACAGACTATTTCTACAAGTTTCTGAGGACTTTTTAATTTTTTTATTACATATTGGACAGCTAAACCACGTTCTTCACCGTTCTTAAGAACTTGGCAATTGTCTACAAGGTATTCTTCAATGAAGATGACTGCACAGAACCTAGAATTCACACTAGTTATCACTACAGACCGGAATGACTCTGATTTAAAAAGGTCATCATATTTCTGCCTAAGTCATTGCATCTTCCTGTGTTTTGCACGTGTTGCATGCCTGTCCGTTGCTTCTGAAGCCTTCAGTTTTGCATCTTTCTTTACCGGGCGAGTTGGCCATGCGGTTAGGGGTGCATGCCTGTGATCTTGCATCCGGGAGATAGTGGGTTCGAATTCCACTGTTGGCATCCCTGAATATGGTTTTCTGTGGTTTCCCATTTTCACACCAAGCAAATGCTGGGTCTGTACCTTAATTAAGGCCAGGGCCGCTTCCTTCCAACTCCTAGGCTTTTCCTATCCCATCGTCGCCATAAGACCTATCTGTGTCTGTGCAACGTAAAGCCCCTAGTAAAAAAAAAAAAAAAAAAGGGGTGCAACAGGGCAATGCATTCTACCAGAGTTTAAGAAACCTTGTCTGGAATAAGGAAGTCTATAGAGATAATGTATAAAATGTATTATGCGGCTGAGACCTGGATAATGACAAGGAGCGAGGAGAGTAGAATTCAAGCCAGCGAAATGAAATACCTGAGCAGTATGATAGGAAGGACAGATTGAGAAACAAAGGTGTGATAAAGGAGATCAGAATGAAAAACCTAATGAGAGAATTGAGAGGAATAAACTAAGATGGTTTGGACATGTAAAGTGGATCGAATACCATAACAGATGATGGAGATGTAGTACAAGAGAAAGAGAGCGAGGGGGTACCTAGAACAAGATGGATAAAGAGGAGTGCAAGAAGAGGAAACCTGGACTGCGACAAAATGATTGAATAGGAATGGTGGAAGGAGATAGGAAAGTAGAAAAGTGCCCCGACCTGGCAGGAGCTGGACAAGGGGAAAGGAGGGGAAGGGTTATAGGTGTAAGCGGGGTTTGAGATAAAACTCAAAATTAAAATTGCCCACCATCAGGTGAATTTTCTCTCTCGGAATTTTATTGGAAAAAATAATTCAGTTCATAGTATTTCAGTTCAGGCAGTACAAATGGTGTCTAACAATCACCAACTAATTTTTTTTAAACACAGAGTCCGCTATGGTTCTGGGTGATGGTGTCTGGTGTTTTTGTTCATGTTCACTATTTCACTTCAGTTTTATATGTTCCTTCAGTTATTTCCTTGAATTTAAACTGGAAAATCTATAAAATCTTGCAGTTGAAGTGTTGATATTTTAATATACAATTCTCCATTCAAAAGAGCCTCCATGGCTCAAGTGGCAGCACTCCGGCCTCTCACCGCTGTGTTCCGTGGTTCAAATCCCGGTCACTCCATGTGAGATTTGTACTGGACAAAGCGGAGGCGGAACAGTTTTTTCTCCGGGTACTCTGGGTTTCCCTGTCATCTTTCATTCCAGCAACAATCTCCAGTATCATGTCATTTCATCTGCCATTCATTAATTATTGCCCCAGACGAGTGTGACAGGCTTCGGCAGCCGGCACAATTTCTCTCCTCGCTGCTAGATGGGGCTTCATTTATTCCTTCCCTGACCCGGTCGAATGACTGGAAACAGGCTGAGGGTTTTCATTTTCTCCACTCAAAAATACCACTTTCACTGTAAAATGTTACAAGATTCTAACTGTTAACATTAAAAAATTCTACATTCTTCATTTTAAACTAGCAGTTTCCCGCTGGCTCCGCCCGCAATGTACAAAGTATGGTGTTATTCACTACTATCCTCACGGATGTATTTGCGAAGTTTCGAGTTAATGAAATAAAGCACATGATCTCATATGGTAATAGAATGTAATATGTCAACAAAACACTTAAAAATACATCACACAAAGAAATTGAATTAAGCGTTCCTTGGAACAACACTACGTGCCAAACTGTTAAAAAGCCCTTCAAAGATTTTCATCATGGAAACAAATGTACTCATAACTTTTCTCAGAATCTACCAATTTAAGTAGTTATTACCTCAAAAGAAAGCGCTTCATCCACCGAGTGTTTTTAGACCAAAACGAACTGCGTACCTCAATTAGAACAAAATATATAATTGCTTCAATGAGAAAAAATATTGAAGAAATGAGACGTCATATTGAATGTGCACTCATAACTTTCCTCAGAATCAACCATTTTGAATAGTTAAGAGCTGACATGAAAGAGCTTGATCCCCTGAGTGTTCTTAGGCCAGAACGAACTCCATACCTCAATTAGAACCAAAGATATGATTGCTTCAAAGAGCCAAATAATTGAAAAGAAAATCAAATAATTTGAGGAAGGCGGAAGTTAAGTGATTCATAGTACCTGATGACAAATCTGTGCATAAATACCTTTCATTTAAAAAAAGAATGAAGGAAATCGACCAAATAGAATGGCCGGACTGACTGACTTATTTTTCATATATTTTTTAAATATATAGATTGCTTAAATCTACCATCTCCAGTAATCATCACACACCATATATAAATCATCTCAGTGGACTCACAAGACCACAGGCCCCCACCATTAACACTAATGGACCTGTATCTAAGTGCCTTGTCATTAGGAAACACAACACAACCATTCCTATTTCTTATGGAAGTTTTTCACAGACTCAGTTGTTTGGTTTTTTTTTTTTTTTTTTTTTTTTAAAAGCTGAAATAAAATGTAATACATTTTGTCTTCTTAGGTTGTGGACGAGTTATCTGTATCATCTCCACCATCTGTGTAAATCCCGTACTTCAGAAACTGTACGTTGTTGGCAGTTACTCCAGAACAATAGGTGAGTCATATTATAAAATAACTAGATTTGTGTATTAAATGTTGACATTTAATTCATTCCCAGGCAGTACTCGAAAAATTTCACTTGCCCATTCGCCACTGCCCTCTCACCAATGGCAAGTTAGTTCTTAAACAGATCAGATGTAAGGCTTCTCAACACCAAACCGGATGGCATGTATACTCTGCTCTCGTTGTACTACCAGCATGTTTCCAGCAGTGTAGCGTAGCGGATATGGTTATGCCTTCGCCTAGCAATTGACGAATGTGCCAGCGGCGATTCGAATCCTTCATCATTCAGATATTTTTGCATCGATATGATGTTTGAATACATAAATGCAGGCCCGCGTTTGCCACATTCAACCAGTAGAATTATGTGATTCATCTTGTGCCCTGGGCATACTCCGTTGGTTAGGGCCTGAATGACCTGTAATCTCTACCCTCATTCTGCATGTTTTTCAGACAGGAATACGTTGGCATGCTCCTCATTTATAGGGAAGCAAGACAAAACACGTGCGAGGCACTACGTCTCAACCAGGAATGGTATCCCGACAGGCGACAGCTGGCTGCTGCGACATTCTGCCTGAGGACAACAGGCGTCATTTCCAACCAGTCACCAGTCCGTTACGTCGGGTGAAACAGAAGAGGCTGTTCTAGAGGCAGCTCATAATAATCCACACATCAGTAGAAAGGCGATTGCACGACAGGTGAAAACCAACCAGCCATCCGTCTGGCGAATAGTGCATCAACATAAATTTTACCCATAACATCTTGAGCTACTCCAAGAGCTCCATGGGTGGGATTTCTAAGCTCAAATGGAGTTTTGTTGGTGGCTATCAGACATGCTAGACAATGATGCAGCATTCTTTTTGCAGATCTTGTTCTCAGATGAATTGCGCTTCCACAGTAATGGAAACGTCAATCACCGCAACATGCACTATTGTAGTCCGGACAATCCTCACTGGGTGCGACAGGCAGCCCATCAACTACGATGGGGAGTGAATGTTTGGTGCGGAATCTTGGGGGATCTCCTGATTTCTTTGAGGACCATTGGACGGACCCGAAGTACCTGCACTTTCTGCGTCAGGAACTCCCACTGCTGCTGGAGGATGTGCCCTTGCACGATCATTTGACGATGTGGTTGCAACAGGATGGAGGTCCACCACATTTGACTTTGCCCGTTTGTAACCATCTGAACGAGGAACTGACAGGGAAATAGATAGGATGAGGTGGCCCTGTTTCTTGGCCCGCCAGATCATCGAATTTAACGCCATTAGACTTCTTCTTGTGGGGACATTTGAAGAATGTCGTTTATACTCAAGCGTCGGAAAACCCCGACCAGCTCCGGCAACTCATCGTGGACACCTGCTGGGCAGTTACACCTGGAATGCTTCAGCGCGCAAGATGATCTACTGGACACCGGGCCCGAATATGCATAAACCAAAACGGTCATCACATCGAGCATTTGCTGCGATAAAGCGTTGACGGGGCAGTTGTGTTCCTATTATTTCCGGTGTGTATGTGTCCGGCCTGCTAACTAATCAGCCCTTCTTAGGGCTGCAGACAGATTCATTCAGACACAATTTGCATGAAAGCGGGTATTGAACTTACATTGCGTGTGGTACGTATTAAACAATTCAAAACCGGGCAAGTTGGCCGTGTGTGTAGAGGCGGGCGGCTGTGAGCTTGCATCCGGGAGATAGTAGGTTCGAATCCCACTATCGGCAGCCCTGAAGATGGTTTTCCGTGGTTTCCCATTTTCACACCAGGCAAATGCTGGGGCTGTACCTTAATTAAGGCCACGGCCGCTTCCTTCCAACTCCTAAGCCTTTCCCCATCCCATCGTCGCCATAAGACCTATCTGTGTCGGTGCGACGTAAAGCCCCTAGCAAAAAAAGAAACATTCAAAAATTTGTAATCATTGCCCTGGACCCAAACCTCCCACCTGATATGCAAGCCCGCTCTGCCACACCTTTACCAATTATACTACAGTTCCGTATTAGGTTTACTGCGGTCACAATATCAATTTAGTGTTTCGTTGGCATGTCAGGTTCATATGATCTAGAAGGCACACACGTTTTCCAGTGTTTAATATGAGTATAACATTATGGCGTCCTATCATGGCGAGGCAGTAAATACGAAGATATCCGGTTGTGTTGTCTGAGCATATCAGCAGGTCAGATGTTTTCAGGACAGAATGAATATTGTGGGTTGCACAAAACTTTATTGGAAGGGACAGCTGAATCACACTGTATTTATTCAGTTTATCTGAGTTAATGCGATATAACATAATCTCGGTAAATGTTGTGGCAGTAAATACATTTTAAAAATTATGTTGTAAATAACCACATTAATATTTTCATCATCATCACCCTAAACCATCTCCATTTTCCCGGGTGTGGTATATGAGCCTCCTCTATCTCATTCTGTCCTTGTACCATTCTTCCTCCACCAACTTGTCCCAATCATGACCTCTCAGCAGTACATCGTTCTTAACTAAATCTATCCATTTCCTTCCTGGCCTTCCCACGGGTCGTCTTCCTTCTACTTTTCTGTCAAATTCCTTCCTTGCAGTTCTGTTTACTGGCATCCTCTTCATGTGACCAAACTACTTCAGTCTTGATATCTGAATCTTATTGAGGAGAGAATCATCTATTCTTACTTCTTCTCTAATTTTCTCATTCTTGTCTTTCCTGGTTTTCTGGATCATAGTGTGTAGGAATTTCATTTCAGCAGTTTGGAATTATCTCTGTTGGTCAGTGTTGTGGTTTCGAGACTGTATGTAAGAATTGGTGTACAATAGGACTTGCACAATGTCATTTTTGTTTTCATGGGTATTTGCTCATCCCACAGCAGGTGTCTTACCTGGTGGTAAAATTGTGTTGCTTTATTGATTCGATTGTTCACCTCATGTTTTGCTAGGTTGTCATTTGATATAACGCTACCCAAGTATTTGAAAACTGGAACGCTGTCCAGTTGGGCTTCATTTAACATGACTATTGGTTCTGCTCCTTCCCCGTACACTTTCATCACCACTGTCTTGGTCTTGCTGATGTTTAAGCCATATTTCTTAAACCCCTCATTTCAGCTTCGCATTATCTCTCCTAATTCCTCTTCTGAGTCACTCCAGATCCCAACATCATCTGTAAATTATGGTTTATTGCACATTTCTCTTCATTAAGAATGTATCCCACTGCTTGTTCAAGCTGCTGTTTGCCTTCCTTCCATGTGAAAACAAAATGCTATCACCTTCAGCAATGTTGAACAATCTTTGACGAGATTTGACAATTTTTCTTGTGAAATATTGAATTGAAAGAAAAATTTGTTGGTGTACAACAAGCATAAATAGGTGTACTTGAAATGGTCCACTTGTTCTAGTTGTGTATCCCTGACCTACCATTCACGCCTCTTAGGTTACTGACAATACTTCGGTTTTGGAAATGCTTATTTTCGTACGAAACTCGTTGCACCTCTTCGCAGGCTCCCAAGAGTTTAGATTTCAGACTTTCAGCACAGCCTGCCGTTACGAACTAGTCATCGGCATAGGCCAAACAGCTTACTATATTTCCACCCAACTGAATCCCTCCCTGCCATTTTATACCCTTCAGTAACTGATCCATGTATACCGTGAATAACTGAGGTGGTATTTAATGAATATTAATTTATCCACAGCTCTGTGTTCTGAACCAGACGGTAAAGTTCTCTGCCTCTTCTGTGGCCAGGGAGGTGGAGTGACGCACTTGGCCTTCTCCCCTGATGGCAGCAAGCTGTACGCGGGTTGTCGTAAAGACTCCGAGATCCTTTGCTGGGACCTGAGGAACCTTGGCACCGTACTTTACACCATGGAGCGAGAAGTCGAAAACCATCAGAGGATATACTTCGACATCTCGTCTGATGGTCATTACCTAATGTCTGGTTCGTATTCTTTTCACTTGTCCTAGTCTTTGGATTTATTACAGTTTTTTCTTGTTAGGTTCTTGATATATTCACCACTGTTGGGATTTTTGGGGCAATAGCTCCAACTTAATGAGAATGTTTGAACTTGTTTCAGTGAGTAGAGTAAAACATTGTTTTCTGTAAAGTGAGCAAAGCAGCTTAAGTAGTTGTGTTCTTCTGTAACAGTTGTTATTTTTTAACATATGGTAAGTAAAGTATGTACATATACAGGTTTGGGACAAAAGTCATTGCAACTTTTTTTTTTCCTTTTCTTGCAGACATGTGACAGGTAGCACACAGTGCTTTTACCGGGCGAGTTGGCCGTGCGGTTAGGGGTGTGCAGCTGTGAGCTCGCATCTGGGAGATAATGGGTTCGAATCCCACTGTCGGCAGCCCTCAAGAAAGTTTTCCGTGATTTCCCATTTTTACACCAGGCAAACGCTGGGGCTGTACCGTAATTAAGGCCACGGCCGCTTCCTTCCCACTCGTAGGACTTTCCTGTCCCATCGTCGCCATAAGACCTATCTGTGTCGGTGCGATGTAAAGCAAATAGCAAAAAATAAAACTACTTTATGTGGTTTTGCATTGTCGTGCAGTATGCTTACACTGTCCACAAGATCTGGACATTTCTCCTGAACACCACACCATGCCTGTCACACCAGGAAGTCCCTGCGCTCACTGTTCTGCCATGTGGAACACTGACACAGTGACACGCCCCTGATGTCATACCCGATGATCACATTCACGGGGGGTTTCTGGTGGAACTTCTGCCGCCTTGGTGATGTGCTGTGTCGCCACTCTACGGACTGACATTTGAGTTCTGGTTCGTATGCCCTGGTCCAAAACTCATTGATGGCGATTATTGGATGGTGCATTTCTCGATGCCAATTGCCCTCTCTAACTCCAGTAGCGTCCATCTTCTGTCTTCCTCCAGGAGCTGTTTGATGACGTCATTTGCCATGTCAGTCCATACACTGACAGGTCATCCTGAGCATTGCTGATCACTGGTTGCCACACGTCCTTGCTGAAACTTTCCTCCTCCCCCCTCCCATGCTATTCTACGGTACTGGAGGGCATTATTCCCAAGGGCTTCCACCAGTTCACTGTGACATTCTCTCACATTTCTCCCCTGGAGAACGGCTATTTTGATGTATGTGCACTGCTCTACAGGGGTTACTTCCATCTCGCATGACGCTCGCCACACAACTGATTTCACAGCGCTCTCTGTGCTACTACCAACAATCAGAGAGCCATCTGTTGTGAATACACTCTATGCCTGCATAGCTTCCGCGCGACCCAAATAGCGGTTTGTGATCCACTCATATATCTGCAAGAAAAAAATAGTGCAATGACTTTTACCCCCAACCCTTGTGTATACAACATAAAATATATACAAAATGAAAAATACCCTATTTCTTACCTTGACAGTATATAATAGTAAGTGCCCCTTCAACAGACACCAAGATTCAACACTATAAAACTGTTACTCTTCCGAAAACCAATTGCACTTGTGAAACCCTGTTCCAAATTAAATAATGGAAGAATAACTGATTAGCTCTTCAAAATTGAAAGAAGAGTCTTCAGAATTTGCATAAATAAAAAGTACCAGGTTGAAGGAGCATTGAGTATCCTCCCTAATGAAATTATCTATCAAGGGATTGAGCCAATCACCAACACTACAAAGAGGAAAATAATCTTGTATTTCTTTCGACGAGTGATGAGAAATTGTGGAAGGAAGACAGGAGGACATTGGACCACAAAATTCAGCAAGATCTCAATGCAGTTGGACTTGAAATAATAGAGAACGAAAATAAAATTAACACCCTTTTTAAGACTCACAAATTTTCAGCAGAAATGGCGCATAGAAGGGCTATTGCGATTTCAGACAAATTGAGAAAATTATGATCAGAACGAATGAAAAATTACTGGGCAGATCACAACAAATGAACAGTAGGTACCACCTTTAAAGAGAAAGTGAACATAGATCGACTCAAGTGGTCCAATGTGGTCAATAAAGTTAATAATAATATACCAGGGTTTTCAAGAAAGGCCAAAGTTGAAGACGGGGAAGACGTGGATGGAGAAAAGAAAAGAGCAACACTGGCAACGAATGAAGGATCACTGGGCAAAGATAAACGCCCAGAAAAGAGAGCTGAAATAACGTGGTCCTTAGTAGGCCGATACAGGCAAAGAATGATGTACAATCAATCAATCAATACTGATCTGCATTTAGGGCAGTCACCCAAGTGGCAGATTCCCTATCTGTTGCTTTCCTAGCCTTTTCCTAAATGATTTCAAAGAAATTGGGAATTTATTGAACGTCTCCTTTGGTAAGTTATTCCAATCCCTATCTCCCCTTCCTATAAATGAATATTTGCCCCAGTTAGTCCTGAATTCCAACTTTATCTTCATATTGTGATCTTTCCTACTTTTATAAACGCCATTCAAACTTATTCGTCTACTAATGTCATTCCACGCCATCTCTCCGCTGACAGCTCGGAACATACCACTTATGATGTAGATGTTGATTACCATAGGGAACCTAAAATATTTGTCCTGAATGAGTAAATTTATAATACCAATATAATGGTCCGTTATTGGACATTATAAATTTTCCAGCTAACTCATTCTTGGTTGCCTGCGTTTCGCCCTCATGTGCTAAGTTAGGCTCGTCTGTTGGGACTTAGCACACCACCCAAGACGCGAGGGCGAAACGCAGGCAACCAAGAATGAGTTAGCTGGAAAATTTATAATGTCCAATAACGGACCATTATATTGGTATTACATACCACTTAGTCGAGCAGCTCTTCTTCTTTCTCTCACTTCTTCCCAACCCAAACTTTGCAACATTTTTGTAATGCTACTCTTTTGTCGGAAGTCACCCAGAACAAATCGAGCTGCTTTTCTTTGGATTTTTTCCAGTTCTTGAATCAGGTAATCCTGGTGAGGGTCCCATACACTGGAACCATACTCTAGTTGGGGTCTTACCAGAGACTTATATGCCCTCTCCTTTACATCCTTACTACAACCCCTAAACACCCTCATAACCATGTGCAGAGATCTGTACCCTTTATTTGCAATCCCATTTATGTAATTGCCCCAATGAAGATACTTACAATGATCCCCAAAAGGAACTTTCACTCCATCAATGCAGTAATTAAAACTGAAAGGACTTTTCCTATTTGTGAAACTCACAACCTGACTTTTAACCCCATTTATCAACATACCATTGCCTGCTGTCCATCTCACAACATTTTCGAGTTCACGTTGCAGTTGCTCACAATCTTGTAACTTATTACTCACTCTATAGAGAATAACATCATCCGCAAAAAGCCTTACCTCCGATTCCACTCCTTTACTCATATCATTTATATATATATAAGAAAACATAAAGGTCCGATAATACTGCCTTGAGGAATTCCCCTCTTAATTTTTAAAGGGTCATTAAAGCTTCACCTACTCTAATTCTCTGAGATCTATTTTCTAGAAATATAGCAACCCAATCAGTCACTCTTTTGTCTAGTGCAATTGCACTCATTTTTGCCAGTAGTCTCCCATGATCCACCCTATCAAATGCTTTAGACAGGTCAATCGCGATACAGTCCATTTGACCTCCAGAATCTAGGATATCTGCTATATCTTGCTGAAATCCTACAAGCTGAGCTTCAGTCGAATAACCTTTCCTAAAACCGAATTGCCTTCTATCGAACCAGTTATTAATTTCACAATAACAAAAAATATGAATTATTATCAGGCATCATTGGTTATCAGGGACTGACAAATTTAGCATTTTCGATAACTGCTAATTTTTGTTTTATTGGTTAAAATCAGTTTTTTGCGGTTGTAAGGTGTGGTGCAACACACTGTTTGCAAAATTTAAAGTGTGACAAAATGCAAATTTAGCAAATACAAGGCCTAGAGAGCGTGAATATTGTTATCATTTGCAGTCAATGGAATTCAGTTATGGTTTCCTCCTGGAAACACTATTTTTGATCATCATCATAATTTCCCTTTATCCAGCTGTAGCCCGGTAGGGGCAGATGTGGTTCCTCGCCACTGTCTTCAGTCTTTTTACCACTCCTCCTCCAACACTGTGTCCCAGTCCAGGTTTCTTTCTCTAATACTGCGTTGCATTTTGTCTTTCCATCTCAATCGTGGTCGTCCGCGGCCTCTCCTTCCTTGCATTTGCATCTCCATCATCTTTTTTTTGGCATTCTCTCATCACTCATTTGCTTTGTGCCCAAACCATCTTAGTTGGCTCTTCTCTATTCTATCATTCATTTTTTCCACTTCAATTTCTTCCAGGATTTTCTCATTCCTTATTTTGTCTCTTCTACTCTTCAGTATCATACTCCTCAAGAACTTCATTTCGGCTGGCTGTATTCGACTCTCATCCTTCTTTGTCATTGTCCAAGTTTCTGCTCCCTAAGTTGTTATGAGTACGTAATACATCTTGTACATAGTTTCCTTTGCTTCCATTGGCACATCTTTGTCCATTAACATGTTTCTTACACTGTGATAGAAACAACTTCCAGCATGAATCCAGCCTGATCATCATCACTATTATTTTACAGTTCCATTTTCCAAGTACTGTCGGTGTACCTCTTCCACTCTGTCTTATTGAGATACGTTCTGTTGTTAATGACGCTCTCCAGAGTTCTTCCCCGATGTGCAATGTTTCCCAGTGGGTTCTTGGTCTTCCCACCATCTGTTTTCCTGCCACATGTCTCTCCAAGTTAACATAAGCTGTCCTTGTTAGCTCCATCCTCATTACATGCCCAAACCACCTCAGTCTGTACATGCTGACCCGATCCAACAGTGATGTCTCAGTCCCAGCTTCCTTTCTAGCCACATCATTCCTTAACTTGTCCAATTAAAAAAAAAAAAAAATTCCTATTGTGGACCTAAGGAACTTCATCTCAGATTTCTTCATCCTTCATGAATCCTTCTTACCAAGGGTGCAGGTTTTGGTACCGTAGGTTAAGATCGGTATGAAGAACCGATTGAACATTACCAGCTTTGATTTTGATGGTCGTTAGGGATCCCACAGGCGTGTTTGTATCTGCTGGTAAAAGTTGAGAGCTCTTCTGTACTCTGTTTGCCACCTTCTTTGTGGCTAGTGTATCTCGAGATATTTCACTGCTTACGTATGTAAAGTTTTCCAGAGGATGGATTCCTAGCATGATTTTTGCTGGTCGTTAAGAATGCTACTGTAATTAAGAAAATTCCTGTCCTCATTTCGAGGTGGTGCAGCTCTTTTCAGGTACACCGTCAATGGAGATGAGCTGCATTTACTGTTTTAACCATATACCAGCCCTCTTCCAATTCTTAAATTTCTGGCTTTTCGGAAATCCAACCCCGGCCTCCGAGGACGGCAGCTAACAGTGCTAGCGGTTACACTATGGACATAGACATTACTCTAGTAAAGACTTAATAATATTAGAATAACATTTGAAAAAAATTTTTTTTTTGGGTAATCTTTTAGTATTAACTCACTCAGCACCAAGCACGCCGATCGACGTTTTAAAACTAGCGCGCTGGCAGTGCAAAACCCATCGATTGAAGTTTAAGTGCATATGTTCAAATAGTTGATTGTAGTTCATTCATTCATTCATTTATTTAGCTTCCATAGACTGTACAATTACATATTTTGAAATATGCCAACAGTATAGGAGTTGTCAAGTGATTTCCTAATACTAACAATAATATATGCACAACAATGAACATTTTGAAAAAGAAGAACAGAAACACCACATACCTCAATCTTAGGACAGCACATCTTAATTTTTTTTAATAATATTAATAACCAATATTTACAAGACAAAATAAAAATATATTGGTGTGGTGTTAATAATGTGAACATAGTCAATGTGACATTAACATATTTTTAAGGCTATATACTAGATTACAAGTTAATAAGTAGTAGCATCATTACCAGCACTTCATCATGTATTCTTCTGTACTGTAGAAGCAGCTACTCAGCAGGAGATTTTTTAAAGCTGTGGTAAATGAACTGACGGGACTAATATCTTTAATCGTATTTGGAAGCTTATTATACAATCTGATTCCAACAGAGTCTACATGTCTCAAGGCAATGGTTTTACTCTTGTGTTCGATAAAAATATTATTTCTTGTTCGCGTCTGGTAATTGTGATTGTCAAAATTCTTTCTGAAGTGATCAATATTTTTTTTCATGTGTAGAATGCATTGCATGATGTATATACTTGGTACTGGGAGTATCCTTAAGTCTCTTAAATAATGGTCTGCAATGATCTAACCTGTTACGTCTCAATATAATTCTGATAGCTCGTTTCTGTATTCGAAAAATAACCACAGATGTCACCCAAATGCAGTCTAACTTTCACAGATTCAAAATGAAGGATCAACGTATCGATCGATAAACATATGAACCACATTCCTTAGTAAAGTAACTTCCTGTTGACATCCGAACACGTGCCATCTTCACTTGTTGAGTAACCGCGTGTTTGATCTCGGTTAGTGTCTTTGTGCTCTTGTAGAATGGCTTGTAAATTGTACAAAAGTGCAGATTACTTACAGAAAGCAATATGCGGGGTTTGTTGGAAGAAGTGTGAGCTGATGTGAGTCGGAAAATGATTTAGTGCCTTGTGTGGACAAAGTGATAGCGATTCATCTGATGAAGTCATGAGTACTGAACCTGATGAGATAGGTCCAGCAATATTTAACCATTTATTTTCGGAGGATATATGAGGTGTTACGATTCAGATGACTGGCCAGACACCGATTAACCTGGACACATGCCCACTTATTCGAAGAATGCAGGTGTGAGTAAATTGCCTAGTGATGAATCTTGCATCTTCATGTTGTTTTCAGGCTGGCATATCTGCCATTTCTCGTAACAGAAACTAACCGATACCTAGAACAATTTTTTTAGCACAGTATCAAGACCATTTACTAAATACTGCATGTATGATAATTGGAGGCCTGTTACTTTTTATGAGATGAGAAATTTTTTAGGACTCTGGATGATGACCGGTATCATGAAAAAGCCTAAGTTAGAAATGTATTGGACAACAAACATCTTTGCTACTCCCATATTCAATGAAGTTATGCCTAGAAATCGCTTTCAGCTCATTTTAAACATTACTGAAGGTAACTTGAGATTTTCATGCTATTATGTGAGCTACTTTCCTTTAAATGCACTGTTACTTGTAACTATGTCAAAACAGTTCACCTCCCTTAGAAATGTCTAAATCGCCTCAGAATGCCTGGCAGTGAATGCGTTAAGATGCCGCGTGTGTGGAGACACATTCAGGCTTCTTTGTTCTTTCTTGCCCGGCTGATTTGTCACTGGCATATAAAGATATGAACTTCATTAATGTTTCCGTATTGAACTGAGATCAGCGATAAGTTATCTATTAGATTCAACTTTTTCAGTACTAGGGGGACCGGTTTTGACATATATAATGTCATCATCAGCCATAAAATTACAAATATATAAGCAAAGACATAATTTGTAACTGACCATTCACACCATGTGTCATAAATCTGGCGCGGTGACACATTGAAGTAAACATAAAGTCTCTCACTATTCAAAGAATAAAAGAAGGTCCTTCAATATGTAGTTTCGTGCATCCGTTCAGTGTGTCACTGTGCTAGATTTAATTACTAAGCCATGGAATCTATCGCATTAGTCGATATATTTTCCACGAGATCACGCTGTGTATTGTTTAATAGAGGTGTCCCAGCTTCTTGAAATAAATTGGTTTTGGCACTTGCGCGAAGTTCTCGTGCAGCCATTTATGTCGCAAAGCATGGCTTCCAAACGTAAAGTAGATCGGCTTGATTGTGCGGGTATTTCGACAGTTTTAGAAGTGGAGAGTGATGATGAGCGTATTCTTACTGATGAAGAGGACAGTGAAAGTGATCCTGAAAGTGGAAATGAAGTTTTTCCAGACGAACCAAGTGACGCGAACAACGTTCAAAATGTAACTCAGCCGGATCACTTTGTTGAGAATGGTGCCGCAAGACCAGTGTTTGCTTTTACAGGTGTAAATAAGATAAATATGGACTTTAGTGACGTGCACAATGTCGCAGAATACTTCAGCGCGTTCGTAGATCATGATATATTCATTTGGATTCATAACAATGTAAATAATGTACATAATGTAGTATCCCATTATTGAAGTATAATAATTACTATCGTATTAAACTAATTGTATACACATTTATGAAGGAAATATTGAAATATCACAAAGTGGGGAAAAAGTACTCAGGGCAGGTTACGCATATGGAGAATTTAGTACCCAATTAAGGGGTTAAGGGCATTTGATTCGAGAACTCTGAAGCAGTGCTCAAGAAAAGTGACGCGATTGTCAAGGACCTGGCAAAGAATAGTCTGCAGCATGTGTTCAAGGACTGGTAGAGACGCTATAAAATGGATTGAAGTAGGAGGGAACTACTTTGAAAAAGATCATGTAAACATTGAAATGGAGCAATAAACATCTCTGAAAAAAAAAATCTGTTTCAATCTTCGTTGATCAGCCTACGTATACAGTGTATCATGAGTTCTGCTGGCGGGTCTTCTACATGCCAGCGTGTTAATGTTAAACAAATTTTAGAAAAAATTGTCCCTTGGTCTGATAAATATATTTTTCTTGATCAACTAGCAGTTCTGTTTTAAATTATTTTCATTCTAGCCGAGTTGTTCATAAATTATCATTAGGTTCACAAAAGTAATCAGTGATCCTTTGTTTTATTTTCTAGGAGGTACCAATGGCAAAGTGACGGTGTGGGATCTTCAGCAACCACCTGTTTCAAGCTCTACAAATCATCCCATTCTCCCATCCCTCAACAGATTTCAGGCCAGCAATGATTCTGTCAATGGAATCAGGTGAGATAATAAGAATGAATAAAACGTAAAGAGACTGAGTTCTCTAAACTGAACCCTGTTTTTCTGGTAGGATTTGCTGGCTGCTCTGTGGTACATGGTGATACCATGGGCCTGATCAACTTGAGTTATCATGTCAGTACTGTAATACAGTAGAATATTTTAGCATTTTTACAGGGACCTGTTTTTTTAAACAAAAGTTTCAGTAGAAAGCACACCTTTTCCAGAAATCTATGCCTGTATTAACATGAATTGTACCATCATACATAATTCACACAGTGACAGTAATAAAACAAGGAGAAATCCACCCTACACACTGTACTGTAGTTACACCTTTATACTGTTTGTGCTGAAGATTACTCTTGTGTTAAACTCTCCCTGTTGTCTAAGGAAGAAACCTGTACTGAACCATAACTAGCTTTGGCTCAGATTGTTCTTTGAAAATAAATAAATAATGCACGCATGCTTGGGTACAGCCTAACAAATTTGTTCCTTTGCACTATCATCAGATTAACAGACCTATGCTATTTGCAGAACCAAACTGAATAATTGCTGAAAGCACATACAAAAGGAAATGTGTTTGCTAGATGATGCATCATAATCTCATACAAGCATCTTCATTGTAGACTGTTACGTCTTTTAGCATTCAGTCTGCAAGCCTCTGCGAATTTACTTAAGTGCTTCCATAATCTTCTATTTATAAAGAGCTCTGTAGCTTCTTTTAGTTGCACACCTCTTAAATCCTGGTCTTCCTCTATGTCTCTTGGTCGGTTAAGAAAACAAAGTGTTTACAATGTTATTTAGGAATATGTTTGCTATTATTCCTGATAATGCTGAGCTGCTTTTAAAATACAATTTGCTTTACGTTGCACCGACACAAATAGGTCGTATGGCGACGATAGGATGGGAAAGGTCTATGTGTGGGAAGGAAGTGGCCGTGGCCTTAATTTAAGGTGCAGCCCCTGCATTTGTCTGGTGTCCACCGACTGTTTTAAGTTCACAATCACTGTTCATTGTCATCTTTTTGAATTCTAGTCAGTGGATCGATTTTGGAATTATTTTTAACTTTCAGTATTGCGTGTTGGATCTGCTGATTATTTTAAATTCATATTCATTCATTCATTCATCATGTTTTAAATTCTGGTCAGTGGACGAGTTTTGGACTTTAAAATTGTCATTACATTTTGTACCATTAGGGGCCGATGACCTAAATGTTAGACCCCTTTAAACAACAAGCATCATCATCACCAGGTGTGATGAATGAAGATTCTTCACTTATTTCTGTCTTCTTCCATAACCTGCTGCAAATCCAGACCTCTTTTTTCTAGTGCCGTTTCATATATTAATTCTGTGTTTCTATTCATCACAAATAATTTATTTCAATTTGAATTTGCTGTACATTGGTTCGACACAGATAGGTCTTATGGCAATGATAGGATAGGAAGGGGCTAAGAAGCAGCCGTGGCCTTAATTAACGTGCAGCCGCAACTTTTGTCTGGTGTGAAAATGAGAAACCGCAGAAAACCATCTTCAGGGTTGCCGACAGCGGGGTTCGAACCCACTACCTCCCAAACGCAAGCTCACAGCTAGCAACCGTAAAAGCACAGCCAGTTTGCTCAGTTACAGATAATTTAGTTTTGGTCTTATTTATTGTAATATTCAATTAATAGAATACCAAACTTGTGTTGTTTGAGTCACCAGTCCATAGACTGGTTTGATGCAGCCCTCCATGTCACCCTATCCTGTGCTAGCCTTTTCATTTCTACGTAACTATTGCATCCTACATCTGCTCTAATCTGCTTGTCATATTCATATCTTGGTCTACCCCTACCGTTCATACCACCTACACTTCCTTCAAAAACCAACTGAACAAGTCCTGGGTGTCTTAAGATGTGTCCTATCATTCTATCTCTTCTTCTCATCAAATTTTGCCAAATCGACCTCCTCTCACCAATTCGATTCAGTATCTCTTCATTCGTGATTCGATCTATCCATCTTACCTTCAGCATTCTTCTGTAACACCACATTTCAAAAGCTTCTATTCTCTTTCTTTCTGAGCTAGTTATCGTCCATGTTTCACTTCCATACAATGCCACGCTTCACACGAAAGACTTCAGAAACATCTTTCTAATTCCGATATCAATATTTGAAGTGAGCAAATTTCCTTCCTTAAGAAAGCTCTTCCTTGCTTGTGCTAGTCTGCATTTTATGTCCTCCTTACTTCTGCCATCGTTAGTTATTTTACTACCCAAGTAACAATATTCATCTACTTCCTTTAAGACTTCATTTCCTAATCTAATATTTCCTGCATCACCTGTCTTCGTTCGACTGCACTCCATTACTTTTGTTTTGGACTTATTTATTTTCATCTTGTACTCCTTACCCAAGACTTTATCCATACCATTCAGCAACTTCTCGAGATCTTCTGCAGTCTCAGATAAAATAACAATATCATCGGCAAATCTCAAGGTTTTGATTTCCTCTCCTTGGACTGTGATTCCCTTTCCAAATATCTCTTTGATTTCCTTTACTGCCTGTTCTATGTAAACATTGAAAAGGAGAGGGGACACACTGCAGCCTTGCCTCACTCCTTTCTGGATTGCTGCTTCTTTTTCAAAGCCCTCGATTCTTTTCACTGCAGACTGATTTTTATACAGATTGTAGATAATTCTTCGTTCTCGGTATCTGATCCCTATCATCTTCAGAATCATAAATAGCTTGGTCCAATCAACATTATCGAATGCCTTTTCTAGATCTACGAATGCCATGTACGTGGGCTTGTCCTTCTTGATTCGATCCTCTAAGATCAGATGTAAAGTCAGGATTGCTTCACGTGTTCCAACATTTCTTCTGAAGCCAAATTGATCTCCCAACTCAGCTTCAACTTGTTTTTCCATTCTTCTCTAAATAATACGTGTTAAAATTTTGCAGGCATGACATACTAAACTAATGGTGCGGTAGTTTTCGCACCTGTCAGCACCGGCTTTCTTGGGAATAGGTATAACAACATTCTTCCGAAAATCGGATGGGCCTTCTCCTGTCTCATACATCTTACACACTAAATGAAATAACCTTGCCATGCTGGTTTCTCCTAAGGCAGTCAGTAATTCAGAGGGAATGTCGTCAATTCCAGGTGCCTTGTTCCTATTGAGGTCACTCACAGCTCTGTCAAACTCTGACCTCAAAATTGGGTCTCCCATTTCATCAGCATCAACAGCCGCTTCATGTTCCAGAACCAAATTATCTACATCTTTACCGTGATACAACTGTTGGATATGCTCCTGCCATCTTTCTGCTTTGTCTTCTTTCCCTAGAAGTGGCTTTCCATCTGAGCTCTTAATATTCATACACCTAGATTTCCTTTCTCCAAAGGTTTCCTTGATTTTCCTGTATGCAGCATCTATCTTTCCCAGGACCATACAGCCTTCGACATCCTTGCACTTCTCCTTCAGCCATTCTTCCTTAGCTACCTTGCACTTTCTATCCACTTGATTCTTTAATCGCCTGTATTCTTTTCTGCCCTCTTCATTTCTAACATTCTTGTATTTTCGTCGTTCATCAATCAGGTCTAGTATTTCCTGAGTTATCCAATGATTCTTAGTTGATCTTTTCTTCTTTCCTAACATTTCTTCAGCAGCCCTACCGACTTCATTTTTCATGACTCTCCACTCTTCCTCTATAGTGTTTCCTTCAGCCTTTTCATTTAGTCCTTGTGCAACATGTTCCTTGAAACAATCCCTCACACTCTTTTCTTTCAACTTGTCTAGATCCCATCTTTTTGCTTTCTTTCCTTTCTTCAATTTCTTCAGATGGCATTTCATGACCAACAAGTTGTGGTCAGAGTCCACGTCTGCTCCTGGGAAAGTTTTGCAATCCAACACCTGGTTTCTGAATCTCTGCCTAATCATAATGAAGTCTATTTGATACCTTCCAGTGTCTCCAGGTCTCGTCCACATATACAGCCGTCGTTTGTGGTGTTTGAACCAAGTATTGGCAAGGACTAAATTATGATCAGTGCAGAATTCAACCAGCCGACTTCCTCTTTCGTTCCTTTGTCCCAATCCAAATTCTCCTACTGTACTACCTTCTCTTCCTTGGCCTACCACTGCATTCCTCTCCCATCACAATTAGATTCTCATCACCTTTTACATATTGTATTAAATCTTCTATCTCATATATTCTTTCGATTTCTTCATCATCCGCTGAACTAGTAGGCATATAGGCCTGCACTATTGTGGTGGGCATTGGTTTGGTGTCTATCTTGAAGACAATAATTCTTTCACTATGCTGGTCATAGTAGCTTACCCGCTGCCCTATTTTCTTATTCATTATTAAACCAACTCCTGCATTTCCCCTGTTTGATTTTGTGTTGATAATTCGGTAGTCGCCTGACCAAAAATCTTGTTCTTCCTGCCAACGTACTTCACTTATACCAACTACATCTAACTTTAGCCTATCCATCTCCCTTTTCAGATTCTCTAATCTACCACAGCGATTCAAACTTCTAACATTCCACGCTCCGACTCGCAGAATGTCAGTATCCATCTTCCTGATGATCATCCCCTCTCGTGTAGTCCCCACCCGGAGATCCGAATGGGGGACTAGTTTACCTCCAGAATATTTTACCCGGGAGGAAGCCATCATCAGTACATCATTCATACAGAGAAAGCTGCATGTCCTCGGGAGTTAGTTACGGCTGTAGTTCCCCGTTGCTTTCAGCCATGTAGCAGTATCAACACAGCTAAGCCATGTTGAGTATTATTACAAGGTCGTATCAGTCAATCATCTAGACTGCCGCCCTTGCAACTACCGAAAGGCTGCTACCCCCCTTTCGATGAACCATTCATTAGTCTGGTCTCTCAACAGATACCCATCCGATATGGTTGCACCTGCGGCTCGGCTATCTGCATCATTGGGACACGCAAGCCTCCCCACCGCGGCAAGGTCACATGGTTCGCAGAGGAGGATACCAAACTTATCAAGCTCTTTTTCTTTACTTTCAGCCTCCATCATCAGTATCCTATCCTGGCTACCTCATCAGGACAGAGACATTTCGGGGAGGTCAGCGACAATTCTGACGACGACGATGCAGCGTCACCGCTGTTGAAGAGGAGGCACATCCAGCGAGAGAACGGGCTCAAGCTGTGGTGGCTGAGTAAGACATCAGATCCTCTTTCAGAGGTTTGACAGTGAAAATATTTCAGGGTTTGTTGTCACATGCTATAGACGGGAAGGATATGGTTCCTGATGTTAGACTGAATATTTGTTCTTTAATGACAGTTTATTATCTTATCTGCTTGAAGACAGGATCGTTCCCTTTTCTCCCCAGCTCATTGTAGTACTCGGAATTTGTAAGGTGTTACACACTATAGGTCATGTTGTATGGGTGATTACCATGAAGTTACAAAATGATAATGAAAAGTGTGCATTGTGACTCCAAGTCCACTGTACACATGTCACATGATGGCTGCTTAACGAATATTTCTGTTAATGACCCATTGCCTAACAGTTACTGATGCCGAGAAAGTGAAAGTTCCTCATTGTAAGCCTAGTTCACAGGATGCCAGTTGTCTTCTAATTATTGCGGGAGAAACACTGGCCACTCCAGTTGAGTGAGAACCCATTCACACGAGGAAGCTGTTGCCACGGCAGTAGATGACGAAAAATGGCTAAGTGCGCCGCGTTTGTAGTATCCCTTGAGGAATTAAATTTATTTTGTAATGATTTGTGCCACTAATTCATTTCTGAGTCATGCAAAGTTTTGACCTCAATCACACCAAATCCTTGAATGTTAATTTTATCAGTAATCTCAGAAAGTGCTGTTTGATGAGAATTTTTGTCTTTGAACAGGTCTTCGTGCTGGTTCCCACAAATATCATCGTTCTTTATACAGCTCAACGAATTTTATATTAGTATCGTCACCCTACTTTGGAGCCATAATTATGCAAACAGCTTACAAATAATTTAAGAATTAAAGTATTTAAATTATCAAGATCTTGGTTGACAAAAGCGAACTGGCCAAAATGAATATACAGCTACTGGCATGTCATGTTCACATGGCGCTAACTGTCCTGACAATGCTGAGCTCCGGGTGGTGGGGGTTGCAGTTTGGCCCAGTTGGTTGCCCTCAGTCTACTCCTGGAGATTGGACAATTGTGAGGGCAATTGCCTGGACCGAAGTGTTCACACGTAGCCAATAACTGTAAGCCAGTCATCTGTCCTCTGATAATTGTCTCAGCAACGGGCATCATGTAAACTACGCATAAGTATCTAGGTTCTAATACAAGGAAAGATCTTCATTGCATTGAAGTAATCATATATTGTTGACGGGATTGTAAATAAAGGGTACAGATCACTGCTCATTGTTATGAGGGTATTGTGGGGTTGCAGTAAGGATGTAAAGAAGAGGGCATATAACTCTGGTAAGTTCACAGTTACAGTGTGCTTTCAGTGAACGGGACCCGACTTGATTCGTGAACTGGGAAAAATCCAAAGAAAAGCAGCTCTATTTATTCTGGCTGATTTTTGACAAAAGAGTAGTGGTATGAAAATGTTGCAAAGTTCAGGCTGGGAAGGATTGGGAGAAAGGAGACGAGCTGTTTGAATAAGTGGTATGTTGATAATAAAGATGTTGATTCCCATAGGGAACCTGAAATATTTGTTCCGAATGAGTAAATTTATAATACCAATATTGTTGGTCTGTTATTGGACATTATAAAAATTTCCAGCTAACTCATTCCCCAGTGTGCTAAGTTGGGCTCATCAGTTGGTAAATAGCACACCTACCAAGACGCATGGCTAGTGCATACCGTGGAGGCCACTGCTTGGGCTACTTGGAGCCACCGGCAGTGCCAATGCATTATGAGAGACTTTGTCTCATTTTTAAAAATTCTTTGTCTCATTTTCAAAAATGTTTCTGTATGAATATAGTTAAGAAATATAATGAAAACATAAATGGAAATTTTAATTTTGGTGAGATATATGGATTGTTTTGTTTTTATGTTCTTAATACATTTCTCACCATAAAAATCAATTTCAATAAACATATAGAAATATTTTCATATTATCAAGCCGCTAGATTTTTTAAAAAAAATTAATCAAACCTCCAAACATTTTAAATATTTACAGTGAAATATATTGCTATGTTCATATTTAAACAAATCCTTGTGTCGCACCGCAAGCACGTATTCTGCCCACCAGACCGCAGTGAATTAATTTTTGTACTTCACCCATTGAGTTGTAAAAGGTACTGCTCTAAAACTATTTCACTCTCTCCTTTCTGTAAAATCTATTTGAAAGTAAAACAATTTTTGTTACTATAACTTTTGCTTTCAAAAGCTCCCCTCCCCCAAATCCTAACCCTCACTGAAAAATAATCCTGGGTACGGCCTTGGCACCAACAATGACACGAATTGCTAAGGTTTCAAAATATCAACACTAAAACTTGCTATGAATGTTCTACATCTGTCTTGTTAAAATGAAAAAAGCTTTTTATTAGTATTGACAAGGCAGACATAGAACATCACTAGCGATTTTCAGTTGTTATTAGATGTCAGTACGGACCAAAATAATGATTAAATTATGATTAAAGATAATAATAATGATTAAAATAATAACAGAAAAGGTTTTGAAAATTGACTACCTCAGCCAGGATTGAACCTGCAAACTTGTGATCACAAGTTGAACACTATCATCAATCTGTTGAGTCTTCGCCAGTCAGGGATGAGGAATAGACAGGCTGATTGGCTCATAAAGTGAATGACTCAGTCCCGTGGTGTTGGAAGATACTCAAGTACACCATCCTTATGTTTATACTAGCTGATGTACCCATGCTTCACTACGGAATTCTCAGAAAAACTCTGTTTTCCCAACTTAAGTCAACGTAAGTTACTACAATGACGTCAGTAGGAATGTAGCGATCAAAAGCAATGTTATCATACAAAATACTCGATCGAATGAAAAACCACACATTTTCTCACTTTTAATGAACAGTACTATGCTGCCGATCTAAACAGTCCAAAGTTCCAGTGCTGGAATGACCAGGCCGCAGAAAGCCGCGAACACTCCTCCGTCATTATTCCGTTAAATGTGCACACTGCTCATTCCAATCAGTGCCTCAGAGTGGGAATCGAATAGCTGGAATTCTATGATGAACCAGTGTGTTATGTACCAATAGTGTCAGATAATTTATGAACCAGAGGATTGGCATGCTAAAGAAGAAAGTCATCTAACTCCCCAGCTATTTCCCTCCAATATTCAGTCAGGCTGTTTTACTCGGGACGCAGCAGTAATGCCATCTATCAGAGATGAGTGGTAGCAAAAGACACAAAGCACATCGCAACAAACAAGGGTCAATGTAACGTTCTTGTTGATCAATTTTATGAGCTTTCTATATTGTAGACCTTCACATTTAGTTTTCTTTCGACCCTGTGATATTAGAGCGTCTTATAAAATTATTTATAGCATAGATTTTTATGTCTGTATGTATGTACGTACATACATACATACATACAGACATAAAAATTACGGAAAATGAAAAAGTGCATATCCTTGTTACTGTGGATACAACAGATACAGAAATACAAGCATTTTTAAATTCTGAGCAATGTACAGACAAAACTATGATTTTATATGTATATACAGATGAGTAATAGAACGGAACAAACAAGTTCCAAATCAAGTCATTTAGAAAGACAGGAAAGTGTAATAAGAAAAACACAATGGCAGATGAGTGTGGGAAGAGGGAATAGCAGGACAAATATGGAAACACAAAAGGAAAGCACACTCTCCACATCTTCAACCAATGCAGTTGTTGTTAGTCGTTCAGTCGCTTTCGACTCTCCGTGACCCCATAGACCAAGGTGCACCATTTCTTCCTGTCATGTACTATTTTCCGAAGTCTTTCTAAATTGAGAGCCGTGGCTTCCTTGATGCCATCAATCCACCTCATCCGTTGTCACCCTCTTCTCCCGTTAGCATCAGTCTTCCCCAGCATTAACGTCTTTTCCAGTGAATCATGAAAAATGAAATGGCGTATGGCTTTTAGTGCCGGGAGTGTCTGAGGACATGTTCGGCCCACCAGGTGCAGGTCTTTTTGATTTGACTCCCGTAGGCAACCTGCGCGTCATAATGAGGATGAAATGATGATGATGACGACACAAACACCCTGCCCCCATGCCAGCGAAATTAATCAATGATGGTTAAAATTCGCGACCCTGTCAGGGATCGAACCCGGGACCCCTGTGACCAAAGGCCAGCACGCTAACCATTTAGCCATGGAACCAGACCCAGTGAATCATGTTTTCCCATAATATGACCGAAGTACTGTAGTTTTTGTCTGAGTATTTGACCTTCCAGTGGACAGCCTGGGTTGATTTCCTGTAATATGGACTTATTAGTAGTGATGGGCAACGCTCTCGTTCGAGTCTCTCGAGACTGACGTTGCAGATCTCGAGAATCTTGAGACCGATCCTCCTGTAGTGCAAGCTGTGAGATGTACCAGTAACTACGACTGTAAACTTGGAAGTTATGGCATGAAATAACGTTCCCATATGAAAATGTGTGTGCTAATACATTTTGTCAAAAGCCTGGAAAAGTGCTGCATGTTCAACTATGAACCCCTTAATACCATTAACGAAAGTGAAAACAGAATGTCAGTATCTTAAACTGTTCACGACTTATTTGGGATGGACATCTTAGCTGAATAACTATGCATAATTTGTGAATAGGCCTAACTGTAGATAGGTTGTACACCTACTTGGATACTAGAGGCGTGCATTATTCGAACCTGAGATGGCGAAGTTGTGCTTTGCTACATATGCAACCCCCATTACACGTGAGTGGAACGTGTAATCTAAAACGCCCGACTTTGCTCCAATTCTTTTAGCAGGGCAACGCTCTCGAGACCGATTCTCGTTTGCTGCGAACTGAGCGACGTCCCAGTAACCACAAGTGTAAGCTTGATAGTTGTCATCAACAGTTCTCATATGGAAACGTGTGTGACGATAAATTTTGTCAAAAGCCTACGAAAGCACTGCATATTGAACTGTGAGCTCCTTAATTCCATTAACGAAAGTCAAGAGATATTGCCAGTATCTTAAACTGTTCACGAGTTATGTCAGGTGGAGTTCTTAGCTGAATAACCCGTATAATTTGTTAATAACTATTATTAGGATGTAAACCTACCTGAATTCCTCACAATCGTTGTCGGCAAGGTAGCTTCTTGTGATTCAAACCGGGCCGGAGATGTTCTGTGACTATTCCTCTTCATTTATATTATGTGTTTTTAAGTATCGGATCATCCCAGAAGTATTTCTGCCGACGTATTTTACTTCTTTTGAATAAGCAACACAGCGGGCTGTGCTATGTGACATCTCTTCAAAATAACCGACATCCACGACTTCGTTGCGTTTCGGACATCGTCTTCAAGTTGTCGCGTACAACTAGACACACAATTTCACATTGCACCGTCATATATTGAAGTACCTAATTATGACGCGAATACTTTATAACATTGTAAGGAATTATTTCCTTCGTCACCAGAATATCGGCAAACACAAGCAGTGGTCATATGTTATTGAATGTGGGGTCTGATAACGATGTACACCTACCAGTCGAAAGAACTGGAGCAAATTGAAGCATTTTAGATTACACATTCCACTCATGCGTAATAGTGGTTGCATATGAACCAAGGCGCGTCTTGCCTCGTCTCGAGTGCGAATAATGCACGCTTCTAGTATCCAGGTATGTGTACCTACAGTAGCCGTCAGCTTCTTTGCTTAAACCACTCATTCGTGTACTTACCAGTGCATACAATGCCAGAATTCGTATTCTTTATAATTGTTATAATGCGTCAAAATAGACCTCTGTAGAAATGAAGGCCCTAGTCGGTTGTTGATGCGTATTTACGAAATTGAGAAGGCCCGTGGTTGGCTAGCATACTCGGCTCAAACAACATTCAGCTCTGACTATCTGTAGACTTACGACACGCTGCTCGCCGCACAATCCGGGGACACCGCTCTCGAGATCTCTCTAAATTTATCGCGAGAAATAGTACCTGTGTTAGTCTCGAGAAATCTCTCGACCTCGTCTCAGACTGCCCATCACTACTTATTAGATCTCTTCGCAGTCCACGGAACTCTAAGGAGTTTTCTCCAACACCATAGTTCAAATGAGTCTTATTCGACGCTCTGCCTTTCTTACTGTCCAGGTCTCACTTCCATACATTGCTGCTGGGAATACCATAGCCTTCACTATACGAATCTTCGTTCTTAAAGTTACGTCCCTACTCTGCCTCATCCTAATTCAGCGAGGTCTTTCTCTACTTGCTTATACCATTTTGATCTCGTACACCTGATTTGCAAAAATGATCGTTCAAGATGTTTTATACAGAGGTGTCCAGAAATAAATAGACATTCTTTAATAGTTAACATCTTTGGAACAAAATGACATAACATTGCAATTCTTGCATGGTAGCATAGTCCATTGTTTTCTCAACAGATGATGAAGAATACGTGAATGGCACAACAACCTTGGCGCGCGTTTTCCAGAAGATGACAGTGCAGCAATGAATGAAGTAAGATTGTTGTTTGAGCATCGCAAGGCCTTATTGATGTGGTACTGGAAGTACGGAAACATGGAGGTACAACGGCAATGGCATAATGTGTATGGAACTCCGCCACCAACACGTACAGTAATTTATCGTATTCGGGATAAATTTGAAGCTGACAGTACTGTTCAGGATGTGCTTAAAAAAAAAGGCCTGGCTGACCAAAAACATCAACAAGTCCAGCTTCCAGGTGTTGCAGCATTTTACTAGGTCACCTCAGAAATATGTGAATCAGGGTGCACGTGAAAGTGGGGTAAGCCGATCAACTGTACGACGAATTCTGAAGGCTGCAAAGTGGGAAGTGCACATTCCAAGATTGCTGCACGCTATGAACAAGGACGACCCGGATTGAAGGATACAGTAATGCGAGTGGTTTGAAGGCATGCTTCGTGAGGATAAACGGTTTGCAGGGATGGTTATCTGGTCTGACGAGGCGCAATTCAGACTGAACGGTGCCACAGCTGTGTGTACTGGGCTCCTGAAAATGTTTACATGAACAAACATGTTAATCTACCTGGTGTTGATGTATGGTGTGGTTTGTCCATCGCGCGCTTTGATTGGCCAATTCTTCTTTCAAGGTACCATAACTGGTGAGGTGCATCTTGATATGCTGCAAACATTGATTTTACCTTCCATGTGAGAGGTGCTAGGTAATAAAAGATTTTACAGACAATAAAATGGTGCTCCACCTCACTACCACAGAGATGTCAGAGCCTACTTGGATGAAAATCTACCTAGACGATGGATAGGTCAAGAGGAGCTCTTGAGTACCAACCACGGTCTCCAGACCTTACACCTCTTCACTTCTGCCTATGGGGGACCTTGAAAAATGAAGTTTATCAACAGAAGCCAGCTACACTGAATGAGCTACAAGAAACCATTGAAGCGTCCTATGCGGCTATCACACCGGCAACACTGACAGCTGTAGTTCGGTCAGCAGTTCAACAGCATCAACGTTATTTTTTTTTTTACTGCTAACAGGGATCACTTTGATCACATAAAAAAACGTCCCGCCCCGCTCCATGCAAGAATTTTAATGGTTTGTCATTTTGTTCCATTAATATTGACTCTCAAAGAGTGTCTACATTTTTCTGGACCACTCTGTATTACTGACACCATGATGGACAGAGCGCGTGGACCAACGAGAATCAAGATCAAAGACGCATAATAACCATATGATATGTTCAGTCACATCATTCACAGTCCCAGTCATAAATGTGTATGTGTACTATGTTATCAAAGGTGTACCAAATATCATTTAACGACGTGCCACAAAAGAACAAAATCTTTCAGTGAATACAGTTAATGTCCATTCGGGTGAACCTTTTTCCTTTGTGTTTTAATAAAGGATGTATATTATTTTAATGATTTATTAAATATTTATTGTAAATATATCCTTATGCCATACAAAATAATAACAATCATACAGATGATGTAGTTCTATCTGACAAAGAAATTACAATTTATTTCACTATTTTTGTGTTGAGTTTTGGTTGCAGGTATAAACATCTCCTTCTCAAACTCATGGGGCGAATGTTAGCAGGCAAGGAATATGCGCACCGATCGCCTGGAATTGGGAATCATCTTATCACTCAGAATCAGTACTTCATCTTCTGTCAGATATAACAGCCAACTGTTTATGAACCAAATTTACATCTTCAGTAGTTTAACAGGCATTAAGGGGTGTTTTCAATTATTTACATACTTTGCGTATATTTCACTTGAAGTTCTTGTCCAATACAACATGAATGTATTTCTACTCCAGTGGCTAGAAAGTAGCAGGTGATTTTGTTATGCTCATAGGTCTATCTGTTTCTAGTATTCGTCAGCTTCATCCGCCTCGCCCTCTGCAGAGTCCACGCCAACTTCTTCGTAGTCCTTCTCCAGGGCTGCCAAGTCTTCGCGGGCTTCCGAGAACTCTCCTTCCTCCATACCCTCGCCTACGTACCAGTGGACGAAGGCTCGCTTGGCGTACATCAAGTCGAACTTGTGGTCCAGACGAGCCCAAGCCTCGGCTATGGCTGTCGTGTTGGACAGCATGCACACGGCACGCTGGACCTTGGCCAAATCTCCTCCGGGAACAACGGTTGGAGGCTGATAGTTAATGCCAACCTGGAAACAAACATTGTTATATAAGCACAAGCAGTGTAGCAATATGTGAGATGGGTGTTACAGACAAGTTTCCCATGACAGTAGGTATCCGTCAGAGATTGGCACTCTCTCCATTGTGGTTCATCTTTGTGATGAATGCAGTTACCTCTGACATATTCCCTGTATGCTTATAAGGTTGCAGGACAGGACAAAGAAGAACTTTAAAGGAGAGGAAGGAAGTATTGGGAAGTTTTGGTCAACATTTAACACGTTCGCGACTGCTCGGATATGGTATCTGTTACCATGGTACCGTAAGACTTCTTTTTGCTTAACGGAATTTATTTTGTGTCCTTATCCATTTTAGATCATCATTTGAATTATTTCAATAATATTTCTATGCATGGGAGCCATGAGTTTTTCACTTGCAGTGCTGTTTGCTTATGGGTCTTGACAGGTAATGAAGTGGAATTAGGGAAAGAATGTTTTGTTCGGTCATAGATATTCAGTAACTTTCCTATGACAGACAAGTACGTTTTTGAACATTTCTAGCAAAAGTGCTGCGTGGTAAAATCTGTGTTGTTGCTGTGTGAATAATCATTGTACAACAGACCTAGTCAATGCAGTAGCCTCTAATACTGCGCTGTAACAAACATGGGTAGATATGGAATTGTTTAGAGTCAATTACTTCTGTACTTTGTGGAATTCCACAAAATATTGCTCAATACACAGTGGTGTAGTGGTAGCATACCTCCCCCTTACCCGGACGCCCCAGTTTCGATACCCTGCCAGATCAGAGATTTTTACCTGGATCTGAGGGCTGGTTTGAGGTCCACTCATCCTACTTTATTACAATTGACAGTGAGATGGCAGCCCTGGTCTAGAAAGCCAAGAATAATGGCCGAGAGGATTTGTCGTGCTGACCACATGACAACCCCGTAATCTGCAGGCCATGGCCCTTCACAGCAATAGTGCCATGGGATTAGGTTAGATTATTGGGTTTCAGTCTTGCTAGAGACCATCATCAGTCAAAATCCAGTTAAGGCAAGACATGAATTACAGATAAAATTAATGAAGCGAGCGTGTGTTGTTGAAATTCAGTGCAAGTCAAGTAAAGATTTGGATGTTAAAACACTCATGATCACATGTCTTGTCTAACTTCTCAGTTTTTTCCAATTAGAAGAATGCACTTCACAGCGGACCGGGTGAAAGACAAAATACTACCACTTGAAGAATATTCTAGAATTCAGTTCAGCTAAAGGAAGTGTGAACATATCTGAATTCTAGAATATTCTTACAAGTGCTAGTATTTTAAGTCTTTCACCTTGTCTTCTATGAACTGCATTCTTCTAATTGGAAAAACACTGAAAAGTTAGACAAGACGTGTGATCGTAATGAGTGTTTTAACATCCAAATTTTTACTTGACTTGCACTGAATTTCAACAACACACGCTCGCTTCATAAATTTTATCTGTAATTCATGTCTTGCCTTAACTTGATTTTGATTGTTGATGGTCTCTAGCAAGACAGAAACTAGTTTCATCAATTGTATGTAACTTTTTTAAGGTTACAGTAAACAGTATTGAATAGGTGGAAAGTTTTAGCTTTTTATTTTTATTTTTTTACAGTATATCCAGAGGAGTGCGAGAGGCTTCGGCAGCCAGCACAGTTCCTATCCTCGCTGCTAGTTGAGGGATTCATTCATTCCATTCCTGACCTGGTCATATGTCTGGAAAACAGTCTGTCTTTGCGTTATCTACACGACAGGAAATGCAAGAAAGGACAGAGTATGAAATGAGGACATGAGGAAGAAAATTGGAGTGGAAAAGCTTTTCAATACAATGGAGTGGGATAAACTTAGATGGTTTGGACATGTAAGAGGATGGAAGAGGCAAGAATGCTGAATGGGATGATGGAAACCCAGATAGACAGTGGGAGACCCAGGCTAAAGTGGCTGAAAATAATCAAGAATAGTACAATTAGAAGAAACGTAGATTAGAACACAGTTAAGGAGGAACAATGGTGGTTTGATAGAGGAAGATGGAAAGGTGCCATAAACATCCCAACCCAGCGGGAGCTGGATGAGGGAAATGAATGATGTTAATTTGTTGAAACTATCTTTACATCGGTCTGTTTTCAGACCAACTTTGCTTTACGGGAGCAAAAGCTGGGTGGACTCAGGATATCTTATTCATAAGTTAGAAGTAACAGACATGAAAGTAGCAAGAATGATTGCTGGTAAAAACAGGTGGGAACAATGACAGAAGGGTACTCTGAATGAGGAGATAAAGGCTAATTTAGGAATGAACTGTATGGATAAAGCTGTACGCATAAACTGGCTTCGGTGGTGGGGTCATGTGAGGCGAATGGAGGATAGGTTACCTAGGAGAATAATGGACTTTGCTCTGGAGCGTAAGAGAAGTAGAGGGAGACCAAGATGACGATGGTTAGACTTGGTTTCTAACGATTTAAAGATAAGTGGTATAGAACTAAATGAGGCCACAACACTAGTTGCAAATCGCGGATTGTGGTGACATTTAGTAAATTCTCAGAGGCTTGCAGACTGAACACTGAAAGGCATAACAGTCTGTAATGATAATGTATGTATGTATGTATGTATGTATGTATGTATGTATGTAATTTAGAATTTGCACCTACAAACCTTATACCATCAGGGTCAGATAGGATACAAAAAATGAAAGTCAGGAGCCTAGTACAAATAAGTGGCATCAACATGAAACTCTGTCAAGGGGCACTTGGTCTTCAGTTGACACTAGTCGTTCAATGTATTATTCCTTTGTATGAATTTGTACCCTCCTTCCCAGCTTTCTGAAAACAAGAAGTAATGTTCTTACCTTAAAGCCAGTTGGGCACCAGTCCACAAACTGGATGGTGCGTTTGGTCTTGATTGTAGCTATCGCTGCATTCACGTCCTTGGGCACCACATCACCCCTGAAACATGAAGATTTTATGGTGTTTACAAAGATATGCTACATATAGGTAATACAAAATGCATAATTTTTTTATTTGCAATATCTCCCTGCCACTTGGTGGCTGTCTGAGACAAAGAATTCTCTAAATTAATTTTGTTATTTTAAAAATGAATTAGAAGTCCATGATCTCAGTGAATACAAGCGATGTCTGAGGATCAGAAAAGAATCCCTGTGTGCTTTTAGTCCCCAGCTGATAAACTCCCTGTTCTGATGTTGAAGGTCCACATCAGCTTTATCGTCTTCTTAGAGATGTCCCTCTCACACCAATCATGAGATCCCCTCACTTCTACATCACCCAGTTTGTCTTTATTCTTATAACAAGGCACTGTAGGCAGGTAGATGGACTCTTTTTCTCTGTCTGGTTGGTCAGAGTGCCCTTCTCATTTTACTATGGGGTGTAATGTATATTTTTCTCCCCTTAATGACGATCATGTCTATCCTTCTCGTATTGCAATTTACTTCGATGTCATGGACTTCCTCACGCACTTGAAATCCTTTCTCACGGAGCGTCTGTGCCATGGATGTGCGATGTCTGGTGTTTCGAAGAGCTTCATCAAAGCTTCAGTCTCATTGCACCTTCTGCAGTGGTTACCATCAAGCGACCTTCCCGGTTCAGCTCTTACAGGTGCAACATTACATGCCATTTTAAGTGCGTCTCTCCACTCCGTTCTAGAAAGGCCATCGTGTTTCCTAATCCAGCAGTTTGCAGGAGGGAACTCCTTGTACAGAAACTCCCTGATCTTTGTTTTTCAGCTTGTCAAATTCAGATTTATTTCCGAGTTTCTTGGTGTCACACTCACCGTTTCCGTTTTTCATATCCTTCGTTTTAGCCGAGTTAAGCATCTGTTAATTTTTTCATCTAGATTTCTAGTGGCTTCAGTATAATGGTCCCCCTCTAATTTTAGAATGTTGCAGGAAAGGTAACCGTAGAGGATAGGAAAAGTAGGTTCTGTAGCTATCAGAAAAGTTACAGGAAACCAAGAGAGGAAGGGATGGAAAGTGAGGGTAACAAGGTGATAGTTTTTCACGTTGGTACCAATAATGTAAGGCAAGCAGGAATAGTTGACAGCCCCATGGTGTAGGGGTAGCCTCCCTGCCTCCTACCTGGATGCTCCGGTGACTTGTGCTCATAGTGGTTAAATCTTAAATGTCTCCTTTTTTAATTTTTTTTTAATTTTCATGTGCTGACAATGTTTGCATCTTAGAGTTAATTATTCCTGCTTTGGAAATGAATTCTGTGGACGCTATTTTCAAGAGCGGACGTCTTTCTTATGACAGTAGATTAGAACTGAATAGGCTAGAACCTCCGAAACCCAATTTAAATATTGCACAGGTTCAGAATCCTTGCAAAAGTAAATCGCACATTGTACAAGCATGCAGACTGTTTGTGTGGATGTCAGATAAGATATGCGATCTGTTGCTATACTGGTTTGGCTATGAATTCTCGCGATCTCGCGTGGACATCAACTGGTGTTACGGACCTACACCTCTTGAATGAATTTTAAAAAAATCAAATGAAAAGCATATAAACATTACTATTCATTTCGCGATGCTTGGTAAGGTAGACATCAGGTGCCAGTTAGATAGTGCGTACAGGTTGAAAATAAAACAGTTCAACGAGAGCGTATAAAAAAAAAAAAGTTACATACTCAGTATACTGATCTGCATTAAGTTTTGTGGAAAATCTGAGTTTGCACTGCGAGGACACAATGAAACCAATTCATCTGATAATGCTGGAATATTTTGTAGGTTGGGAAATTTCGTGGTCGAGCTGGACTCTACTTTAAAGGGGCACAATGAATAAAGTTAACAGTCGTGTTTTTCTGGAACTATCTAAAACTACACAGAACGAGCTTTTAGACTCAAACTATTCTGCGCGGTTTCAGTTGATATGTGACGAGATTTCTCTGAGACAACCAGAATAACTATTACAGTCATCCAAAACCCTTACTCAGTTCAGTTTTGGAGACAAAAACAGTTCTTACGCATCCTGCCCTAAAATTCCATCTAGTTGGGGAAATTTCCTGGACTCGTTTCTAAACGATCTCATCTAGTACGGCTGTCCTTTTGGAAGATTTGGAGAAAAACGTGCAAAATCCTTCCAAACTGCTATTTTTAAAACCTTTCACTCCTTTGTTGGGTTGCACAGCGCTCTATAATCAAGTTCAATTGATGAGCGTAACAATAAACAAAGTGTGCATTTATGTACACGGTCTTATGTACACCTTTGTGTTGCCAGCTTATATCACATTTGAACCATCATAGCTCTGAGCTATTACTTTTCCAGGGGACTTATTCACCTCCAGTCAATCTATTTCGGCAAATAAAGCTTAACTAATTACGTATATAGGCTACGCAGATCCTCAGTGATGGTATCATTTAAATGTAAACATCATTGTATATCCAAATGGCAAAAAAAGCTGATAAGGGCAGCCCTAAGATCTCAATTTTATCTTCTCTTTTCTGTCAAAGTTGTCAAGAAAGAGGTGTGTGAAAAAGTACTGTGGCTGCCCCCTTCCCCCCCGCCCCCGACTTAAGAGTCCACCGGCCGCCAGCAATCAAGCCTTTCCTTTAACTGGCTCTGTATATTCGCGCACGTAGCGATAATTCTGACATCAACACTTTGTTGTTCTCCGTAACCAGCGAAGAGATTCAATTTCAGGATTAAGGGTTGTGCAAGGTGCGGTGCTATTAGGAGCAGCGAAAACATGGCCGAAGTATCACTGGTGAGTGAACCAGCAATAGATGGGAGCAGGCCCGAAATTAGCCAAAGCACTGTCAGAGCGCGCAGTTAAAATTTGTCTATGTGGAAGGTTTTGAAGGGATTTTAATTTCAACGATTTTGCGCTTCTGATATAATAAACTGCAGTGAACCAGAATATTTCGCTAACTACGATTTGTATAGCATCAGTAGGCGTACGTAGCCTATGTTACTGAAGCACTTATTCCTATGATTTTGAAGACTTTGCTTTTAGAGGAAACGGAATTCAACTTAAAGTAATTACACCTCATATTCTATCTCTCATTCCTCATTGTCTTGATAATTTCTTCGAGCTGTAGCCGTGTGCCTTTGGAGGAAAGTGGCTAAACAAGCCATTTCACTATTTTACATCTACAAGGGGGGATCAAATATAAACGGGATTTTATTTTTTATTTAAATTCATTTTTTGAAAACACAAGGCAATTACAATTTATTTTCCCACATAGTTTCCTTCTTTGAAAATGCATTTGTTCCAGCGTATGGGCAACTTTTTGATGGCATCATCGTAAAAAGAACAGGGTCGTGTCACCAGCCAGTTGCGCACAGAAGTCTTCCACACTGTCGTCATATTCAAATCGTTGCCCTCCTAGAGCTAAGTCCGGGCTGTAAGGAGGATGATCAAGTGTAGTCCAGTGCATTTCCTGTAGCTTGGAGACAGAGCTGCAGTATGGGGCAGCGCATTGTCGTGAAGGAGGATGACCTGTCCAATCGGTCGGTCTCGTCTTTTGCGTCGATATGCAACCCTCGCCTTGTTCAACAGCTCGCAGTAGTAAGCAGCATTAATTGTGCGTCACTCATGCAAAAAAAATCAATCAGCAATAATGTATTTAACCGCACTAACGTTTTCGTCTGTAATGCTGGTACGAAGACGGCGATCGTGTTGCTGATTTTCCACACGTTCTCGTCCCTCCTTGAACTTTTTATGCCAGGCAAACATACGCGCCCTAGACAATGTTTGATCACCGAACTGTGCAGTCAGTCTCTGGCAAAATTCCGCCGCTGCAACTCCTTCACGATCAAGAACCTTTATAATTATATGTTGCACAGTGGAGGGATTCACCTGCTGTTCCGGCATCGTGAGTGTTCCTGACGAAACACCGGGAAATATCTAACAGTACGCTCTCCCCACTCCTAACGGTCCCACCTAAGCATAGCAGACGCGCGGGGCCAGTTCTACCAACTGTTGATGTTCAGGAACAAAACTCCAGTTTATATTTGATACACCTTCGTATGTAAAAATCAAGTAACAATGCATCTGAATACGTTATTTTCCAAACTAGTGAACCTGCATGCCGCTGGTCCTGCATGCACACCAAATTTCACTGAAATATCTCCAGCTGTTTCCAAGTTCCAGTAGAGCAAACATTGCTTTCAAGGAGTTTCATGATAGTACAGATTAAGAAGCTAACCTTGATCTACATGGTACAGAGAATGTGTTTTAGCGATAGTGTTGTATCTTACCTGTATAGCATACAGCAAGCCATGTACTTGCCATGCCGTGGGTCACATTTCACCATCTGATTGGCTGGCTCAAAACAGGCGTTGGTGATCTCTGCTACAGTCAGCTGTTCGTGGTAGGCTTTCTCTGCTGAGATGACAGGCGCATACCTGTAGGGAATATATATGCAAGTTCACAAAATAGGCTTTGACTGTCGCATAGGTCAGCGTATGTGAACCTGATTAATAGTCACAACAGGTAAACAAAAACAAACAAAAAACAAAAAAAAAGAAAAAAAAGAAAGAAAGAAGGTCTAAATTAAGTTTGCTCAAAGATTTATTAGAAAATAATAGTTTATCATTGAGGAGTACAGAGAATTCAGAAGTGCACTTGTAACAAATGTTGGAAATTGCATCCACTAGCCCAGGGCCTCTCAAACGCCCAAAATCTCACGCATGCAAACCGAAGCGCAGAAGTTCTGGGCACTATGCATTGGTCCGACTCGGATTTGGAGCACTGTGGAGCAAGTGAGAAAGGGGAAGACGCGTAGGGAAAGAGAGACAGGGCTATTGCTCCAAATCGTGAGTCTTGGATAGCTCTAATTTAAAAAATAATTCGAAAATCACATCCGGCCTAAATGCAGTTCCGGAAAAACAGCCGCAAATCACTCGTTCCTTTTTTATTCAAATCCGAGCCAAATTATCTTTACAGTATTTACATAATTATTTCTGTAATGTGTTCCTTGGTTCAATACCCTCAGGCGTATTTTATTTTTTGAAAAATGCCCACACCGAATGTTGTTGTAAGGGCTTAAGTGAAACTTTGCATTTACTCACATTAGCGCTAATAGTGGTAGAAAAAGGCACAAAGTGCTAATCTAATCGTCCAGATAACGATGATTAAGAAAAACCTTGCAATTTTTTTAGGAATAAATGAATAATATATTCTCATACTTTTATCATATTTTATTTACCTAAAATACGTAGCTCATATCCCTAGGATGTTTTGAACATTGAGTTGCTTGCCTTAAGGGCTACAACTGTGATATTTTCCTCAGGTTATTGTAATTGAACCCAATTACTTTTATTTTGTACTTTTTCCATCACTGTACATAACACAGCTGCCACGATTTATTTAAGGCTAGATAAGCTGCTGTTCTTAAAGAAGAATTCTACAGGAATAAAAATCTATAGAAATTACCGTATTTACGCGGATACTCTGCCCCGTCCAATAAAATCCCCACACCTTAATTTTAGGAGATAACTTATAAAATTGCATTGATTTATGTTTTATTTAAGAAATTAATCCCACATAATGACGTACTCCAGAAGAGCCTCCGTGGCTCAGGCGGCAGCGCGCCGGCCCCTCACCGTTGGATTCGGTGGTTCAAATCCCGGTCACTCCATGTAAGACTACTTGTGTTGGACGAAGCGGAGGCGTGACAGGTTTTTCCCAGGCTTTTCCTGTCACCTTTCATTCCAGCAACACTTTCCATACCATTGTATTTCGTCTGTCAGTCATTAATCATTGCTCCAGAGGAGTGCGACAATCTTCGGCAGCCGGCAGAGTTCCTATCTTCGCCAGTAGATGGGGGCTGCCTTCATTCTATTCCTCAGCGAGTCAAATGCCTGGAAACAGGCTGTGGATTTTTATTTTCAATGACGTACTCGGAAACTGAATACAGTAAAATATACGTACATTATTAATCGCTCTTGGGTAGACAACCCGCCGATCAGAATGGTCATGCGGTTTGCTTACCTTCCCCTGATATTTGTAATCCTGTAATTTCGCCGTAACGAGTGTGCTGTCTGCTATTAGCTGTAAATGCTCGTGGACAACTATTTGTTTTTTGAAGTCACGTTTTAGTTTTTGCCAGTCGCGAGTACAACTTTTTCCTGCTGCGCGGTTTCCTATGTTATCTACGTATTTAATAACAATAACCCCAAGCTTATCTTTAGCTGTGAGGAGCGATAACGGGAACTTGTAGCGGTACTTAATACGTGATTCACACTTCACTTCTAACGTGCTACTGATACCACACAGACCGCGCTATAGTATAACACACCTTATTCCAAATAATACGCACACCCAAGTTTTTCTTAGCTAAATTCCAGAAGAAATGTGCGAGGAATATTCGCGTATACAGGCTGAAGACAAACTAGAACAGCAAACTTTCGGAGGTTGTTCAGGGATACCTTCTGAGTATATTGGTATCAGGAACTCGTGGTATCCGGTGGCTTGTTACATAGCACGGAAATAATTAGAGCTGTCGATCGATAAAAAAATGTTGATCGGTTAACCGAATGCATTTAATCGATTAATCGGTCGATCAATTCACACAGTTTGCTTGATAGATTTATTTCAACTTAATTGTAGAGTGTGGGTGGGTTGTGTCGTACTTGTCTGTCTCAGCTCCTGGAACGATATCTTTTGGACTGTGAATGGAAACGGTGACAACTTCGTCTTCCAGTCCCCATTCACGAACTACATCTTCAAACACTTCTGTTTTTTCTCTAACGTGTTTAACGTGTAATGAGCTGTAACCCACAAGTAGCTACGGTTGGATATACAAGACCAAAAAACCCCCGTGAGATTCATTCGTCTAATGATATGGCCTTTCTACGTCATATAACTTGTTATCTATAGTGTTTGGGTTTCTTTTCTTTTTACCATGCCTCTAGAGGGAAGATGATAAGCGAGAAACGTAAAATCTTTTCAGTACCACGATCATAGACAACGCGGCCTCCTGTCCTCCACATTCCACTTCACTAGTTTATTCGTATTTTCAATTTCCGTATTAGAGGACATGGTTTCACTATTAGGTGCTCCAAGTTGACTGACAAGATGAACTAGTAGAGACACTGATAGATGCAGATACACTTTGGAAGGGATGAATACGTTTTTGTTTTTTTTTGTTTTTTGCTAGGGGCTTTACGTCGCACCGACACAGATAGGTCTTATGGCGACGATGGAATAAGACCTATCTGTGTCGGTGCGACGTAAAGCCCCTAGCAAAAAAAAAATATATATATATTCATCCCTTCCAAAGTGTTTAAGATGATATTGAAGACTACTTGTAGTTCCAGCATAACTTAACGCTTTTCCGCAGTTCTCACAAAACACTGTTTTCCTGTCTGTCACCTTACAACAATCATTTAGTTTAAGTCCGGAAATTTCACCAAGTTTTCCTCGCATCGGTTCATAAGCTCACAAACACCGAATGCGAACACTCTCTTCCGAATAACAACCACACCAGAACTGAGGTTTAAGTTGTCACATTTTCTACGGTCGGTAGATGCAGAGTGGGTTTCGTCCCTTAAGTGGCCACGGCTCCATACCTCTGCATTCGGGAGACGGGACAGGGGCTGGACCTCACGGCTGGCCCCAACCATCGGCTGTCCTGAGAATGGTTTTCCGTGGTTTTCCATTCTCCTGCACTAAGGCGAATGCCGGTACAGTTCGTAGTATAGGCCACGGCCGCCAACCCCTCACCTTCTCCGCACATCTCCCTCACCGTAACAAATCTCCCGGCCTGAGAGACGGCGTCACCGTCTAAGAGGCCCGCCTCCCCCTTCAGGGGAGGAATGAAAACGTTTAGTAGTAGTAGTAGTAGTAGCAGCATTTTCTACTGTGCCTTTCTAGCAATTGGTATCTGCCCATTCGCACATTATCTGGAAATTCCGTAATGAAAATCTGTTATGTACCTTCCCCACATCAGTCATTATGCCGCCTGACTTATGTAAAGGTCCGCATATACTATACAAGCCTGACCCACATTTCGTTTCAAATAGTTTGTAAAAGAAATGGTCATATGCTAACCCTCGTTTTACAAGAAAGTAATTAAAGGCGTATTATTGCGTTTACCCTTCTGAATATGAACATCAGCTTACTTTAAATTTAAAGATCAGTCAGTCATTCAATAACTGAGACTAGGACACCAAATGACAAATAACAATTCAATACACTGATTTTTTGCCGCTAAAACTGGTTATTTTTCCTTCATCACCGTACAATTTTAATCGGTTCGATTAATCGGCTAAAGCACATCGATCGGTTAATCGATTTTTTAGGTTCATCGTTTCAATTAATCGATTAAATCGACAGCTCTAGTAATAACGTAATTACCACTTTTTTTTCGGTTTGTTGCCCCAATCATCCCTGTTTCTGTGAACATACATTCATATCAGTGAAAAAAAAACCTGAAATATGCAATAACCAAAACGTACAACACAAAACACAGAGTAATGCAACAACCTTCAGACGGAAAAAAAAAAAAAAAAAAAAAACACGTACACTTTTTCTCATTTTTATAACAATTTTCAAATTTTTCCTTGTCGATACAGACCGATGACCTCGTGGATATACACCTTAAGACAATCATGACAAAAACCGTCGCCAGTTAACATCATTAAACAATATTTCCATGTTAAAAATGCTTGGCGTTGATATGGACTAAGTAAGAAAAGACTATATTCATTATTCTATTATCATAGTCGGTACGATAAAACTGTGTAAGACATAAATGATTAGTATGGTTAAAATGTATACGACATAAATGATCGGAAATTTAATTCTATATAACTTTAGTGATGTAGTATTTATCTATAGGACCATTAATAACATACATATTTAAGAATTAAATTTTAGGCCTTCCCCTAAACTATCACTTCACTCAGCGTGAATAAAATTATAGCCTAGATTGTAGTGGCTCATTTCCCGACTTTACATACCGATTAAGTTCTCTTCAGCCATTTTCTCGTGATGCCCGTACATACATACATACAGTACATACATACATACATACATACATACATACATAGAGAAATGGCGGGCACCGGGCGAGTTGGCCGTGCGGTTAGGGGCGCGCAGCTGTGCGCTTGCATCCGGGAAACAGTGGGTTCGAGCTCCATTGTCGGCAGCCCTGAAGATGGTTTTCCACGGTTTCCCATTTTCACACCAGCCAAATGCTGGGGTTGTACATTAATTAAGGCTACAGCCGCTCACTTCTAGGCCTTTCCTATCGCATCGTCGCCATCGTCGGTGCGAAGGAAATTGTTCTAGAAATGACTAAAAAATGAAAAAGCGCATCTCCTTGTTACTGTGGACATGACAAAAACAGAAATGCCATTCTTTTTAAATTCTGAGCAATGTACAGACAAAACTCTTATTTTATATATATATATATATATAGATAGATATAATTCATGGCCTTGCCGGCGGGACTTAGTGTTTACAGTGCACTGTCTTCTGCTTTTGACTGGAGCAATTTTGTTACTTTTATTGATCTGTCTCAGTGTTATGCCTGGCTTTGACAATATGAAAGTGACTGAGGTATGAGCGATGCTAGTAATGCCATTCCTTATGCAGCCAGTCCCTGCTATGAATGGTGTGAAATATAGCTCATAGGGTCGGATGATGCATGCATTTCAGTGGGTTTGGCAGACATATGTAATAGCGACTTCTGGCTCGATGAGGAAAGCAATGGGAAACTACCTCGTTTCCTCAGTACGCGTCTTCAGTGATGCCTAGGCCATCTATGACAGCTGATGGCGGAGCTGTTGAGGATCCATCCAGCCTTAGGGCTGAGAACCGAACATGCATACACATACAGATATAATTCTGTCATAATCATTTATCCTAAGGGATGAGAATACTTACGTGGCTAGAGGGAAGTGAATACGTGGATATGGTACTAGGTTTGTCTGGAACTCGGTGAGATCCACATTGAGAGCGCCATCAAATCTCAGGGAGGCTGTGATGGAGGATACAATCTGACCAATGAGACGGTTCAAGTTGGTGTACGTTGGACGTTCAATGTCCAGATTACGGCGGCAGATATCGTATATAGCTTCATTGTCGACCATGAAGGCACAGTCGGAGTGTTCAAGAGTGGTGTGCGTCGTGAGGATGGAGTTGTACGGCTCCACGACAGCTGTTGAAACCTAAAACATACAAATAAGTGTCATCTTACACTGGGATAGCAAACTGTGTGGTAGTTGTGGTAAAACCCTGCCTAACGTGAATACTTAACCACATCCACAAAAATACAGTGTACCTAGCGAGTTAGCCGTCCAGATAGGGTCGCGTAGCTGTGAGCTCTGAGATACTGAGTTCGAATCCCACCGTCGCCAGCCCTGAAGATGGTTTTCCGTGGTTTTCCATTTTCACATCAGGCAATTACTGGGGCTGTACGTTAATTAAGGCCACGGCCGCTTCCTTCCCATCTTTGGGATGCCGAAACCCACTAGAAAAAAATGGCGTATTTGTCTTTCTGATTATCTGTTCCTCCCCTCCCCTTCACTCTTGTGGATAATCATTGTTCTTTCTTTCCTTCTTAAATCAGTTTACCCTCCAGGGTTGGTTTTTTCCCCTCGGACTCAGCTGTCCTGGAGTGTGAGACTTTAGGTCGGGGATACATCTGGGAAGGAGGACGAGTACCTCGCCCAGGCGGCCTCACCTGCTATGCTGAACAAGGGCCTTGTGAAGGGATGGGAAGATTGAAAGGGATAGACAAGGAAGAGGAAAGGAAGCGGCCGTGGCCTTAAGATAGTTACCATCCCGGCATTTGCCTGGACGAGAAGTGGGAAAAACCACGGAAAGCCACTTCGAGGATGACTCAGGTGGGAATTGAACCCGGACCTCCTGGGGTGGCAGCTAATCTCACTAACCACTACACCACACAAGCGGACCATAATCAAGGTTTTGTTGTATATACATGTGATGCAGTCCAGGATATCAGGCCATATTTCACTTGGAGAAAGTTTTCTATATAGTGAAAACTCAAACTGAGACGGAAGTTTATTTATGGTTGTTAAAATAAAACCTATTAAACACCTTACATGAAATTGTTCAGATTTTTCTCCTTATCTTGAACTTCCATTATCTGAAAATGTGTAAGAATATGTCTTAAGAGTTATTTTAAAGATACAGTGGGTCCGCCTCTGTGGTATAGTGGTTAATGCGATTAACTGTCATGCCCGGAGGCCTCTGTTCGATTCCGGGCTCTACGACGAAATTTGAAAAGTGGTACGAGGGCTGGAACGGGATGCACTTAGCCTCGGGAGGGCAACTGAGTAGAGAGGTTTGATTCCCACCTCAGCCATCCTTGAAGTGGTTTTCCGTGTTTTTCCTGTTCTTCTCCAGGGATGGTACATAACTTAAGGCCACGCCGCATTCTTCCCTCTTCCTTGTCTATCCCTTCCGATTTTCCCATCCCCCACAAGTCCCCTGTTCATCACAGCAGGTGAGGTCGCCTGGACAAATTACTTGTCTTCCTCTTCAGTTGTTTCGCAGACCAAGTGTCTCACGCTCCGAGACACTGCCCTTGAGGCGGTAGAGGTGGGATTCCCCGCTGAGTCCTGGAGGGTAAACAGATTAAATAATTTGCAGCTAGAGAGGAAAGCTAGTTATTTAAACAACAGCCGCGGAATGTGAGCGAGATGTTTACGTCCGAGCCGCTGGGAATGCAGAGACGCTATGGGTACAGAACCAAAGTGCTCCAGTCAGGCAGGGAAACCATTCAAAACTGTTAGTTAGGTGTTCTCTGGTTCATAATCTCTCTCTGATTATCCGTGTTTACAATACTGTGAAGCTATAAATATACAGTAAGAGATACTAAGGAGTCGTAGGTAAGGGAGCGCAGGACATGACCGTAAGAGGATGGGGTAGGACGGGCCTACCCCATATAAGTAAAGGAGAGATATATTCTGAACGAGGAGGATTGAGGCGGGGTACAGGAGGGGAGCGGTTTCATCTGGTAGGAGTTGTTGGGGGCTTCTTTCGGGCCCCACGGATAGGGCCGGTTGTAACATCACTGGGAGGGTGGCCTTTTTCCTACCAGGGGTGATAACATGGCCGGACAGCAGTAGGAGTAGGTCGGTAGTTTATTTTAATTTTATTATTTTTCTTTTCTGAATATCAAGCGGGGTCGATGGACGTGCCATGTAGGGACTGAGGATGACTGCTGTGGTGACCCTTCCTTGGGAGTGTCACGTTTCCGGAGTATCTGATGGACCTCATGGCATGCCCAATGAGTCTCGTGTTTTTCTTTTTTTCCTTTTCTTGTAAGGTGTTTTCATTGCGAACATGTATTTGGGCTGAGCGCCTGTTATGTTCAATAATAACTACTAATGTACTAAATACTAATACATTACTGTGAAGCGGGGTTCAACCAATCAGACAAGATTTCTAATAAAACGGTATGGAAGGTATTTACAGTACGGTAAAGTGTCATTTTCCGTACTCTTATATATGGAAAGAAGGCAATTATATCATAGCATGAAATACAAAAAAAAAAAGTTCAGTATTGAGTTCTTTATTGGAAGGAACAAGACACAAAAATAATATTGGAGACATGTGGCAAGAATTTCTGAGTAGGAGCGTGAGGATTCATACCTGTGGGCAGGGTAGATGGAGAACTCCAGCTTACTGAGAAGGAGGATTCATACCTGTGGGCAGGGTAGATTGAGAACTCCAGATTACTGAGAAAGAGGAGGATTCATACCTGCGGGGCAGGGTAGATGGAGAACTCCAGCTTACTGAGAAAGAGGAAGATTCATACATGTGGGGCAGGGTAGATGGATAACTCCAGCTTACTGAGAAGGAGGAAGATTCATACATGTGGGGCAGGGTAGATGGATAACTCCAGATTACTGAGAAAGAGGAGGGTTCATACCTGTGGGGCAGGGTACATGGATAACTCCAGATTACTGAGAAGGAGGAGGGTTCATACCTGTGGGGCAGGGTACATGGATAACTCCAGATTACTGAGAAGGAGGATGATTCATACCTGTGGGGCAGGGTAGATGGAGAACTCCAACTTACTGAGGAGGAAGAGGAGGATTCATACCTCTGGGGCAGGGTAGATTGAGAACTCCAGATTACTGAGAAGGAGGAGGGTTCATACCTGTGGGGCAGGGTAGATGGAGAATTCTAGCTTGCTGACAAGAGGGAAGAGGATTCATACCTGTGGGGCAGGGTAGATTGAGAACTCCAGTTTACTCTTCTTGCCATAATCCACAGAGAGCCGCTCCATGAGCAAGGAGGTGAATCCGGAGCCAGTCCCTCCTCCAAAAGAGTGGAAGATAAGAAACCCTTGAAGCCCGGTGCACTGGTCGGACAGTTTACGTATCCTGTCCAGCACGATGTCCACGAGCTCCTTGCCGATGGTGTAATGACCGCGAGCATAGTTGTTAGCTGCGTCCTCCTTGCCCGTGATCAACTGCTCGGGGTGGAACAGCTGGCGGTACGTCCCAGTACGTACTTCATCTGTTGGAAAAAATTCATGTTGTAAACTTTGTAGATGTTATTAGTAAGGGTGGTGAATTCTAGTGTTTTGAAATAAGAAATTTACCATTTCGATTCGTACATGAAGGAGTTTATAGTATCCTGAAAGAGAACACAGAATTTGTGTTTTCTGATGAATAGATAATACTAATAATGAGAAGATTAATAGGAAACTGTAGAAAGGGAGATTTTTAAAAGAAAAGTTTTAAGAATGGAAGGATTTCAAGGAAGAAGGGAAAGGAACCCGTTCATACCTGAGAAGAGAAGGTATATAGGAAGGTATATGCATGTACTATTACCAGTGGTGTAAATATGATCTCACATGTGGCTGCTACATACCAACAACAGTGGGTTCAAGATCGACGAAGACGGCTCTTGGAACATGTTTGCCGGCCCCGGTCTCGCTGAAGAACGTGTTGAAGGAGTCATCTCCACCGCCGATAGTCTTGTCGGACGGCATCTGACCGTCTGGCTGTATGCCATGCTCCAGACAGTACAGCTCCCAGCACGCATTTCCTATCTGTACTCCAGCCTGACCAATGTGCACGGAGATGCATTCCCTCTGAAACACAAAAACATCGCAAGAGGTCAGATTTGATAACAATGAAACACTTCACGACAGCAATTGAGGACCGTGTTTGCGAAACTCAACAACTACTAAATTTCCTAAAATGAATTATATACGAGGTCGTGTAGTTTAATAATTAGGAGACTAGAGATCGAATTTTTATCCACAGATGGAGAGTGAAAATGGCAAGGGGTGTAAGTACCGCAATGGGTAATTATATTTGATTGCTCGGGATTGGCTGAAAGGACCATACGGCGTACCATGGTGAAGGCTCGAAGTTCATATTATGCGTGTCCAGACTTCCAGCCTTCACCATGCCACATGGACATTTTAAGTTTTCTTATACCAGGCAGGTAGCGAGCGCCGGACTTTCTACTTATAAATGCCCCGCATGCACAAATGATGAGTGGGATGTCTACTAACTGATTTTCATAGGGGTACTACTGCTAGCAGGCAGGTTACGTCAGAATATGAAGAGATAACAACCGGACGGTCGCTCGCAGCATGTTCCTCAGCGCTACCCGTCTAATGCAACCCCTTGGATTAGTAAACCGCATAGTACTAGGCTGGTGTATGTACTAGTGTACAGCAGCAATACATTTGTTGTCTGCATATCGGCAATGGCTAGTGTGTTCAGCAACTATAGACAGACATCATTTTAATCTATGGAGAATCTGGTCGGAATGAAGCCGAAGCTCCAAACAGTCGTCTGTCTTCTACACACGTATTTCACCCAAGTATATTAGTTTTTTGTTTGCCAGAGTAAAGTGTAGCTTTCACCGAAGTCCCAGTCTCATCCATGGCTGTGACAATATGGAAGCTGCTTGCTGGGGTATGGGTGGTGCTGAGTATTAACATTCAGAGCACAACTAGTGCATCTGAGTGTTATGAAAGGTGTTGCTCGTAGGGTCAGTCGTGCTGCAATAGTACTTTCTGACCCAGTGAGGAAAGCAATGGCAAACTACCTCACTCCTCGTGTTGCCTAGTACGCCTCATTTTGGTGCTGCCATTGGTTTTTGCGATTTCCTTATAACCGCATAACCTTTGGTGGTGCTATTTGAGGATCCAACCAGCCTCTGGGCTGATGACCTAACAGACAGACACAAACAACTCATTAATAGAGTGGAATGTCTACACGTGCAAAAAATGAATACGTTATTAAATTTAATTTTCTGTGTGTTTGGAGTATTTACAAATTCTCCCTGTTATGGAACGTGTGCAGTAAAATGACTGCTATTTCTTTTACAACATCCACAATACAGCACGTTGTAGCGCTCCTTTGAAAACAAGTGACTAGGCATCCCATGCATCACTAGTGCATGCGGGACAATTGCAAGTAGAAAGTACGGCGCTAGAGGGCCTCCTGGCATATATAGGCCTAAATGATATGAGCAGAGAACTGGAATCACAGATAAGGATACTTGCAGATGATGTTATACTGTATAGAGTAGTAAATGAGTTGCAGGGTTGTGAGCTATTGCAGGAGTACTCAAACAATGTAGTGAAATGGACAGCTGACAATGGTATGAATGTCAAAGGAATTAAAAGTCAAGTCGTAAGGTTCACCAAGAGGAAAACCTCTCTTAGTTTTAATTATTGTGTTGATGGGGTGACAGTACCTCTGTAAGTATTTAGGTGTTAATATAAGGAATGATCATTAGGGTAATCATATTAACGAGGTAGTTAAGAAAGGTTACACATATCCTCACATGGTTGCGAGAGTATTAGGGGCTGCAGTAGGGATGTAAAGGAGAGGGCATGTAAGTCTATGGAAAGCCGCAGTTAGAGTGTGGTTCCAATGTACTGGACTCACACCAGGACTTCTTGATACAAGTACTGGAAAAAAGTTCAAAGGAAGGCAGTACGATTTGTTCTGGGTGATTTCCTACAAAAGGTTAGTTTTACAAAAGTGTTGCAAACTTGGAAGACTTGGGAGTAAGGAGACGAGACGCTGGACTATGCGGTATGTTTCGTGCTGTCAGTGGTGAGTTAGCGTGGAATGACATTAGTAGAAATAAGCATGAGCGGAGCTTTTAGAAGTAGGAAAACCGGGCGCGTTGGCTGTGTGGTTAGGGGCGCGCAGCTGCCAGCTTCCGAGAGATGGTGGATTCGAACCCCACTGTCAGCAGCCCTGAAAATGGTTTTCAGTAGTTTCCCATTTTCACACCATCCCATCGTCGCCATAAGGCCTGTGTCGGTGCGACGTAAAGCAACTAGCAAAAAAAGTAGGAAAGATCATAATATGAAGATAAAGTAGGAATTCAAAAGGAAAAATTGGGGAAAATTAATTTATAGGAGAATGGAAATGTTCGATAAATTTCCAAATTCTTCAAAAATGTTTAAGAAAAGCCGTAAACACTTGATAGGAGAATCCACCGCCTGGACGACAGTCCTAAGTGCAGATCATTGATTGATTGATTGACTGATTGATTGATTGACTGACATCTTCAAAAGCTCTTGTACAGTAGGCAGATGTCATCAGCAAAGTCCAGGTTTTCAAGAAAGCTGTCTTACTCTCACTGAATGCATTACATCTGCACGTTAATTATTCGAATTTTTGAGTGACGTGTGTGCAATACGTGCTAAGTCCCAACGGGTGTTTAACTGCTACCGTCTTAAAGTAATAATACAAATTGTGCACAAGTATTACTGGAGATAGCGTAACTGTTTATAATAAGGTAATTAATGGAGAATGCCGGCGAGATTTCTAGCACGCGAACTTTCTTACAATGCCACATCACGCGAAGGAATTAATTTGAAATTCTCTCACATCATTTGCATTCATAAAGAATGAAGATACCCGATGTAATTTATAACTACCACCTATAAGCTTGTCACACGCACTTCCGGTATACACTATAGGCCTACTCATGATGTATGGAGTTCTATTCTGACCCCATTTTGACATATCGTAAATGACAACTACTTCCAAATAAACGACATGAAATCAGTTCGGATGATCTTCAGGAACGGGGAGGGGGAGTAAGAGTAGCTGCCCAGAATCTGATTACCAGGGCTCAGAAGTTGAAGATCTATAAATTACATCAAATATACCTGTAAAAAGACCTAATAATATCAAAGAAGGACCAGAAAATGCGATCCAAATGCATTCATAATTTTAGTGTTATTTGCATATTTAATGAAGAAATATAATGTTTTACAATGCACAATTCTGATGCAAAAATATACGAGTGAATTACTTCTTCTTTCAGACATTATATACATATTAACATAATTTTGAAAAAGGAATTCCATGTTTGTTAAAACAAAGTTCTCGCAGAGTTTAGAATGAATTTTTTTTCCACCTAGAATGAATTTAGCGAACCCGCAATGTGGACATCCTGGAAAACCATGCTAGGGTTACAGAAATTGGAATTCTAAAACCTTACATCAGTTGGCTTTGCAGTATATCACAAAAGTCATCTCCAGGCTTTTACTGTCGGCGGAGAAAGTATGTGTGGTCGAGTTTAAACGCTAATCAAATTTGAACCAGTCCACCAATCTAAACTATAATCGCACCATTGTAAAGCTTGTTTTATTCTGCGTTTTTCTCTGGTATTTACATATTTTTATTATGTTTCTTGTGAATGTTATATTAGGCGGAATGCAAGAAGTACTGTACCTATTTTCTTGCCCTTTTTTTAAAACAACAACTTTGTAGTACCATTACATGAAAATGGACTGTCTGATTCTCACGAAATTCAGGTGGATTATGGAATACACTATTAAAAATATATTTCTGAAGTTTAATTACTTCGCACACTTTGGCAAAAAAAGGTATCGTTTTTGTAAAAGGCTGTCCGTTTGATACTGGGTGGTCTTCCGAAATCGAGATTGAGTTTATCGGAAAGATTTGAAACAAATACGACCAAAGAACGAAAAGAACTTTCTGTACCGACAAAAGGTGTAAAGGATTATCGGTTTTTAGACACCACGCTGCAAAACATCGATAAACTTCTATCCACATGAACGGATGTTAAGGGTTCATGCGTTTGATATGTTCCTCTTTAAAAAACCTCACATCATTTTCTTCTTTCAATATTTCACTAATCTTGTACATAATTTGATACACCTGTTTTTTTTCAACCATTAGTTCCATTTTGTTTTAAATTTAATGTTCTCTTACTACAGAAAAGATGTTTAAGAGGCGATGGATGAAACAATGATTATTCGAATCAAGAATGGACGGTACAAATGTAATCGAAGGAAGATGAACTTGCAAAAAAAAGCCGTTAAGACCTTAAAAAGGCTAAAAAGGACCTATAAGGCAAAAACCGTAGGAAAAAAAGGCAAAACAGGACAAATAAAACTCACCATTTTTTGGCCTACAATGACCCAGAAAGAATATGTTGGGCTTATCTTCGGACACTCGAGAAAAAATTGACTTTTCCTTAACTTACGAGCCCTACGATTACCTTCGAGGACCAGGTACCGGAAATTACCAACACATTTAAATATCTTGGTGTTACCCTACAAACAATATCTTCCTCCTTGAAAGCTCACGTGAAAGAAAGAGGTCTGGCTGCAAATCTACTGTAGCGTATTGCGTTACCTGCATTTTAGGTACACAATGGATAAAATTAACTTCTCGAAGAGGTATATTATTGAAAAATGTCTTAGAAATGTAATGGCACGATCAGCGAAATGAGAAAACTCGTTCAGTCTCTGTGACCAAAATGCTGTCAAAACGAGTAAAATAATCACCTGTAGGCTATGATTGAATCAAGAAGGACAAAGTTATATCTTCGCCATCAGCATTATGACATGCCGAGCAAACCAGGACAGAAAAATATTTTGACGTAATTTGTACCATGATATTCAATGTGTGACGCGATGTTACCTAGCAACCGTGCAGGCTGTGATGTGAAGCACTATTTCTTTTGCTACTTTGCTTTACGTCGCACCGACACAGATAGGTCTTATGGCGACGACGGGACAGGAAAGGCCTAGGAATGGCAAGGAAGTGGCCGTGGCCTTAATTAAGGTACAGCCCCAGCATTTTCCTGGTGTGAAAATGGGAAACCACGGAAAACCATCTTCAGGGCTGCCGACAGTGGGGTTCGAACCCACTATCTCGCGCATGCGAGCTCACAGCTGCGCGCCCCTGACCGCACGGCCAACTCGCCCGATGATGTGAAGTACTAATGGATGGCCATGACAGAGACGTTATCAAAGAGGGCCGTTAAGAGTACAGATGATCATGCGATCTTGCAGCCTGTGATGTGAATAATGATAGATGGCCATGACTGAGGTATATAGAAGGCTCCTTTATTAAAGATTTCTCATCCCATCATGCTTCTGAGTTTCACAGGCGCTAAGTCAGTTCTCCCCCTTTCAATGCACTGACCCCCAATTTCCATACAGATGTCTCTCGAAAATGATTCGTTAGATGCAAATGAATTAATCGTTATCGTTCCGAGTTTCATTTATTGAAAAACGTTTTTATAGTAATTTGATTTTCCCAAAGGATTTAACACAATTTTGTACAGGTAAATTTTACGCTTTTCTTTGTATTTCTTCACACTTTTCTTCTTCGAATTTTCCCCCAAAAGCTACCCGTCTCACGCGTACCCTTAAAGGTATGCACACCATAGTTCAGAAAAACTTTTACAGAGTGTATTTTGAGGAAGGTTCACGTGTCCGAAACATAGAGCTACTACAGAAGGAAGCCGTGACGACTTCAGTGAACGAGGCACAAGTAAAAAGAAAAAATTGTCATCCGAATACTTTTCTGACTTCAGCTGGCTAAAGCGTTAACGACAGATCTCAAACATATGTAGAAGAACTATTTAGGATAAAAGCTAAATAATATAAATAATAATAATAATAATAATAATAATAATAATAATAATAATAATAAGGCATGCCATACAGAGACTACACAATATAGCATCAAAGGCAGGCCTCCAGATATCCTACGAGAAAACCAAGTACATGGAAAATCTACGTCAAAATAGCAAAAGAACTCCGCTAGCGATGGAAAACGGCACAATTTCACAGGTGCCCTCCTTCAAATACCTTGGAGAAATTATACTACCGTCAGGATTAGACAGTAGTGCCAATGTAGAAAGAAACACCAAACTACATACTACAAACTGACGTGGAATTACTACAACAAAAGAGTCATATCGCGTAATGCAAAATTACGACACTACACGACAGTTGTATTGTCTGAAGCTTTATATGCCTCAGAAACCATATGCTTAGGTGGTCACTCTAAAATTACAGAAATTGAAGAGCAGGAGCGGAAAATTCTCAGGAAAATTTATGGTCCTACGAGAGAAAATGGAATGTGGCTTAAGAGGAGAACAGCGGACCTTTACTCCTTCGTCGACAGGTTTACTGATGCCGTACGGAAAAGGCGCCTTAATTTCTATGGCCATATCTACAGAATGAACAGCGACAGACTAAACTAAAAGATTATTCAAAGTAATCAACTCAAAGAAGGTCAAAATAAAATGGCTACAAGAAACTAAGGCGGACCTCCAAGAAATAAACATCACAGAGGACATCATGGAAAATCGTGGAGCTTTTAGAACAAAAGTAGCCAATCATAAATTTAGGGGGAAACCCAAAAAGACAACTGGTAGGAAGTGGTCGACAGAACGCAAGATGAAACACAGTGCATTCATGAAGAGATTTTGGGAGGATAAGAAGGCACAAACCATCAAACCAACTAACAAGTTCAAATGCACTCTATGAATGAGCATAACGAAGAAAGAAGAAAGAATAATAATAATAATAATAATAATAATAATAATAATAATAATAATAATAATAATAATAATATGGAATCGGAAAAGACAGACTCCACTCAGAGCATTGATACGGACCATGAAATGTAAGTAACTTGACGAGATTATTCCCTCGAATGACAATTTAAAGGAAGCACTGGGGGAAAAAGCAAGGAAGATGGAATTGGCATTTAAAATGAGCCATGATACTTACAGATCCAAATCCATCTCTTACTGGGGTAAACTAAGTCACTACTGCACAATAGTCAGACCGGCGTGCCTTTACGCTGAATAAACACTAGCAAAAACCCTTCAGGCAAACAATTCAATGTTGAAAGCATCGTAGGGACATGAGCTACGAATTTTAGATAAATCCTTTCCTTAATCATCGTTATCCGGTCGATTAGATTAGCAGTTTGCCTTTTTCTACCACTACGAGCGCTAATGTGAGTCAATGCAGAGTTTCACTGAATGAAATGACGTATGGCTTTTAGTGCCGGGATGTGTCCGAGGACTTCGGCTCGCCAGGTGCAGGTCTTTTGATTTGACTCCCGTAGGCGACCTGCGCGTCGTGATGAGGATGAAATTATGATGAAGACGACACATAAACGCAGTTCCTGTGCCAGGGGAATTAACCAATTATTGTTAAAATTCCCGACCCTGCCGGTATTCGAACCCGGGACCCTGTGACCAAAGGCCAGCATGGTAACCATTTAGCCACGGAGCCGTACTATTGTTTCACTTAAGCACCGATACGAGCTCTAATGTGAGTCAATGCAGAGTTTCACTTAACGCCTTATAACAGCATTCGTTGTGGGCATTTTAAACAAAACGCCTGAGGGTATTGAACATTACAAGCTGTTCGCCCCGATACATGTTCACAGTGCTAGAATACAAGAAACTGAAAGATCCATAAACTAAACTAAACAAAACAATTATAAACATTTCTATAAGCACACCAACTAGTGTACTGAGCTGTCCCCTACATGGGCGGATGACCAGTCCACATGTAAGGGTCAACCCTGCAATCCTGTCAACTAACTTGGTGGTCCCTCACACGAGCGGTATACCAGTCTCCATGTAAGATACCACCCTAGACTAACTCTACTAAGTTGCCCCTACTAATAACAAAGGAACCATTAAAATAAACGAAAAGAAAAACAGTATAAGCATTACTATACCAACTAAATCTACTGACTGCCTCTTACATGGGCGGATGACCATACCACAAGAAAGCGCCAACCCTATAACCCTGAGGGTATTGAATCAAGGAACACATTAAAGAAAGAATTATGTAACTACATTAACCCTTTCCCGCCCATATTTTCCGTCCGCTTACCGCCAGATTTCAACCTATTATTTAGGAAAAATTGAAGCAGAGCACACTGTTTCAGAAAAAGTTAAATGTATTAAAAACTATTGATCACAATGTATTCAAATTTTCAATAATATAAGTAAACATACCATCACACCCATTTCCGTATTCAATGAGCCATAAGGTTGTTGCTTCAAACGTCCACCCTCCTAATTGTGGTACTCGACACAAAGGTAGGCTCTATTTGTCACATTCTCATGTTGTATGAATCCCTCTAAACCAATAACCGCGTGATTCTGGAAATGGAATGTATACTGTATATCAGCTTCTATTTCCCCTGAGCAAGTGTCTTTACATTCTGTATCTATGTTTCTGGAATGTGCCTGTTTGAATGCTGCATTGATATATATATATGCAAGTGGCTATCTCACTGAATACTTTGTCTCCTCCTAACATATGTCAAAAATGATATATTTCTCTTAATACTCCTTCGAAATTATGGACAGGTTCAAGATCATCCATATAATTATTTGGAGTAACGAAACGAAATATTGGCGTTAACTGAAATGCCGCGGCATCGCAATCAGGTCCGAATTTTCGATATCCGTTTTCACTTAAATCACTGTTATCACTAAAATTATCTTCGTTGATACGTTATTCCCTCACTAAAAATTCACCTCCACCCCTACTCAACAATTCTGTGTCACTTTCGTCGCCTATATTCAGCTCAGTTTCAATATCTGCAGTATTCAATCCCGCCATGTTTACGAACGAAACAGCTGTCCCGCGCTCGCGGAAGTTCAAGACCGTTTCCTAGGCGACTTCAAGACAGATTATCGCTCTTCTTTCATTTCCTAAGCCTTGTAGATTGTATTTCGTGTTCATAAATGCCTCATAAACACTTCAAAGCTGAAGAAAACAAACAACTATCGCATAGCTCGCGTAAGTATGCAGACAATGCAGCCGGGCGCTAAGGGCGGGAAAGGGTTAATTTAACTAGGATTTGAATAAAAAGTAAAACGAATAAAGAAACTGGCGATTTTAAGCTGTTTTTTCGGAACAGCATTTAGCCCGGAAGTGATTTTCGAAATGTGTTTATTTAGTTTGATAGGGCTGTCCAATACTCATAATTTGAAACCTTTCCGGCCTCCTTAGGCCTTCAACTCCGGCAAAATTGAGAACATTACTTAATTTAACCGTTTTCGTAGTAAAAGTTTGTCTGGTAAAAAAATGTTTTTAACATTAAAATGTGTCCCAAGTTACGCTTTCGATATATGCATTAAAGGAAATTTCGCAAATTTGTGGAGTTGAGAAATGTTTGAATTCACAAGTTTAATTGATAGCGCATCTGTTGGGCAGAAAAAAAGCGGCGAACGAGAACCGCGTGTGCACGTCTCCGGAAGTATTACCACGTTTTTCCTCTACCGTTTGTAATTATAGGCGCATGTAGAGCTACAAATCATACCCCCAATTAGAGCTGGAATTCCTTGCACTAGAAATAGCCACACTGCGGTAGGTAGGTACAGTACATTGTCCCGTGGTGTACACATCTTGATGTAACGTTGCACCGCAGTCGAGATTTGCATAGTCCTGTGGTGACGTATGAGAGAGAAACACGCAAGTACTTGAGGGCATGACCCCTGGCGTGGCCTGGTAAAAGGTTATCGTCATCTTGCGAGGTAAAAAATTAATACTAAAGGCCAAGAGTCAGAGTAGTTTCCTGGTCATTATCGCTAGTTTCTATCACGACAGGAGTCGTGGGATTTTAGCAGGAAAACAACAAACTTATAAGTCCTAAATAACCTATTTCTGCCCGCCATTACATGTGAAATTGTTAGACATCAGTCCATAGACTGGTTTGATGCACTCCTCCATCACACATTATCGTATGCTAAACTACGTAAATACTGCATCATACATCTGCTATAATCTGCTTGTCATATTCATACCTTCGTCTACCCCTACCGTTCTTATCGCCTACACTTCCTTCAAAAACCAACTGTTCAACTCCTGGGTGTTTTAAGATGTGCCCTATCATTCTATCTCTTCTTCTGGTCAAATTTTTAACCAAATAGTTCTCCTCTCACCAATTGGATTCACTATCTCTTCATTCCTGATTCGATCTATCCATCTCACCTTCAGCATTCTTCTTTAAGACCACATTTCAAAAGCTTCTATTCTCTTTATTTCCTAGCGAGTTATTGTTTTTAAAAAATGAGAAAAGTCGTAAAGGAACGATCACTTGAAGAACAAGACAAGAGAGTCATAAAAGAACGCTGCACATTTGTCTCTGGTGAGACCTCAACTTGAGTATGGTTCCAGTGTATGGGACCCTCACCAGGATTACTTGATTCAAGAACTGGAAAAAATCCTAAGAAAAGCAGCTTGATTTGTTCTGGGCGATTTCCGACGAAAGAGTAGCGTTACAAAAATGTTGCAAAGTTTGGGCTGGGAAGACTTGGTAGAAAGGAGACGAGCTGCTCGACTAAGTGGTATGTTCCGAGCTGTCAGTGGAGAGATGACGTGGGAGGACATCAGTAGACGAATAAGTTTGGATGGTGTCTTTAAAAGTAGGAAAGATCACAATATGAGAAAGTTGGAATTCAAGAGGACAAATTGGGGCAAATATTCGTTTATAGGAAGGGGAGTTAGGGACTGGAATAACTTACCAAGGGAGATGTTCAATAAATTTCCAATTTCTTTGCAATCATTTAAGAAAAGGCTAGGAAAACAACAGATAGGGAATCTGCCACCTGGGCGACTGCCCTAAATGCAGATCAGTAGTGATTGATTGCCTTTACATTAGATGCTCTAATATCCCAGAGTCGGAAGAAAACTAAATCTGAAAGCCTGCAATCAGTCACTACTGATCTGCATTTAGGGCAGTCGTCCAGGTGGCAGATTCCCTATCTGTTTTCCTAACCTTTCCTTAAATGATTTCAAAAAAATTGGATATTTACTGAACATCTCCGTTGGTAAGTTATTCCAGTCCCTAACTCTCCTTCCTATAAACGGGTATTTGCCCCAATTTGTCCTTTGAATTCCAACTTTATCTTCATATTGCGATTTTTCCTACTTTAAGCTCAACAGTGACATTTTATTGACCATTGTTGTGAAGTTAGTTCTCTTTTCTGCTGCCACTCATCTCCGGTAGATGTGATTACTGCTCCGTCCCGAGTAGAACAGCGCAAAGTAGCTGGAGAGTTAGATAACCTTGTACATTCTACATGATTGCGCAGTCAAAGACGGGTACTGCAGGTAGCTTAGTACAGGATAGGATGATATGGAGAGCTGCTTCAAACTAGTCTATGGACTGATCACCCAAGCAACAACAACAACATTCCATTGACAGCCCTGGTCTGCTGGTGAGTTTCAGTAGAAACCCATGTCTAGCCTCACGTGATTTATAACCACCTCGTAACGGATACACGCGTTCATTGATCGCAGAAATAAAAATGTACAAGACTTCCTACGTACATGCTACAGCAGTCACGATAGAGTGCAGCAGCTCCTCTAACAACCACATGTTGAAAATAATAATGATGAACATTGCAATACTTAGATTAATCTTATTAACTCTGAGGTTCTACGCTAACTTGTATTTTTTCTTAACGTCGATTTATATTGACAAACTTTCCTTAATACATAAAAATGCCCTCACTCGAAACGGAACAAGAGTTGTACAAACAATTATTATTATTATTATTATTATTATTATTATTATTATTATTATTATTATTATTACGGAGTTATCCGTGGTAGTTAGAGGTGAAAGAAGGTGCGGGCGGGAATAGGCCTCAACTTACGAAATTAAAGTTAATTTAAAACTTTAACAAAGGTTATATTTTCTTTTCAAGATCAACAGGTAACAACAACGAGCTAGAAAGAGGACTATAGAGTGGCTAACATGGCTGCTACAGCGCTCTGGGTGGTGCCAAGGCGAAATAGCGACTCCATAGTTTAAGCGCCATTCATATAATTTCTCCGCATACGGTGCGATATTTCTAATAGATTAGATCGAAGAAAATATGCTCTCTACGTGTGTGGCATGCAATTGCATAAATTGTAGAGAAAACACGAAGAATAAATATCATATTTTAGATAAGATTCTTTTTTTACTAAAGTACACAGTTTTGGGCGATTAGCAGAATTACGTTGCCTGTGTAGCACAATCCAGCACGTGTACATTAGGCCTACTTTTATTTTCTTGTATTTGGTATTTGAAGGTGCTCAGATAGGTTACCTTTGTGTCAGTAGATTTACCGGCCCGTAAGGGAACTCCACCGGGGCAAATCTCCGGCACTTCAGCTTCTCCGAAAACCGTACTAAGTAGTCGGTAGGACGAAAAACCAATACCACTATTTATTATTACATTGTATCCTACAGAGCACATTTCCCCAGCATTTTGAAAATAAATATAAAGTGAACAACGATGTTACAAGACGCCTGCTGTCCAACGCCACACCTACAATATTTAGAATTTCCTAGTCACCTCATCCCCTTTGCCAACGATACGGAGTAATATGAGGACTTTCAGTCCTACATTACCACTACTACTGAGCGAGTTGGCTACGTGGTTCGCGGTATATAGCTCTTAGCTTGCATTCGGGATATAGTGAGTTCTAATCCCACTGCCGACAGCACTGATAGCTGGTTTTCCGTGGTTCCCATTTTCACATCAGGCAAATACGGGGGCTGCTGTGCCTTAATGCCACTGACACTTCCTTCGCAGTCCTAGCCTTTTCCTATCCCATCGTAGCTATAAGGCGTGTCTGAGTGGGCGCTACATAAGGCAAATAAAAAATCGGCGTTACCATAATCTTCTTCCAAAGATAATCGAAGTGAATTATTCAGGAAAGTTAACTTATGTGATTTAAGATCATTATCACAAGAAGAACTGCTCTCTTTTTTAGCAATTATTTCAAATTGTTTATCCTACAAATTCTTGTTCTTATTTTATTGTTCTTATTATTATTATTATTAAGGGATACTTTATTACACCACTGTCCACTTCAAACCTTGTACCCCACGGCTCCAGAATACTTATTTTTCGTAAATTATTATTAGTTTTACGCCCTACTAACTACTTTTTCGGATAAGCCGAGGTGCCGGAATGTTGTCCCGCAGTAGTTCTGAGGGATTTGAGCACCTAAATACTATCGTACTGAGCCAGGATCTAACCTGCCAAGTTGTTTAGTGTCCGGCTTCTTGGCTGAATGATCAGCATGCTGGCCTTTGGTTCAGAGGGCACCAGATTCGACCGGGTTGAGCATTTTAACCGGGTAGTCGACAGTTAATTCCTCCGGATCCGGGACTGGATAACCTTCTTCATCTACACACAACAGAACATTCTACAAACCACTACAGAAGCACGCAATAGTAAATACATCAATCCACCTAGGGTTGGCGTCGTCAGGAAGGGCATCCGGTCGTAAAATTAGGCTAAATCCATACAAAATGCCAATTCCAGGTAAATGGAAAGATATCAGGATTTATTATTATTATTATTATTATTATTATTATTATTATTATTATTATTAAAGTTATATGAATTATTTCTCGATGTTGTTAAATTGCTTTGTTCAAGGTTTTCTGTTCTATATTTTCATTACCTGTAAGTGGGTCTAAATTTTTGGCAATGTCTTGTGATTTGTTTTGTAATTCGGACTAGTGGAAATGCGCTAATTTTCTTTCTTTATACAATATGTAAGTACGTAGCCTGTATCTTGTATTTTTTAATGTCCTTTTAAACAGACATTGCGCATCTTTGAGTGCTTCCCTAATAAAGAAAACTGTGAAACGGTATTTATTCCCGCAGCCTCTGTACTTGCTTCATCACAAGCCCACTCGATTTGGTCGCTTACAATATGGCGGACGTGGCTTTCAAGTAGATTCAAATATGGCGGTCCAATAGCCACTCTATAGTCCTCTTTCTAGCTCGTTGGATAACAACAACAGAGTAACAGGTACCCAGTAGCAGGAAAACAATTTAAGAAATTACAATTGTTACAAGATTTGGGCTTCGAGCCCCAAGATTAATTTCTGAGCTCTCAGCTCACCACCACAATAGATAAAGGGCAGAAAACCCCTAAGTACGACGAGCACTTGCTCCTAATTACAATGTTAAGATGAAAAGAGCAGACCCGCTCTCAATTTTACAAGCCTATGAAAGGCTACAACAACCTTCATTCCTAACTGCCCTTAAGGCACACATACAGTGAAACAGGGGTATCTTGTACCCAACCTACAGGGCCTTCACATGAAGAAAACAAACTCTGGATTAATTAAATGGCCCAAAAAACCAAATTGACTGGAGGCGTAGCTTGCACTCCTACATGAAACTTCTTAAAACCTAGGGGGCACTCGGCCAGTTATACAGGGGCTAATCCCATACTAGGGAGGTGACTAGTTGGCAAATAAGTTTGTTTTTTTTTGCTAGGGGCTTTACGTCGCACCGACACAGATAGGTCTTATGGCGACGATGGGATAGGAAAGGCCTAGGAGTTGGAAGGAAGCGGCCGTGGCCTTAATTAAGGTACAGCCCCAGCATTTGCCTGGTGTGAAAATGGGAAACCACGGAAAACCATTTTCAGGGCTGCCGATAGTGGGATTCGAACCTACTATCTCCCGGATGCAAGCTCACAGCCGCGCGGCTCTACGCGCACGGCCAACTCACCCGGTGCAAATAAGTTTAAGACTTGAAGAAGAAAGAGAAAAACGGTTACGAAACCGTAGTCACCTCAAATTCAAAATGAAGGGGAGTTCGAGAGGGTGAAGCACTCTCTATCCCCGCTTTACAGATTTGTAATTTATAGATAGACAGAAAATAATTTACATTTTAAAAGGGTAGTTTACATACTAAAGGTTTCAAACCCTCCCCGAGAGTTAAACTGCTGAGCTAGCAAGAAATGAAGATGTTAACAGGCCATTACCTTGTAGATGAACTGCCGCTTGGAGAAAGAGGCGCTTCCCGCCCCCTGCTATATATGTTCACACACTGCGAAAGATGTTACTGAAGTGGCCCCGAGACCAGAAAATCAGCAGTTTTTATACCCTCGTGGAAAATTCGAGACCTTTCAAGAATGAAAAAGACACAGCCCTTCAACTTTATTGGTAGACTAGGAATTACACATGGAAACCTGAGGAAGAAAGCTATGATTGGAGGAAAATTAATTACAGAAATTACTGATTGGTTAAATTCAAAACTGGCGGAAAGAGAAGGGTTATACTGCCAACCCAAAAAATGACTAAAAGAAATTTAACAAAGAACAAACTTATGAATACCTCATTTCTTAATAATAATAATTTAAAAAAAAACAGTTCCTTCACTTCGCACTAGGGTGCACAATTATAGTTCTTAAGTAGTGCCATCTAGAAGAGAATGTCCACACTTCTTGCTACAGAGTAAACAAATACATATCGAAATAGACATAGTTCACAACACTTCAAAATTTACAGTAGAGACATCTTCTGAGAAACCGTTGAGTTGATACAGTTTGTTCAAGTTCAGGCTTCCTCCTGTAGAGGAATTTCAACTGGCGCAATATTTGAATTCGCGGCGTGGAGGTGTACCGCCCGGTACAATTATTATAATCTATATATTAAAAGTTTACTAAAAACAGATTTGGCAAATCCGTCCGTCCGTTCTACTGGACTGATTTGCTTCATTTGTTTTCTTCTCTCCGGAATTACCTGCAGGTGGATCATGACACATTGACAGGTCTCTAAATTGACACAACTTTGAGTAATGGTAAAATCAAATCCTTAAATGACCACTCCAATAATTGCAGACGAAGGCTTACCCTAACCCGCAATACATTCTGTACTTAGCAGGTTGTTAAGGGGGGAGACCCAGCTTAACAAAGGAAAAAAAGAAGGTTAATATTCATTCGATTGTTAAATATGCTACAATTGTTGTTGACAATTCGTGAACATATCCCAGTGTTGGCATGCTTCCTAGCAACCGGAAGCAACTTCAATAATGTCAGAATTTTAATAATTTTAATATTTGAAAATAAAATGTTCAAAATTTCCCGCGTTTTAACAATATATCACTGTTTCCCTTATATATTCCA